>NC_052051.1:74332985-74991735 GCF_903992535.2 Arvicola amphibius
CACTAGGGACATAGAAACAGGAGGATCGCAAAGCAGTGTGTTCTGGCTTCGTTGAGAGATTTTTCAGAAAGGAAGTTGAGAATGTTATTGGGGAAGATGTCTTTAGTAGACCACAGGCTTCCACATGTGAGTGTGTGTACACAAACACTAACAAAAAGCAAACACATGCACACACACATACACACTCCATAAATAGATGAATAATATCAAACAGAAACAAAACCAGTTTTATTTCATGTATAAAAGCCAAAGGCATTGGCAAATAAATAAAATCACTTCTTTATTGGAAGATATATCAACAGAAATGTCAATGTTCTGAAATAATTTTATAATTAGTAGCAAAAGATATTGAGGTACACTCTATCCAAGACATGTTCACACTGATGGCCACCCAAATCCTTATCAAGTAACCATGGAGCAGATTTTTCTTGTAATTCCAGCATACATTCTGATATAGAAAAAAGAGTCTCTGCTGCTTTTTGGATAACATGAAAAGAAGGCAGATGGGTTTTAATCATAGATTCTAAAAAAGATTAGGCATCTTGGATGATCAGTACAAAAATAAATAGTACAGTTTTAATTGTGGCCTTATACATGGTTTAAAATTCCTCAAGAAGAAAGCTGTTCAAATTTGTAGCTAATTAATTAATGATATTCTAGGTGGTTACATTCTCTCTGTTTGGGTTACAGAATCATATATAATTATTCCAAGAAATTGCAATTATAGAAACTTTAAAAATAACACCTCTCCGCCTCTCCTCGCAGGATTATTTTTCACACATTTTCCGACAAAGTTACCGCCCTTTCTCAGGCTCCCCAGGAAGGACAGCTGTGCCTCACAGCTGCCCTTGTACTCAGATGTTGACCCTGGCGCACTATCTCTTCCTTAAAGTGATCTGGCTGTGGCGTGGGAAGAGCATTTCTCACCTCATATAAAGGTAAAAACAAAGAGAGCCTGCCCAAACTCCCACCATCTGTTCAACTCCTAGACTGACAATCCTCCGAGGCCCCTTTAGGAAGTCAGCATCAGTCAACAGCAAGTCAGAACTGATCACAGTCCTGAGAATAAGGGGCTGTGTGCCCAGCTCTACAGGGAGCATCTGTATTATCGTCACCATCTCCAACACTAAGGGAACAATTCGGGAGAGGAGGCAGAAAGACCGTAGGAGCTGGTAGATGGGGAGGAAGGCTGTGAAAGCCTGTCTCTGTTCATTACATAGTAGTAAATTCAGTCTGTAGGTAGCTGTTTAAAACCTACACAGGATTCAAGTCAGCCACCATTCCGGCATAGACAGAGTCGCTGATCTTCATGTTCCACCTTTTGCTATGTTAGGAGCTATTGCTTCTTTTATGCTGAACAGGTAATCACTTGTCTTAAGGATGTGCCCATTGGTAGGTTTTTAATATTCCAGAAGATGGTTCCTTATCCATGCATATACGGGCAACTGTAAAAGGACATGGAATTGGGAAGGGGGACTATTGAGAATGAGGGGAGAGCTGGAAAAGGTAAATAAGGAATGTATAGAATGTTTCATTGAATAGAATACACTCATGAAATTCTAAAGAGAAAATCTTCAACGAGCAATAAAAATCAAAAGGAAGGCTGGGCAGTGGTGGCGCACGCCTTTAATCCCAGCACTCGGGAGGCAGAGGCAGACGGATCTCTGTGAGTTCGAGGCCAGCCTGGTCTACAAGAGCTAGTTCCAGGACAGGCTCCAAAGCCACAGAGAAACTCTGTCTCGAAAAACCAAAAAAAAAAAAAAAAATTAAAAGGAAGGAAGCCACTGTGTAAGAAGGGTAAGTGTCCTGGTCAACGGGAACCTCCTTTAGAAGTCCATTCAGAAACCATTGCATAAAAGCAACTTTTAGTTAAAATGTTCTGGCCCCCAGGGGATATTTGGACAGTGCTGGATCCTACTAGCACGCAGCAGGTGGAAGACACGTATGCTGTACGTATTCTACAATGCACAGGACAGTCGTCCTCCTCTGCTGGCTAACAGTACCTGAGCTGAAAATTTCTTTTTTTTTTCATGTTTTTTTTTTATTTAAAAATTTCCATCTCCTCCCCTCCTCCTCCCCCTTCCCTCCCCTCCCCTCCACCCATATCCCCCCTCCCTCCCTCTCCAGGCCAAGGAGCCATCAGGGTTCCTTACTCTATGTTAAGTCCAAGGTCCTCCCAACTCCCCCCAGGTCCAGGAAGGTGATCAACCCAGCTGACAAGGCCCACACAGAGCTCGTCCACACCGTAGAATCCAAGCCCATCGCCATTGTCCTTGGCTTCTCAGTCAGCCTCCACCTTCGGCCACATTCAGAGAGTCCGGTTTGGTCGCATGTTCCATCATTCCCATTCCAACTGGAGTTGGTGATCTCCCCTTAGTTCTGTCCCACTGTCTCCATGGGTGAACGCACCCCTCACGGTCCTGACTTCCTTTCTCATGTTCTCCCTCCTTCTGCTCCTCATCAGGACCTTGGGAGCTCAGTCCGGTGCTCCAATGTGGGGCTCAGTCATTTTCTTCATCAATTGCCAGGTGGAGGTTCCCTCACGGTCCCTACTTTCTTTCTCATGTTCTCTCTCCTTCTGCTCCTCATCAGGACCTTGGGAGCTCAGTCCGGTGCTCCAATGTGGAAAATTTCTTATTCAGAGTAAGGGAACTAGTTCCCAGCACTCTGGTGACTGAGGGGCCTTCTGAGGTGTGAAGATGCTTGAAGTCTCATAGCTCTTACTTGTTTGAGCTAAATATTTGTAAAACCATTAAATGTGGTAATTGGTTTGCAATTACATCTGTAATTAGTTCAACTGTTGTTCTCAAGGTACAGTCCCCAGAGTCCCTCCTTGAAACACCCTTTCATTTATCAAAGTCTTGTTCATAATTACAGATTCAAACTTTCAAAATCTCCCATATGTGTTGCAACTGAGTTTAGCATAAAACCCAGGGCAGAGAATTGCCCAGGAAACACTTACGAGAGGATGAATAGGTCAATGATATAAACAGCAAAGGAAGTAAGAAGAATGGAAAAATGGGAAGCCTAAAAATGTCCCAGTGAGGCTTATTTTCTTATGCAGATTTAAAAAAATCGAACGCTTTATTGAAATTATTGGGTTAAATGATGACAGACACAAGGATAACTTGCAATACCTGAAACTCCCAGTTGGGGGAGCCCAGTCACTAATTCAAAATGTTTCTTAAGCGTTTATTGGAAAGTTCTTCAAAACTTTGATGGAAAAGAAAATGTGGTTTTCACCTTTTGGTCTGATTATGTCAGTCCTACGCTGAGAATTTAAGACAATGTCACTATGATTTTACAGTTCTAGAAGGATGTGAGAACCCCGAGTGTTTCCTGTAGGTATAATCACATAGCTCACTTTAGATTCCAGAATGGAATCTAAGAGAATAAAGAAGTCCTTTCCTCTTTGCTAGTTCATCTCGGCGTGTGGTGATTATAAATAGATAAGTTTATAAACTATGCACCATGGAGGGAGATGGTACCATGAGTAATCCTTCTACTTCCCAATTAACTTCTACAAAACAGCCATTTGCTTTAAGTTACTGGCCACTGGGGTCGGCTTGAAAACACCATTCCTTTAGATTTGTTGGATAACCACTGTTTCTAAATACACCTCATGCCTATCCAGCAGACAGTGGAGAGGCACTAAGGGGCAGCAGCTCCCTTCAGAGCAATCCTCAGGTGTGGAATGGCCTGTGCAGGTTCTCCTCCATAAGCCTCCTACAGCTAGGCAGTGTTGGCCTTGATTCCTTCTCTGTGCTGTTGTCTCCCTGGAGAGTACTATGCCTGTGTGTGTGTGTGTGTGTGTGTGTGTGTGTGTGTGTGTGTGTGTGCGTGTAGTTCTCTGACCTCAGTGAATTTCTCATGCAGCTTCCGTGAGTTTTGAAGGCTTGCCTATCATTCTGTCTTTGTAAATACTGAGAGGCTACTCAGCGCTCACTACCAGATACCACCAGCTGCAGTCATGCATAATTCAGTAGTCAGCATTTTGATTAGCTTGCTCATTCTTGCAAGTAAGAAGTTTACTGGTGAGTCGATTTAGTTTCTGTAAATTCTATCTCTCCAAGCCCAGATATTTATCTGAAGGAATATTAACAGAGAAGGATTAACATGAAAAAATTGCATCACAAACTTGGATGTGAGCCTGTTTCCCAGCTTAATGTCCAACAAGTCCTTATGTTCGTGACCTCTAGATGATGCAGATTTTTTTTAGATAACAGGTTTATGCCTTGCATTTATTTTTTTATGTGGTGATCCTACATGGATTGTGCTTAAAATATACAAATTAAGTACTAATATGAAACTGATACAAATTAAAGAGGTTCAATCATAATGAATAGTGTTTAGGGAAACAACTGTGAGGTTAGGGGCTGAAGAGGCAATGGATTGACCGTCTTATCAAGCAGATGGGAGCTATAGTTAAGGCCAAACTGCTTATGGGAAACCAAAGGACATTCCCTCAATTCCAAGGAGAAAAGAGACAGAGATTATTCTGCAAATAAAAAGTTTCACCAAATATATTCAAAAGGGTTTGTTTGTATTAGGTATTATCTTTAATGAGGCAATCTGGAACTAACAAAGTATGCAAATGCTATAATTGAGCTATTTATATAGTTGACAGTAAAACAAGATAACAGAAAAAGAATGCAGAAATCTCTAAATCCAGAGATATTAAAAAAAAATAAGTAGCAGAGAGAAATGGCATATGGGTTTGATCTCAGGTAGTTTGACCTGTCCAAACTTCAGCTTTTTAATTTGTACAGCAAGGTGGTTTGTGAAGTAATGATTGATAAGCTCTAGAGCTGATATAATTTCAACCATTGTTATTTAGAATTTCCCCATCCTGGTGAGCAGTATTGCTTCCATTCTTGGCCAGTGCTGAGAATAAAAGAAGGGAAAAATCACTGCATTTCTACCACTGTGTTATGTAAGCCATGCTTCAGTAATTGACCTCTAGGAAGTCTTGGTGCTGCACAGGGATTTGTCCATCTTCACAGCACAGTGTGGTAAGGAAGTCATTTACTCTGATCTGGCTCAGCATAAAGAAGGGCACACTGACTCTGCTCAGTCTCCACTAGCTGTAGATGATGAGTATTTTCTTTCCTGAAAGGCTCCCTCAGAGAGTTGAGCCCCTACATCTCTTGTGGGGTCTCCAGACAGCTTGGATCACGGAAGAGGGTATTGTGGCAGAGGATATTTTTAATTGGCGGAGTAAAAATCTGGCTTCTTACTAATAGACTTCTTCAAAGTTATTATTGATATATGATGTGTAGGCAACAGCGAACCAGATGCTCTCGGGCTTATCCACAGAAAGGGGAGCCAGGAACCATGTGAGCAAACCAACGATACTCACTGAGAGGACAGAGGGCAACCTGAATGACAGTCTTGTTTTCTTTCAGCTGAACAGCTCAGGAGAGGGATTTTCATATTCGCCCTCCATCCCTACACTGCACACTTTCCCTCCTGGTCTTTGTGCCCTGTCTCTGTCCCTTCCTGGGAAAAGCAACCTTAGGTTTCTTCCCCTTGTGAATTTCTTTCAGCTTTTCATCTATGTTTCTTCTGATCTGTTCCTCGTGAATGAATTTTATGCTCTGCTTCTTTCGGACTCAAAATTCTTTTCAACCATTCTAACCTCTTTAACATTTCACTTCTCACTTAAGCGTTCTGCCTTTCAAGAGCATTGTCTTTGAAACGGGCTTCAAGTGACTATTTTGGAAGTCAAATAGCGAATAGTGACACTTTGCT
Organism: Arvicola amphibius; assembly: GCF_903992535.2. Classification (NCBI taxonomy): domain Eukaryota; kingdom Metazoa; phylum Chordata; class Mammalia; order Rodentia; family Cricetidae; genus Arvicola; species Arvicola amphibius. The sequence continues at coordinate 74,338,737 of NC_052051.1, forward strand.
TCTCTGCTTCCCTCCTTTAACAACCCTGATTCTTCCCGAGGCAATGGCTGTCTCTGCTGAATAGAAGCAAGTACAGGAAAAGGAAAGCATGGCCCCAGATCTGAAAGCTTCTTTCTCCTCACAGCCGAGCTGCCAGGCTGCTTTTACAGACACACAATTCACTGATTCGGACAGGCACCTTCCTTCACTCTCTTATTTACTGGATGCATTTAAGTTGTACAACATACTGCTGTTCTGTATATATTTGCGGTGACATCACTACTGTGTTTAGACACATTCATTTATCCATCACCTCCCACTTTTTGAGTGTATGTGGCCAAGGCAGTTAAGATCTACGTTCTTAGGAAATTTTCTCTAAGGAATATAAAATGAATAATGGTAAGGTTTCAGCTGTTAATTAGATTTCTGGCTTTGGACCTCCTATACTACTTTACAGTTGTACAACTTTATCAATGGTTCTTTGTTTTCTGACTCTCCCACCCCCCAAAGATCCATGGTAACCACGGCTTTATTTTGTTGACCTTTCCTTTGCGCATTTCATGTAGAAGTGAGATGACACAGGTCTTTGTGTTCTGTGTCTGGATTATTCACAGCACAGTGAATGTTCCCCAAGCTCATTACGTTGTTACAAAGGACAAGCCCATTTTCAAAGGCTGAATAACATTTCAGAGGGCAAGGCTGCACCTTATTTGTCTGTCTGTGTGTCTGTGTGTCTGTGTGTCTGTCTGTCTGTCTGTCTTTCTGTCTTTCTGTCTTTCCACAGTCACTTAGGTTGTTCTCATACCATTACTGTTTGAACAATGATGCAAATGGATATGGGAACCGAGATGTCCTTTGAAAGTACTGATTTTAGTTTCCATTGGGCATGTGTTAGTGGATGACTGCTCACATGTAGTTCTATTTTTCACAGTTTGAAGAGCCCACACTTTGTTAGCCACACTGGCTGTGTTAATTGATCATCTCACAAAAGTCAAACAGGCTTTCCTTTTCTCTGTACCTTCAGTGACACCTCCATCTCTTGCCTCTTTGATACTGGCCACTCTAACAGCTATGAAGAGGTATCTCATTGCAGCATTGAATTGCATTTCTCCAATAACTAGTGATGATGAATAAGATCACAAATATGTAATAGGTGTTTTCATATCTCTTTTGGAAAAATGTCCATTCAAGGTATTCGTCATTTTTCATGTTGTAGATTAAGCCCATACCCCACAGAGATGCAGCCTAGCCTATTTAAATATGAATTTTATTATTGAGTTGTATAGATTTCTCATAAATTTTGCACATTAACCACTCACCAGTTATGTGGTTTTCAAATATGACAGTTAATTTTTAAGTTTCTACTGGGTGCCAAAGATCTGAAAAGGTCTTGCTGCTCAAGAAGTTACACACACACACACACACACACACACACACACACACGTGCGCGCGTGCACACACACACACGCTGCTCTAAGACTGGTAATATAAGAGATATTTCTGGGATACTTAATTTAAAGTAATAGTCATATTTAAATGAACTTTGATTCCCTTTTAGTTAAACAAACCGCGCAGTACATGTGTGAGACAAAAGTATTGGCTGGCTCATTTTATAAATCATTTCTTCTCACATGCTGACTTTGTTTAACACAAAATATTTTCACATCAATGTACACAAATATATATTGTCTATACTGAATCTAATATAGCTTATTCTTAGGAAAACTTGTGTTATAATTTTACTTTTGGGGTACAAGTGTCAAGGGTCATGTATTCCCTTCAAAATAATTTAATCACTGTACTACTGACAGCAATGATGGTGAATTGTTTCACTAAAATGTGTATTAGTCATGAAATCTTTGAAATACTATTGAAAATAGGTTTTTCCAATTGATTTTCAGTTTTGCTTGAAACTCTTACTACCTACATCAGTGCTATGCATTTCTATGGCTTTACTGACAAAACAACTCAACCTTGAACTTGGACCTACTCCCAGAATCTGATCTCAGTTCTTTGCCAGATAATTTCATCATTGAACAGGTTCCGGAATTTCTGAAGTCCCCTTAGATGAACAGAAATTCCCTTTTGCATATAACAAAAACAGTTTTACCACTATGCAGCTAATAAAATATTCTAATATTAAATACTCTAATTTTAAGTTATAAGTGTGATTTAATAATTAATTATATAATACTTACATGCCCAGCCATTGATACCAACATAGTGCCATTTAATGTTATAAATGGGTATAAAAGCACAGATTCTTGAAGCAAGACACTCATTTATAGAACAAGTACTTGCTGAAGTCTAATTTAGTATCATTGACTGTTAGACTTCAAGGACCAGGCAAGAAACTGGACAGATTCTGCCCTCGTGAAGCTGATGAAAATAACGAAGGAGCGGTTGAATGTTGGCAGAGGCTGTTTGTTTGTTTTTGGCTACTCAGACCCAAAATACTCACAGAAACTGCATTAATTGCAATACTGTTTGACCAATAGCTTAAGCTTCTCATGAACTAACACTTTCATCTTAAGTTAACCCGTTTTTATTATTGATCATCTTACTAAAGTCACCACGAGGCTTGTGGCCTATTGGCAAGATTCCAGCTGGTGGCTTGTGTTTTTCTCCTCTGGATGCTACATAGCTTCTGCTGACTCTGCCTACTCTCTCCTCCTCTATCTGCTTGGAACTCCAGCCTTGCCCTCTTCTGCTAAGCCACTGGCCAAAACAGACTCATTCATTAACCAGTAAAAGCAACACATAGACATTTCCCCTTTTCTGTCTAAATAAAGAGGAAGGTTTTAACTTTAACATAGTAAAATTACATATAACAAGACAGGTATCAAGCAAGAATTACAGTTACAACATTTATATCTGCTTTATCTTTTAATATAGCTAAGGATAACTATAATTATAACTATCTATTTTTCAATTCCATGAAAGACCCTAGAAGGATTAACTAAGTTAATGGGTAGTGCATTGTAAGTGCTAACAATATGCTTAACTGATTAGCCAAGCAGTGATTTAAATAATATAGTTTCTGTGTGGTTATTTTGAGACTAGACAGCCATAACAAACAAATGGCCTCCTACTACAGTTGAAAGACCTGCTTTATGGCCCTCAATGAAAAGAGTATTTTTGCAACATTATCTGTCTTTCTTAGGGTTTTCTTTATTCTTTCCAGTTTAGATTCTTATGATTCAAACACTGCCAAGTGTTTGCTTCCTGATGAACACGTGTGACTTATAAAATCTGATATGTGAAATGCTGTTCTTGAACTTGAGTCAATAAGTGTATTGAATAAAAATGTTTCTATTCATACTCTAATAACTGAGAAAAGAAGGGACTAGTTGATAAGTAGAACATTTTACAGAGATGCATTTTTCTTGCCTTTTTGCACCTAGTACATTACAAATAGCATAACACGACCACCTTCAAGATTTTAAGAGGTTATGAACTACTTGAATTCCATATCCTTTAGAGATTTTCTTGCATATTGACAATGTGCTTCTGATTAAACCATAATATAAATAAGACAGATATATAAACCATAATATTTTTCAGAAATATTATGTGAAATATATTTTTATTTTCTTTCTGGTTGGTATAGAAGAGCAAAATATCTTTCCTTTACTCATAGTAGGATCATGATAGAGATACTCTTGTAATAAAAGACAAGTTTAAATATGATCATCTGCATTTCTTCAAGTTTTATATAGCATGGAAACTTTTGTGAGTAAATAAACTCATGTAGAATAGTTAAGAGATATGATTCGTAATTTACTGAGCAATAGAGTCATATTTACTGAGTAATAGGGTGGTAGGTCATGGAACAGGTTCTAGGGATTCTAATAGGAAATGTAGCTAGGACAGACTGCCCAGATTTTTGTCTTTTATTCTTCATTTGCAGATATAAAACTCTCTCCTCTTTCATGAATAAGAGAGATACTCTAATATCATGGTTTTGTGCACCATTCACAGGAGGTCAGAAAATCATTTCTACAGGAAATAGAAAGGGAAAAGGAAGGAAAGCCAATGAGGTCTTCCTCTTTCTGTTGTTTCCTCAAAGTCATTTATCTTAAAATATGCAACATGCCACTGTGTCATCCTTCGACTTAGATTGTCTTTGATGTTAAAATGTGGGTTGGATAAAACTATCGCTCTTCTATTTCTGATTTGAGAAACGTGCTTTTTGTTTTTCTTCTCTAGTCTTGTTGGTAATTCATCATTTCCATTAACTTTTATATAGAATCATAGTTGATAGCATTGATTTTTTTATCATATAGCCCACAGTGAGTTATCTTCATTATTAATCAGACTTTATTTGGAGTTACCTGGAAGACATGGTTGTAGGCCCATTTTTAGTGAGTTTCAAGAGAAGTGGACGAAAAGCTCCCCTTGAATATAGGTGATATCTTTATAGGAGAGCTAAAGGGGAAAATAGAACTTCATTTGAATACTAGCATTTCCATTTCTGTTTCCTGATCTGTTGAGATGTGAGATGTCCCAGCCCCATACAGCTGCCACCATAAACTCTGCCATGTTCATTTCCTTGCCATGTTGCTTATTTTCATACCCTCTTCTTTGAATTCTAATTGTAGATATCAGTAAAAACAGTGAACTTTAGCCATGCAGCAGCCTCAGTGTTATGTTGCTTTGAAAGTTACACTGCATAACTATTTAGCCCATTACTTCTGAATTCAAACTGACTCAAGATTGTAGGACATGGTCAGATTGCAGTCAGAGTTCTTGCCAGAAGATAAAATGGAAGGCTCCTAGCCTACTTCCCAGTAGAGTCCTTGTTTCTCTTTGAAACCCTGTTATAACAGTGCTCCATGGTGACACTTTGCTGATGGTCTGGTTTTCCACACCCACCAGATAGCTCCTTAAGCTCTGTTTACAATATACTAAGGTTTGCAGATCCACACTTTTCCCAGTTTCTTTCACCAGTCCCTCATCTTCCTGATACAGTTGAGGTAAAACCAGTGGCTTCATGATTCTGCTGCCACTCTAGTGACCTAAAACCTCTACAATGCTTTCTTATATTGTGATGGACACAGACCATATTTCTTCAAACTGTGAACAAAGTAAATTCTGAGTCTGGTAAGTTACTTCTGGTTCAACTTTTGGCCACATAAATGAGAAAATAACTAATGAATCTTTTTTGTTGCTGTTAGTATATGCATTTAGGTTTATAAAATTATTGTTTTGTATCTTTGGTTAAATTGTTACTATTTTACTAATATTTGAAATAACTATTTAAATTACTGACTAGAAAACTGTCTTAATGTATACAGTTAAGGTTTTTTTATATATAAATCTCTACTTTATAGTTTGACACATCTGCGTATTGATTTAGCTGAATCAGTCAAGGTCAATCATGATCTAAGTTTGTTTTGTTGGCACTGGATGTTCGTATAGTGGTCAGCTACCTTGTCTAGACTATGAGAAGGAGGCTCTACTCCTTTTTTTTTTACCATCCCCCGTTTTGCTTCATTGTATATTGATGCTGATTAAGTTACAAAGACTTCTAAATGCATTTTATGATTTATTTTTGCCTATGTTTAAACTAGAATTTTTATAACTCTCAAACAATTGTGAGTTTTCTTAGCTTAAATTATTGTTTGTTTGGAGAATTGTTTTGATTCATATGATTTATTTCATAAATAACTGAATATTATTTAAAGACTTTGGTTTGTGGCAAATCTTTTTTGCATACTTTTTTTGAGTTCTGTAATCTTTTTTTCTCATTTTTTTATTAAAAATTTCCATCTCCTTCCCTCCTCCTCCCCCTTCGCCCCCTCCCTTCCACCCATACCCCCACTCCACCCCTCTCCAAAGACAAAGAGCCATCAGGGTTCCCTTCACTATGTTAAGTCCAAGGTCCTCCCAGCCCCCCCTAAGTCCAGGAAGGTGAGCAACCAAAATGACAAGGCTCACAGTGAGCCCGTCCATGCTGTAGAGTTCATGCTCATCACCGTTGTCCTTGGTTTCTCAGTCCTCCTCCACCATCAGCCACATTCAGAGAGTCTGGTTTGGTCCCCTGTTCCATCAGTCCCATTCCAACTGGACTTGGTGGTCTCCCGTTAGATCTGTCCCACCGTCTCAATGGGTAAACACACTCCTCATGGTCCTGACTTTCTTGCTCATGATCTCCCTCCTTTTGCTCCTCATCAGGACCTTAGGAGCTCAGTCCGGTGCTCCTATGTGGGGCTCTGTCATTTTCTCCATCCAATGCCAGGTGAAGGTTCTGGATGTACTCACTCATAATTGGTTTCTAGCCATAAATAAAGGACATCGAGCCTATAATTCGTAAAAAATCCTAGAGAAGCTATATAAGAAGGTAAACCCAAAGAAAAACATATAGTTATCCTCTTCAATATTGGAAGTAGACAAGATTGCCGGACAAAAAAATGGGAACATGGGGGTGGGATGGGATGGGGGGAATGAGAGGATTAGGAGAGAAAAGTGTGAAGTGGAGGATGGGAAGAGCTTGGGGGAATAGGATGGTTGGGATATAGGAAGGGTGGATATGGGAACAAGGAATTATATATCTTAATTAGGGGAGCCATTCTAGGGTTGTCAGAGACTTGACTCTAGAGGGGTTCCCAGGTGTCCAGGAAGACGCCCCCAGCTAGTTCCTTGGGCAGCTGAGGAGAGCGTGCCAGAAATGTCCAGATCCTATTGCCATACTCATGAATATCTTGCATATCACCATAGAACCTTCACCTTGCATACTTTTTAAAAATATCTTCTATCATTATTATCATGGTGTCTTTAATTAGATCACACATTTTAACCAAGTGTTTGGGTTTTGCATCCATATTAAGGTTGTCATTGAAAAAGAGCACATCAATGTTTCTCACTGAAGTTACAAACAAATTTCTTTTTAAAAATTTCTAAATTTTTATTTGTTCATTTTATTCTATTCTGTTATTTGTTGTGCATAATACTTACTACAATAAGTATTCATGATAGATTGTTTTCTTCAAATAGTGTCTCCTACTCTTTGATCTCTAACAATTGTCTTTTCCTTAAAACCTACATTTTTGTTGTAAGTCTTGCTAAATATGATACCTTTTAGTTTCAGATGTCTGGTACATCTTCTGTAAACACACACACACACACACACACACACACAAACACAGTATTTCAAACTTCATTTTGTGATGCCCATATATTCATGTGTGTGGGCCATTATCATCTACTTACAAAGCCCATAACTTTAAGGAAAATGGGCTCTCCTTCCCCCAGAGGACATCAGCTGTCAGTAGTTCCCCACCTAGTGTTAGGACCGTGGGTCCCTCCCGCCTCTGTGCTGGAATGTTGACTGGTTGGTCTAGTGCATGGGTTGTGCAGGCGACCGCAACTGCTGTGATTTCATGGGCACAAGGTTCTGCCATAGCCAGATGACACTGCTTTACTTGGAGCTTTCTCAGCTCTTACAATCTTTCCTCCCTGTTTTCTATGATGGTTGCTCAGTCGTGTGCTCAGTGAGTTCCATATTTTTCTTACCTTTCTATATATTTATATACGATGTCCAAGTCTACAAAATGGAATTTCTTCTTTTTTATTTGGCTCTTTTGCAATTATTATAGGTAACGGTTATAATTACAGTTAGATTTTAATGTTACTGTGTTAGCAGGTTTCCTGTTTGTTTATAGATTTTTCTTTGTAGTCTCACATTATATATCATTCAGATGTTTTTAATACTGTATTTTCATTTTGACTTCTTTATTTTAAATATTTTACTTATTTTGCCAGCTGGTAGTGGCACACCCCTTTAATCCCAGCACTCTGGAGGCAGAGGCTGTCAGATCTCTGTGAGTATGAAGCCAGCCTGGTCTTCAAGAGCTAGTCCAGTATAAGCTCCAAAGCTACAGAGAAACCCTGTCCCAAAAAACAAAAACAAACAAACAATGAAACATTGTTGCACTGATCTTATAATGCTTTTGAGACAGGGACTCAGTGTGTAGCTCAGGCTGGCCTCAAATTTTTGACCTTCTTACTTTATCTCCCAGGCTCTATGACTAGAAGCATATGCTAGTATGTTTTTTTCTAATATGTTTTAATTTTGCTAAGTAAGAAAACGGTGTTATTACAGAATATATCTGTTCTTTCAAGTTAGGATTTCTATATTTTTGCCTCTATAATACTGTGTAGCTAATTTCCAAATTTTGTGGATTAAAACAAACTGTTTATTTTGGTCACGTGTCTGCCGGTTGGCCATGAAGGCTGATACTGGATGTTGATATTGGCAGTTCTTTGCATCTAGGCTGGGCTTACTTGCCCACCTGGGCATCATCTGGCTTTTGGCTGATCTCAGAGAGTCTTGGCTGGGATGACTGGAGCTATTCAGCTGTGCTCCAGCAAGCTAGCTCAAGCATGTGTTCATGCAATCAGGAAGAGGCAACAGAATGAACTGAAATATGTAAGCAGTTTTCCAACCTTCTGCTGGCTTCACATTTGCTCACTGACGTGACTAAAGTAGAGACAAGGGGTGGTGCAGTCCATCTACTGTGGAGAGTGGAGCGTGGGAAATTAGTGGATGAGAGAAAGTGGCAGTCATTAATCCTCTATCTCGAACCAACAGAGGACAGAAAGGTTTTTGGCCATACACTGTCTTTTTCATACGTGTGTGTAACACAACACAGACATTTATCAAGATATTTTACTTTTAATCTCCAAAGTGACCAGTATAAGGGATTATGGCTTGCTTGAGAGCAGCTGGTTTGGCTTTCTTAAAAGTGAAAATTATAGACTACTCACTCTCGTTAATTTCCCTTTGCTCTAAGGACTGTGACATTTGTTTTGAATTACAAACTAGTTCTGATTAGGTAAGGGAGTGAGCACATGGTAATCAGCCTAGGTACTGCATCCCATAAATATATTCGGTTTATGTATTTTACCAGGGGCGTTGGCAGATGCACTTAATTATTTATAGGAAAACTTCACAATATTCAAATAACTGTCTGGCCATATATTAGGAAGGAAGAAAAATGTCTTCTCTTGTTTTTAAATCAAAACCTTCCTGTCACAAGACCGGTTTTGTGGAAATGAGGTGAAAGCTAGTGATTTTACTTTCTGCATTTTAGGAGTGAGTTGATAATTAAAAGCATATTCTAAATTTTATTTATATATGTATCCAGTAAAGGAGATTTGTTTATAGGTATCACATAAATTTTGGTTTTTGTTTTTCTTTTAGAGGGACTCATAAAAGCACAAGAATTCCTGTATAAAAATCAGATGAACATGTGTGCATATGAAAAGAAATGCTTCAAATGGGAGAATCAAAGTCTTAATTGTGCTTATGGTCGAAAAGTAAGATGTATGATAATCTTATCTTTCTTTTACTGATATTTTCAAGTATTTAAATAAAATAAAAAATATAAGTATTACTTGGAAAGTGACTGACATTTCATGCAAGGCTCAGTATTCTTTTTAGTCTGGTCTTCCTGACTCCCATGACTGGCACAGTTTCATATAGCATTACCCTCAAAATTCAAAGTCCTTATTTATGCTTCTACTCATCAAATTATAATTATTTAGCTTATAGCTATATGTACACAAATTATCTAGATCTGTGCTAGCTACTCTATCTGTACATACACACACATTTCATTCTACAGTGGAACTGGATTTTCCGGTGCCTCTCAACCTCTTTCTCTCTTGACCCTCTAGGGTAATGGTTCTCAACCTGTAGGTCACAACCCCTTTGGGGGTTCAAAGAAGCTTTTCCCAGGGCTCGCTAAAACCATTGGAAAACACAGATATTTCCATTATTATTCATAACAATAGCAGAATTATCATTATGAAGTAGCAAAAATAATCATGTTGTGGTTGGGGGTCACCACAACATAAGAAACTGTATTAACAGATAGCAACATTAGGAAGGTTGAAAACCACTCCTCTAGGGCTTTCTTCATAAGAAAAAAACATCATAGGTGTTGACTACTCAGAGAAGTCTCTTCTTACTGTCTAGGTACTTTCTGCTTCTTACCACTCACCACATCTATAATCTGTTGTTCACTCACTGTTGATACGAGTTGGATTCTTTTTTTTTAATTTTTTAAATATTTTTTTCTCATTTTTTTATTAAAGATTTCCATCTCCTCCCCTCCTCCTCCCCCTTCCCCCCCCCTCCCTTCCACCCATACCCCCACTCCACCCCTCTCCAAAGACAAAGAGCCATCAGGGTTCCCTTCACTATGTTAAGTCCAAGGTCCTCCCAGCTCCCCCTAAGTCCAGGAAGGTGAGCAACCAAAATGACAAGGCTCACAGTGAGCCCGTCCATGCTGTAGAGTTCATGTTCATTGCCGTTGTCCTTGGTTTCTCAGTCCTCCTCCACCATCAGCCACATTCAGAGAGTCCGGTTTGTTCCCCTGTTCCATCAGTCCCATTCTGACTGGACTTGGTGGTCTCCCGTTAGATCTGTCCCACCGTCTCAATGGGTAAAAGCACTCCTTATTTTGTCTGTGTGCACTATAGTGACAGAATCTGGATTACCTTCAGGTTGAACTGAGCACTGTGGTGATTAGAACAGTTTCTGGGACACAGAAATACTTTCAAAATGTCTTCTGAATAAATGGGTCATTAGCCAAAAGGTTGAGAATTAGGTATCTAGGTAGAAAGACTTATGGACTCTTTGGGTTTCTGAACATAGTCAGCTGCCATTAACGAAAATGCTTCCTGATGTCCTTTCAGCCCAACTGGGAGAATCCTTTATTTAGCCTTGTCTTGCATATTAGCTTGATTGGTCAATGGTTGTTTAACACTTATTAAGTAGCAGTCATTATTTTAATAGTAGTAAAGTGGGACTACAGGTGTTTATATTCTGATGTGGATAATACAAAATCAAATAAATAAGTCAATAAGATATTTATTTTCTTTTTAAGACAAAATTATAATGTAGCTGCCTTCTAGTCTGCTGTCAAATTCCCTGTGTAGCCAAGGATAACTTTGAACCCCAAATCTTCCTTTTAATGCTCCCAAAACACTTGAATTATAGGTAGGTGCAACTATGCCAATGTGCAAGATAATTTCAAATAACAATAAGTCTTAAGAATAAAATTAAATGTCTTAAGTATGTAAATATTTCTTCAACATTGTTATTTTGTTTTTTATTTTTGGATAAATATCCAAAAGTAAGATTTCCAGAGAAGATTAAAGTTCTATTTTAACCCATTTTTATCCTGTTATTCATATTATAGCATTATTACAGCTCAGGGATTAAAATATCCTATATATACATTGATCAAAGAAAAGATGGACACACATACAGCAGAATATTATTTTACCTGTATAAGGACGTCTTCCAATACTCAAAATCATTGATGAACCTTGGGAACACAGGATTAAGATAAGCAAGAGGGCCACTGAAGGGCATTAGTAATGATTCTACTTATATGTGTCATGTGAACTATGTGGAGTATCTAAAAGTATTTGAAGTGCTCAAATTCAGAGGAACAGAAGGTTCCTAAGAACTAGAGGGAAGGAGAAGAGAGCCAGTTGAAGGGTGTTACAGAAGGAGGGAGTCCTTGGTTTGACCCGGCCGCCTGGCTAGCTTACACCCGAAATAACCACACAGAAACTGTATTCATTAAAACACTGCTTGGCCCATTATCTCTAGTTTCTTATTGGCTAATTCTTACATCTTATTTAACCCATTTCTATTAATTTGTGTGTTGCCATGTGACTGTGGCTTACCTGCAAGATTCTAACCAGTGTCCATCTCAGGCAAAAGATCCAAGGCATCTCTCACTCTGCCCTTCTTCCCAGCATTCAGTTCTGTCTGCTCCACCTATCTAAGTTCTGCCCTATTAGGCCCAAAGCATTTTCTTTATTCATTAATCAATAAAAGCAAGATATGAACAGAAGAACCAGAAGGGGTACCAAGTTCCAGGCATGCGATATGAAAGCCTTCTAGTGTTCCATTATATGGTGTGTATGCAGTTACCAACATAGTGTTCTATACTGGAAAATCTGTTCACAGTGCTCATGCAATTTTGCTACATACAATGTTAAAAATATATCAATATATAGAGAATTAGGCAACTGAGAGGAGTGTGTCCTCCTTAAAATGGAAGATAGGCAAAGCTTTATAGAAGCAGACAGTGACTTGACACCAGAATGTGAACAGAGGTCTTATTCAATCATTCAATCATCATACAGCCACATACGCATATTTTTTTTCCTAGAAGCCATATTAGCCACTAGGTAGATGAATTTGAATCATATATTTTATAGAGTCCACTATCCTCAAAGTATTAATTTATCATACAATAATATAAAAACATTTTAGGAACTATTTTTGTTGTTTTTGTGTGTAAAATTCTATCAATTCACAGCATATGTCAATGGTAAAAATGTAAAAAACATTTTTAAGTCCTCTAAAGGAGCTAAGAACAATTACAAATCCAGAAGAGAACAAAGGAAATTTGAAGCAAATTTGGTGAGTTAGAGAAAACATTGTCTAGAGTAGGCAGAACCAGAGTGATGACTCCCAGGCAAGGTTGGAAAGAATGACAGAGGAAGCCTGGAGATCTATCTGTGCATAGGACACTCCTCGATTTTCTAAAACTCCCTTCTAGAACAAGAATGATCTATGTGTATCACTAATATTTCCTACTTTCAAGGCGGCTAGGAAATGGCTCAGCAACATGCTTGACATGCAAGAAAGGGGTCCTAATTTGGATTCCCAGCATCTATATAAAATGCTGAGCACAATACTTATTGTCTATGTAGGCAGAGAGAGATTCATCACTAGAGTTCCTTCAGCAGGTCAGGCATCCTAACTCAGTTAGAGTTTCTGGTTCAGAGATTTTATTTAAAAATCTCTGGTTTTAGAGAGTTTATCTAAGAAAAATACAGTAAGATGGGTCTAGAGAGATACCTCAGCAGTTACAAGCATTTGTTGCTCTTGCAGAGTACCAGGGTTTGGTTTCCAGTACTTACAAAATGACTTAACTACCTGAAATTTCAGTTCTGGGGATCTGATGCCTTCTTTTGGCCTTTGAGGTCATTGGGCATATACATGGTATACATGTATACATTCAGACAAAAGGCATACACTTATAATAACAATAAAAATATTTTTGAAAAACAGTAAGGTGGAGAACAACAGAAGAAGGCACCCAATATTGGCATCTGGCCTCTGTACGAACATACAGTACACACACATACATACACACACCAAACTACTTCTTAATTTTGATATATAGATATTTGATGCAAAAATGAAGAAATAAATAAATAGAGAAGAAAAGATTTGTTCAATAAAAAGAGGATTTCTGCCTGTGATGTTTGCCCTCTTAAAATCCTTTCAAACACAGACTCTGGTACATGCGTGGGTTTTCTGCAGTATCTATTCAGGGCAGGCTTTGCAAACTCCTTCTGAATAAATCCTTATTGTTAAAGAAATAATTGCTAGTTTGAGTAAAATCTTATTGAATGGTCTTGAATAATTATTCGGTGAGGTGTGTTTCTAAATTATTGTCTATGTTATATGCAGCGCTTTATGAAATAATTGGTGGTTGGTGAAATGCCTCAATGAAATAAATGCTTGTTTAGTGCACTATTTTACCCACATTGTTTACATTTTGCCAGTTTTCATTTGTCCTGAATCTCTTCTGGTAAAATATTTTATTCAATATTTTCTTTTCTGCCTAATGGGGAGAAGCGCTGTAGAAGCTTTGAATTATTATGCAGTTGCTTTGGTTATTGAGCAGTAGAAAGGGAAGCAATGTTTCAGTCTCAAGCACACATGTTGCCATTAATTTTATTGCGTGTCCAGTGGCAGATGAGCAAGTCTAATCTTGATGCTCACCATGCTGCCTTGTGTTATTAAAGGACACAATAAATACAAAAGCACAAACAGTATTTTCTGGTGTGTTTCAGAGTAAATATCCTGGAAGTACAGTTTGGGGTTTGAGATCAGTGTCTATGAAGGGAATGGGGAGAGGATGGAACGGGGCAGAGAAGGACAGGGGATGCCAAACCATAGTGTCTCTGCCACGGTGACAGGGTCACATGCTGCCTGTTAGAACTGCTGTGTCTGAAGGTGAAATAGTGTCCCACTTCACTGGCCAGATGTTGACTGTTCTAAAGAAGGAATTATTGGGGCCCTGAAGACTGCAGCTGTGGAAGATTGTGAAGGTAACATCTGGAGCCTGCTGCTGACTGTGCTCTCCACAGCTGGCCTGCAGTTCCTTCTTAAGTTGATCTGGTCGTGCAGCTTGATGTTTGCCACCTGTTGTTAAGTCACTGTTAATGATCAGTTATACACAAGTTTATTTTAATCTCATTTTTCTTTGAGATTTTCTAAATGAATTACTTTGTAGCTGTATTTTACACTTAAGTATATATATATATATATATATATATATATATATATATATATATATATATATTTTAACCAAATGGCAATTAAAATGCTATGTAACTCAAGACTGGAAAGGCAGCCAGTGAAAATTTCTTTTCTAAAAGTCTCTTTATGTTAGACAAGTAGAGGTGACACTGAATTGTCTAGTTTAGTTTTTATGCCAAGGTAGGGCAAATCCTTTGTAACAAAACAAAAGCAGTGGAAGTATTTAATACTGGAAGGTGAATTGTTCCCTGAGGTTTCATTTAATTGAGTCTATTCTCTTAGGAAAGGACTATTAACACTTTGATCTTCAGAGTGCAAATCTAGTGTAAAACATATATGTACAATCTATATCTCTATATTCAGGGTTCATATGCCTACATAGTTTTTAAAACTTAACAGAAAATATCTCTCTATAGCATTCTTCAACTCTTTATTTTAGGAAGTAACATGTTTTCCACAAGGTTAAATATCAATCTGTCTAATATTTAACTTGTAACACATGGTAGGTATTTATAATTTTAGGCAGCTTACCATTGCTTAAAAAGTGCCAAAGGACATTTTTACAAATATTGGTGTGTCTGTTGCAGGAGGTACTATGAGATAAATTCATAGAGGAGAGTGTGAGAATAAAGAGCTTGTTAGTATCATCTTCCAGGATGGTTGCACTGATTTGAAGATCCATCCACAATCTTGGAGAAAACTACTCTCTCAAGAGCCTGGGCTTCTCATTGTCTCAGCTTAACATATGACTACTGTTGCTGTTTTTATTTTAAATACACTGAGCCTTTAGGAGAAGTAGTTCTAAATAATAGAGATAGTATCCATTTTATTTTATATGCTGAATTATCAAGAAAATACTTTTGCTGTAGCTTAGTTGATGGACAATATAATGTTGCAGTTTGAGTTTTTGATAACAAGCCAGAGACATGAATGATGAGGGACTTAATGACAAAAATAAAATACTGGAAGTAAGTTGAGTAGTGTCACTGCTCCAGAACTAGTGGACCTGGGAGAGTTGAGCTATTGAATGAGACAGACTAAAGTCTCATGCAATAGCTGGCTTTATTCAGAGAGTCAGAAAATTTATACTTTGAGAGTTAAGAAAGGTCACTGGAATAAAGTTCTCATGAGTTCAAGGTTTATACAATCACAGGGTCAGGCTTTTGTAGCAAAAACGATGTTTTTTTTCCCATAGAGGTATATAAAGGGTGGTTTAAACATTTAATTGGATAACAACAGCAAACAATAATGGGTAAACTGAAGTAAACTTAAACTTACCCTGCTACACCTGGGACGAGCATGAAAACATATTCTAAGAACAATTCTGTTATTTGAAGAAACTGAGGTCACAGGACTCTTCTCTTGTTTTCTTGAAGTATTCTCACAAGTACTCAGATTTCTCAGATGACTTCATTTCTGGACCGTGTTTTGACAAGAACTTCACAGAATAAACAGGGATGACTGTACATTTGAATTTGGAAAAGACCACAAGAATAAGCTAAGGTATTTCTTTTCAAAAATCACGCGTGGAAGTCAAAATGCTCAGGCTCTTAAATGACTTTAATTCGAAACAGTGTCCCTGCTGAAAGTTAGTTAAATTAACAGGAAGTCCTGCCGGAGAAAGGTGGGCTTTTCATCCAATATGCCCTTGGGAAAGAGCCCCATGAGAGGAAGCAGCAGCAGCCTGACCTTAGGTGAGGTGCTTAATCTTTGAGCCAAGGAGTATGCAAAGTTGCCAGAAATCACACCAGTCAGGAAAGGGACAAAGGATCTTCAGCTTAGAGGAATCAGTTCTGCTGATACCATGGCTGTGAACTAAAACTGTCCTAAGCTGCTGTCTCATCACTGTTTGCAATGCATTCTCATGGCGGTGTTATAGAATTAGAACCACCACACACAGTGGTGTATTCCAAGGTTTAGGTAGCACAAATTACTTTTTAAATCTCTTCATGTAATTTTCACTATTAACAAATATATTTCATTATTGTTTTCTAGTTTCTTGGTTTGGGTCCTTACATATTTGTTTTGATGATTCAGAGTAACTAGAGGGAAATTTCTTGAGCTAACACTTAGATGACAGTTATCAGAAGAAGAACCTTTGAAACACAGTCCTATTATATGGGAGAGGAAACTGTGTTTCTGCCTCCTGCAATGAGGCTGTTTTAAATTTTTTTATATTTTTTCATGGTTTATTTTTTTATATTTAAAAATTTCCATCTCCTCCCCTCCTCCTCCCCCTTCCCTCCCCTCCCCTCCACCCATACCTCTCCTCCCTCCCTCTCCAGGCCAAGGAGCCATCAGGGTTCCCTACTCTATGTTAAGACCGAGGTCCTCCCAACTACCCCCAGGTCCAGGAAGGTGATCGACCAAGCTGAGAAGGCTCCCACAGAGCCCGTCCATGCAGAAGAATCAGAGCCCAGCGCCATTGTCCTTTGCTTCTCAGTCAGCCCCCACTGTTGGCCACATTCAGAGAGACGGGTTTGGTCGCATGATCAATCAGTCCCATTCCAACTGGAGTTGGTGATCTCCCATTAGTTCTGTACCACTGTCTCCATGAGTGAACGCACCCTTCACGTTCCTGACTTTCTTTCTCATGTTCTCTCTTCTTCTGCTCCTCATCAGGACCTTGGGAGCTCAGTCCAGTGCTCCAATGTGGGGCTCAGTCATTTTCTTCATCTATCGCCAGGTGGAGGTTCCCTCACGGTCCTGACTTTCTTTCTCATGTTCTCTCTCCTTCTGCTCCTCATCAGGACCTTGGGAGCTCAGTCCGGTGCTCCAATGTGGGGCTCAGCCATTTTCTTCATCTATCGCCAGGTGGAGGTTCTATGGTGATATGCAAGAAATTCATCAGTATGGCTATAGGAACTGGGATGTACTCACTCATAATCGGTTTCTAGCCATAATGAAAGGACATCGAGCCTATAATTGGGGATCCTTGAGAAGATAAGAAGGTGAACCCCCCAAAAAGATATAGTAATCCTCCTGGATATTGGAAGTAGACACGATCGCCAGGCAAAAATTGGGAACTTGAGGGTGGGGCGAGACGCAGCCAAGGGAAGATGCGGAGAGAAAAGTGTGAAGGGGAGAACGGGGGGAGCTCGGAGGAATGGGGTGCTTGGGATATAGGAAGGGTGGATATGGGAGCAGGGAAGCATATATCTTAATTTAAGGAGCTACCTGAGGGTTGTCAAGAGACTTGACCCTAGAGGGGTTCCCAGGTTTCCAGGGAGACGCCCCCAGTTAGTTCCTTGGGCAGCTGAGGAGAGGGAGCCTGAAAAGGCCAGTTCCTATAGCCATACTGATGAATTTCTTGCATATTACCATAGAACCTCCACCTGACGATAGATGAAGAAAATGACAGAGCCCCACATTGGAGCACCGGACTGAGCTCCCAAGGTCCTGATGAGGAGCAGAAGGAGAGAGAACATGAGAAAGAAAGCCAGGACCGTGAGGGAATCTCCAGCTGGCGACAGATGGGGAAGGTGACTGAGCCCCACATTGGAGCACTGGACTGAGCTCCCAAGGTCCTGATGAGGAGCAGAAGGAGCGAGAACATGAGGGAGAAAGTCAGGAACGAGAGGGGTGCGTTCACTCATGGAGACGGTGGGACAGAACTAATGGGAGATCACCAACTCCAGTTGGAATGGGACTAATGGATCATGCGACCAAACCCGTCTCTCTGAATGTGGCCAACAGCGGGGGCTGACTGAGAAGCAAAGGACAATGGCTCTGGGCTCTGATTCTTCTGCATGGACGGGCTCTGTGGGAGCCTTCTCAGCTTGGTCGATCACCTTCCTGGACCTGGGGGGAGTTGGGAGGACCTTGGTCTTAGCATAGAGTGGGGAACCCTGATGGCTCCTTGGCCTTGAGAGGGAGGGAGGAGAGGTATGGGTGGAGGGGAGGGGAGGGAAGAGGGAGAAGGAGGGGAGGGAAGGGGGAGGAGGAGGGAAGGAGATGGAAATTTTTAAATATAAAAAAAAACCATGAAAAAAAAAACAATCTTGTTTTACATACCAATCACAATTCCCTCTCCCCCCTGTCCTCTTGCTCCCCCCACCTTGTCCCCACCTCACCCGGAATCCACTTCTCAGAGAGTGATTTCCTCCTAGGGGAAATCAACAAAGTCTGTCACATTACTTGAGGCAGGACCAAGGCGCTCCCCCTTGTATCTAGGCTGAACAACGTAACTGTCCATAAAGAATGGGCTCCAAAGAGATAGTTAATGCACTAGGGATAAATCCTGATTCCACTATAGTGGCCTCACAAACTGCCCAAGCCACACAACTGTCTCCCACATTCATAGTGTCTAGTTCAGTCTTATGCAGGTTCCCCAGCTGTCACTCCCAGAGTCAATGAGTTCCCACTTACTTGGGTCAGCTGTTTCTGTAGTTATCCCCATCCTGGTCTTGGTTCTTTTTCTCATAATGTGGCTCCTCCCTCTCTATGACTAGACTCCAGGAGTTCAGCCCAGGGCTTAGTTGAGGATTTCTGCATCTGCTTCTATCAGTTACTGGATGAAGGTTCTATGGTGACAATTAAAGTAGTCATCGATGTGATTACAGGGGAAATGCAGTTAAGGTACCCCCTCCACTATTGCTTAGATTCTTAGCTGGAGTCATCCTTGTGGATTCTTGGGAATTTCCCTAGTGCCTGGTCTATTGTTAACCCCATAATGGTCCCCTCTTCCAAAGTATCTCTTTCCTTGCTGTCCCTCTCTGTCCTTCACCCAACTTGGCCTTCCAGATCGCTCATGTTCTCCTCCCTGTTCCCCTTCTCCTTTCCTCACTCCCCATCACCTTTCTCCCTCCCCCAAAGCTGTCAATTTTCTAAGAAAATCTTGTCTATTTTCCCTTCCTGTGAGGGTAGAAATCCATGTATATCTTTCTTAGGGTTCTTTTAGTTTCCTGTCTTCTCTGAAGTTGTGGACTGATAATTTTGCTAGTCAAATTTGAGTGACTTATGAGTTCTGATTGCCTCAAGTAAAACATCTCCTTTTTGGAAGAATGAACGTGATATGGTAACATTCACTGGGCAGTGAGGTTGTTATTTCTAAGCACCCAAATGTATTACAAACCAGAAAAGATTTTCTATAAAATCTGCAGTGCTAGCGCACTTATTTTCATTTACAGCTCCCAAGCCTTTTGGACACCCTGACTATTGGCACATACTTTCTAAAAATGGGGCTGGTAATTTATGCTTTGTGTGCTTAGCTGTGTTGCTGGTGCACACTCAATGGTTTTGAGTAAAATGTATATATTTTAACTTGACAATGTAAAATATTTTATTAAAGGTTTCCCTCAATGTGATTAGTAACTTCATGTATTGACTCAGCCAACCATTCCTTTCAATTTTACCATTTGCCTAATGATTCCTATGCACATAAGAATCATGCAATAGAGAGCAAGCCTTGCTCTGGTGTTCCAAGAGCCTAAATGACATAAGGTCACTACAAACTGACAAGCTCTTTAGTGAGTGAAACAGGGATTTCTCAAAATGTGACCTATTGATAGAAGATCTATTAACATTTGGGACAGGTATCTTCTTTTAGGGAGCTCTGCTTTGTGCTTATAAAATACTTACCAGATCTTCTGCGCACTGTCCACTGAATGCTAACAACATTCTCCTGTCACACTCTGATAAACAGCAATGTGTCTATAAATTAAGGGATATCTATTGGGGGAAGGGGTGAAGTTGCACCCAGTTGAGATGCAATGGGGAAAATGAACACTTCTCTGCAGACTTGATGAAAAATGTGATCTCTAAACTGAGACCTGCTTGCTAAACCACAATTAGCCAATTGAAGAGTAAAGTAAATGATGAAAAATATATTTTTTCACAAATCTCAGTAGCAATATCCTGATGCAAACATTAGGGATTAACTTGATTTTCTTTTATATCTGACTTTTTAGAATTGAAAGGTCAATAAAATAGTCTGCTACCTTTGAATATGCACTATCTTTGTTAAACCATTGATCCCTTTCCTCCCTCCTTCCCTCCCTCCCTCCCTATCTCCTCCTTCCCTCCCTCTGTCCTTCCCTCCCTCCCTTCCTCCTTCCCTCCCTTTTTCCCTCCTTTTCCTCCTCTGTTTCTTCATTTGTTTCTTCCTTTTTTCTTCGCTTCTTTCTTGTATCCATTTGAGACTGCTATGGAGCATATTTTTTCAAATATTATGTTTTCTACTTAATAAATCTACCAAAGGCAAACTTAAGTATTAAGGTTTGATGTAAGCAGAGAAGATAGTTTTGACTCCCCAACGATTAAAGCAAAGTGACCTTCCTAACAAGAAAGGTAATGTGATGATTTCATATTCACGAATGAAACAAATGTTTAGTAAGGTTTCAGAATTGTGGCACCTTTTAAAGT
Organism: Arvicola amphibius; assembly: GCF_903992535.2. Classification (NCBI taxonomy): domain Eukaryota; kingdom Metazoa; phylum Chordata; class Mammalia; order Rodentia; family Cricetidae; genus Arvicola; species Arvicola amphibius. The sequence goes on from NC_052051.1 coordinate 74,359,444, forward strand.
TTAAGAATTCTGGAACACATTGAAAGTATCAGAAGCACAGTTTCTTATCTTACTCTAAAATTAATACAGGATTGTCCAAAAGAACCTAGAACCACAGGAGTGCTTGGAACTCTGTGTGTCCCCTTTAGAACTGACAGCTTAGATACAGATGTCTCAAACTGGATTGTATCACAGAGCTTTTCTGAAGCTGTGCTGAGATGCACACAGTAGTAATACCTGTAGAGGATCAGAGAGTGTGCATTGTCTAAGACCAGAGAAGCCAGGTGACTGGGTTTCTTTAAGCAACTGCAGAAAAATGGCTCTGGGCCTCTCTTCTTGACTTCAGTCATTTTTCACCGCCAAGACCAGCATCTCTCCAACTTCCCAGGAAACTGTACTTCTTTTGTACCAGACCAACCAGCCCAGGGTAGAGTGCTTACACAATGTGTCTGGCTTCTTACAAAATCCAATATAAAACTTTACTAGGATTTCATTTGCTAGTTCTTCAGAGTTTCATTCATTTATTTACCTTTTGTAATATCTTATTCTTATCTATCTTGAGATGGCAAAGTTTCTGCTAGAGAATTACGAAGCCTAAACATCGTTTTTCTTAACTCCATTTTATGAATAGTTCCCATTATTTGTTTGGTTTGGGAAAACCGGATATAAAATATAAATGCCACATTCACTTTGCTTCCACCTCCCTGATTTTTACTGACTTTATGCATGGATAGAGAGAAAGTAATGATGCTTAAAATTTGGGGCTCAAGAGTAAGAAATATTTAACAGGGTTTCATCCCTATCTGAGAAACTTTAATACAATATGATAAATCACTTTATTATCTTTTGCTTATCCTAAGTTATATAAAGCTGAATGTACAATCTACTTTATGTGTCTTCAAATCTGTAGTTTGTGAGGGTTAATCTTCATTGTTAATGTGATTTGAGTTGGAATCACATAGAAGAAACACCCTGGGAATACCTGTGAGGCAGTTTCCTTAAAGCTTGAACTAAGCAGCGTAAAGCCATCATAAATGTATAAATGTGGAGGCTTCATCCATGATCTCGGGGTCCAGGTTAACTATAATTATCCATTTGGTGTATCTTGTCTCACAATTAGCAAATAATTTTGAGAAAGGAATGGATCATACCTCTATTTTGTCTCCCACATCCCTAGTGCCTAGCATAACACATGACTGACTAGTCTCTCACAGGCATATGTGCAAAATTTGATACCATAATCTTTCTCCTTTATTGTAATTTTTAATGTTTCATGACAGCATGTGATGTGAATGTTTTTAAGTCCTTGTTGCTATATTTAGAATCTGAGATTCTGCAACCAAGACACATTTCTTAGAAAAGTCTTATTAGAAAGAAGCAATTAACTTTACAATGTAAACAATCCTAGGAGATAATAGCTGTAAGAATCCATGTGTGTGTGTTTAAGATAATTTTAAAACAAAGGCAAATGTTAAGTATTTCCATTTGGACATTAGTGATCATTACCCCACCCCCAGTAGAAATGATTGTATTTCCCATGAACAAAGGCTCTAAGGTGCTCCTGTCCACCCCAGCTCTGCTTTCACAGGAATCACTGGGTTATATATACTGACTTGAGTATAGTAGAATTCATGACCACATCGAGTTCCCTTCTTCCTTTCTCCTTGTGAAGATAAATCTCAAGGAATCAAATATGCAATCCACCCCAAGACTTATGTATGCTTAATTATAAATGATATCATAGATTCAGTCATATTTTGTAGTTTTAACTGATTTTTTTCATAGAATCAAAGTAAGGTTTAGTTTCTGAACATAATCACAGAAAATATTATTTATTCTTCAGATTATTATTCCACGACAGAAGAATAAAACTCTGAGTTACTAACCAACATTATTTAATTTATTTCTCTTAGGTATTAGGAAGACAGGATTATCCGACACAGGAGTTAGTTGCATGCTTTACATTCTGGTGAATGTGTAAAACTTTCGAGGGACTGAAAAGAAAGGGCACTGTGATTACTCCAAGGAACCCAGAATTCAGAACATGTTGCTTCTCCCAAAGCTACCATCTTCTACATACCAGGATTGGTGTTTTACTGAAGTCCCTTATTTATTACTGTATAGCATTCAAGTGGAATATGGTTCATAAATCCACGTGCAACTTATAAGACAGACTTGCAGCCAGGTGAAAATATGTGCCTTCCTTTGATGGCTTTTTCTTTTTCTTCCTTTTTTCTTTTTCATCCATCCATGATATTTTATGATTGCCTTCTCTCTTTTTGGCAAATATTTAACTTCCTTTTCCTCATACTTGTCTTTGAGAGGTTCACTAACCCTAGGGGAAAGAGAAAACATGGCCAACCAATTATGTTACCAAACTTTGAAAGGTCAGAAATGTAGAGGCTATCTGAGGGAGAGTGTAAAAGCCATTAGCAGGCTGATATCTCATTTGGTGGCTAACAATCCAAAGGGAATACCAAATAGCTCATCCCCAAAGAAATTGCTTAGAAGTAAAGGATTTTAACGAGAAAAGAATAATGTTATCAATTTCTTCTGTTCTCATTAAACACTAAAGGCTGTAATCTAGGGCCTTCTTGGTTTTTATGCAAAGCCAGTGTGAAAGAAACAGCATAAAGAAGGGACAATGCAGACAAATTCAATTAAATCAGAGCATCAGGATGGCTTATTCAAGCAACTGTATGTATTATTTCCAATTTTTAAATAATAAACCTGGTTCTAATTTATCCCCTAATCTTATGTCACAACTTTCCTGCAAGAAGCCTAGGGGGAGAGTACCAGCATCTCTATTCTCAGGTCACTTTGTCCATTTCTCTATTTCCATCTTTGCTCTTACTCCTCTTTTATATCTTCATTGTTTACTTTACATACATGAAAGTCTAATTGCTTTTTTAAAACCTAGTCTTGTGTGTCCATTACGAATATAATGCAGAGTCACCTTTTTATTGTGGAATCCTTCCCTATCATACTGGAGATATAGCTAATTTGGCATTTGAATGTAAACAGGTTTAAGAAATCATCCACAGATGTCTCAAGGTTCCCAAATACATTAGATCATTCACTCATCTGTCAGTTAAAAATCTTTGTACTCATATTTTACACCAGACAGAGTCAGAATCCCATAAAAAATGAAGTTGTACTTTTGATTGATGTGAGAATAAATGGAGGTAAATGCTGCAGTGGAAGAAAGCAACTCACACATATTGTGTGTAAGAAAGGGTGAATGATGCTACTAGGAAGAGAAGAAGACTGAGAGAAGAGACCATGATTGTCAAAGGAGATGTTTTATAGATGATCTAGATGTGAGATGTGTAGAAGACAGGAGCTGGTGACAGGAATAAGGGACAACATAACCAATGGTCATGGTGTAGTTGTGTGTCCATGAAAGGTCAAGAAAATTTGAGCAGAGAAACCACGTGGTATAATATGCAGCAGGAATCAGCTGAACTAATATTAGGGCTGGTGATATGGGAGCTCATGGAAACCTTGATACATCATGGAGAAGCTTCATGTCTATCTACAGGTGATGGGAGCTTCTGTGATTTTGTACATATTGAAGAAAGTTGATCACATTTGTGTTTCCTGTAATCAGCTGGGTGGTGGTATATAGGAAGAATAGCAATGAGACAAGGCCTGAGACATGAACAAGAGTCAGGGACTTCTGCGGGTCCTCATGAAAAACTGGTTAGACAATGAATTGATGTGGATAGAGATACAAGAGATATGATAAATTATATGAAGATAAAAATCTACAGAACTTTTGGATTATTGATAACAAGTGCCATATCTTGTACTCTCTTTCGTATTGTATTGCGAATATTTGCTAAGTAGAATTGAACTTTCTCCTAGACTATGTAAAGAGGACTAGATTTGATTAGTCAATCATTTATGTGTACATAATATTACATTGTGGCACGAGTTGTAATTCATTTTGGTAGGGGACTTGCCTCATATATACAAAGCCATTGATTTGGTCTTCGTTACCACATATAGCAGGGCATGGTGACTCATGGCTGGAGTCCTAGAGCTCTAAAAGTGGAAGCAGTGAGAACAGATGTTCAAGGTAATTTTTGAGTTTCAGCTAGCCTGGGCTACTTGTGACCCTTTCTCAAAAATAGATGACCATAAACATATGTCACACTGAACCATAACAATGTTTGTGATTGAACACATACTAATTAAAAACAAACTATTAGCAAATAATGCTCCCCAAAATTTGTATAAATTTTCATTTCCTCCTGAAATGCAAGGGCAGATTTATAGCAGAGATTATGTGATTTATGCAGGATATTGAAGGTTTTTGTGAGGAGGTTATGTCACAGTCTTATAATGCTGTGGCATTAAATTCTCATAACTAGATTTTATTGAAGGCATGGTTTGACATATAGCATGTTTTTTCATTAAGTATGCTAGTATAGGTTGATATCTCACCTAAAGGAATCTTAAAACAGTGGATCTGTGTACCAGATACTCTATGAGATTACAGATAGACATTGTTGTTCCCTTCTGGATTAGGGCACTTAGTCATTTTATTAGAAGGAGATGCCAAGGTTAGGGGAAAAGGTGATAATTCCACTTAAAATATGTTCAAGCTACTGATGTAATAGAAATAACCTCCAGATGAATTGTGACACTCTTCCATTTTCCCACCCCCATTAAAGATAGTTATTACAGTAATTTTGACACTAGGCATTAAGTAGAAGCTGAAGTATACTTTCATATTTATTTAAGAAGAACAATTACTCCAGAAACAGACACATGAAAAAAATCTATTGCAGGTGTCTTGAAATTCATGAATGAAAATACTATTTTGATGAGAAAGGAGTATACTTACTTATAAGTTCAGTGTTAGCCTTGGGTTACATAGTGATACCTTGTATTTAAAACAAACAAAACAAAGGGCTAGAGAGATGGCTTAGTGGTTAAGAATGTGTACTGCTCTTACAAAGGACCCTGGTTCAGTTTCCAATACCCATGTCAAGCAGTTCACAAAGGTCTCTGACTCCAGTTCCAGAAGATACCATGCCCTCTTATAGCCTCAACTGGCACCTGTATACACACACACACACACACACACACACACACACACACACACACACACACACGCACGCACGCACGCACACACACACACACACACACCTTTAAAGTAATTTTTTAAGTAAAAATGCAAGTTTAACAAATACAGATAAACAGGCACTATTTATTCGAGTTTATTTAACCACTCTAGGATAATAAGAGAAATTTACAGCAATAGAAACTGTAGAGCAAATGTGAATTCATGAAGATGCAACAGTGCACTTAGAGTGATGAATGGGTCAAAAAATTAAGAAGCAAATATAAAATTCCTACAGTAAAATGAAAACTAAAACCACAGTATACCCAGATCTATGTATACAAGAAAATAATTCCTAAAAAGAAAGTTTACAGTTAACAAACTCCTACATTGAAATATCAGAAAAACAATGCAAAACATAGTGATTATATACTGCAGTGGTTTGAATAAGAATGCCCCCCATAGGCTCATATGTTTGGATGCTTAGTCATCGAGGAATGGCCTTGCTTGAGAAGAATTAGGAGGTGTGACCTTGTTGGAGTAGGTGAGGCCATGTGGGTGGAAGTGTATCACTGCGGGTGGGCTTTTATGTTTCAAAAGCCCAAGCCAGACCCAGTGTCTCTCTCTCCACTTCCTGCCAATCAGGATAAAGAACTCTCAGTTACCTTTCCAGTGCCAAGTCAGCCTGGTTGATACCATTCTTCTTATTGTGATAATGATAAACTAAACCTCTGAAACTATAAGCAAGCCTCAATTAAATACTTCCTTTTCGTAAGGGTCACTATAGTCATGGTGTCTCTTCACAGCAATAGAATAGTGACCAGGACATATACTAATAAAAATAGAAAGTATTTTAAATGCTTTCTACCACTCTGAAAAAGAATCTTCTCTTTCCATTTGCTAATAATGCTTGACTTCTGAATGTACAACTTCAATAATGAGGTTGTGGTGTAATATATTCGTTTGTGGATACAAATTGGCCTTGTGACTTCTTTGGTTGTAGAAGGAGCGGCGGGGCTGCGTCCCGCCACCCGGCCAGCTTTACCCAAAATAATTACACGGAAACTGTATTCTTTTAAACACTGCCTGGCCCATTATCTGTAGCCTCTTATTGGTTAATTCTCACATCTTCCTTTAACCCATATTTAGAAATCCGTGTAGCACCATGAGGTGTGGCTTACCAGGAGAGATCTTAACCTGCGTCCATCTCAGAGAGGAGAATCATGGCGACTCACTATGGCGACTGCCTGAAGCGTCTCCCCAACTCTCCCAGAATTCTGTTCTGTCTCTTCCGCCTACCTAATTTTCTTTTCTCTTAAAGGGCCAAGGCAGTTTTCTTTATTAATTAACCAATGAAAGTAACACAGACAGATAACTCTCCTCCATTATTTCCCCTTTTTCTGTTTAAACAAAAAAGAAAGGCTTCAACTTTAACATAGCAAAATTACATATAACAAAACAGTTATCAAGCAAGTATTACAGTTACAATATTTAGATTTATTTTATCTTTTATCATAACTAAGGAAAGCTATAACTATCTATTTATTCTTCAACTACATCAAAGACTCCAGAAGGATATAATATTACCTAAGTAAACAAGTCATATGCAACTTTCAAACTCTAGAAATGACAGAGACAACTCGTTGCCTGGACAGTCACCCAAAGTTCCTCTGTACCGTTGGGGCATCCATCTTCGGCCTTCAGGCCCATAGTGTTCAGCAGACATTTCCATGAAGCAGGAAATTCCAAAGACAGTTCAGTCACTTTCTGCTGTGTCCTGCAGAACGTCTCACAGACTCTTTAATGAATCAGGAACCCCGAAAGACCACCTCACCTTTAGGCAAGTTCAGCAGTCCTCTCTCTGTGGGTTCTTTGTGTCCAGTTTATGCAACAGTCCAGGCAAGAGCAGTTTCTTGCCCAAATGGCTATGAAAGTCCATAAGGAGCCTCTTCGATGCCCATCTTCCTCTTGAAGTAGATTGGTGCTGCCAGGAGCAGACGTGTCTCATTGTCATGAAAAACCCTGTTATTAAAACATTAAATGCCATATTCTGCAGTCTTTGAAAGATATGAAGAATGTCTATCTAACTGAAATATATCTCTACATATCTAGAAAATCTAATAACATGACTACAAGCTTAACTATTATTAATGATTATCCATTAACAACCTATATTTCCTAATTATACATTACATTTTTAAATGAACTACACAATTACAATACCTTAATCAAGATCAGAAATACATATACATATAACAAATTGACCTTAAAATCCATACCAATGCAAATTATTCATATCTATATCATATCCCCCTTTAAATGTAAAAGAACATTTATAAACAATATTTGGGAAAATGGGCACAGTTTTTTCTCTCCAAACTGCTTCCTGCTGAATGGGGGCGCTGTTATTTAGGTCTTTCATGGTGTAACCTGTGTGCTAGGTTCCTCTCAGTTGGCAGTTGAGTGAAGTAATTTTTTGAAGATGTTCACAGCAACCTTTCAGGAGGGCGTGGTCTATCATACCATATTGGGATAGAAGCAATCCACAGAGTCTCGTCCTCTGTGAAAACAAAAGAAGAAACTCTTTTCCAAAGCATTATGTTCTGAGATCCAAATCCTGAAGTCATACCGTTAAGATGTCCATTCTGGTCTAGCCTGGCAGCCCATATAATGAAATATCTCTCTGTACTTAGCTCCTTTACAGTCAAAAATTTCAAAGAAAACACAATAAAATACATCATCCAGACTCTCTGTGAATTTTCCATTTTTACGTGGCTTATTTTTACTCTATCACTTTACTTCTTTTAATCTATAACTATCTGTACTCTGTCTCTTTAAAGACTTTACCCTTTTTTAAGGCATTAACTTTATTCTCTATATTTTTTTCTCTCAAGCCTACATACATTCATCCAACATTGTGACCCATATGGGGGTCTTCTATGTCTGAATCTGTCCTATAGTGAATCTGTAATTTTTTACTATCCAGGAGCACTTTTGTTTCGTGCTTTTAAATCGCTAAGCACTTAAGAATCTAAGCTGTGACATTCCTGGGTCAAAACAGGTACTGTGTGCTTGCCCTGCCCAGTCCAACATGGCGGAGCCACTTGTGACTCTGAATCGGTTGTACTCTGAGCTGCAGAGCCGCTGGGCTATTCTGGATGTTGGCTTCACCTCTCTCCAATTTTAAAATGGAGGATGTACCATTTTTTTACTAGCTCTGGGGCCTCCAGGTAGGAGCTGTACTCAGCACTTTAACTCTGAGACTGAGCGTGTAGCACAAAAACTCTTTTTATCCAAGTTACAGCCAAATCTGACACGCAGAGCACTGCGCAGTCTGAAAACATCTCTCTGTATTGTGGTAGGAATCAGCCATGCTCTTCCGCCTGCCTAAGCCTGATTTTGCCATCTGCCCAGGTGCAGGCGGGGAGCAGGGAGCCATTGGCACGGTCTCAGTGCACTCTCCTTCCCATCCCAAGCGGGAACACAAAAAATCCAGGCCCATAAAAGCCATTGAAATGTTTTAAAGCCAGAGTTCGCTTTGGCGGCACAGCGCAGGAAGCTGAGTTTTTAAAAAGACTCAGCTTTTTCTCTGCCGCAATTGCCGAAACAGGAAATCTCTCTACAGCACGTCCTAGCAAACAGCAAAAAGCAGTGTTAAAGTCTGTCTCTCCTTTATTTAAAGCCCTTTTAGGTTTTTAAGTGGATTTAGTCACCACTTGGAGCGCCAATCTGTAGAAGGAATGGCGGGCTGTGTCGCGCCACCCGGCTAGCTTTACTCAAAATAATTACACGGAAACTATTCTTTTAAACACTGCCTGGCCCATTATCTGTAGCCTCTTATTGGTTAATTCTCACAACTTCCTTTAACCCATATTTAGAAATCCGTGTAGCACCACGAGGTGTGGCTTACCTGGAGAGATCTTAACCTGCGTCCATCTCAGAGAGGAGAATCATGGCGACTCACTATGGCTACTGCCTGAAGCGTCTCCCCAACTCTCCCAGAATTCTGTTCTGTCTATTCCGCCTACCTAATTTTTTTTTCTCTTAAAGGGCCAAGGCAGTTTTCTTTATTAATTAACCAATGAAAGTAACACAGACAGATAACTCTCCTCCATCATTTGGTCAATGGAATGCAATCAAAGCGATGATGGCAAATGTGAGCTTAGATCCCAGTTGGTCTTCAGTGACCTTGTTCCCTCTTGATCATTAAAGTTTGCCAGAAGTCAACCAAAGGATGGCCTTCTAATATATTTATACAAACAAGCATAATAGAAACAGCCTCGGTAAATCTTCCTAAACAAGATAGTCCCAAGCCATTAATCCACAGGGTCAGAAACTCGCGTCAACACGCTTGTCACAGGACAGCAGAACTGCGTGTCTGTCTCACAGAGAGTAAGAACACGTATTTCAGTGGTAGGCCATGGTGTCATGATCTGATACAGTCAGGTATGGGCTTCTTGAGGATCAGGCAATTTTCAGGTCACAGATCAAGACATTCATCAAACTCCAATAAGTAAATAAAATCAGGAAATCCCCTCTAAAGAGCCACATGTCTGGTTCACTGATTGGGTTAAAGATACTCAGATGGAGCCAGCGGAGCAAGTGGTGTATTTCCCTGCAGTGAAGTGACCCTGACAGGATCTGAAACAAGGCGACGAAGGCCAAGACTTAACCAACAGTAAAATTTCAAATTCATATTTTCTTTGGCAGTTAAGAGTTTTCTATACGCCAACATAACCTATTTAATTTAATTCCTACGAAAGATGTTCCTTGTAAGGATAAAATATCCTTCTCAGTGAGTATCTACAAAAGTGAGGGCGCGGACTTGAGTCTTTGCCTCTAAACTGCCCTCACATTAGGGTCTCACTATGCTTCATTTACTGATGTTCAAAAATGAGATGATAATGCTCTCTTTCCAGAGTCAGAGCAAAGATTAAATAAGATAATGCACAGAAGCACTGAGTCATTAGTGCTATTACAAGTTTAATTATGATTTTATCCTCATAGCTCTAGATTTCCTTGGCAGGCTGTATTTTCTTTCTGGAACCTCGCAGACTCTGTAATCCTTGTGGACTCTGGGGATCATTTTTTTTTATTAAAGAGTTTTTGGCCATCTTTTTATTTGCAGGAAAACCACAATTCTACCCTGACCTGGCAGCAGGCAGACTGGTCAGGGCTATTTTTTCTCTTTCCAGTGCAACCAATGAGAAGGCCTGGTATAGAAACAGAAATTCCCCATTGAAAGGAGGACTCGCTGTTTTCTTTGATGTAGGAATTTGCCACAATTTAAAAGTAAAATAAAGAAAATATTAGTACGTGATGAAATGGGAAACCTGCGACATTGAAAATGTCTTTTGCATGTGTCAGAACGCATTCTAGGAACTTCCTTACTTCAAAGTCCCTCTCCCACAAGTTCCCTGATTGGAAGAATAATCCCACATGATCTTGGAAGACATTCATATTAAGAAGGGCAATGGTCATAGACATTGCAAGTTCTGCTTGAGAGAATGTCAGGGCAGCTAGTCCATGGGAGGTCATCAGACCTCATCTAAACTGTCCTTTTTACAGTCATTGCTCAATTGCCCCAGGGACTGAAAAGTCACAATTTAAGAGTAAAGACTATGCTATTGTGGAGAAAATTAATGAGTTAATAATGCTCCATAATTTCATTTACCAAAATCTAGTTTTCTGGTTTAAGAAATGCACCACACCAAACTTTCAATGCTGCTTTTCTGGCTTTTTACAATGGATGATTTTTGGTGATTTGGCTGCTCCATAGCTGAAGAGATAGCTCAGCAGGGAAAGACACCTGTGCCAGTCCCAATGACCTAAGTTCCATGTCTGAGACCCACATGGTCAAAGGAGATAACTGTCTCTTGCAAGGGTTTCTCTGATCTCCACACATGTGCTATAGCATGGGCACAAAGACAAAAACACGCAGATGTACCAAATAAATACATAAGATAAAATAAAAATTAACGCCAGCATGTCCAGAGAAGGTATCTATTTACTGGGTGATATTGCACTGATAATGTCAAGTCAGACCATGGATAGACCATCTGACCCATAAAACCTAACAGGCCTCTTTGAAACATAAACCAGACATTTCAGAATTCTTTAAAAATTAAATGGATGACTGCAGAACTAACAGCACAGACAGGGACCTGAGCTCGTGGGAGCTCACGGACTCTGGATCGACAGCTAGTGAGCCTACATGGGACAGACCTAGGCCCTCTGCATGTGTGTGACATTTGTGTAGCTTGGTCTGTTTGTCTGAGTCCCAGCAGTGGGATTAGCACCTGTCTATGGAGCTTGAACTATTTTTTAGAATTTGTTCCCCATCTTGTGTTGCCTCATCCAGTCTTGATATAAGGGAAAAACTTGGCTCTACCTCAGATAGGTGTGTCAACTTTGTTGATACCCAAGGGAGGCCTGCCCCTTTCTGAATGGAGATGGGGAAGTGGATAGGGGTAGATAGTGAGGAGGCAGGAGGAGGGATGGGGTAGAAGGAAAAGAGGGAGAGGGATACTGTGGTCAGTATGCAAAATAAAAAATTTGATTAATAAAAATAAAAAATTAAAAAATTAAAAGGCCTGACAGCACTGTGCAAGCATTGCCATGTCCTTACTAACAATTGTGCCTAGCTTAGTATGTGCTGACTCCTCCTATATGACTTTTTTGTTTGTATTTTGTTAAAAGTTTTTTTTTCATTTTATATACCAGCTCTAGTTCCTCCTCCCCGCTTCTTCTGTCCCTAGCTCACCCCCATCCCATCCCCCATCCATTCTCAGAGGGGATAAGACCTCCCTTGGGGAGTCAAAAAAGTATTTATGACTTTTAAAAAAATTTATATTACATTTAGTTGTTGTTGTTATTGTTAGTGGTGGTGGTGGTGGTGTGTGTGTGTGTGTGTGTAGGAATACTCAGTGCTCCTGTGTAGATCAGGGAAATTTGTAGATTTGGGTTTTTCTCTCACCTATGTGGTTCTTGGGGATTGATCTTTGGTCATTAGGCTTGGGTGACAAGTATTTTTAACCCAAAGAGGAATCTTTTTAGCTCTTTGCACAAATATTCACTCTCTAGGGTTTTGCAAATTGCTAAATACATATCTCTTTTAATAATGTCACTTGCACAATATTTTGAGACTTTTACTACTATGTTCCTGTATTAAAAAGCTCTCTGTATTTGCAACCAAGACAATCATATGAAAACTACCTAAATTGTGGTGATAAATTTCACGGGATATTAGAATTATCTGGGGATTCTCAAAATATGTAGCTGGACCAAACCAGTTACTAAGTAGATACTTTGGATAGAATACTGATTTGCCACCTGTGCGTTCTCTTACAGTTAGAACATTGTCATTTTAAAGAGAAAAGAAAACAAAATCAATAGACTCCTCAAAATAAGAATAGATGGCAAATACAAAATCAACCCAAGGGTATTTTTGTACATGTTTTGTCTCATGTTGCTTTGTTTGGGCTTTTTTTTCTTACTGGTGTTTTGCTTGTATATTATGGTTTCTCACTGAAGTGTTTTTGTGGGTTTTGCTTGTTTTTGTCTCTCTCTGTGCTTTCTTCCTTCCTTTCTTTTTTCTTTTCTTCCTTCATACCTTTATTTCTTTTTTCTTTCTTCCTTTCTTTCTTTCTTTCTTTCTTTCTTCCCTTTTGTTTGCTTTCTTATTTGCTTTATAAGGAGAGGCAGAAAGAGTTGGATGTGGAGTTTAGGGAGGATCTAGGGAAGTAGGAAAAACTACTAATAAAAAAGAATAGACATAATCTTAAAAAATAGATTACAGAATTCGTTTCCATGACTAATGAACTGAGTTTGATCCTTTCAATCCACATGGTGGAATGAGAGAGCCAGCTCCAAAATTTGTCCTCTTATCTCCACACATGTGTGTGTGTGTGTGTGTGTGTGTGTGTGTGTGTGTGCGTGCGTGCGTGCGTGCATGCGTGCATGCACACATATACACATAAACACATACTAAAGGAATAAGTGTAAAAAATTAAATTGAAGATAGGGAGTAGACTGTACCAACCATTTCCTTCTGATGCATAAGTCCATGTGAGTGGGCCAGCTCTCTCTCAACTAAGCATTCTGGCTAATGCCTGGATCATTTTAATGTGGTTCCAGGAAGAGCTGCCAAAGGCTGGCTGCTGCTGCTTGGCTCTCAGTGCGCTCTCTTGTTCTGTTCTCTGAGTACATGGAAGGAAAAATGATCAGCTGACAAGGGAAGTGATGCAGGTAGCCAGCAGTCCTGAAGTGCACTCTCCTGGGATGCATCCAAGACGATGTGGTGATGAGAAAGTCTGGAACACATTCAAGGCTTAGCCTTGTATTATAATGGCTTAACTCAACCCAACTCAGGATTAGACCCAAACTGAAGGCTACATTTGTGCTGAAATGCCTCTTCTTGACTTATGGGTTGTAGTTTCAAAGACAGTAATTAAACTCTTCTCACGAAGCCAGCTTTAAGCACCTCCTAATTCTCCTAATTAAAAAGTGCCTGCGGTGCCAGTTTCAGCAGTAAATCATTTCTGGTTCCATGTCTTGCTCTCATGTACTTGTCATCTGAGGAAGTCTGCTAATCTGATGGAACCTTCTGTGTCTTTGAGCAGTGCTTCTTTTCTTGGCATTCACATTGATGTCTTGTTTGCTGCTTTCCACCATCACTGATTTGCATGGGTGGCTGAGTTCATAATTTGTTCTGTACTCCATTGAATTGGAACTTCATCCTCAGCTCTGTGTGAGATGAGATTTAAAAACAAATTGCAATATAAACATTGCCATTATGATAATATATAACATTTATTAAATGTTTACTTCATGTCAGGTACTGCTCACATTTGATTCTTAGAGTGTCTATCATGGGGTCACAGTTAAAGCTGAAGTAGCTAGGTTATGGAGGTTGCAGGACTAAAGCCTTTCTATGGTTTTTCACTGTCCCTGTATTAATGTATTCTAACCTCATCAGTGCGATTTTTAGAATGATCTATCATTCTTTCTCCTCTTATCCTTATTCAGCATGCAAACTTTGGTCTTCTCTCACAATTCCAAAGTTGAAGTTTTGGGATAATCAGGATGACCCACTCTCTCTATTCTATCTACAGTGTGTTTCTCTAGAGATGGTCATGAATGGTAAAAGTCTCTGAAGGAAAGAGTGGTGGGTGAGTCTCACAAGACCAAGCTACACAATCGTAATATATATGCAGACTTTCTCTGACACCTTTGCCTGACTTAGGGACACCTTTGTTCCTACTGGCTTGCTTTGCACAGCCTTAACATGAGGGGAGGTGCCTAGTCATATGACAACTTTATATGCCAGATTTGATTAATATCTGTGGGAGGTCTGCCCTTTTCTGAAGGGAAACAATGAGGAAGTGGACTAGGGTAGAGGAGGTGGTGGGAAGGACTGTGAGGAGAGGAGAGGAGATGAGGAGAGGAGAGGAGAGGAGGATGAGAGGAGATGATAGCTACTTCGATGAAATCTCTTCTCTCTCTTCTCTTCCGCTTCGCTTCTTTTCCCCCTTTTCCTTTGGCTGTCCTCTCTGCGCTCCTCCCCGACTTTTCCCCCTGCTGCTTCGTCCTTCTCTTGTTGGTCCCCACAAGCAAAAACTAGAGAGAAGATGGTTATGAACTAATGGTAGAATGCTCATTGGTAGAACATAATGATTGGCATTTGGAAGAATGCTTAAAGGACTCAACAAACACAAACAAACAAACAAACAAAAACTCAAACAAACAAACTAAAGCTAAATTATGAGTCTTACTGAGGCCCCTTTGGTGCCAGTCATTTCAGGAGATGTTAAACCTGGCTATCTGAAAGAACAGTCTACATTCAAGCTGCAGATGACTGATAATGGGTTTTTAATCTGACTACTACCTCTTGTATGTGAGGTTGACCAACAGTCTGGTCTTAGTTGACTTACATCTGTAATGAGGCAAAGCCTACCCAGTGTTCCAACCTGCTGATCTAGTTTTAATGATTGAGTAATACAATGTAAAGAAAATATTTGAATACATGTAATGTGCCCTTGAGGAGAGGTGAGGCATGAAAAGAATTGATGAATGATTTTTCAAATGTATTAAGTAATACAGGAAAGATGGAGCTGAGGTTTCAGAAGGGACTACAACAAGTTGTTTTTCTGTCTTCATAGTATGAATTTTTGGATGTTCCTCCCAGAATGATCCCATTAAAATGACTCAATTGTAAATACTTGCCAGTCTATGTGATCATTTCTTTTTCAGTTATAGAGCTAGACGACCTATCCTGAGTACTATTATTTCAATTTGAATTTGAATCTACCCTGGACCAGCCCATCAGAGCAGAGTCAACTGTGGTGGCTGTCAGCAGGACCACTAGGAGCTAACATCTCTGAGTCGAGGGAATGCATTTAACCAGACACTGCAGCAGTAAGGATGAAGCAGAGGTCAGGTCAGAGATGATAACCACATTTTCTGTCAACAATTGGAGCTGATGCTGAGAGAGGTTTGAGCTTTTAGTTTAGCAGCAAGGATTTTAATGTTAATCTGTAGAATCAATTATCTGCATATGGATTCACTTACAATCCAACCTCACTTTATGAGTTCCTATAGGTAGTGGATGAGATTTTCAAAAGGCGGTGTTTAGAAGTTGCCTGCTTGTCATAGAAGTTTACCTAAAATATACAGAAAATAGCTAAGAGGGGGGAGCTGGTGAATCATGATGATTTTCAAATGTGGATTTTAGTTATCATTTGAAACTGCAGTCTTGTGGCAGAAGTCTTTAAAAATAACCAAGACATCTTCTTGAAGACATCCTGCTAATTAGAAAGAAAACCTTCAGTAGGTGTAGCTGATTTCCATTTGCAGGCTGTGGAATCAGGAGAGCCTATGTACACGCTATATATCTTTAAAGCATTGGACATACATATTAGACCTTTGCCAATGGTCTATCAGTGTGAATCTCTCTCACACTGTGTCTGCGGAGTGACAATAAGACAGTACAGCGGGGCTGTACGAATGAAATGAGATTAGTTTAGCACAGTGTCCTGGTGTAGGAAAAGCTCAAGTGCCAGCCGCTATGACTAATTAAGTCTGCAGATGACTTCCCAGTCCCTTAACTTTAAAGGTGAGGAATGATGGATCCCATAGAAATCCCAATTTAGAATAATTTTTTTTGGGGGGTGGGGGGAATGGTAGTGTTCAAAGTTTAGTAATGTGGTTTTCCTATTTCAGAAAGCAGAGACCAAATCCCTTGGAAGACTGCTGGACTCAGTTCATCTTGCCTAAACGGCTCATTTAACAAATGAAACTGAGGCACACATGTTATTGTTGCTGTCGTCACTTTTAACTTTCTCTTTATTTATTCTTTGTGCCTTTCACATCATACATCTCTATCCCATTCATTTCCCGCCCCTGGATATCCACCCTCTGTCCTTGTAGCATCCCTCCACTGCCCCCCATGAAATTTAACAGTAAAAAGAAAAAAATAAAATAAAATAAAAAGAAGGGGAGACTCTCATAATGGCAGCTATAGTGTGCCATAGTGAGTCACACGGTAAACCCTTTTGATGGTTATTTGTAAATGTTCATTGCAAAGAGTCATTGGCCTGGTTCGAGCCCTCTAGTTTCTGCTGCACTATCCATGCTGGGCCTTTACTGGGCTCTGGCTTCATGGGCAGAAGAGAGAATTCGCCACCCATCAACTCCTGAGGCTGACAGGAGAGCTGTCTTAAAGGTCATGAGAGCAGGAGAACTGGCCCTGCCCCTCGTCTGTTTGTGGCTCTTGGGAGAGCGCCCTCTGTGCCAGGCCTGGGCAGGACAGGAGAGCTGGCTCTGAGGGTGTAGGTATGGGAGATGGGAACCGGAAAGCTGGCCCTGTCCCCTGCTTATGGCTGCAAGGGGTGAACTAGCCAGAGTAGTGCAAGAGAGCTCACCCTGGTGGTGAGGAAAAGGGAGAGCAGAGGATGGGCTGATCAGACAAATCCTGCAACTACCCAGGCTCAGAACAAGGGTTATATGGATTGGCCCGTTTCAGTACCCACACCGGCTGTAGTTTCTGGAGCATGTGAAGGGGCCAGTCCTGCAGATCCAAAACTGCAGGATTTTCACAACACAGGCAATAGCAGGATAACAAAGAGGAGGCACACATTGCTAAGTAATTTTTAGATGAGAGTCTGAAGTTCCTTCTTAGTAGAACTAAGATGGATGTGCAGCCTGACATGCGCCCTCCAGGACTTATTCAAGAAGGGACGGACTTCCTGCTTTGCTGGGATGAAGTGAGCAGAGTCTCTGTCAGCTCCGTGAAGGTTTCCTAGGCTTGCTTTCCAAAGCTTTGTTCCCAAATCTTTTCCACATGCCGGACATCCATTGAGTAGATAAGCTGTCTGCCTGCAGGGTGTTAGAGACCAGTCACCTGGCAGTTTCTCCTTGTTTTCCAGCCCAGCTCCCTCTTCTTCGCCTCTCCAGGTGTCAACTTCTTTTAAATATTCTACACATCACACATTTTCACCATCTGATTCCAAAAAACTCAATCTGTGAGGAAGATCTAAATTCGAGTAATAAACAAAACAGAACCCAAACTTCTGTTCTATTTAAAACTTCAGTAATTTCGCAGCGCCACCATGCCATCTCAAGTATCAGAAGGAGCCTGCAATCAGGGAGAGTTGAGCATTTTAATTTTATGGGTGTTGGTTGCTGAGGAATAGACAATGAGTCGGGGCAGGGGCTAGGTTTGAGGCATCTCCAGGACCAACTGGCAACCAACCCTGCTCCTCTGGTGCTCACTGCTCCCACTGATTATTGTGGTTGTTTTTCATAACTTCAAATTTGTCTCGCTTGCAGAATCTGTAAGTTACTTGTTATTTCCCTTTGTGTTTCTTCTTCATTGTCCCTGGCCATTTTCTTCATGTTTTCTGTCTTTCTGAATTTTCTGAACTTCCAGAAAAGTTCTAGAATGTTTATACAAACGTTTTTCTTAGACTCATAGGAATGTCTGATACGAAAGCTGTCCATAAAAACATATCCTGTAGTTGGAGATGTAAATGCTGTGGATGTTATATTTTTATGAAAGTTCCACTTGAAATGGGGTTTGTAATGTACTTTATATTTTTAAAGAATATTATGGTTATTCATGGAAATATAGCTCATTTCTTTTCACCAGTGATGCCACTGAATAAATAAACAAATCTTATTGCAGATGATCATTTAATATATATGTATATTTATGAATAAAATAAATTTTTAAAGATTCTAATATCTGGAGAATAAGGGAGTTTGCTCTCTCTCTTTCTCTTTCTCTCTCTCTCTCTCTATATCTATATCTATATCTATATCTATATCTATATCTATATCTATATCTATATATTACTAAGTACAACCTGCTCAGTCTGTAATATGTTACCTATATCTTATAATCAGGGCTGGTATTTGGCATTGTGTTACTAATTGTTGTCCTCTTCCCTGAGAAAGACTCTCTCCCACTCCCAGCATTCCTTAGTTGCCTCTAGTTCTTTAAGTAGGGTTGGGGACTCATGGTTTCCTTCCCACTTACTCTGACATGTCTATTGCTGTTGTCCTTGTTTAGCTCATGTTTAGACAGTCATGTTGGTGAGACATTATGGGTGGACCTTCTGATGTTCCTCAGAGACACAGACTTACATACATTTTTGCTATATAATTTGAAAGCACTTGGGAAATAGTTAATAAACTATAAGATTATATTTATGATCTAGCAATTCTGCTTCCAGAAACTTACCCTAAAAAAGCATCCGCATTTAGAAAACAATTCCCACACTGAAGGCTCAAGGAGCATTGCAGAAGAGGGGAGGAAAGATCAGATCCAGACACCTGCAGCTAAATATTAGATGGAGCTCTGGGAACTCTGCAGAAGGGGGAGAGGATGGATTGTAGGAGCCAGAGGGGTCAAGGACACCAGGAGAACACCATCCACTGAATCAATGAAGCAGGACTCACAAACAGTCATGGAGCCTGCAGGGGTCTGTATGAGGTCCTCTGCATACATGCTGTGGTTCTTTAGCTTGGGGATTTTGTTGAACTTCTGAAATTGAGAGCGAGGTGTTTCTGACTCTCTTCTTGCCTGTTCATGTGACTCAATTCCTCCCACTGGGCTGCCTTGTCCAGGCTTGACAGGAGGGTATATGCCTAGTTTGTTTTATATCTTGTTATGTTGACTTCAGTTGACATCACCAGGAGGCCTGCTCTTTACTGAAAAGAAAGGAGCAGGAGAGGATCTGGGGAAAGGAGAGGTGGAAGAGTGGTTGGGAGGAGAGGAAGGAGGGGAGGCTGAAGCTGGGATGTATTGTATGAGAGAAGAATAAACAAGTAAATAAAAATATTCTAAGATCTGGAGAATCAGGGAGTTTGCTGTATGTCTGTGTCTCTGAGGAACGTCAGAAGGTAAACCCATGAAATCTCACCAACATGACTGTCAAAACATGAGCTGAACAAAGACAACAGCTTTCTATCATTACTCAAGACAATGACTCACTCTGCAGCGGCCACTGGTTTGTACTTTCTGTGTAGGACAGGCTGGCCTTATGCTTGCGTCAATCTCCTTGCCTCAGTTTCCCAAGTACTGTGATTGCAGGTGTCCCCTACTATAGCTATCCTCCAACACTTTTGTAATCAGACATTTACTTCTGCCATTGTAATAGGAACACATGAAGATTGTAGGCATTTTTATTAGTCCTGTTTCATTTATCAGAGGGAACACCGTTGGATAGATTGCCTATTTCAGCTTTATTTTTTCCTTTCCTTTTAAAATAATATATATCCCCTTTCATCCTTATCTATCTTTATTTTATAGAAATTTTATAGAAGTTTCAATGTATACCTGAGACCATTTACTTATTCACACTATAAGCTTCTCTTTGACTTTGCTTTTATAGGTATTATAGTGTCTTTTCAAAAAATTAAATATTTTAAAATTTACCAATTATTTTCAGTGCAAATTCTAACTTCTCTGTGTTAAAGAATTCTTTTTTTCTATCTCAGTTTAAATAATCTCCAAAATTTAAATATGTTTTACTTTAAGTTAATTTATGCAAGATTTATTTTTCATGGCAATGTGTGACAGGGAGCAATGATTTTGTATGTGTGTGGGAGTAGTATATGAATGTGTGGGTGTGCATGTACATATAGAGCTAGAAGTCAATGTAGGTCTTCATTGTTTCTGTCTTACTTTTGAGACATGTCTCTTTCCTGAACTGAGAGTTCACTATTTCTGCTACAATGGCTGGTCGTCAAGCCTGAATATCACCCTGTCTCCCATCCCTGAAGCACTAGGATTACAGATATGTGCCATCATGTCTGGATTTCATGTGGATGTTAGGGATTGGACTTAGACTCTCATGTTCTAATGCAAACATCTTAACTTCATGATAATTTCTGAAGGCAAAAGCAAGCTTTCTACATTGGGTTGCGCTCAGAATTTTTCAACTGCATTTGATAATTTACTTACTTCTAAAAACTTTGGAATCCTGCATCATTTCTGTGAACAATCATGTGGACATTTTGAATTAATTCCTTCAAAATATTTTTGGAGAGTAATTAGCCAAGAATCAATGTGTCTTTGTGATAACACTTCTCTTTAGTCTAATGTACATAGTTCATGTTTTTGATTACTTATATTGTATTTAATGCCTTTCATAAAGATAACTTCCAAGAATGTGTTTTGTCTACAAATACAGATAAATATATAGGTAGTCCCTGTTACCTGCGAGTTTTGAATATGTGGAACAAAACAATTGTGGATAATGATATTCAAGAAAAGGGCATTGGCTTGTTTGTTAAGTGCATAAAATAACTTTCTATTTTTCTAAAAAGCCTGAGTTTAGTTCCAAGTACCTATATTCAGCAGCTCATTACTGCCTGCAAATTCAGGTTATATGATTATCTGATGCCTTCTTCTGGCACACATGTGGTACACACACAAATGCAAATAAACACAAACACTCTCATCTTCTTTCACATTCATACACTCACTCACACATTCACACCCACTCACACCCACTCTCACACTCACACTCTTGCTCATACATACTCACAGTAACACACCCACATTCACATACACACACACATATAAAAATATTTAAAAAAACGTAGAAAAGTATGAATAGTTATATACATTTGTCTTTGAACTGTGCCCTAAAGAATGAAGTACAGCAAGTATTTCCATAGCACTTACATTTTATTTGTTATCATAAGTATTGTATAAGTGATTTAGAATATGTGGGCTGAGAAAGAAATCAAAGAAACATCACCCTTTAGAATAGCCACAAGTAACATAAAATATCTTGGAGTAGCTCTAACCAAACAAGTGGAAGACTTATATGACAAGAAATTTAACTCTTTGAAGAAAAAAAAATTGAAGAAGACACCAGAAAATGGAAAGATCTCTCATGCTCTTGGGTAGGTAGAATTAACATACTACAAATGACAATGTTACCAAAAGAAATCTACAGATTCAATGCAGTGCCCATCAAAATCCCAACAAAATTTTTTACAAACCTCAAAAGAACAATACTCAATTTTATATGAAAAAGCAAAAAACCCAGGACATCCAAAATATTTCTGTACAATAAAGGAACTTCTGATGGCATCACAATCTCTGATTTCAAACTCTACTACAGAGCTATAGCACTGAAAATATCCTGGTATTGGCATAAAAACAGATAAGAGGACCAATGGAACTGAATCGAAGACTCAGATACCAATCCATACACCTACAAACACTTGATTTGACAAAAAGCAAGAAATATAAAATGGAAAAAAGAAAGCATATTCAACAAATGGTGCTGGCATAACTGGATATCAGCATGTAGAAGAATGAAAATAGATCCATATCTATCGTCATGCACACACCCAATGTCCAATTTGATCAAAGACCTTAACATAAAACCAACCACCCTGAACCTCATAGAAGAGAAAGTGGGAAGTACACTTGAACACATTGGCACAGGAGATCACATTCTAAGTATAACCCCAGTAGCACAGACACTGAGAGAAACAAATAATAAATGGGACCTCCTAAAACTGAGAAGCTTCTGTAAAGCAAAGGACATGATCAACAAGACAAAACATCAGCCTACAGAATGTGAAAAGATCTTCACTAAACCTAACATCAGACAGAGGACTATATTCCAAAACATACAAAGAACTCAAGAAATTGGTCATCAAAAGAACAAATAATCCAATAAAAATGGGGTACAGAACTAAACAGAGTACTCTCAACAGAGGAATCTAGAATGGTTGAAAGACACTTAAGAAAATGTACAACATCCTTAGCCATCAGGAAAATGCAAATCAAAACAACTGTGAGATTACATCTTACACCTGTAAGGATGGCCAAGATCAAAAACATTGATGACAATTTATGCTGGAGAGGTTGTGGGGTAAGGGAATATTCCTCCACTGTTGGTGGGAGTGCAGACTGTACAACCCCTTTGGATATCTGTATGGCGATTTCTCAGAAAATTAGGAAACAACCTAAAATTCCACTTTTGGTTATACACCCAAAGGATGTTCAATCATACCACAAGGACATGGGCTCAACTATGTTTATAGCAGCATTATTCATTATAGCCAGAATGTGTAAATAATCTAAATGTCCCTTGACCAAAGAATGGATAAAGAAAATGTGGTATATATACATAATTGAGTACATCACAGCAGAAAAAAATAATGACATCTTGAAATTTGTGGGAAAATGGGTGTATCTAGAAAACATCATATTGAATGAGGTAACCCAGGTCCAGAAAGGCAAATATCATATTTACTCACTCATTATTGGCGTTTAGACATAAAGCAAAGACAAATATCATATTTACTCACTCATTATTGGCGTTTAGACATAAAGCAAAGAAAACATGTCTACAATTCACACTCCCAGAGAACCCAGACAACAATGAGGACCCTAAGAGAGACATACATGAATCTAATCTACATGGAAAATAAAAAAAGATGAGATCTCCTGAGTCAACTGTGAGCATGAGCACCCTGGAAGAGGGTAGAGGGGGAGGAGAGAAGAAGGGAGGGTAGTAGAGAAAATATATAGATCAATAAAGATGGTAAAAATTAAATAAAAACATGAAAACTATATATAGAATATTTGCAAACATTGTTTCACTTTAGAAAGGCACTTGAACATCAGTAGATTTTGGTATCCTACAGTTTCCTGGAACCAATTCACCACTGATTATCTGTCTGTCTATCTATCTATCTATCTATCTATCTATCTATCTATCTATCTATCTATCTATCTATCTAATCTCTTAAATATATTTATATTTAAGATATTATATTATATTATATCTTATTTTATATTGTAGGTTTTTTTGCTTCTGTGGGTGTTATTCCAAGATTACACATTTTAACTGGTGTGTGCACTGAATTTATATTTATCAATCTTATTAACATGGAGTGAGCATGATTAATAACTTGTGTTTTGGGATGTTTATATAGACAAATTATGCCCCAAGGGAAATTAAAGTTTTGTTTCTTCCTTCCCCAAAACAACCCTCTTCTCATTTTTCCTTGTCATGATGTATTGATCAGCACTCACATACCGTGTTAACTAGAAGCATGACTGCTAGTACTGTATTAGCTTTTCTTAGCTAAACATGAAAGTGGACTCTGAAAATAGCTCAGTAAAAATATTTGCCACACAATCATGGGTACCTGAGTTCTATCCACAAGGGATATATAAACAAATCTAGGGCATGCTTATAATCCCAGCACTGTCAAGGTTTAGATGGGTGGTTATCCAGGACTCTTTGAATAACCAATATGATTGACTAGGTGAGCTCCAAGCCCGTGAATGATCTTGTCTCAAGAAAGGAAGGAGAATGGTACCAAGTGAAGTAAGTATAAATATTTTAAATGGAGTTAAACCTCTTGGGCTGATAATGCTCCTCTAAGAGTCATAGAATATCTAATGAAAAAGCTCTGTACTAGGCACAGGGAACCCTCATTTGAATTGTTCAGAAAAAGCAAAAAGACTTCCAAAACAATATAGACTATTGTCATTGCCTTAAGTTGCCTTCCAGAGATTGAAGGTGAGTTCTTTTTGCTGAGAACTACATGGACTTTGGAGAGAGGACACAGAGGATTCAAGCTGTTATAACCTGAAAGCCTCCTCCTGAAGCCTAGCTTTTATAGAAGTAGAAAGTACTTCCAAGGGAGAGACGCAGACAGTAATACTAACCACCTATGCATCTGTGAACCATAGCAATGACCAGCATGGTACTGTAATCTTAAAGGCTCAATAGTGGCACTCCCATCTTGGTAACAGCCAGTAACTGCCTAATCAGACTTAAGGCTCACCCACTGGGAGGAATATCATGCTTTGTACTGGAAACCTAGCCATATCTAGTGAGGTCAGGGATCTTAGAGAGAAACTGATTTTCCTAAAATGGTACAATTCCTAATTTTGTTCCATGTAGTTATTCTTATGTCCACAGATGAGAATAGTCTCCAACCCTCACCAAAGAAGCTTCTTTTGCAATAGACAGCGATCATTATAGATACCCACAACTGGTCAAATGCAGAGAAAAGTGATCATGGGATTCCAAGCCACAATGAATATATCTTCAGGAGAATTCCTGCACTTACAAGGCCTAGTGAACATTGTGGAAAGGGGGTAGAAATATTGTAAGAGACAGTTCCATTAAATCAGTGAGACTGCTGTTTTTTATAAATGGCAGGGAGGCCTTATCCATGATACCTCAAAACTATGGCTACCAAAGAATACATGAACAAAATCAGCAGTAAGGGGGGGCTATCATAGGGCTCACCCCTAGACAAAAGCTACAAACAACTAAGGGATATTGAGAATGGAAGGAGTGATCTTAGTCTTCCCATGGAGGAACCTTGTAACTGATTAGCCAATACCAAGCTGACCTAGCAATCAAGTACATGCAACACTGAACATACTTAGTAGATCTCTCTCTCTCTCTCTCCTCTCTCTCTCTCTCTCTCTCTCTCTCTCTCTCTCTCTCTCTCTCTCTCTCTCTCTCTCTCTCTCTCCAATTAGGAAGAAAGAGATCCCAAGAGTTTAGGAGGGACTGGAAAATATAATATAAAAAATTGGAGGAAGGAAAGGGAATGGAGGGAAATGATACTATTATATGTTAATTTACAGGTATTCAAAAAAGGAAGATGGCACCTGAGAAATGACATAGGCGTCTGACTTGTGACCACATGTACACACACACACACACACACACACACACACTGAAGGCATCTAAACATACCATCAGTTTCTTTCAAGAGTGCTTTGCTGGTTAGGTTTTACCATCCATTTTGAGATCAGTCATGGATAAATACCAAGCCTTACAGATTACCGTTAGTTACTCAGGGCATTAACAAAGCATATCATCTTTTTTCAGTTCAGCATTCCAGATGTTAGGACTTCTTTCTCAGGATAGGTGTGAGGAAGAACATAGGCACATAGCATATTAAGAATTGCCACCACTAAAACTTGGTGGAGTGGTTGGAGAAGTAACTCAAAGGCAGAATGAGTGTTTATTATGAGTGAAACCCTGGTTTGATAAACAACAGCAGAAAAATCTCAGTGGAAGTCAACATCTGAGTAAGGTGAGCTCCATGAAGACTTCAAAGGAGAAAGCAGTTTCCCCAAAGAAAGCCCACAGAGTGAATCATTAACAAGAATAGTGGGTAGACACGAAACAGCCCCATCAGCAGTGTGTTCCTAAGGCCCCTTGCCTCTTGCTTGACACACACTGCTCCTGAGAGCATGTCTCTTCTGTCAGAGAGATATACAATGTCTGACCTCTGCCTTCTCATTTTTCTGGTCTCAAATTCGACATGACTGGCAATATAAAATGTCATTTTAGAATTCAATTGCTTTATGTATTTCAGGACTGTAGTGGTGCAACTGTAAAACTTTTTTGGTGCTGGATTTTCTTGATTTTCATGCACACCATTTTCTTCAAAACAGGAGACAGCAAATATTGAACTTTTATGCTCTATTCTCTCCTCGTTTTTTAAAGCTTAGTAAGAATGGAATAAAACATTCAGGTTCTACTTTGTACCTTATTTAAATTCACATCTAATGAGAGTGAAGGATCTAGTTTAATGTCAGCATTAGATCTGAAATGAAACTTGTTATCATAAAAATCCCTTTATTGTTTATGCCATTGATTATATTATATATTTGTCAGTTCCAGATAATTATATAATAGACCTTGGACTTACTGGAAGTGTAGCTTCTAGTGCTTTCAAAGACTGAAAGTTTTTTAATATTGAAGAGGATAATAATAAGAAACTATATAAGTAGAAGATATTTGATTTGTAGTACCTCATTACTGAACTATTTGTTACTGACAGACTCAGGGAAACATGGAATTATTGTTTTCAGTTGTGTATCCCTTGGTGACTCCAGAAGGCTCCAACAGAGTATTCAATCTAATGCTCACACAGATAACTCTGCTTCAACCAAGCTGGTCACAAAGAAAAGCCAAAGTTGTGATGGATAAGGAAGAGAGGTGGGCAGGAGGACAATAAGGAGAGAGAGAGAGAGAGAGAGAGAGAGAGAGAGAGAGAGAGAGAGAGAGAGAGAGAGAGTTGAATAAATTATACACATGTATAAAATTGTCAAAGAAAAAATAGCCCAAAACAATAGGAACAGATACTGTTTTATATGTTCACAATTATAAATCTAGATCACACATGTTAAAATGTTGATGATTAGGTTATTATTGCAATTACCAACCCACGAGAAGCTGATCCCTTCTAGGAAGGCTGGGCTGTTAGCTGATTTTTTTCTATTTACAGTGAATCTTATAAAATAAAAATTAAAAATGTGATTCAGTGATTTCTCCCTCATCCATGGAATTCAATCACAGTACTGGCGCTTTCCAGAGCCTTATATATGCTCACTTACAGCACTTTTAGTCCAGGCCGAGAACTGTGCATGCAATAGTACATGTAGTTGTGCCGCCATTGCAGATGTCACTGCGTTTTCTCACTGAGCTTCACATATGTGAATCAGCAGGCCTGGAGACTGCTCAATTCTCACAGAGGATTTTACAGCCTTGTAAGTTCAGGACTATCATTCTTTCTGAGGAGGAACCACATATAACTGTTAAAAGCTTATTTTCAGTCTCCTTCCATCTGAATGTGTCCAACTCCTTTACTGTTTTGCATTTCTATCAGAGGAACGTGTTTTACCTGCTCCCTCATTGAAATCTTAATTTCTAGATTTGATCTATGTCTTTAGGCACAGCAATAATTTTATTTTGTTTTATTTTTTAAAATAATTAAGATTAAAGCAGTGCTTGTGTGAGTTTGTACAAAACCCCACCGGTGAATCAAAACCTTGGAAGGATTTTTTTCCATCTGACAAGATACTTCTCTAAGGAGGGAGACTTTGAATTTGTTTGTAAATCACATTGATTATCACAATCTACTAAATTGGATATTGTGGCCTCAAAATCATAACTCTTCTTTCTTCAGGAAAATCTCTAAGTTGTACTTAACCAACAAATAATGAAGAGACCTATATAATGAGTAACTTCTTTAAAAAAAATACATTTTTATTTCCATCCATTTGCATGGAAAATTCAAGATGTCATTGTTTTTTACCGCTGAGTAGTACTCTAATATATATATATTCCACACTTTCTTCATCCATTCTTCTTCCATTGAAGGGCATCTAGGTTGTTTCCAGGTTCTGGCTATTACAAATAATGCTGCTATAAACATAGTTGAACAAATGCTTTTGTAATATTGTAGGGCATCTCTTGGATATATTCCCAAGATTGGTATTGCTGGGTCCTGGGGTAGACCCAATAAGATGAACATGGGATGTACTCACTCACAATTGGTTTCTAGCCATAAATAAAGGACATTGAGCCTATAATTTGTGGTCCTAGAGAAATTAAATAAGAAGGTGAACCCAAAGAAAAACATATAGTTATCCTCCTGGATATTGGAAGGAGACAAGATTGCCAGGCAAAAATTGGGAACTTGGGTGTGGGGTGGGATGGGGCTAAGGGAAGATGGGAGGAGAAAAGTGAGAAGGGGAGGATGGAGAGAGCTTGGGGGAATGGGATGGTTGGGATAAAGGAAGGGTGGATATGGGAGCAGGGAAGTATATATCTTAATTAACAGAGCCATTTTAGGGTTGGCAAGAGACTTTACTCTAGAGGGGTTCCCAGGTGTCCAGGGAGATATCCCCAGCTAGTTCCTTGGGCAGCTGAGGAGAGGGAGCCTGAAATGGCCTGATCCTATGGCCATAATGATGAATATCTTGCATATCACCATAGAACCTTCATCTGGCAATGGATGCAGATAGAGACAGAGCCCCACATTGGAGCACCGGACTGAGCTCCCAAGGTCCAAATGAGGAGCAGAAAGAGGGAGAACATGAGCAAGGAAGTCAGGACTGCGAGGGGTGCACACACCCACCAAGCTGGTGGGGTTGATCTAATGGGAGCTCACCAAGGTTATCTGGACTGGGACTGAAAAAGCATGGGATAAAACTGGACTCCCTGAACATGGTGGACATTGAGGGCTGCTGAGAAGCCAAGGACAATGGCACTGGATTTTGATCCTACTGCATGTACTAGCTTTGGAGGGGCCTAGCCTGTTTGGATGCTCACCTTCCTAGACCTGGATGGAGAGGGAAGGACAGTGGACTTCCACAGGGCAGGGAACCCTTACTGCTCTTCGGACTGGAGAAGGAGGGGGGAGGAGATGGGGGGAGAGGGAAAGAAACGGGAGGTGGGAAAAAGGGCGGGGTTAGGCAGAAATTTTTAATAAAAAATAATAAAAGAATTGATAAAAATACATTTTTATCTCTCAAATGAATAATTGACTCTTTTCTCAGTTTTCAATTTTGACACTTCTTGCTCTGATAATTTAAAAATGTTCCAAATTTTAAAACTTCAGGTACATAAAATGCCCACCTTGCTACAAAAGTAGAATTTTATTGCTACTGACCCTAAGTAATAGAAAACAACTTTATATTATTCATTTACACCTTAACAGCCCTTCCTGATTCAGGATTTGATTTCCAATCATGCACATAAACATCACAAAGAAGTGATTTTTTTTCCTTGTTCAGTTTTTTCTGTTTTACAAACATATAGAAAAGGTGGCATGAGTAATTAATTTACTGGGTAATATCTGAGTCATGTTACATGAATACCGAAGGTATATAATATGAAAATTCAAGCCTTCTATTCCTTGACAAAGAGAACTTCATACAAGCATGACTAGGAAAGGTAAGGAAGGGTTAATCAGTGTCAATTCAAACACATTTCAGGTCTGAGCACCAAAAATGATATCATAAGCTTCTGTAGTACCAAAAACATCCTATTTGTCCCACATGCTAATGTCAATATTCGTATGGATGATCTGGTGTTTTATATCAAATTGTTCTGCTTTGTGGGACCTTCAATGGTTCTTAGGAAAAACATAATGTGAACACGTGGTGAGGAACAGAAACATCTTGTTCTTCATGGCATCTTATGGAGGTTTTAAGTGGCACCTGCTAGACCCTTGAATAAATCCTCTATGCAAAGGAGCTGCATGCAGATAAACATTTTATTGTTGTAAACTTAATCTCTTGAACCAACTGAGTCAGAATACCATCACTGTTTCACATCAGCAAAATGACAAGTTCGATCATCTTGCATTAAGCTGTGCACCTGCTCTTATCCAGAACTTTCTAACTCTCCATATATCTTATGGCATTTGAGCTAGCCTCAGACTCTCCCTCATCTGTCTGTCTGTCTATCTATCTATCTATCTATCTATCTATCTATCTATCTATCTATCTATCTATCTATCTATCATCTCTCTACCTATCTTCATCTATCTAAAGTGCTTAGAGTCAAAAATTTCTTCACAGTATAGTTCTCAGTAACTGGACACCCTTCAGGCCTGTCTCTTTTTTTGCAGGTAGATCCAATTATATTTTTGAGACTTATCATTGCCTTGATGAGTTAATTTATGCTACAAATATTAAAACTTAGGGCTTAGTTCACTGCACGCTGCATAAAACTTTTTCTTTGTAGTTTCTATGAAACAGAAAATACAGTTTTTTCCCTCACACCTGATTATTTCAAGGAGTGGGACAAACCAAGTAAAACAAATTAGTAACATATGATTTGCATTTGTGATGCTCCAGGGCCGGCTTCATCTCTCAAATGTGAAATTCAAATCTATGCTTATAATCCATGGATTTTGGTCAATGAAGAATTTTTTACGTGTCCTCTATGACCATAAGTTATAACCACTCATTTTCCTAAATAAAGAGCATTTTTAAGATTGTTTGTGGTTAGATTTGTGGACTCTGCAAAAAATGCCAATTATAGCAGCAGAGAATTAAGGTAAGTATGCTTCTTGGTTGTATTTTACAGAGTAAGAGTAGCCCAGACTTGATGGATTGACAGACAGTCAGTGTTCACAAGCTGTTCCTTCCTGCCTTTCTTAGGCACCCTGTCCTGATTCACCCTTCTTTTCATGTCTCCGAGTGCTTCTTATTCACTAAAAAGTTAGAAAGGGGAGAGGGAAAGATGGAAATGATGTATACACTTCTGTACAAATTCTCAAAAAGTTAAATTAAATATTTCAAGTAATCAGGATGAAGATGGTGCTGACAACTATTTTAAACCTTAGCAGCTCAGTCTAAAGTGACTTGGAGTGTTTAAGCCTTGAAATTGGATTTGTATGCCTCATAATGCTTCATTGCTTATGAGGAACTTTGGAGTATGTGAGATTAGTTATACACTGTTGTAATGAGGTAGAGAAGAGATATGAAACAGCCTCATTCTACTTTGGAATAAACATCTTGTCAGATAGATAAGGGAAACAGTTTATACTCATTCAAAAGTTGTTTCTTAGCTAGGAAAATCATGAAAAGCATCATGGTTAAGATAGTTTTTGACTGAATTTTTTAAAAACTAGTTTATTGTTTGTGTGTGTGTGTGTGTGTGTGTGTGTGTGTGTACAGGCAAGTCCATGTCACAGCACATATGTGGAGGTTAGAGGAGAATTTGGGGTGTTCACTGTCTCTTCTTTCCACACATGGAACTCAAGTCGTCAGGCTTGGCAACAGGTGCTTTTACCAGCTGAAACCATCCTGACTGAAAGAAAATTTAAGGCTAGTTATTTCTGTCCAGTTAAAAATGGGAAGTTGGTATTATAACATTACAAGTAATTATTACATAGAACACTATGAGAAAGCAATAGAGAAGGGAGTAACAATGGGGTAAATTTGAGAAGTAGTGACATCTTAGTGTAACCCAGAGAATAACCACAATAATCTGTATTTATCTCATATACTAGTTATTACACTAGTGAAAAGAAAATTAAATACAAAGTCATATGATGGTTTCAAGATTTAATTTTACTACCTATGAGTTGGAAATAAGGTTAATTTGGATGACAATCTGTTTTCAAAGAAATACATCAAAATGCATATTGGGAAGATCTGAATGCCATTTTACTTAAATATTCTACAATTTGAAAGCTATTTTAATAATTAATGGAAGATTAGGTGAGATAAAATAATATAGGACTATTATAATTAAAAATTATAAAGGTAGAACATATATGTTAAAACCCCAATTAAACCCATAGGAGAGACTGAAAGAACTATCAGGAATGTATTTCATCTGAGCAATTACAAGAGAGCAGATGATGTAATTTTCATAGGAGCAGAAAGAACAGCAGGGAGCTAAGATGGGGACTGAGGCTTCTTTTGCTTTTGAGTGGAGTCTATGTATTCATCATGTTTCTTTAAGGTTTAGCAGTGACTAATCTACCTTAGGCTTTCAATATTCTCTTATTATATAAGTTCTTACCCAGACTAATTTTCTTCTCTACTAGGCTTGTATATTGCCCTTCCTGTTAAAATAGGTGCATTATTGCTTTGCTTTAAGTAATTATTTATAGGCCAGTCTATAAGAATAATGTGGGGTAACTAGAGAACTGAAATCATAATGGGACAGCTAAGAGAAACAACTCTTATCAATATCACAAATTAGAGAAGCTAGCTAATAATTGAACGGCTAATGATTTTAATAAGCAATATTAAAATCCCATGCTACAGGGACTCGGGTTGTTATGTAAAAATGACAGAATTATGGATTTATTGATCTAAAATTATAATACTAAAAGTTTAAATTCCTTTTCCTTCCATATTGTAAACTGAATTAGGAAGAGAACGAAAGCCATATTCCCTTGTGGCTTTTTGCTTCCTACAAATGTGTTCTTATGCAATAAGTGAAAGTAGATGACAACAAGGTCCTTCCTTCAATGACACTGTTGACAGTCATTGATAGCAACTAGATATTGTGAGGGAAAATTGTTTTTAAGGGGGACTCATCTGGCACTAATTTCTTTGATTAGAAGAGGAAGGTTGACAATGTTTTCTTTGTCAGTTTTAATTTTAGAGGGGTTTGTTCAGCTTGGATGCAGTGGAAAAGCCAGTGACCTGCGCTTTGCAAGGTATTTTGCACAGTCCCTATTTTCTCAGTGCTATGTTGTCATTTTTAAACATCAGATGTGTTGACACAACAACAGCACATTTGTCATTACTTAGAGTTGGACACAGTCAGTAGGGGTGATGTGTAACATAATACTTAAATGCTATAAGAACCTAATATAGCTACAGGACCCTGTCAGTAGAAACGATGGAGAGACATAATACTTCTGTGAGTAAGCATGTTGAAACTTGGAAAAAAGCTTTTTATAAAATATTTATGACTTGTTCCATGTTAGTAAGAGTCAAGATGAAATAGTAGGTAATGGAGCAGGTTATGACACTGTAGAACAAGCAAGAATGCCCCTCTACTACACAATAAATATGCAATGATTTTACTGGAACTATGTTGAGATGTGGTGCCCATTTCAATAGGGATTTTTTTTCCAGTTTATTTATTTTTTATTAAAAATTGCCATCTCCTCCCCTCCTCCTCCGCCTTCCCTCCCCTCCCCTCCACCCACACCCCCACTCCCTCCCTCTTGAGGCCAAACAGCCATCAGGGTTCTCTACACTATGTTGAGTCCAAGGTCCTCCCAACTCCCCCCAGGTCCAGGAAGGTGAGCAACCAAACTGACAAGGCTCACACAGAGCCCGTCCATGTCGTAGAGACCAAGCCCATCGCCATTGTCCTTGGCTCCTCGGTCAGACTCCACCATCAGCCCCCTCAGAGAGTCCGATTGGTCGCATGTTCCATCAGTCCCATTCCAAGTGGACTTGGTGGTCTCCCATTAGTTCTGTCCTGGCCGTCTCAGTGGGTGAACGCATCCCTCATGGGTTCTGGACTTTCTTTCTCATGATCTCTCTCCATCCGCTCCTCATCAGAACTTTGGGAGCTCAGTCCGGTGCTCCTATGTGGGGCTCTGTCATTTTCTCCATCCAATGCCAGGTGAAGGTTCTATGGTGATATGCAAGATATGCATGAGTATGGCAATAGGATCTGGACATTTCTGGCAACCCTCTCCTCAGCTGCCCAAGGACCTAGCTGGGGGCGTCTTCCTGGACACCTGGGAACCCCTCTAGAGTCAAGCCTCTGCCAACCCTAGAATGGCTCCCTTAAGTAAGATATTAATTCCTTGTTCCATATCCACCCCTCCTATATCCCAACCATCCTATTCCCCCAAGCTCTTCCCATCCTCCACTTCACACTTTTCTCGCCCCATCTCCCCCTCCCCCCATCCCCCCCCCCCCCTCATGTTCCCATTTTTTGTCCGGCAATCTTGTCTACTTCCAGTATCCAGGAGGATAACTATATGTTTTTCTTTGGGTTTACCTTCTTATATAGCTTCTCTAGGATTTTTACTAATTATAGGCTCGATGTCCTTTATTTATGGCTAGACAATAGGGATTTTTTAAATGAGACACATGATAAAGGTTGCAAGAGCAGCTTAAGGTATGTGTATTGAAGACCATTAATATTTGTGCTATTTTTCAATGGATACAGCTTTACTAGTTTTTGTCAACTCTATAATGCCATGAACTCGCCATGCAGAATATTGTTTCAGAATAGATTAGGGAGGGGCATTACTTACCTATATGCTGGCTTTTTAACCTGCTTGACAGCCAAAAATGAATTTGGAACTCTAATTCCTGCTACCCTCTAGGATTCCTGCCATGCAATACCATATCAATCATAACTTATGTTTTGAATGGAAACTGTGTATAACTAAATTAGATAACAGTTCCAGATAAACCAGATTTTCTAGTTGATTGCCTTTCAAGAGCAATGAAGAGTAATCAGGAACATTCTATAGATGTATTTTTGGTGGGAAGGTTTCATTCAATGGACCAGGGCACATTGAGGATCACTTAAGAAGAAGTAGTAATATAGTTTCCATGCTGTGGGTAAAATGCTCTTATACACTGCAAAGATTTGTCACTTGTATTGGTTTAATTAAACACTGACTGGCCAGTAGACCAGCAGGAAGTAATAGGCAGGGCAAGCAGACTAGGAGAATTTGGGAAGAGGACAAGACAGAGACACAGTCTCCAGCCAGATACAGAGGAAACAAGATGAGAATGCTACGCTGAGAAAACATGTCAAGCCATGTGGCTAAACATAAATAAGAATTATGGGTTTATTTAAGTTGCAGGAGCTACTTAGTCATAAGCTGAGCAGTAGGTCAAGCAGTTAATTAAAATTAACATAAGCCTCTGAGGATATGGGACTGGTTGAGACAGAACTTTCATCTACATTTCATCTATCAGGGAAGAGCACAGACCTATATGATGATCAATATTTAGCAAGAAAGTGAGTGATTTATTTATATGATTTTATAAAAGCAAAGAAACTCTGCCTTTGCTAATGACTGTAAGATTGCTGGTGATTTAGATAATATGCTTCCTGAACACTTAGTTTATTTGGTGATATATTACTTTAAAACATTTAAAATTACGTTTACTTACATATTGTGTATCAAGAGGGTGTGCACATGCTACAGTGCTATATATGAGGATCAGAGGACCACTTGCAGAAATGGTTCTCTCCTTCCCTCATAGGTTGTTCTAGGGATTGAATTGAGATCATCAGACTCAGCAGTAAGTGTTATTCCCACTGATCATTATGATACATACAGGAGCATTTTCAGAATCTCAAAGTGTTATTGAATGTAGCAAAAAATGAAATGCAACATTTTATTAACTGGTAGCTCATTGCACAAATCCCATTGAAATCAAATATTTTAAATATGTGCTTTTTAAAATTAAGGTAGAGGTTTCTCATTTTAGTACTGCTATTTAAGACACCTGGAAGAAATTGCTCTCATCTTTCTCAAGAAATAAAATGTAGACAAATTTTAAAAATGATAGCTTTTTTAAATCCCTGAGGGGAACTGGGTGGCAAGTCATATCACAATGAAGTGAAAGCTCACCTGATATCTGCTTACCAACAGCACAAGTTTTGCACATGTGTAAATGGTAAGTCTCATGAGCTGCTGAGGTGGAACAGGTACTGTCATGAGGGCAAAAACTTATGAGACATAGAACCAGGAAGCACACTTAATGGATTCTGCCTCGAGGAGCACCAACCCTCCCCCCCCACACACATACAAGTTTACGGTAGAGTTTTGAAAATGGTCTCTTCAATGTTTGAACAAAAGATGGCCTAGAGAGCAAGGACTGCAAAAAAATCTCATGCTGTTTTCTTACAACAAAGACTCAGTCTCTCCATAGACAAACTTTGCCAAAGCATAATCATACCCTGGTCGCAGACACTGCTATTCCTTCAGTCATCTCCTAGCCTTCTTGTGTTGTCATACAGTGGTAAAAGAACATTATGCTATTAAGAAGGATTTTAAAGGACCCACATTGTAGGTACCAACCTACTAAAAGTTTGTGGCTTCCATTATAGACTGTAGAATATGCTTTCTCTACACTGTGCCACCATGGCAAGGGCTCCAGGGAAAGAGCAGAATATGGTTAAAAACTTGCTGTCTTAGAGCAAGTTTCTCTTGCTGTGAAAAGACAACCATGACCATGGCAACCCTTATAAGGAAAAACATTTAATTAGGGTGGCTTACATTTTTAGAGGCTTAGTCTATTATAATCTTTGTGGAAATTAGTGGCATTCAGGCAAACATGGTGCTGGTGAAGGTGGCGCAGGAGAATTGTCTGTATTCTGTCAATCATGTTTTAAATAAATGCTGATTGGCCAGGCAGGAAGTATAGGTGGGAAAACAAGACAGGAAGTAGAGGTGATGCAATAAGAACAGGAGAATTCTGGGAAGGAAGAAGCTGATTTCTCCCTGTTCTACATAGATCACTGAGGAATCAGGATGTGATCTGCCAGCTGAAAAAGGTACCAAGCCATATGGTAAAAATAGATCAGAAAAATGGGTTAATCAAGAAGTGAGAGTTATCCAGTAAGAGGCTAGAGCTAATGGGCCAATCAGCTTATAATTTATGGAGACCTCTGTGTGATTTTCTTTGGGGTTAAACAGCTGTGGCAACCAGACAGGACAGATACCCCAACAAGCCTGGCCCCTCATGTTATAAGAAGGAGCTGATTGTTATACATCTTGATACACAGGTAACAGGAAGTGGACCGAGACATGGGGTGTGGCTTGAGTATATATGAGACCTCAAAGTCTGCCTCCACAGTAACACACTTCCTCCTATAAGGATGCTCCTGCTCCATGAAAACCATAACACCTAATCGTGCCGCTCCTTTTGGGGGCGATTTTCCTTCAAATCTCCACACTTGCATAATGTTGGTACTCTGAGGACCGGAGCTTAAAGTCAAAAGAGAAAGAAAAAAAGGTTTTAAAAGCCATTGGAAAATCTTCCAACAATATGGACTTTTCATCAGAAACTATGAAAGTAGGAAGAGAGCAAAGGGACAAGTTTTCAAGTTCTAGAGGAAAAAAAATTACCATAGTAAGTATTTGTATCCATTTTAAGCTTTGGTTATAAAACATAAAACTAATTGAAAGAAATAAAAAGTACAAGTAACATTCATTTTTTATAACCACAAAAAAGGTAGAACAAAAAGGATAGCTACAAATTAGGGAAAGATCATGTAGGTAGGAAGGGTGAGGACTTTAGACAGTGTGGTTTAGATAGTATTCCTTT
Organism: Arvicola amphibius; assembly: GCF_903992535.2. Lineage (NCBI taxonomy): Eukaryota > Metazoa > Chordata > Mammalia > Rodentia > Cricetidae > Arvicola > Arvicola amphibius. The sequence goes on from NC_052051.1 coordinate 74,396,583, forward strand.
CTTCTTTTAAGATTGTGATGTTTGAAATACGTAAAATAATACTTAAGTCGCCTATTAAGGCGATGAAACAGTCTAATTTTTAAAAGTACTTACAGATTACATGCATACTACAGTAAATAGTATGAAGTAAGTTTTAGCTAATATGACTGTACTGCTATTCATAAAAAGGGAAATGGTCATAAGTCAATCTTTATTACCTGCCATCTAGTGCTTTGTGCACTTTTGAATACTATGTCACATTCTGAAACTGTGGTTTGCTTTCTTGAAATTCTAGGCATAAGTAAGAAAATTAGCTTTTACAGTTACCAAGTGGTGAGAACAGAAGATTATACATGTTTCATTTGTAGGAAATATATAACTTTTTCCATGTTTAACATGTGAAAACAGCCTTGTAGTTTGGTAGAAAATCCAATATGCATGTTTTTATTCAGTCATTAAATTTTTCATTGTATTAGCTAATTTGAGGAATTGGTTTTAAGCAGGTTGTAGTAAAATCATGTACACAGTTTTTGCATATTTCTATAGGAATAAATGGACCTCAGTACAGTTCTAAATCTGTACTTCAGTTTGAACTTCTGGTGGCAGAATTGGTCAGAAGGAACTTAAGATAACAAAGAAGAAAATAGAAATGCCATGAGCTCAATCTTGGGCCAAGCCTGTGGATGCGGCAGCCTCAGGCACTGATGTGTGTCAGCAGTATTCTGCAGGAACTTCAGTACATAGTTACCCCAGGAGTCTGAGTCTGTTACACAGCTGACCCAGGTGTCAAGAAGGAAAGGTTACAAGTCATATTCCTCCTAGCATAGAAAGTCCTGGCAGAGGAATTAAAATGGCCCAAGGAAGAAGTATATTTTCTTAACACATAAAACAACCTTTGCTCTTGTAAATATTTGAAGTCTTCATAGATGGCTGATGGAAATTTACTAAAAGAAACATAAACATCTGAAAAATATCTTCCATAGCTTTAAACTAGAATTTCTATTTGTTTAAGTGAAGGGGGCACCTTCTTCTTCGGTTCATTTGATATCAGACTGAATCCATATTCTCATGCTGTGTGACTGGGGATCTTGCCATTTATTAAATTAACTGGAAAATTTGGCAACTCCCTAGATAAGTGTATCATAGTCAAGATTACTTGAACACTTTAAAAGTCATTCTTTCCAAAAGATGCAAAACAAAGACTCAACTGTATCAGTGAACAAGCATTCTGTCTCTCTAGAACACATTTGATTAAAGATAATGTTAGGTGGGGGGCTAGCAAGATGTCTTGCTGGAAAGGGTACTTGCTCACGAGTTAGATCCTTGGGATGCATGCTGTGGATGTGAAGAACTAACTCCTGCAAATTGTCCTTTGACTTGCTCACATACTGTGACACACACAGACACTAATCAATAAGAATGTAATAAAAATTTTAAATAACATTAAATGTCCACATTCATGCTTACAAGTAGAACAAGAGAAAGATATGGAACTGTCAGGGACCAGCTTCGACAAGGATACCACTTACCAGGGTAGGGGCATGGGAATTAGAAAAATAAGGAAAGAGAATGAAGACCCTAGTAAAAATAATAAAACAGAAAATAGGATAGTATCGGGAGGAAGTGTTTCAGTAAATACTGAAAATGCACATGTTTAATTTTAATTTGCTTAAAATACCCTGACCCCAAAAGATAGGAGTAAGATAAAAACTGCATTAACATGATACAAGGAAATGAACAGATCAGTTGAATGGTTGCTAGCTACATTCTTTGTTAAAAATTTTGTTGCCAGAACAAGACAAGTAACTCTCATACCCTAGATCAACATTCTGTAGGGAAAGCACTCCCTGGGTGGAATCCATAGCTATCCCTCTAAGGGAGTAGGAACCTAGTTGGATTTTTAGACTTTTGTTTAAGGTATAAAGAGATCTACTTCCTTTTTTCTTTTTTATTGATTTTATTGAGCTAAACATTTTTTCTCTGCTACCCTCTTTTCCTCTCCCCTCCCCTTATATCCTCTCCCATGGTTCCCATGCTCCTGATTTACTCAGGAGATCTTGTCTTTTTCTATTTCCCATATAGATTAGATCAATGTATGTCTCTCTTTGGGTTCTTATTATGTATAGGTTCTCTAGGAGTTGTGAATTTTAAGCTGGCTTTCTTTGCTTTATATCTAAAAGCCACTTATGAGTGAGTACATATGATGTTTCTTTTTCTGGGTCTCAGTTACCCCACTCAGTATGATGTTTTTTAGATCCATCCATTTTCCTGCAAATTTCAAGATGTCATCACTTTTTTCTGCTGTGTAGTACTCCATTGTGTAAATGGACTACATTTGCCTTATCCATTCTTAAGTCTAGTGGCATTTAGGCTGTTTCCAGGTTCTGGCTATGACAAACAGAGCTGCTTTGAACATAGTTGAGCACATGTTCTCGTGGTACAATTGAATATCCTTTGGGTATATACCCAAAAGTGGTATCGCTGGGTCTTGAGGAACATTGTTTCCTAATTTTCTGAGAAATCACCATACTGTGATTTCCAAATCCAAAGGGGTTATACCAGCAAGCACTCCCATCAGCAATGGAGGAGTGTTCCCTTTACCCCACATCTTCTCCAGCATAAGTTGTCATCAGTGTTTTTGAACTTGGCCATTCTTAGAGGTACAAGAGGGAATCTCAGAGTTGTTCTGATTTGCATTTCTCTGATGGCTAAGGCTGTTGAGCATTTCCTTAAGTGTCTTTCAGCCATTTTAGATTCCTCTGTTGAGAGTTCTCTGTTTAGGTCTGTACCCCATTTATTTTACTGGTTTATTTGTTATTTTGATGACCAGTTCCTTGAGTTTTCTATATGTTTTGGAGATCAGCCCTCCACCAAATCAAAGACCCATATGTATAGCTACACCTATACCACACACCTATGAACACCTTATTTTTGACAAAGAACCCCCCAAAAAACATAAAATGGAAAAAAGAAAGCATATTCAACAAATGGTGCTGGCATAACTGCGTATCAACATGTAGAAGAGTGAAAATAGACCCAAATCTATCAACATGCACAAAAATCAAGTCCAAATGGATCATAAACCTCAAGATAAAGCCAACCACACTGAACCTCAAAGTTCAGAAGAGAAAGTGGGAAGTATACTTGAATGCATTAGTACAGGAGATCAGTTTCTAAATATAACCCCAATAGCATAGATACTGAGAGAAACAATTAATAAACTGGACTTCCTGAAACTGAGAAGCTTCTGTAATACAAAAGACACAGTCAACAAGACAAAATGGCAGCATACAGAATGGGAAAAGATCTTCAACAACCCCACATCAGACAGATCTACTTCTTAATATCTGAAATACCAGGTCTGGATATTAGCCTCATCTGTTGATAACAACCTTGAACAAGCAGAACTCTCTGATCTAAATCAAGGTGGGATCATTGTTTGAGGTAGAAGCAGACAATAACCTTAAAGAAACAGAAGTAAGGTCCAATTCTCTGACATTTAGTCAAGATAGATGGACCTATACCTATGGATCCTGTCAGGGAACTTGGTATAAATACATGTTCAACATAATCTAAAGTCTTTCATGCAAGTAACTCCAAATGCAGTGGAAAACAGTTGAAGGGTGTGTACTAAAGTGAGATGTTTTTGAAGGTGAATATATAGGGTTTTTATTCTTTTCTTTTCTTAGTTTGCCAACTTTCTATTGAGTTCTATAAAATTACTAAGAAGAAAAAATATTTTCTTTAAAAATGTGGTTTGACATAATGACAGATATCTCACAAAAGAGGAGCTAAAGGTGTAGAAATGGGGGAAGTAATATAGAGATAGGAAAGAGTAGCACATGGGGAAATGTGACTAACGCATATTATATGTGTGTAAGGAAATGTCATAGAAAAACTTGCTCTAAGCAATTAATATGCAATACTAAAAGCAGAGAAAAACAGTTTCAGTGTCAGACTCTTCACTGAGGAGTAGAGTGTTTGGATATAGATTTTGCTCTGTGGTGTGTACAGCGTGGAAGGAACATCAGATAGTTAAGTAATCAAATCAAATATATCAGCGTGACAAATTCAAAAATTGTCTAAAGAAAGGAAGGGTTTGCTGGAAGAGAGGAAGAAATCAAGAATGACATTTCATACTGTCTCATTCATCTTATAATTGGGCAAAATATATATAAGGATCAGTGCACAGAAAGCCTTTTTCTGGTATTAAGGATCTGACAATGAACAAGACAGATTAAGATTGTTGCTCTCAAACAATTTAAACTCCAGAATATAAACAAAACATAAAGTGATAAATGAGAAGATATAGTTAGTACTGTGAAAGGCACAATTAAAAGCGTGGAAGGTCAGAAACACAGGCAGAGTTTGGGAGCAGTGAGCCGCTAAAATGTGATTTAAGTGAAGAGATCAGAGAGGGTCCTAGTGAGAAAGACAAATGTGAACTAAGATTTGAAGATGTTGAGAAAAAGACCTGTGCAGATATTTGGAGTAAGAGTACCCGGGTTCAGAGAAAAACCAAATCAGGTGTCTATCTGTAAGAGCACACTTTGTGAGGTTGAGCAAAGCTAAGAAGGTGTGGGGGTAAAACGACAAGTTAGTAACAGCCGAGTGTAAGCCTTTAATATCATAGTTAGTGTCCGAGGACATTGCATCAACTTTCCCCCCTCAGGATGAAGCCATGAGTCATAGTAAAGTTTCAAACAGTAAGCCTTACCTGACTTCTGTTTTAATAGGATCCCCTGGGCTACTTGGGAGTGTACCCCCTAGGGACAGAAGAAAAGAAGGGTGTCAAGTTGGGAGTCTCTGACAGTGATCCAGGCCAGAAATAATGACTGCTCAGATAATGAGAGTTTCAGGTGAGAAAGTAAGAGGCAGGCTATTCTGCTATTTTAGAACCAGAGCCGAGAGACTCTGACTCAGCCAATGAAAATAAAGTGACACATTCAGATGACTCAAGGACTTTAAAACAGGGGTTACCCAGAAAAAAATACTGTAGAGAAAAGTCTGAAGAAAAAATTGGAAAAGACAAAATATTAATCCTTTGACATTCTAAAATAAATAGGGTGGGGAAAGAAGGAAATCAAGAAAAGGATACTGAGAGTGAGAAAATAGTGAGAGAAGGAAGTCTAAAAGAGTCTAATATAATTGTCTTCTGACCAGCACATAAGCACTGTAGCACATGCACACCATACACATATATCCAATCAATCATCCATCAGTCAACTATTCAATAATTAAATGTGATAAAATTTGAAAAAGATAATTAAAGGTCATTTACAGAGAGGAGGGCAGACAAAAGAAAAGATAGTGGGGATACGCCAGTGGTAGTATGGGAACGTGCTCTAGCTGTTTCTTATTTTTTTTTAAATGCACACAGTTGCAATTTTTATAATTAATGTGTTGAAAATATAAGGCATTTACAGACAATGTAAGAGGCTTGTGATGTTCAGTTTCATCTTGTGCACTGCCTCCAAGTCTTCAGATCTTTTCATTTCTTTCCCTTCCTTTGTTTTAAAAACTTTATTGATTGATCCTTTGTGAATTTCACATCGTGCGTCTCGATCCCTCTCATCTTCCAGTCTCCTCCCACTTCCACTTTCCTTGCAACCCTCCCTACACACACACAAAGCAAAACAAAATTTAAAAGTAAAACCAAAATACAAAACCAAACGAAAACAAAAGACAAAAAATCTTCGTGTGGAAGCTGTAGTGTGGCCCCGTGAGTTACAGACTATCCTTTAATCCATACAACTCTACTTGCGTTCCTTGCAGTGAGTCATTGGTCTGGTTTGAGTCCTCTGGCTTCTGCTACACTGCCCATACTGGGCCCTAACTGGACCTCCTCTTGGATATAGGTGAAGTTCATAGGTGAGGTGGATGTTGGGGTGGGCTAACTCAGCCCGAATTCTGGGTCTGGGTGTTGGCTGGGTTGTAAGCTCTTTAGCTTCCCCTCACCACCACCAGCTTCCCCTCACCACACCACCCAGGTGTACTCTACACCACTGCCCTAGCTAGCTCATCCAACACAGCAGGCAACAAGGAGTGGGGCCAGTTCTCCTGTTCTCATGCCCTCCTGTCCGGTCGCCAGCACTCAGACCACCAGAGACAGCTCTACTGTTTTGCCCAGGTAGAGTACAGGGGGCCTGCTCTCTCGATTGCTGTACTTGATGAGGGGCAGGACCAGCTCCTCCATTCTCATTCCTTTGAGTCTGGCTCTCTTGGCTGCCTCAGGTGGCGGGGTGGGGGACATCTTTCTCTCCCCCATGCCACCACATGGTCACCCCTCCTGCTCTCGTACCTTCCAGGCTTGCTCACCTGTGGCCCTACTCCTAACAGGGTCAGTTCTTATACAATGACTGGGTGAGGTGAACAACCTGCTCTCCCAAGTGCTTCTGTGTGTGAGGAGTAGTGCCCGTTCTCCCAATCTATGACCCTAGGGCCAGTGCTTCCAACCACCACAAGGGGCAAGAGGTGAGATAGGAAGAGGTCATTTCTCCCTCACCCACTCCTCCATATGACAGGTAAGGGGTTTGGCCAGATCTCTCTCACACGTTCATGGGGCCAGATTACCTACAGTCATGTTAACAGAGTCAGTTCTACTGTGCTTCCTGGGTGAGGTGCAGGGCCTGCTTTCCTATGTGCTGCAGCCAGTGAGGGGCAGGGTCAGCTCTCCCAGTCTTGTGACCCTGGGACCAGCTTTTCCTGCACACAGTAGGTGGCAAGTTGTGAGGGGCGAGGGTGGATGGGGTTATAGATCATGCCACTGTGTGACAGTGTGGCTCTGTCTCCCACTCTCCAGTCTTCGGGGCTGGCTCACCTACCAACAAAGCCAGCTCTGCTGTGCTTCCCAGGGGAGATGTAAGGTCCACTCTCCCGAGCGCTATAGTCAGTGAGGGTCAGGGCCAACTCTGTGCAGTCCTATCCTCAGTGCTTTCAGTGGCAACAGGAGCCATGGCATCAACACAGACTGAGACAGCGGCAGGGCTGTGGACCTAGATAGGGCCATTGGAATCAGCACAGACCTGAACATGACCATGGCCCTGGGTGGCAAGGAGGCTGTCTACATCAGCACATTCCTAACTGCCCCCACCCCTTCCGATCTGCCTGTCTTCTCAGTGCAGAACTTGTTCTGCCTCTCTCTCTAGTTTCCCTGCTCTGTACTCACTCACCATGATGGTGCCCACTGCCTAGCACCAGAGGCAGTCAGTTGATTACTCTTGGGTGGAGCTGTGGCTGTCCTTCTCTAGTTGTTCATTTTACAACTAGAAAGCAAGGCTATCAGTTGAGAATAAGGTTAAAGTTGTTGAAGGTTTTATTTTATTTTTAAAACAATTTTATTTTACATACTAATCCCAGTTCCCTCTCCCTCTTGTCTTCTCACTCCCTTACCTTCTTCCCACTCCACCCCCATCCACTCTCCAGAAAGGGTGAGGCCTCCCATGGGTGCATCAACAAAGTCTGTTGCTTCACTTGAGGGAGGACCAAGGTTCCCCTCCCCCTGATCTAGGCTGAACAAAGGTATCCCTCCATTGGGAATGGACTCCAAAGAGCCAGATCATACTGGTTTCACTGCTAGTGACCTCACAAACTTCCCAAGCCACACAATTATCACCCACTTTTGGAGAGGGAAGAAGGGGAGAGGGGAGAAGAACATGTTGAGTTCTAAGAGAGACAAAAGTGTATTAGAGAAGAGAAGGGGGAAATTGGCAGTAGAAGGAGCCATCCAGGAGTTCAGGAGAAACTTGTCCGTGTGATGGGGTATTTTCTTCAGCTTTATCCAGGTGTGCTTTGTGGCATTATCCAGTGAGGTAGCATGAACTGACTAGCTGAGATCGTCTTTCTCTTTCATTATCCAGCTTCTGTCCTCTGAACGTCATTACCTTTTTGCATTCACCTTCAACTCTTATGCCTTCAGTTCATAATGAGCTCTCGACAAAGTCAAGGTGAATTCATCCTTACCCCTACATGCTTCCTAATGTCATAAAACAATTCAGGGCCATTTTAATGGACTATTGTGGATTTTTGGTATATTAGCTTCTAAGAATCCTTCAGTTATTTTAATATAAATAATAGTATTCATGAAACAATGAATATCAAAATATAAATCCATATGGGCCATTTTGTACCTTAGAAAATTCAGTGTGCATCATCTTGGCTTTTCCTGGTCTGTATGCTCCTTTGGTGAGTAAAAAAGGTGTCCTTCCTCAGGGAGAAACTGCCTCCCCATCATTCCTGGAATTAACGTCTATAAATATGGAAAGTGAAAGATTTCTTTCTGTTTTAGTGATTCAGGTTATCCTTCTGTTCAACATTCCAAGACTACCACATATGTATATTGGATTGGTTGCCCATCTTTTTCTTTACCAGGGACATTATCAAGTAGTCAGCACCATGGGAATTGAGTCATACTGGATTTTGATTACTTCTTTGGCTTTGCTGTCTAATATGGTGTATACATATACAATTCTTTGGAGGTGCTTCTAATTCTTGGTCCCTGTCATATCTGAATCTAATAAGGGCACTCTATTTATGAGTACTGATTTGATGCTAGCAATTCCCATCATATCCCCTTTGGGGGGAGGTTAAAAAAGAAGGTACAAGATTGATTAACTGCCTTATCACCCTGCAGAAGAAGACAGTGCTACAGAGTTAAAGCTTAGTAAGATCTAACTGTTGCAATGAATTTATTATGTACCACCTGATCACCTACCAAGGAGGTATGTGACTCAAGATGTTCATTATGCATTGGAGGTGTCTGCCTCACATTTCAGCATCTGGTGTATGCAATAGCTCTCCTTTAACAAATGGAATTGTTATTTGTGAGATACAACTCAAGCAGAACTCCAAAAGTATAAATACTCTTTATGAGAAGTATAATTAAGTTATTTGAGAAGTAGGTCAGATACCATGGCTCTTACTCTTGTTACATCATTTTGCTTTCCAACTTACACTTTTACTGTTAGGGGGAATTTTCTATTGCCACTTGGATAATGAAGACAAAATTTAGGCCTGGTTCATGTGTGTGTCTATACCATAGAGACAACGTAAGAAAGGGATAGTTATAAGTCTATAGTTTCATTTTGTGATATCTTTAAAATGCAGTGGTGAAAACAATCTTAGGAGGCCAAAATTCAAGCATTTCACTTGGAAGACTCATTCTTTGGAAAGAATAAATAGCCAGATGTAACATTTGTGCCTATTCATTAACTCTGGTCAATGGTTTGGCTGAATGGTCAGGAACTTGCAAGAAACATGTCTGGAAAATTGCTGACAAAGAAAATTAGGCAAAGGAATGAAGCTATTTGAATATATGTGTATATGTGAATGACTAGCAATGAGTGACCTTAGGAGATTTTGAACTCATAAGTCAAGAGGATGTGATAATCTGTTCTATTAATGTCAGCTTCTTTCCCCAGGCCCTTTTTTCATTGTCTATCAGGGTCGCACAATAAGTGGCCTTGGTGTCATGGATGGAAGTTTTGTAAGAATTCAGCAACTTCACTCACAAAAGCAACTACAGACGCTGCTGTTCCCAGTTTCATACAGCAGAGTATTAACCACAAACTTCAGGAACATCCCATTCCTAGGGAATGTCAGGCAACTTAACAGGCTTTTTGTTTTATTTTTCACAGGCCCTGTGGATATAGGTGCTGTTTCTGCATACTTCTGCTAAAACATACGTGGAGTAGCCTTGTGAACATTCACAATGGAATAGATCTCCCCTCCTAAGCCTGTCATATGTATTAAATAAGACAATTTTATGAGTTGAGAATTAGCTGAGAATTATGGAATGGTAAGGCCCAGCATAAGTAATGAGTCAACTGCCCTTTGTAGCCAGCCGGACAAGGCTTCCAGTGGCATGTCTGGGCTGCATTCAATTGAGATGTTGGCTATGGTGATGGGATCCCATGGAAATCCCTAAACAAGCTAGGCTGATAGTAAGACAAAAGGTTGTTCCCAGGTTAGTGACAGCAGGGCCCCATTGCTGAGGACAAACACAATTCATTGAACATGGAGAAGTAGAACTGGAGCCTGCACAGAGCCTTCACCCATTCTAATGTCTCAGCTAATTCTCAACTCATAAAATTGTCTTATTTAATACATATGACAGGCTTAGGATGGGAGATCTATTCCATTGTGAATGTTCACAAGGATACTCCACGTATGTTTTAGCAGAAGTATGCAGAAACAGCACCTATATCCACAGGGCCTTCACTACATTCTAATGTCTTTGGTTCAGAAAGGTGCTCTGCAGGCTACCAAGAGAGAAACAGAAACATAAGCCCAGCCACGAAACCTTTGACCTACAGTCTGTCCTGCCTGCAAAATATGCTAGAACAACGATGTCACAGAACCTGTGGGAGTAGCCAATCAGTCTCTGATTTGACATCAGACTCACTCCATAAGAAGGCATACATAAATGACACTGATTGGGTACCCAAGAACCAGAAACTAGATAACTCAAAAACATAGAGCAAAACCAGGCATAAGTGACCAAACAAAGCAAAACAAAACAACAACAAATTCCACCCCCCCAAAAACCCAAACCAAAACACCACCACCAAAGAAAAAAAGCAAAAAAAAAAAACCTAAAAAGGCAACAAATAATCAAAATCAAAAGCGAAAACAAAAGAAAAATGAACCACCACCATCAAAATAACCTTTCCCCAAATGTTGGCTTTAGCCATAAACTGAAAATCAGAATGAATGGGTTAGTTTATCTGAGGTAGTTTTAGAATGGTCACTGGCTTCTGTGTTGTTTATTGCATGGAAAACCTCCTTAAATGCCTTTAATTCAGAGAGCAGGTCACAGGAACGCACTTATTCCCCTACACAGGAGCTGCATTTTTCTTAAATTCCAGAACACTACTTGGATAACTTAGAATCCTTTGGAGTAACAGGGAAAACTGAAGTGGGGAGGGGGCGAGAGAAATGTTCATGAGGAGTTCTGAAAAAGAAATGTTATTTGTGTGGTCTTTTAGATCAGGTAACTCCACCTGGAAGTTCCAAAGAAAGGACCCAAATTACTTTTACAAGTGGCTAGCTCAGCATAAGTGCAAATTGAGGAAGATTTTACAGAGTATAGGAGATACATGGCTGCTCTATTGAATATCAGGAGTGGTCTTTCGGGTTTAGGTTTCATCATGTAAGGAAGACGAGGTGTTGAGAGCTTATGAACTAAGAACTGACTAAGTCAAAGCAGAAATTTAGGGCATAGTCTCTGCAGGACAGGATGAGGGAAAACTGCTTTCAAAGTACAGAGACTAAGTCCCATGTCATAATATTGGCTTCTTTGTGACAGAGAGAGCACTGTTATAATGTTGAATATATGAGGTGGAATTAAAGGTACAGAACTTTGAAGTGGATGACACAGCGCATTCCATGCTGTGGGTGTTGTTTATGTGTGACATATCTGGGGAGGGAAGGTGTTCTTTCTTTCTTTTTTGTACACTGTTATGCATTTTGTTTAAGGTCCAGAGAATAAAGTAAAATAGAAAGTAAAGGAGACATTGTGATTTTCATTTGTGTAACTGAAAGAAGACAATCTTTCCAGTAAGAGAAGAGAAGGAGGAACGATATATCTTTCCACAATTCATGGAGTAGGGCACTGCTGTAAGAACATTCTTATTATTTATTTTGTACATAAATCTGGTGGCAACTTTCATTGCTCTTATTTCATAAATGGAAGTTGGAAATATGAGACTCAAAAAATAAGCCGAGGTGTGTGCTGCTGAAGGAAACGAAAGTATTCGAGTGGACAGTGTTTACATTTCTAAAGTTGCGAGTAAGAAGTGTGATGGAGGCTTCCCATTAGCTAATAAAGAAACTGCCTGGCCCATTTGATAGACCGCCCCTTAGGTGGGTGGAGTAGATAGAACAGGAAGAGGAAGTGAGGTAGAAGGATCAGTAAGATGCCACGCCTCTCCTAAGTTAGGCAGACTGCTGTGCCTCTCCTCAGAGAGAAGCCAGACACGATGAAGCTCCAGCCCAAGATGGACGTATGCTAGAAACTAAACGGTAAGGCACCACTTCATGGTGCTACACAGATTATTAGATATGGGTTAATCAAGATGTGAGTAAGAGGCTGAAAATAATGGGCCAGGCAGTGTTTAAAAGAATACAATTTGTGTGATGTTATTTCGGGGCATAAGCTAGCCGGCGATCAGGAGCAGGGTGGCAGGAACGCAGCCCGCAGCTCCACACTACAGAATGGTGCCCAACGTGGATGGCTGAATCCACAGAAAGCTTGGGAAAGCTTGGGAAGGAATGGAGTGAAGCATGTTTTCTAGGTAACAGCAATTTCTCAGGTCTGTTCTGCTTGCTAGAGGCTAGCAAGCACTCTCATCTAAGAGAGGTTTCCTGTCAGCTTTAGCTGCAAAGCCCTGCAGCTCTTAAAAGTAGGACCTAAAGGAGGTCCTACTATGAAACACTTAAACGGTGTTGATTGAAAGCTGAGTGTATGCTTTTCGGTTTTTAGCCGTAGCAGGAAAAAAGCTCGGCCATTTAAAATGCTGGCATTCTGGTCCGTCCTGCCAGGGAAAACTCTCTTTCAAGCAGGCGGTCTTGACTATGGAACTTTTGAGTGTTGTTTAACACTGTTGCAGCTTGCTTGCTGTCAGGGACCTTGAACCGCCAAAGAGTTGTGGTACCTCTGCCATGAGGCTGGAAAGCTAGGGAATGGGCTGGATCTAGCCGCCAAAGTCACGGCTTTAGTCCTACGGATATTGTTTGGTAAAGACTCATGTAGTCAGAAAGAGAGATATACAGTAAAAGAAAAATTCAAAGTCGAAGAAAATGTCTAAGTGGTTTACACTGTTAAAAATATATGCAGGCTAAAGGTTAAAGTTCTTAAAAGTAAAAAAAAAAGGAAGTAGCTAGGGTGTGGTGGTACACACCTTTAAAACAAACACTTGGGACGCAAGGTAAATTGACCTCTGAGACTTCAAGGGGCAGAGGTAGATTGACCTCTGTGACTTCAAGGTGTGGTAGCACACACCTTTAATCCCAATGCCTCGGAGGCAGAGACAGACAGATCTCTGTGTGTTCAAGGTGTGGTAGCATACACCTTTAATCCCAGCACTTGGGAAGCAGAGACAGACAGATTTCTGAGAGTTCAAGGACAGCCTGGTCTACAGAGTTATTCCAGGACAAAGATATACAGAGAACCTGTCTCAAAAAGTAAAAGTAAAAATAAAAGAAGTAGAGGTTAAAATAAAGCCGCACAAAGATGGAAAATATACAGAGAATCTTGATATTGTATGCTATTATACTCTTTTTGAATTGTTTGAATGCTGAGGACGGAGCAACAGCTGCTAAAAGATATCTGTTTACAAATGCTGCTGAACTAATCCAAGATAGATATTTTAAAAATACCTTGACTTCAGAATTTGTATCTAAGGATATGATACTTTGGAAAAGAGATTCTTCTTTTGTTTTTACAGAAAATGAAACCCTGTGGATTGCTTCTATCCCAATATGGTATGATAGACCACGCCCTCCTGAAAGGTTGCTGTGAACATCTTCAAAAAATTACTTCGCTCAACTGATAACTGAGATGAACCTGGCACACACAGGTTATACCATGAAAAACCTAAATAACAGCACCCCCATTCAGCAGGAAGCAGTTTGGAGAGAAATAACTGCGCCCATATTCCCAAATATTGCTTATGAATGTTCTTTTACATTTAAAGGGGGATATAATATAGATATGAATAATTTGCATTGATATGGATTTTGCTTTAGTGATTTAAATTTAAGGTAAATTTTGTTATATGTATGTTTATTTCTGATACTGATTAATGTATTGTGATTGTGTAGTTCATTTAAAAATGTAATGTATAATTAGGAAATATAGGTTGTTAATGAATAATCATTGATAATAGTAAAACTTGTAGTCATGTTAGTTAGATTTTCTAGATATATAGAGATATATTTTAGTTAGATAGGCATTCTTAATATCTTTCAAAGACTACAGAATATTCCACTTAAATGTTTTAATAACTTAAGGCTTTTCATGACAATGAGACAAATCTGCTCCTGGCAGCACTAGCTACTTCAAGAGGAAAATGGGCATCGAAGAGGATCCTTATGGAGTTTGATAGCCATTGGGCAAGAAACTGCTCTTGCTTGGACTCTTGCATAAACTGGACACAGAGAGGAATGCTGAACTTGCCTAAATGTGAGATGATTCTTTGGGGTTCCTGACTCATGAAAGAGTCTGCGAGACATTCTGCAGGACACAGCAGATACTGACTGAACTGCCTTTGAAATTTCCTGCTTCATGGAAATGTCTCTGGATACTATGGGCCTGAAGGCTGAAGATGGGTGCCCCAACAGTACAAAAGAACTTTGGGTGACTGTCCAGGCAGCGAGATGTCTCTATCATTTCTAGAGTTTGGAAATTGCATATTTCTTATTTACTTAGGTAATAATGTGTCCTTCTGGAGTCTTTGATGGAGCTGAAGAAGAATAGATAGATTAGTTATAGTTGTTTTCCTTTGTTATGATAAAAGATAAAGTAGATATAAATATTGTAACTGTAATTTTTGCATGATAACTGTTTTGTTATATGTAATTTTACTATGTTAAACTTAAAGCCTTTCTTTTTTGCTTAAACAGAAAAAGGGGAAATGATGGAGGCTTCCCATTAGCTAATAAAGAAACTGCCTGGCCCATTTGATAGACCGCCCCTTAGGTGGGTGGAGTAGATAGAACAGGAAGAGGAAGTGAGGTAGAAGGATCAGTAAGATGCCACGCCTCTCCTAAGTTAGGCAGACTGCCGTGCCTCTCCTCAGAGAGAAGCCAGACACGATGAAGCTCCAGCCCAAGATGGACGTATGCTAGAAACTAAACGGTAAGGCACCACTTCATGGTGCTACACAGATTATTAGATATGGGTTAATCAAGATGTGAGTAAGAGGCTGAAAATAATGGGCCAGGCAGTGTTTAAAAGAATACAATTTGTGTGATGTTATTTCGGGGCATAAGCTAGCCGGCGATCAGGAGCAGGGTGGCAGGAACGCAGCCCGCAGCTCCTCACTACAGAAGTGAAATAGGAAGAAAATTGATGTAATTTGTAGGGATTGAGGTTTGAGCTCGAGGTAGAGTGTCTACCTAAAACGTGCAGGTCACCAGCACCAGAAAAAAAAATCACAAAATTAAGACTAAAACAAACAAACAAAAAACAAAGGGAAAACAAGGTAAAGTATTTACACTGCACATTCAAACTATTTGCATAGATTTCTGAAGTTAATCAGCTGACTTGCTGACACGAGGTCCTAGGTGTGAAAATCAAGACATCGAAATAATTTCATTTTAAGCAGTGGTGTCCAAAGCAAGACAAAAGCAGGGATAGGCTGATAGCCTCACCACAATTGATGGTCTTAATTTAAAATTATTGATCTTCTGTAGCAAAACCTTGGGGCAGAAGCAAAATTAAAATTAATCATTTTGAACATTAAAATCAATAGACAAAAACACGAGAAGACTGGCTGTAAAGACCCATAGAAATCACTTCTATTTCTTTCACAACATACAGGTTAAAGAAAGATACCTCTGAGGTATGAGCTGATTATTTATACATTCCAAACAGAGCTCATTTTTAAAGTATCCCATACACATATTGGTGAGTAATGCTCAGGTAAAAATCTGAAATTAATGACTTTCTTATGAATATGTGATTTGGAATTGTAAATAGTTTCGTGGCTTCCCTAAGTGTGTTCTGGGAATCTTGTAGAGTAAGTGTATCATATACCTCTTAAATAGGGCTGTGACTAAGAAAGGAAGACGCTGGCTTTAACAAACTTACACAGCCTGTCTCCAAACTATGTTTATGCTGGTGGAACTTGGGAACATTAAATTGGAAAAAAGCGACTGTATTGCTTCTGAAGCAGATTTCTCCACCTGCCGCCCTCCCTTAAAACCTGTTCTTTTTATAGTTAATTTTGTAAAATGAATGTGTCTATAATATACTATATTTAATGCATTAGAATGGTGATATATTACTTAATGGTGTAGGGAACTCTATTTTCTTCTAATGGATGTCTTTCTTCCACTATGCCGTTGTTTAAAATGTAATTGGCCTTTTCTGGTTATAAATTATAAAATATAATTAAAGAATAGTAAATTATTTCATTAGTCTATCTAAATATGCTTACTGTTATTGTGTCATTACTTATTTTGTTAATGTTATTCTATGTATCTACACTTTTTATTCGTTTTTTTAACTTATCATTAGAATTACTCTATTAAGATCTTGACAATGAAGATTACCATAGACTTACTTGTGCCTCTGGGGAATACAAGACGATGATGAGGAGAAACTGAGCATATTATCAGGAGAACCACGTTTATTTCATTTTCTGTTACATGTAGATGGAAGTAATGATAACCTTCAAAAATTCAGAAAGTACTAGGAATAAAGCTTTGTGTGTTTCTCTCAACATGTTATAAACATTTTTACACATATTTAAATTTTTCTTTAAAGCAGTGGTTCTCAATCTCCCTAATTCTATGGCCTTTTTTACATTTCCTCATGTTGGGTGACCCCCAACCATAAAATCATTTTTGTTGATACTTCATACTTATATTTTTACTGTTATGAATAGCAATGTAAATATATGATATGTGGGATATCTGATATGTGAACCCTGTATAAGGGACATTTGACTCCCAAATGGGTTGAGACCAACAGATTGAGAATCACTGATTTAGAGTGTGAGATATTATTCTTAATTAGCTTAGGATCGTGCATAGTCATTTAAATATGTGTGGGTCACTACATTTTCTTTTCTTACACATTACGTGAAGAAATTGCATCATATAATTGGTAAGATCACTGTTGACTTTTAAGTAGAGTTGAGTCCTTTTGAATTTAATTGAATAATTTTTAATATGATTGGAAAACAAAGATTCCAGATGAAGAGAAAGGTGGTCAACTGAAAGAGGCAACTGATCTGCTGTCAAGCAAGTCCCTCAAAATGAGTATTTCTTGGCTGCTTGGGAGATGTTTGTGTTAGTTTTATTTTCCCACTGCTGGTATTTAAAAGTGTAGGTAAGATACTGAAAAAAACAGGAGTTTTATAAAGGACTGGTCTGAAAACAATTCTGCTTCCTCTAAGAATAAATCACCACTTTATCTATCATATGCTTCAGCACCTAACATGATTGCTAAAGTGACAGCCTCAAACAAGCATTTCATTTTTCACATATAAAACTAGTTACAAGAAAGTGTATGCAACTTTCTTCACAGGAAAGCACAAATCATATAAAATGATGGTTGAGAAAAAGAGAAATTTGCATGGCAATATACACAGGAAAAGTTTAGTTTCAAGGTTGTTCAAAGTCTATATCGAACAATCAGCTCTATTTTGGGCTGTCTGAGAAGGTAGTTCAGTTTGTAAAGTCCTTGCCTTACAAACTTCAGTACCGGAGTTTAATTCCTAACACCCACATAAAAATCTGGGTTGGTGGTAAGTGGTTGTAATTCTACCTCCAGGGAGGCAAAAATAGGCAGATGCTCATCTGCCCTCCAGGTTAGCCTAAAACTGACCTTTTCAGGTATCAAGAGAAACTGAGTTCAGGTAACTGAACTTTTAGGAACACAGCCAGAGTTTGACAATTAGACTCAACACACACACACACACACACACACACAGAGAGAGAGAGAGAGAGAGAGAGAGAGAGAGAGAGAGAATTCCGTTTTTGTTCATCACCTGCTAACTATTTATGAAAGTTGATAAAGTTGATCCCCCAAAAATGGGAGTATAAATTGTTGGAACTCTTTTTTTTTTTTTACATTTGAAAATGCATACCCACTGTCATTAAAATTTCATATTATTTGTCTTTACAATTTAGCTTGTAGGAACTTAACTTTTAAAAACCAAAGAGAGATACATAAATAAGTACAGTTACATCTATAGCAGGAAGGTATAGAGACAAATGGAAGATCCAGTTTTAGGGAAATATTTGCATTATAGTAGTACGTGCTTCTATCATGTGTAGTTTTATATACTCATTAAAGAATCATGGTTTCAAAGGGCACTTAAGTATGTTTGTAATAAAATATTGAAGAAAAATGTAAAACTTTATGTTTAATACTTTCTGAAGTTTTGCTTTTTATCTCTTCTTCAATTTATATGCCTCTGGAGGTCCAGATCGAGGTAGATAAGAAGAGGCCACAGGGTAGAAGAACAAATAATAAAAGTCACCAAATGTATTAATAAACTCCATGAATTCTTCACAATAAACACAAGTTCATAGGTTTCCTGGGGGTAAGAATTCAGGACTATTGGTATAGTTATCAGAGTCCAGTGCAAAAATTAAAAGAGACTACACAGATCCTCTTCTCTGCCAGCACCTGGTCCACACAGATGAGAGGTCCCTGGACCTTTCCCCATGCACTGTACTTCTACCAACCTACCAGCACCTAGGCTAGAAAGGTGAAAGGTCACTGAGTCCTCCCCACACACTTTCCATTCAGAACATTAGCTGACTCCAGGAAGCCCATGGCCCAAGCTGGCAAAACAAAGAATCCTAACCCTATCCTTTGGCCTGAGTGTACGTGGACTTTTCGATTCCACCAGCCAGTTTCCAAATATCAATCACACAGTGGCTTATGTTTAATTACAAATGTTTGGCCAATACCTCAGACTTATTATTATCACTTATATCTCAAATTACCCTGTATTTCTCATCTACGCCCTGCCACGTGCTGCTACCTTTTTCATTTTACTTCTTTCCACATTTCTGTGTGACTTTTGAGATTCCTCACCTCTTCTTCATGCTTGTTTTTTTTTTTTTGTCTACAAATCCCACCTAACCTCTACTTGTCCAGCTATTGGCCAGTCAGCTCTTTATTAACCAGCTAGTAATACATATTTACGGTGTACTAGGATTGTTCCACAACACCCCAGTAGTTGCACACACTCCCCAGGAGAGGATGTGGCCATCCCGCTGAACACACAAGACACTCTGATCTTTGTGTCTGCTCCTGCTCATGAAGATAGAGGTTGAGAGAGTCTCAAGTGTGATATATCTTGTGAACTTTGACTGTTGAGATCAGGGAATTTGCTAAATGGCTGCCCTTGATATAACACAGCACTTTGCTGCAGATGGTTTATGAGGTCAGAGGATATGCTTTCCCCTCAAACAGAGCTGAGATCATCTTCAGCTATCATATCCATGAATTCACATAGAGCCTAAGTAGACTAGAATTTAAGTGATACTGGCATGAATCAAGATGAGTAAAGCCAAGGTAATACCATTCAATGGAAGAACTGCTCCTCTCTCCAGGTTTACAAGGAAGTCAACAAAGCAACATGAAAAGCCAATACAATATATCTCCACCAAAAACAATACTCCCATAGTGATTGCCACTTGTAACATGAAGTCCAGGCTCATTGGGGTTTCTGTCCCACCCAATTCCCCCAAACATTTAGTCCCAGAGAAAAATCACACAGAGGTCTCCATAACTTATAAACTGATTGGCCCATTAGCTCAGGCTTCATATTAACTCTTATAACTTATATTAACCTACTATTCTTATCTAAGTAAGCCACATGGCTTAGCACCTTTCTCAGAAGGGCAGGTCACATCCTGCTTCTTCAGTGATTTGGGCAGGACTGGCAGGAATGTGCTTTCTCCTTCCTAGAATTCTCCTCTTCTCATTGTCCCGCCTCTACTTCCTGTCTGGTTGACCTACCTATACTTCCTGCCTGGGCAATCCGCATTTATTTAGAACATGATTGACAGAATACAGGCAATTCTCCCATACCACTTCCCCCTCTTTTTTTTAAACAAAGGAAAATATCCATAGTCCATTTTTTTGGGAATGTGGGTGTAGTATCCCAGGCTACTTTCAACTGACTGGGGGCACTGATAATCTTATGGGGACCTAAAGAAAATTTAGAATTATCATCAAGTCCTGACTGGAGTATCCTGTAAGTCTTGATCATCTCAGGCAGCAGTCTTGAATCTGTTCTGGATGTAGAACTTAGACATCCAGGCCATCTGTTCCTACCAGAGATTTTTTTTCAGGTGGTCTTCCTTGATCAAACCTGATTTTTCTTAGCTCAGAATGAATCCACAGCCTCTCATTTCCTGTGGAAACAAAAACAAAATCTCTTCTCCAAAGTAACATACCCTTTGACTTCAATTCTGAAGTCAAGCTATTTTCAAAATACCTATCTTGGATTAATTCAGCAGTATTTATAAGGAAATATGATTTAGCAGCTGTTGCTCTTTCCTCAACATTCAAACAATTCAAAGAGAGCATAATAACATACAGTACCAAGATTCTTTGTGTGTTTTCCATCTTTATGCTGCTTTATTTTAACCTCTATTTCTTTTATTTTTACTTTTAACTTTTGGCTTTTTGAGACAGGTTCTCTTTGTATCTTTGTCCTGGAACTCCCTCTGTAGACCAGGCTGTCCTTGAACTCACAGAGATCAGCCAGACTCTGCCTCTCTAGTGCTGGGATTAAAGGTGTGTGCTACCACACCTTGAACTCACAGAGGTCTGTCTATCTCTGCCTCCCAGGCATTGGGATTAAAGGTGTGTACCACCACACCCAAGTACTCTCTTTCTTTATTTTTTATTTTAAGGACTTTAACCTTTTTTTTTCAAGCCTGCGTATATTTTTTAAACCATTTAGATGTTTTCTTTGTCTTTGAATCTCTCTTCACTGGATATCTCTCTTTTTCTGACCACATGAGTCTTTAATTTACCAAGCAATATGAGTAGAATTAAAGCCATGGCTCTGAGGGCTGGATCCAGCTCATTCCTTAGCTTTCTGCGATTCCAGCCTCATGGCGGAGGTACCAGCTGTAGCCATTTTTATTGCCACAACTCTATGGCATTTCAAGGTCCCTGTCAGCAAGCAAGCTGTAGCATTGCACTTACAAGCCACACTCAAATGCTCAGTAGTCAGATCCCCTGCCTGAAAGAGTCAGAGTTTGCTCTGGCAGGATGGCCCAGAAAGCCGGCACTTTAAAACAGTGCGGCTTTTTTTTTGCTATGTCCATAAACCAAAAAACATGTGGTCAGCTTTTCATCAGCACCTTTTAAGTGTTTCATGGCAGGACCTTTTAAAAGAGCTGCAAGGTTTTGCAGCTAAAGCTGAGTCAGGAAGCCTCTCTTAGATGAGAGCACTTGTTTGCCTCTAGCAAGCAGAGCAGACCTGAGCAATTGCTGCTACCAAGAAGCCATGCTTTACTCAATTCTTTTCTGCCCAGAATTACTTCCCAAGGTGTCTCAGGCTTTATGTGGATGCAGTTGTCCATGTGGGCGCCATTCTGTAACATGAAGTCCGGGCTCATTGGGGTTTCTGTCCTGCCTGGTCCCCCAGCCATTTAGTCCCACAGAAAATCACACAGAGGTCTCCATAACTTATAAACTGATTGGTCCATTAGCTGTAGTATGAGGTAAGCGGGCCATGTCCTGCCGCCCAGCTAGCTTATACACGAAATAATCACACCGGCTCCTGACCACCCTGCTAGCTTAACCCCAAAATAATTACACAGAAACTGTATTCATTTAAACACTGCCTGGCCCATTATTTCTAGCTAACTCTAACATCTTGATTAATCCATTTCTATTAAATCTGTGTGTCGCCACTTGACTGTGGCTTTCCGACATGAGTCTAACCAGCATCCATCTTGGGCAGGAGAATCATGGCTTCTGCCACTCTGCCCTTCTTCCCAGAATTCTGTTCTGACTTTTCCCCCACCTAAGTTTCTGCCCTATCAGAATGCCAAGGCAATCTCTTTGTTCAACAAATGAAAGCAACACATCCTGCACCAGCCACCAGTAAGACTAACTTAGATGAAATTTAAGACAAAAAATTCAAAGGAATAACTTTAAATGTGCTCCAATATCTCAAGGAGGACAAAGTCAAAGAGGATGTTAATAACCCTCTGGACAAATCCCTGGAAAATATAACCAGCTGAATGAATTAAGGGTATCAATTCAGTATATAGAAATGGAATTCAAGGGAGTGTTAGAAATGCTGTAGAAAAACTGAAATTATACTGGAAATGAACATTTCAATGAGCTAAATAATCCTCAGTGGCAAGCCTCAAGAATAGAGTGAAGTATAGAATATCACGTCTTCAGGACAAGGTAGAGAAAATCTTAGCTAGAGGATAAGCAATAGGAGAGAAAGGAAAGAGACGGCAAAGAAAGAAATCACTGTGTCTTTGTTGATGGATGATATGATATTATATATAATATATATGATATTATATACTACTTCTTCAAGGCTCTTTTTCACTCCTGATAACTCAATTCTCTCCTCTTCCAAACTAGTTCACCTTCTATTATCATGTCTTTTTATATGTAAGAATCAGTTTTTAATTCATTTGCAAGGAACTAACTTAAAATGAAAATAAGAAATTCCATTTGCAGTGACATTATAAAGACTAAAACATCCTTAATGAACTTATCCAAAGCAATGCAAAATGTAAATTTTGGAAACCATAAAATATTATTGAAAGAAGTTTAGCAAGATCACAGTAATTTGGGCTATGGAAGCAGATAAACTGCTTGTCAGTAAGTACTAGATCCTGGGGTCAATTTCTCATACAAAAGAAAAAGTCACAATAATTGGAAAGCACTCGTGTACTTTTTTATAAAAATAAATTTAATTAGTTACCTAGGGATCCCTGCTAGTGTGATTCATATTAGACCTGTATGGTTAAGTATTTGGCCTAAAAGAGCATTTCCATACATATCTCATAAACTTAGCTATATAAGCTTGGATGCACTGCCAGCCTATCAATGCTTTTTAGTATGAAATTTTGTCATTTTGAATTATTAAAATTATTGCTACAAGGCAATCTGACAGAAAATGCAGTCAGAAAACTACAAGAATAGTCAAAATTTTGTGCTCTTGATAGCTTATGAACATACGAATAAAAGCCCCTCCTTGTTTTAGTAGACCAGTGGAATCCTTGAGAAATTCTCCATCATTGTTCAAATTGCCTGATGGGATTTGCTTGAAAGACAACTGGCCTTGTCTTGTTTCTAGATATTTCAGGTTCTAAAGCGAATGTATATTTGATTATGGTGTAGGGTGGCATTAATACACTATCAATGTTGCCTTAGCTTACAGATTTGATTTGAGTTATTTATTTATTGTACATAAATGAGCTGAAGGTATTTGAGTTATGCCATTTTATGTGTAGATGATTTTAGAAGTTGGGTTTAGTAGCAAAGATGGAATATTTTGTTTCTCATGTGAGTGGCAATGGGGGTAGTCACTATTCTAAACAGGACAATGTCCTAAATTTAACATTTGCTGTATCTTCTTTGGCAATTCCCATTTTTATGTTCTTGAAAACATAAGCCATGAAGGTCAAACAGTATAATGTCTAATTTGGACCAGATGCTTTCTTTTAAGAATGAGGAAACTGATCTGGGAGACAATGTGAATGTCATCTAACTTTCAGGGCATGGAACATTCTTCTTGTCTTTATGCTACATTATTTGAAAATTTAAAAATTATTGGCTACTAAGCCATACAAAAACAGGGGTGTCTAAATTTGGACCTTGGACTCTGCAGTTGGGTGACCTCTGTTGTAAAAAATTCTTAAAAAATGATCAAGTAAAAGAATAAGCAAGAGAGAATTATTAGTGAATAAATGAGTGAATGAATTAAATGTTATTAATACCACATAACCTTGATAATAAATACATCATTATTCAAAAATTAAAATTTAATCATCAGACCTAGTTAAGTTGTGCTGAATTAATGACTTAATTCCAAAACTGTTAAGGTTACAAATAGTTTTCAAGAAGAGTTCATTTTGCATTATTAAGGCAATGAATAGCTACTGCAGAAAGCTTGTGAAATCTGAAGGGATAGATAGCATACCAGTCTTCCTCACCTCCCAGTTCCTGTTATTACCTCCCCATAGAACCAATCCAAGATGTTCCAAGGACATGGTTTCAGCTCTATGGTGTTTCTTCCTTCAGCTGGCTAGCTCTCTAAGTGTATGCCATGCCTGCTTGTGTGTAAATTCTACATCACAGGTCAGCAATGAGAGTAAGTTTTTCTTTGGAGCATGACCCATGGCATGCCCCACTGTTCCTGCCCAAGCACATGTTTTTCTTTGCTGCTGAGAAAATGAAAGCGGTCAATGTCTCCAGCAGCTATAAAATATCTGTTATTTCCAGATTTCAGCATGGGATGTTTTCCTGAATCATTCATTGGAAAGTGACACCCAGCATGGGCCGTACTATGCTCGAGAGTCTCTGCCCCAAGGGCAATGATATGTGCTCTACTAGAGATCCGTCTGTGTGAAGCATCCTCCGATGCATTCTTCATCCCGACTGCCTTTTCCCTCTGTCAATCAAGGCAAAGCACAACCGAATTCAGAGGTGAATAACGTTGATTCCTCGGTGCTTGGCCCCTTCCATTTCCACAGCTCCCTCTTCTACCCCTAGGCTGAATGAGCCTCACAGGATCAATTCTGGTGCAATTCCTTTGCTCCAGGACAGAATTTCCCATCTGGTGGCAGATTTCCTCTTGAAAACACCGACACTTCACTTACTTAGCATCGTGCAGGCTAATGCTCAGAGCCTTATGAAAACCTCCAGTGACGATTTTCTTAGCAATGTAGTTTCATTCTTTTCGTATTTCCTCTCTCTTGTTCAGAAAGTTACATTTTGGAGAGTGGGTAAAGGAGTGATTGTAGACATTGCTCTCACTACTAATATTTCTTCCAAATCATTTGTGTCTCCCTCCAGGGCTATCTTTTTTCCCTAAGGGCTTAGACTTCTGGAAACCAGATGTAGGATGGCAGTGGTTTTCTCTGCTTTCCACCAAGTTACATCTCTCCCCACGGCATTTCACACTGTAGAGAACTGGCTTTAATTGGGACAGTAAAGGAGTCTGGGTAACAAAGCAAACTATCTTGAGAAGATATTGGTTTCTATCTTAAAAAGAAAATACTATCAGTCTGCACTGGTTAAAGATAGATTTTCCTTTTCTAATTTACTTTTTTTAAATCAAACTCTTAACCTATTAAAACTAAACAAACAGTTTTGAACTGCTGTGACACACATTATATAAATTATGACCTTAGATTATCAGGGTTTTCAAAACCTTCCTGTTTGTCATTCCATTTCAGGATAGTTTCAGTCAGAGAATTCTAAGTGGTATTGATCTGTTTCCTTGATGCCTTGCAAGATCCCCATGGAGGTAAAAGTTCATGACCAACAGTTCAGATGCAGCACAGATAGAAGGTTCATTATACTTCATAGCCAAGGAAAGGCTATGATAACAGAGCTATTGTTTCTACACACACTGATTGACCATTGTCACAAGTCAGGTACTGAAGTAGATTGCTATCCATTTATAGTAGACATGTTTATCATAGTAATTTAGGAATAGTGACCACCATTCTTAAAAGGCATTTATTTTCCTACGAGGATTGCTGGTTGCTCTTGTTTTCTACCATGGGCTGTGCACACATCAGAGCATTGTCTTCTGGTAGAGCATCTTGCAGTGAAGGCAAGGCTATCATTATTCTTTATTCACCCAGTAGGGTGGCTGCACATGACCACTCAGCACTTAAAATGTAGACAGTGTGATTAAGAAGCCAGAGTCTGATGGGGGTGCTGAAAGAGATGACAGAGAAGCTAGGAGGGCTTGGTGCTTTTGCAGAGGTTCTGGATCCAGTACTAGCACTTACAGTGGGCAGCACACAGTCGCCAGTTACTCCAGTAACAGGGCAATCGACGTCTTCTAACCTCCACTAGTACCATTTACATGTTATGTATATACATATACTTGGACACACACCTACACATACAATTTTAAAATTAAAACAGTTTAAAAGGCTTTTTATTTTTAATTTCATAAATGCAGATATTGTATTTTGAACAACAGTCTGCCCCCTTCAATTTTTCCCCAATGCCAATTCCCCCTCACAATTTCAGTATTATTAATTTACGGTTAGGGAAGCAACAAAGTAAAGAACAGCATTAGGGCAGTTGATAATCACTGCCATAAACCAACAACTTAAAAAGATTTAGCCCCATACATGGAAGTGGGCATTTCATATGCTAACTCATGGTGTCAGGGACAAGATCTGTTACAGGGTAATTTCATTTAATTTTTTTAATGTACACATATATTTTAGCAAGCTTCTGCTGTATTAAATTTCCATATGACACTTTCAAAGATATTTATTATTTGTTATCCTTCTTCATACTCCCTCCACTTCCAAACCCTTGCTTTGCCCTTATACCCATTTCCCTTTCATTCCACCCATGTCCTGACCCCTTGCATTGATTTGGTTTTAATTTTTATTGGCTTCAATTTAAAAATTCATGTGTGGTAAGTGCTTTTCATATTGGGGGTTGCAGTTTTAAATTTTTTGATACATAGAAGGTAACCCAGTATTTGTCTTCCATTAAATGTTTAGTGTTTTCTAAAATTCCTTGGTTTTGTGAGGCAGAAAGTAATTCTGCATTCTTTAATATAAAAAGGTGACTGGAGCCAATACTGGTCTAATGGAATCTTTAAAATAAGTCCTTCTTTGGCTTGTGAAGTGGGAAAAACTCCAGTTAAGATAGAAAGTAGAGAGTGCCTCTGTCAGTGGTTCTAGTGGTTCTAGTGGTTCTAGTCTGCAGTCATCTGCTTTGCCTACATGGCCAAGCTCCTGAGTGCTTTGGTTGCATGGCCAAGCTCCTGAGTCCCTGCTATGAATCTACACTGCTGCGTGGTTGTCCTGATTTCATTATACCCATTCAAAATCACAGGAGATAGCATTTGATTGGCTAAGTAATGTACTGATGGATATCTGCATCCATGAAAACATGAGTGAATCTATGCTACTCTCAGGACATCCTAATTTCATTGTACCTTGGATTGGCTAAGTGCTGTAACATACCTTTTTTTTGTTAGTTACTTTTCCTATTGCTGTGACAAAATTTCCTACTAAAGCACCTTAGGGGAAGAAAAGGTTTCTTTAGTCTCACAGAGAATACTGTTTATCATGGCAGTAGAAGCATGAGACACCTTGTGACCAAATGTGTATGCTTAACTCACTTTGCATTTATGTAGGACATGAGCCTATGGTACGGTGCCACACATTTTTAATGTGTATCTTCCCATATCAGTTAACCTCGCCTAGAGACTTCTTCACAGACTGCTCTGAGGTTTGTTTCCACAGTGATTCTATGTCCCATTATGTTGGCAATGAAGAAGAGCCATCACGTCATCCTACCTGGTATGAATAACTGATCACAAGCTTTTTTCCCTTTACCAAGAAAACACAGGACCTGGTCCCAGCACCTGACTTCCTCCCACCTGCTCTGCACACAGTGGGCTAGGGGCAATTCCTTATGGTGCGTTACACAGTGTTTTTCATAATGGTATTATTAGGTAGATGAAAATATCCCAAGAACTTCTTCATGCAGCGAACACTTCTAGACCCTGTAGGTTAATAAGATATCTTAATCAGGATTAATGCAAAGTATTTAAGTGATGAAGTCCTTCCATCTCCTGCCTTTGATCATTTTGAGAAATTACTGAAGTGTGATAAATTAAAAATGATCACTGATTACTAATCTAATGTTGTTAACCTCATTTCAGAGATGAGGAAATTTTAGTCCTTATGATTAGAGTTCTCCCTAAAAGCAATGAGTTCTGGAGAAATCACACCTTGTTTTCCTATTAATAAAAGGATGTGACAAGCTTCCAGAAATTATCCTCAACTTCAGGGTAATGTAAGCTCTGTATTACATGCTGGGCCATATTTATTACTTTGCTTGTTTTGAATGTGTGAGATACGAACTGTGCTTAGTTCTGAGCATGCACTGTCAATGAGTAAAATATGTCAATGAGTGAAATAATCCCCACATGGGGATTAAACATTTGTCCCCTGGGGCAAGGGAGAAAAGAGAACCTATTATTTACTTATTATCATTTCCTGTGAGCTTGTTGTGTCTTCAAAGGCAGTTTGTATTATTTAAAGTACTCATATAAATTATTTTCTCTTGTGCACTCAGGAAAATTGGTCAAGTTAAGAAACCTTTCTAGAAACAAATCTAGACACAGGAGAGTAGGTTGATGCCAGGTTTGAGGGGTTCCTTAAACACCTCCTAGGAGGTCCCCCTCTTTGCCCCCCTGGGCCTGACCTCCATTTGAAGAGCTAAGGGAAAAGTACAACAAATAACATCTTGCATACAAGTTTTTTATTGTTGTTGTCGTTGGTAAGGATTAAATCACTGTTAAGGAGACTTTCAGTCACATCATCTAGAAGTCTGATCTCTCTGAATTCTGGATTGTCTGCTAGCCCATGAGCTGTACATAATAATCTTATTGTCACACCTTTAAGTAAAAGCCCACTGTTTTGGAAGGACACTATTAGGAAAAGAGAAAGATCAGCCAGCAGAGGGGAAAGAATGGACCAGAGAGGAAAACAAGTCGGGAGTATGATTGAAGTATTCTATACACATTTGTGAAAAGTGACAAGAAAATAATTTTTTACTATTAATGATTTTAATAGATTTTTAACTGTTTACTATTGCCTGCTGAATAAACATACTTCTTTAGTGTAAAAAAATTAGGACACTTGGTTCACCACATGTAGACTGAGCCTCATCTTTAATACTTAGAACAAAGGACATGAAAATTCATCGCATTCAAATATTTCATAGCATTTTATGAATAGTTTGGGACATTTATAGACACAAAAATAATATAACCACAAGATAACAGATATAAGTATGCAAATAAATTTTTGCTAATATAGTCTTTAGCTTAAATAATTTATTTAAGTTTATGTTGTGTATATGTATGTTTTTAACTGCTTGATAATCTGTATACCATGTGTGTACAATGCCCATGGAAGGATGCAGAGCTATAATGGAGTTACAGATGGTTGTGGGACATGGTGTAGGTGCAGAGAAATAGACCTGGATCCCGGAAGAACAAAAAGTGCCCTTAACTGCTGAGTCTCTTCTTCCATTATTAATGTTTGTACTAGAAATGTAAAGCCTTTTTCAATATTCTTATCATACATAAAGCTTGTTGTCCCTTTTAAAAATACCGATTTTGTTTTTGTGATCTTCCTTTGAGTTCCTTAATAGCCACTTACGCCTGTGCCCTGTGTCTCCCTTTGTGTCTACACTGGACTCACATATTTCTATGAGCTATTGACAGGTTTTCATCCTTTCATGAGTTTTCAGGCTGTTTTCTTTTATTTATCTTTGGTGGCTTCTGTTTTATGTTATAAATCTTTTGATATTCTTAACCACTAGTCATCAATAAAGCTTGTAACAATCCATTTTCGAAATGAAATTGGTATAGAGTATTACTAGACACCTCTTCTCACAGTTTCGGTGAGATTCTGGGATAAGAACATCCTGGTTTGTGTCAGAGGCTGTAAGGCTGTGCTTCCATTTCCTCACTCCAATCAATTTACAAAATATGAGAAGGAAACACTAAGAGAGAAATGGTTAGATGAGGACCATGCTAAACAAGAAAAGCATTTGCTGCACAAGCGTGAAGATCTGAGTTTGGGTCCCTGGGACCCCTACAGAGCCAAGCATAGTTACATGCTTTTTAATCCCAATACTCCCACAGCAAAACAGAAGGCAGTCACAGGAGAATCTCTCAGACTTTACAGGCCAGCTAGCCTGTTGCATGCAGTGACAAGCTGCAGGAGACTCTGCCTCAGACAAGGTGAAAGATGAAAACCAGCATTTGAAACTGTCATCTGACTTCCACACATGCACTGTGGCACATGCACATCCACATATACAGACATGAACACACACATACATATGGGTTATAACATATATAAATATATACACACACCATATACACACACATTTGCACGCACCAAGCATATACACCAAGTTTTAAAAAGAACAGAAAAAGATTAAAAATCTATAAAAATAAATTAAATTGGCTTACCCACAAGAGGGATTATGTAGATCTGAAATGTTCTATACTCAATCTCCTAGACCAGTGGTTTTCAACCTTCCTAATGCTTTAATTCAATTCCTCATGTTATGATGACATCCAGCCGTGAAATTATTTTTGTTGCT
The DNA here is from genome assembly GCF_903992535.2 of Arvicola amphibius. Lineage (NCBI taxonomy): Eukaryota > Metazoa > Chordata > Mammalia > Rodentia > Cricetidae > Arvicola > Arvicola amphibius. Next base: position 74,426,629 of record NC_052051.1, read on the forward strand.
ACTTCATAACTGTTAATTTTGCTACTGTTAATGAATCGTAACATAAATATCTGTGTTTTCAATAGTCTTAGGCAACCCCTGTGAAAGGGTTGTTTGACCCCCACAAAGGGGTTGTGACTCACAGATTGAGATCCCTTGTCCAAGAGATATATACATGAAATAATTTTTCAATAAAAATATATAATATATTTATTGTTTTAATTCTAATTAATTCCAAAATCAAATGTTTCTTCTAGACATTAAAATAGTGAAAAATAAAATACCTGTCATGATTTACATTCTCCTGAAAAAAACATTAAATAGTTATTTACAAATGTTTTAGGATGAGAAGCACATTAAGGAGAAAGATGATGAGGCATGACAGGGTGGTGACTTACCCCAGATGTACATTTTCACTCACAGCAGCTAAAGGAGGCGTTTTTTTATGAACTCAGACCTGGAGAATGTTAACCATGCTGTCAACTGGCACAAAGCAACCATGGAGGAAAGGCAGTAAGGGTAAGGGCTGAGATGGGCGCTTGACTGTTGTATTCTGGGATGAAAAGTGAGGCTTCAGAGATTAGAAGTGGAGTAGATGAATAAAGAGTAGGAGATGATGGTGGAGCAGTGACAGCAAGGATTAGGGTTTCTACTGCTGCGAAGAGACAGCTTGACCACAGCAACTGTCATAAAGGTAGATACTTAATTGGGGGTGGTTTACAATTCAGAGGTTTAGTCTATTATCATCATGGCAGGAAGCATGGCTGATGTGGGATTCCCCTCTTTATGCTGTGAATACCATTGGTTAATAAAGGACTGCTTTGAGCCCATATCAGGGAAAGGTAGAAAGAGCTAAGCCAGGAAAACTAAAGTGAATGCTGGGAAAAAGAAGGGTGGAGTCGGAGAGAAGCCATAGAGCTACCACCAGAGATAGATGCGTTGAAACTTTGCTGGTATGCCACGACCTTGTGGCGATGCACAGATTAATGGAGATGGGTTAAATTAAGATGTAAGAGTTAGACAATATGAAGCTAGAACTAATGGGCCAAGCAAGTAGTGATTTAATTAATATAATTCTTGTGTGATTATTTCCAAGCTAAGTGGCCGGAACCAACAAGCAGCCTTCCTACTACACATGGCTGCATCCAGGCAGACATGGTGCTGAAGAAGGACCTGAGCAGACAGCAGGGGAGACACTGAACGGGGCTTACACTTTTTTTTTGTTTGTTTTAAATTTATTTTTATTACTTATTTTTTTTTCTCATGGTTTATTTTTTTTATATTTAAAAATTTCCATCTCCTTCCTTCCTCCTCCCCCTCCCTCCGCTCCTCCTCCCCCTTCCCGCCCCTCTTTCTCCCCTTTCCCTCCCCTCCCCTCCACCCATACCTCCCCTCCCTCCCTCTCAAGGCCAAGGAGCCATCAGGGTTCCCCACTCTATGCTAAGTCCAAGGTCCTCCCAACACCCCCCAGGTCCAGGAAGGTGATCGACCAAGCTGAGAAGGCTCCCACGCTTTTGAAACCTCCAAAGTCAACCCCTGTTGGCATGCTTCCTCCAAGGCCATATCTCCTAATTGCTCTTAAGTAGCACTACTCCCTAATGATCAAGCATCCAAATATATGAACCTATGGAGGCCATTCCTCTATATTAAAAAAAAAACCTACCACATGTGTTTCAGGGGGAAATCATACAGTGTCTTCTACTTCTTGGATGCGCTTCTTAGTGAGATGTGAAAATCTGAGTGAAAGGAGTGATACCAGGATGTCTTGGTTACTACATTGGGAACTAACTGCAGTGGGAAAAGACAATCAATTGAGTAGAATTTGAGAGATTACTGTGATGATTCAGACAACATACACATTTAGGGCAAGGGGGGCTTCTTTGAATATATATTTCAAATAGTATCTACAAGATTTGCACATGGATTAGTGTGGATGTGAAAAGAAAGGAGAATGGCTTTAAGAACTCTTTGAGCATAGATTGCATTCCATGAAAGGTAAAATCACAAATATATGTATGAAACTGGGAGGTGAGTATCAAGCCATCTCACCTTTATGTCATGAGCACATGTAAGAATGACATCTCATAGTCGGTGTCTGGATTAGATACGCTGCCTTGATTAAAACATTTCCTTCTGACGGGTGGAATCACAGGTAAGTTAGATTGAATGCCCATTCTTTTTTTATATCCCCCATATGGGTCAGGCTGTTGAAAATACAATTGTGTTTAGTTGCTACTCTGCAACTAATAACATAGCATCTAGTTTATTTCTGAGAATCTGAATAGCTAAGGTTTGAAGATTGTTTGTAAAGCTTCCAGGGTTATGTGAATGTGGGTTGCAGGCATCTTCATAAATCATTAAGTACATCGTGGCTAAGTCCACTTCTTGGTTGTGTAAATTAAACAAAATGTGAATAATAAAATGCTTGCACCGTTTACCTTTATTGTGTTTGAACATGCTGTGTTTTTCTGATCTAGTTCACAACTTTGTATAGAGCTGAAGCAGAAACCACAAGCCCTGGTTTAATTTTCTAGCGAGCTGTCCTTATCAAGCTTGCCAATGCAGAGGGCTCAATCAATCCGATGCAGGTCAGTGAGTCTCGCCCCGAGGAAACTCTGCAGCAAGTATCTGACTTTTTGTCCCTTCAGTGGTCACCGAGTGAGCATATCCTCCTAGCAAACCTCCATGCACTCTGCCTGGAATTAATAAACTTGGGGTTCACCACTGCCTTGCTCTCTAACCCCAGATCATCCATATGAACTCATTTGTTCTCTTTTTATTTGAGGACAGAAACGAGGTAAAGAATCCCAGCTTCCTCTAAACCTCATGGACGCACTGTAAGAGTGTCAGGGTATGGTCATCCCTTAGTTAACAGATCACTTGGTATGTTTCTGGCTTGATATATTTATTTAAAAATACCAAACTTGATGATTCTTGTAAAACAGAACTTTTGGAAATGTTTCACTTGTAACCAAGATTCAATTGCATAATTTTCTTTGTAATAACAAGGGGTAAATAGTATTTTTTGGCATAAAGTAATAATTAGGCTATGGTATGAAAATCCAACATTTCTGAGGCAACTAAGCTAAAGACATAATGGAAACGTCTTTCATTACCTCCACAGCTCAGTTCTTGTGAAGCCTTTTGAAATCAGACCTCTCTTCCAGAACTTCACATTCTGCTCACTTTATTGTTCTGTAAGATTTACTGCCCCTTAACAATTTTGGGGGAGAAATTGGTTAAAATGTAGTACAAAAGCATCTCAAGAGATGAGATGCTAAAAGTTGTTGAGATGTCTGTATCAGGGCTGCAAACTCATACACCTGAGTGAAGGTGTCATGGGGAAAAATAAACCATGCTGGGGGTGGGCAGAAAATACATACAGAATCATTTCTTTCACAATTGTTTCTCCTTGGATAGCTGTAAACAGGTTTTTACTCCTTGAAACTGTTCCTGCTCTCTCCTTCATTGTCTCTTTAAACTTCCCTGTTGGTAGAGAACCCTCTGCTTGTTCCCCCTCCCACTGTATCTCCTTTTTTCTAAAGATCTCATTTAGATAAAAAAAAGTTGAGGACAGAATTTTGAATGACTGTCTCTATTCCTCCTGTCTAAGGGAACATCACAAGGCTGAGAGAAAGCTGAAGATGTGTCCTCCCTTTGATATCCTTTGAGATATTCTTGAAAGGCTTGAATGTACAGCCACTTTGGAAAGTCAGTTGGTACTACATTTTGTAGTAAATATTTAATGCCATAAAGCAGATCCCTATTCTAGACTGAATAATTTACTTCTCTAGTAGGCATAGGGAGGTATGTGAATGTATAGCCCTTAGCTTGTGCTCTTTCTGAGACTTCCCATAGTTTTGAGCACTCTGCTGACAGTACACATAAATTTTAACACAGTATCTGCTTCATGAAGAAACTAATATATAATTTCTACTCAGGTTGGAGAGAGTTGTATATTATAATTCATCAGTTCCACCAATAAAATGTTCTTTAAATGTTGTTACATGAATTTGCATCATTAGATATATGAGAATGCTCAGATAATTATGATTTATAATATCCTAAGTTTTGACTGTGTATGGAGGTACACATCTTTGATCTCTGCAATTGAGAAGCTGAATCAGGGAATGTCTGTGATTCTGATGCCAGCTAGGGCTATATAGTGTGACCTTGTAACAAAACCAAAACCAAATGACAAGAACAAAAATATACCCAATTTGGGAAAATAAAAGAAAACCTGAATGTCCATCTTCTGTAAAATAAGTCAGTAAAAGTCACACAATTAGTACATATATGTGCTGAAAATAAATAAGTTGTAGATTTATATACACAGTGTCTGTATATCTGTTTGCCTGTGTGTATGTGTGTGTGTGTGTGTGTGTGTGTGTGTGTTTGACCTGGTAAGTAAGGTATGTACAGTACAGTAATGCACATCAGTGTAAATATGCAAAAATGTATGTTTTCAAATCAAGGCCAAAACATGGACTGTATTGTTTTAGAGATGCGTGTGCAGGATTAAAATTATGAGGGAAACTAATTTGCATAAATTCTGGGTGGTGATTATTTGCAAGAAGAGAGCTAATGATTAGCTAAAAGCCTACATGGAAGATTCTAAGGAGTGGAATTTTTCCATTTTTTGCTTGCATATTGACTTGATATTAGCATGAGTATTTGCTTTTGACTATTCAAAAGCATTTTGGCATGGGACCCTATAACAGGCTTTGTCACTTGAATTTAATTGGGTTATATACCTGAGCAAGCTTATATATCTTTGTCAGTGCAAAATGATTATTATTCATGACATCTCTAAGTACCAGAAGTACTGAAAATTCTGTTTTTTTAATCGCAGGGTTATTATTTGAAGAAAAACAACATTATTTAAAACAATCTTGCCTTAATTATAAACTTGGTTGATGAAATTTAGTTGAGACATTTTTCAAAAATTTCTGGGTTTCTTACAGGCACTTAGCTAACATAACTCGTGTCTATCTGGCTCCACTATTGTGTTGTTGCCAATCATGGAGCAATGTATCATGCTGAGAGTGGTTGGTGTAGTCAGGAAACAAGAGAGGAATGGAAGGCAGGGTTTTCTTCAAAGGCCTTATTAAAGCATGTTCTGGTTAGCCAGGAGATATCCCTGCGCTGCAGCTCTGAAAAGGTCTACTGCCTCCATCCAGTGCTACAAGCTGAGGGCAAATTCCTGAACACATGAACCCCTGAGGAATAGTTAGGCAACCCACAACACCCATCTTATTGCAGACATTGTCCAAAGAACGAGGGGAAGAAAACAGAAAAAAAATGACAAGAATTTCTGTCCCCAATGAATCTTTACTTGTAAAAAGACGGCCTTCACGTCATTATACTAAGTACCTAAGAAGAGAAGTCTTAAAGTTTACCTTTTTGATTTAGATAAAATTCCTCTCATTTAGAAAAACAATATGATAAACAAGATGGCTAAGTCATAGAATCTGGATAAATAATATCCATCTGGTGCTTGAGTTTCTTTTCTATTGACCAAAATCAGATTAAGGTAGGAGATGGATCATTTTAATTTTTAACCTACAGTACTATAAAAGAATTCATGGATAAACCAGACACTAACTTCAATCAGAAACCTTGGAGAAATTATGTTTGCTAGTTTATCTTCAGGCTCACAATAAGACAGGCTTCTTACACGGTTCAGGACCTCCTGCCATTCCTCCTGCCTAGGGAATGGCACCACCCACAGTGAACTGAGCCCTCCTTCTCTTAGAGCAGTTCACAATTAAGGGAATCCCCTACACAGGCTTACAGGCTAGTCTAATCTGGGAAATTCCTCAATCATAGCTTTTCTCTCAGGTGACACTAGGTTGTGTCAAACTGAATATTAGGGCAAAATAGAACATCTGTATCCTCAATAACTTGTGTTATAAGCTTCCTATGCTCTTCAGAACACAGACATTTTCAAAACATTTTTCAACCTCTGTATACGTTCAGACTATGAACAGAATATAATATTGCTGTGGAGAGGAAAGAAAGTTGTAAATTAAAAGTGCCCAGTGTCCAGTTTGCATGCTGTTGGCCATCTCTCAGGTATGAATTTCCTGTCACCATAGGACTCCCATGGATTTGTCGTCATGACTGCTCTGACACATTTTTTTCAGGGATAGACTGGTTTTCTGCATGAAATATGTCTAACTATTGCAGGTTGTGAATGATGGAAGCCACCCTATCTGAAATCTGACATCGTGGTAAGTGGGAGAGAAAAAAATAGACATTGGTTAAGGGTGATATTATAGAGTTCCAGGACTAAATCTCTTTTGTGAATATGTTAATTCTATGAGCCAAAATGTTCTGTTTATAGACTTTTTGGTTTCAATTTTTGTTATGTCTAATAAAATATCTTCTCAGAACCTCATGATGAAATAGTTCATTAAATGTAACAAATATAGTTCGAGTCAAATAGCAACAGCTTTTAATTTAACTGAGAAATTTCCTTAATGTCTGAATGGATTTTGAAAGTGAGATAGACACTCTGGTACATGGTATGCAAACATATGGCCTGCAAACTTTCATGAAATTTTAAAATTTCTCTCCTGGGATGGAATACTAAAAAGAGAAAATCTGGAAGGAATTACATGCATTTAAATTCTTTAATTTACCATACAAATTAAAAATTTGCACATCTAAGCTTAACCACAGCAATATTAGGCCCCTTTACCTCCATACCTCTCTGCTACCTTTTATTTCAGTACAGCTTGCTCCTTCTTGCCCCTGGAAAATGCCTCTAAATCCCTGAGCCTGTCAGGTATCACAAGCGTGTAATTTCACCTTAACTAAATTCTAAGAACCAGTAAGAGGTGCATTTGACATGGAGACTGTGAAAGGGTCTTATCTACAGCGACACAACTGTGGCTCCCCTAATATCTATTAAGTAGCACGGAATTATAGTGTAACAACTCCGAAATTGCTTGTGACATCTGCATGAATACTAAATAGATTCGTTATGTTCTGACTTATTACAAAAAGGACTTTCTGAATTTTAAATGATTAAGACTTTTACAAATTAATAGTTACCCAGTGAATCACTTTCTCAAGGTACACACATTATTTAAAGATCACAGTTTAGCGGAATGTCGACAACGGCACAAACGATATTGCCACTCGTTTGAAAGTGTCATTTAGAGCTGTTAGTCCTAATGTTGAAAGCTTTCAGATGACATTATTTTAAGAAAAGTACACCTTTCCGCATCATTTTAAACTGCTTCCTGTCATTCTTCCCATCTCCTTGGAGATGGTGAAGAAAAAAAAAAAAGCAACGAAGAAAGAAATGATAAATGTCCACATTATGCAGAATTTGCCTTTTTGAAATCCCATTCCCACTGCACTAGCTGGAATTTTATAGAGATATAAATCATGAAGAAATAAGAAGCCAGTAATGAGAGAGAAGTATATTTGAAATATGGATGCAAATTCTTACCACCTGCTGAGCAAAAGGAGTCTGCAGAGACTGCCCTGGGAATGGCAGTGCCATTAGCATCTTGTAAGATCTAAATTTGCAGCCGTGGAATGGAGGAGTTATGCCTGCAAAAAGCCAAAGGCCCCTCTGATTTATCTCTCAACTGAATGCCTCAGCCACTTCTACGTAAATATTTTAACGGGAATTTAATTTTCATTTTCATCATGTGATAAATCATTTTATTACCTGCCATCGTTTTGACCTAAATGAGCTTGCTTGCTTTTTCATGCAATTTGTGTTCATTCTTCTTTTGTGTTTTGATAAATACAATTTTAATATACAAAGGAGCAATAGTTTTATTTACACAAGAACCTTGCTGGGGCTTCTTGATTTCAGTCACAAATTCTATTTATTTTGATGTGATTTATAAAGCAGTTATCAATTGGCTAATGTGTAACTCCACCATTTGTCTTTAAGCCTTGGGCATTAGAAAACTAGTAGCCATCAGAAGAGAAGTTGAAGTCATATTACAAGGGCATGATCTTAGTGAATGTGCACTTAGAGTATTTGCTGTGAAAGTGTGCACAGTACTTTATTATTATTATCATCATTATTGCTGGGTTTCATCAAAGGCTTTGTGAAGATGGGGGACTCACTCTGAGTTTGATGGAGTCACATGTTATTTAAGTTTCATGTGCTACATTACTGTTTGACCTTGTAGTGTCTGTATTCAGTAAAGAGGCTGGTCAATCTTTTTCATCCTGTAGGAGAAAAGTAAAGAACATTGCTTTTTCCATGCTGAGATAAATGGCAGCACAAAGTTGACCATCAACCTGGTATGGTTGAGATGCAAAAGCACCTCTGCAACTGGGTCAGTCAGTAGGACTTTGACAGCCAGAGCCTTGTCTGTATCAGGTCCCCTTATGTCTTCAGAATGTTTTATGACAACATTTTACTCAAAGACACAAACAGAAGAGTCTCTTTGGAAATGAATAATGCCAACAGAACAAGGAAAGTGTTTGTAGGCTTTGTTTGTCTGCTCTTGGTTTGCTTACTGATTAAATTTGTTCTTTCAGAACTGGAAAGAGAACTTAACAGTGAAGAGCATTTGTTACTCTTACAGAGGACTGAAGTTTGGTTTCCATCAGCCACATAACTATTAACAACCCTTTGTAACTCTAGCTGCAGGAAGATCTGATGCCTTCTACTGTCCTCTGCATATGCTCCATGCACAAACATATACACAGAGAAACAGATGTGTGTGTGCATGTCTAAGATCTATATATCCTTTCAGATACATATCTTTTATTATTTAAAAATAAAACAAACTATCTTTTCACATTTTACATACCAATCCCAGTTTCTACTCCCTCTCCTCTTCCCATTCCCTCTACCTGCCCCACCAACCTACTCCACATCCACTCCTCAGAGAGGGTAAGCCCCTTGCTTTAAGGAAGGTCCAAGACCCTCCCTGTTATAACTAGGCTGAGCAAGGTATCCATTCAAAGAGTATGTTCCCAAAAAGCCAGTACAAACACTAGGGATAAATCCAGGTGCCACTGCCAGTGGCCCCACAGTCTGTCATCCTGTCATACAAAAGTCATATGAGTACATTTGTTCAACTATGTTCATAGCAGCATTATTTGTAATAGCTAGAACCTAGAAACATACTAGATGCTCCTCAACAAAAGAATGGATAATGAACATGTGGCACATTTACACATTAGAGTACTACTCAGCAGTAAAAAACAATGCCATCTTGAAATTTTCATGCAAATGAATGGAACTAGGAAAAACCACCCTGAGTGAGGTAACCCAGACCCAGAAATATGAAAACTGTTTATACTCACTCATAAGTGGATACTAGCTGTAAAGCAAAGGATATTGATCCTATAGTTCATGATCCTAGAGAAGCTAAGTTACAAGGTGGATTCTAAGAAAAACATATATAAGTCCACATAGAAAATGGAAATAGACAAGAGTGCCTGACAAAATTGGGAGCATGGGGGTGGAGGAAGAAGAGAGGATGGAAGGGAAAGCAAAGGGGAGAAAGGGAAGGGTGAGGAGAACTTGAGTAAATGGGTAGACGAGATAGAGGAAGGGCAGAGATAAGAGCAAGGAAAGAGATATTTTGATTGAGGGAGCCATTGCTGGGCTAGCAAGAAACCTGGCACTAAAGAAAATCCAAGGAATTCACAAAGATGACCCCAGCTAAGACCCTAAGCAGTAGAGGATATGGAGCCTGAACTGGCCTTGCCCTGTAGTCAAACAGATGAATATCTTAAATGTCACCATAGAACCTTCATCCAGCAGCTGATGGAAACAGAGGGAGAGACCCGCATTGGAGCACTGGACTGAGTTCCCAAAGTCCAGTTAAAGAGTGGGAGGAGTGAGAATATGAGCAAAGTGGTCAAGACCATGATGGGGACACCCACTGAAACAGTTTACCTAAGCTAATGGGAGCCCAGCAACTCTGGTCAGACAGGTAAGGTCCAACCTAGTCCCATATATATATATATATATATATATATATATATATCTTAAAGAAAGATAAAAATAAATTTGTTCTTTGACAATATCATACACAAATGTAAAGATAAAGCTTTCTGATTACTCTTACACCCACACCCACACCCTCTGGCTGTTTGTGGTGAATGGACATGGTGTGAGTAAACTGATAAGGTGACAGTCATCGACCCACTTAGTATCTATATCTTCTGTGCTTGGATTTGGCTTACATACAACTTATTTTATTAATTGAATTTTCTGAAAGAAATATCTTTCATCATCATATCTAGACAAATAATTTTTAAATTTTATACCCAGGAGATGATAAATTTGTCAATTTATAAAATTCCTTCTCTCTACTTGGCAGTGCCCTAATTTTTATCTTCCTGTAAATCTCAGCTATATAGAGAGGCTCAGCCAGTTGAATACGTTGGCTGTTCATGTCGTTCTTTGTGCCTTTGTCCACCCTTTACTGCCTACATGAATCATGCCCAGCTCTGGGTACAATGGACACATCTCTAAAGGACATATCTCTCATTTCAATTTCTTAGAAGCATGACACACTTTTTTTCCTTATAATATCTCATCTTATTTTACGTTTTGCTGCAATCTGTATTGGATTTATTATTGCTTTTTTCAGGGTTCCCACTGAGTACCCTGCACATAGTAAGGATGCAAAAATGCTTATTAACAGAAACCTGAGTGTGTTATGAAAAAATGATTTTTCCAGCACAAATAGGATTAGCACATTTTTCTGCTACTACTAACTTAAATGAATACAATGACAATAGACTAGTTTTGATTGAAAATAGGATTTAATTAATTAATATTATAATTACTGTGTTGACTATTAACTGTCATTTCACTTCCTGGGCCCATCATTTATAAATTCTGACATGTTGTGCATACATTTTCTCATGATTGAAAGACAGATATGATGATTATTAAGGACCCAAGTGAGTTAAATTTAATGAATTAAGGTGTGCAAAGCCTAAATCTACGATGGCACATCCTCAGTCCTAAAAATCCTTCACACTATTGTCCTATTAGCTGTGCCTATACTTATTGCTATTGATAATACAGTTGGGTTTATTTTCTAAACCCCTTCCCACCAACTCCCATCAAGTTGTTCGGAGATGTTATACAGCCGCCAGTTTAGCTTCTTCTTACATTCAGGTCATTTTAAGGTACCCACCATCCTACTTCTACCTGGATTTCTTAGGTTTAATCCTGGCTGCCGTGTTTGTGCAGCTGCATGATTCCCTGGTGAGAACGTGGTAAATAGCTCTCTTTGTGATCAAATTCCACTGATATTCCTTTATGCCAAAATAATAATGGAAAATATTTCATCTCCTGCTTTTGTTAAGTCTGTGAAAATGGTCTTTTCAGTTCTCATTACAGAATCTCTTCATTTGTTCATTTCCTTTCAGAAGGCTGAAAAGGATGTGGTTTTTTAACGAGGGGAAATCTGAATTGAGCTCCAAACAGGTCAGGTTTCTGAAGATTCAGCCCCGGAAAAGGCTTCAATAGCGTTGTACGTTTCTTAAATGGAAATGTAGGAGGGTGTGTCTGCCTCTGCCCCAGCTCTGTCACTAGGTGAGAGAGAAAGCAGATATTTTATATGCCTCGGAAACTGAAGGAAGCCCTGATGGTCTGGAATACATAAATTTAGGGATGGAAAAGGAAAAAAATGCTCTGTATATGACTTTCAAGACATTAGTTTCCAAAGAGAGCATTGTGTAATTTTATCTTCTATTTTCTAATCTCTACTTTATTTTTTATTTATTTATGTATTTATGTATATGTACTTATTTATTTTGAAACAGGGTTTCTCTGTGTAGCTTTGGTGCCTGTCCTGGAACTTGCTTTGTATACCAGGGTGACCTCAAACTCACAGAGATCTGCCTGCCTCTGCCTCCCAAATGCTGGGATTAAAGGCGTGCACCACCACTGCCTATCTCCATTTCATCTTAAATAGAAAGAGAAATATTTGGTTACTCAGTGTTTGAGTTTTTGTACTTTATAATGTATTCTATATATTATATATTATAAAGTGAATTCTAGTTTATTCACACCTCAGGGACCAGGATGGAAACAACAAAACAAAACAAACAAACAAACAAAAAAAAAACTGGTCTTGTCTTTGAGAACAAAGTTTCTGAATCTTGACTTAATAGACATTTACAGCTATTCAATAGATGTCAGTAACATTCTTAAAGGTTATAGTAATCCAGACATTTCCAAACGTTGCTAGATGTCCCCACTGGTTTCAAAGAATAATTAGTTAAGCTCTACTAAAAGTGCTAACAACATTCTAAACACTAGGCTGAACTGTCATGTTCGATTTTTGTAACAACGCTGAGAGCCACATACTATTGGCTTCAGTTTTACAAATGAAGAAATGGAATTAATGGGAGGTTAAGTAACTTTTCTAAGATTCCACAGAAAGCAAATGTTTTAAATGATCAAGTCTTTATGTTGTTCAATGTCACACCTCACTTGACATGGAGAGACAGCTACTGAATCTTGTGACCTTAGTAGCAAAAATAGTAAATTAGAGAAAGAATACATTTTAGGAGTCTCATCAGATCTCCCCAACTAAGATGTTTGTCTTTTTGGGCACACATTGCACCATTCTTCTTTTAGTTTCTGTAACTCTTAGTGGCTGAGATCAGGGTGTGCAAATCAGCTGGTCAGAGAACAATCCCCGTCTATTCTGTGGATCCCAGACACTGGACTCAATTCTTCAGTCTTGGGGTTGATTGCCAGTTCAGATATTCCATCAGTCCTGCCGCATCGTTCTTACACTAAACAGATTGGAAACACACAAGAAACAGAATCAAATGCAGTGTGTGTCTTAGATGGAATCTAGAACAAAAATAACACCAAAAAAACCCCACATCAGTGGAAAAAATTATCGATATCTGTTTTGCAAATAGTACTTTCCCAACAATAACTTCTTAGGTTCAATAATGGTTAGCTTTAGAGGAAGTTAGTGAAGGATATAGGGGACTGGATATTTTCTGTATTATTTTACTACTTTTATTAAGATTCTTTTAGTGAGCTGTCTAGTGGTGGTGCATGCCTTTAATCCCAGCACTTGGGAGGCAGAGATAGGCAGATTTCTGTGAGTTCGAGGACAGCTTAATCTACAAAAGCTAGTTCCAGGACAGGCTCCAAAGCTACAGAGAAACCCTGTCTCGGAAAACCAAAATAAATAAATGAATCAGTGAGTGAATGAATAAATAAATAAGTAAAAATTCCTTTTATGTGGATCTGGAGTACAGGGTGATGGGTTGGCAGAGAGACTGGGGAAAAGGAGGGAGGGGAAACTGGTGGAATATAATATTTGAGAGAATAAATATTAGTATATTTAGTAATAAAAATGTTTCAAAAAGAATGAAGTACAGAATAACAAAACCACATTATATTTTGATTCTTAGAATTTTACTACTCTCAGTCCATATTCTTTTAGTATGGTAAATAATTACAAACTATAAATTTCAGTGTTTACAGCTAGGAAAACAGATGATACATTATCTAACCGATTCATAGATATAGGCTGTTCATCATTCAACTTTATTGTAGGGTTGTTTACTTTTCTTTCTGCTGAGGAACTGCCTGATCTCTTTCTGTCTTCTTATATCTGTCTCATTTTTATATGTTTCTCTGTGTCTATCTCTGTCTCATTCTGTGTCCCTGTCTCTTCTTTGTTTCTGTCTCTTTTTGTGTCCCTTTACTCTCTCTGTCTTTGTTCCTCTGTTTAATATTAAAATTCTTGCCTTTGCTTCTAAGTTATAGAATGTGACACAAGTATTTTTGGACAGTGAAAATGGATTCTATGTAGCTCAGTGGATTTAGTACTGCCCGACTCAACCATCACTCTGATGTGGATTTCTTTGACAGATAAAATATTAGAGAAGGTTGTACTTCTGATGGGGCTAAGAGTACATACCTGATATTCTAGGAATTCCATTAAGAAATGCAAGAATATCAACACTCAATCTTTCTAAGGCATTTCCCTTATAAACACACAGAAAACTTAAAGAGTAGCTTTGCCTAAAGTTATTTCCTTACCTCTGAAATATGCAGCAAGGCCCACTTCACAGATAATCAGATTGCCCACTATTTCCACAGTGAGGTCTTTCTCCACCATGCCTTCCTAAGGATCTCTGATTATATCTATGGCTCACACATAATCCAGGATGGTCTCACCTCTCAGCACACCTGAATGCTCTAGGGGAAAAAATAGCAGACTCACCCAAAAGGAGTAAATGAGAGGAAATAATCAAAACGAGGGCTGAAACAATAAAATAGAAAAAAAGAAAACAATACAAAGAATCAATGAAACAAAGAGTTGGCTCTTTAAGAAATTCAACAAGATAGACAAACATTTATCTAAACTAATCAAAAGGCAGAAAGAGAACATCCAAATTAACAAAATCAGAAATGAAAAGGGGGACATAACAACAGACTCTAAGGAAATCCAAGGACTATGGACCACTGCTGGGGAACCTGCATGGGACCAAACTAGACCCTTTGAATGTGGGTGAGAGTTACGTGGCTTAGTCTGTTAGGGGGTCCTTTTTAGTGGGATGAGGACTTACCCTGGGTGCATGGCTTTTTGGAGCCTATGCCCTATGGTGAATGCCTTGCTCAGCCTTGATACAAGGGAGAAGGACCTAGTCCTGCCTCAACTTGGTATGCTAGACTTTGTTGATTCCCCAAGGATGGCCTTATCCACTCTGAGGAGTGGATGGAAGGTGGGAAGGAGGTGGGGGCAGAGAAGGGGAGGGAATGGGAACTAGGGTTGATATGTCAAATAAAAAAATTTAAATAAAAATTTTTTCACAAAAAATAAATCCTTACTTGCATTTTCAAAGTCTTATTGGATGAGTTACACAGGACCTCACACTCTTATCACTTTAACCTTCACTGCATCTGACCACCTGTTCAGTCCTGTAGCAAACAGACGCCACTGAGTCTCCTGTAGTCCATATGCTATTTCATTGTATGTACACCCTTTCCCTCTCTGTGTTAGCAAATGAGAGGAGCAGGCAGGAGGAAATTCACATAGTGTTTTTATTAGCAATGATTTATTATTCATATCTATTCATAAATAAAGGATGTATATATGTTGGGTAATTCATCAGCTTGAAGTATATTAATCAATTTAGTGACATTAAGTATTCATCAATTAATGTATAGCCGTTAATGGTAACCTGGAAGCGTCTTCAGAGTTATTGAAAAAAGATGGATTTAAATTTTTAAAATTCTCCAATCATGAAAACAGTGTGTATGATAAACAAATCTGATTTGGCCACATGTCTGATACCCTCATATTGTGTGAAAATTTTTCAGTTGAAACAACACTGGCTACAAGCTATCCTGTAACCTTGTAATACACTACACCTCATCTGTTCTTAAACTTTTATGGTTTCTATAGAGTGAATTGCTTATTAAATTGTCCGATCATATTGACTCATTTATTACTTTATTATTTTTTCTGACATCCACTTATTGGATACACTCATCATAATACCTACTAGTTATAGAAAACATCAAAAATTATAAAGAAGAAAACAAATTACTTCTTGCACTTCATAAAGTAGTCTTTATTAAAGCGCAGAGTAAACAATTTAGGACTTTGCATCCACAGATGCAGTTGCACTTACAAAGCACTTTCATTTTTAATTATATCCTGATTGCTTTTCCATGTCCTTAGCATTTCCACCAAACGTTATTTGCACTGCACTGTATTCCAAATAAAAGAATATTAGAATATAACGTCCTAATTTCTTATTGAGTAGACTGCTTTACATTTTCCTATGTAGATGACAATATGAAATAAATTGGTGTTCAAGTCCCCAACTTTCTGATAACTTTGCCATGTACTTTCAGAAGTGAAGTTATAAACACTGTCTGTAGCGCACTGGGTACAAGTGCTGAAAACATCAACAGTGTGATGGAGGAGTGTCTATGTGTTACTTTCATTATTAATAAAGAAAACTGCCTTGGCCCTTTAAGAGAACAGAAAATTAGGTAGGCGGAGTAGAGAGAACAGAATGCTGGGTAGCAGGAGTGGGGAGCCGCTTCAGGCAGTTGCCATAGTGAGTCGCTATGATTCTCCTCTCTGAGATGGACGCAGGTTAAGATCTCTCCTGGTAAGCCACACCTCGTGGTGCTACACAGATTACTTAATATAGGTTAAAGGAAGATGTGAGAATTAACCAATAAGAGGCTACAGATAATGGGCCAGGCAGTGTTTAAAAGAATACAGTTTCCGTGTAATTATTTTGGGTGTAAAGCTAGCCAGCGGCCGGGTGGCGGGACGCAGCCCCGCTGCTTCCTTCTACAACAGTGTTTTTGAAACAGCTCACACATAGAATTTTGCAAGTTTACAACTCAAGAAAATGATGTGTCCTAGCATTTTAATATATCAGTTTCCCTAATTTGATCATTGTACATTACTTTCATATAAGGAGAAATCACATAGGAGTCTACGCCCACATATATTAGTTAACTATACTTTAAATAAACATATTCACAAAGTTAAGGTATACATTATCAGTTAAAAACTTTCAGACCATCGTAAATTTAAGAAGTTGGTACATATAGATAAATAATTTTAAAAAGTTATATCATAACCACAAAAAATTAGTATAAGTATGATTGGTTCTATGTTTTTTATACTGTCAAAAATTAAATACTGTTATAAAACTTTATTTTTCAACAATATCTTTATTACTTTTTTGAGAATTACATATTACACAGTGGACCTTGAGCACATTCATAACCAACCTCATTGTTTCCCAAATCTTCCCATCAAACTTTAAGATTTTTCCTTTTTCTTTCTTCATCACTCCAGTTGATGTTGTTCAGGTAGCCTTAGGAGTTGGGCATACCCTGCTGCCTTGTAGACTTACCAGGGATTACATTCTGTAAGAATGGCCATGATCAAAAACACTGATGACAACTTATGCTGGAGAGGTTGTGGGGAAAGGGAACACTGCTGCATTGCTAGTAGGAATGTAAGCTGGTACAGCCCCTTTGAATGTCAGTGTGGTAATTTCTCAGAAAATTAGGAAACAACCTTCCACAAGACCTAGTAATACCACTTTGGGCATATATCCAAAGGATGCTCAATCGTGCCACAAGGTCATAGGCCCATCTATGTCTATAGCAGCATTGTTTGTCATCGCCAGAACCTAGAAACAACCTAAATGCCCCTCGAGTGAAGAATGGATAAGGAAAATGTGATGCATTTACACAATGGAGAAAAATACAACGACATCTTGAATTTTGTGAGAAAATTGATAGAGCTAGAAGACGCTATTTTGAGTGAGGTAACCCAGACTCAGAAAGACAATTATCACGTGTACTCACTCATCGGTGGTTTTTAAACATAAAGCAAAGAAAACCAGCCTAAAAATCACAATCCCAGAGAACTTAGACAACAATGAGGACACTAGAGAGACTTACATAGATCTAATCTACATGGGAAGTAGAAAAAGACCTGATCTCCTGAGTAAATTGAGAGCCTGGGGATCTTGCGGGAGGGTTGAAGCAGGAAGGGAAGAGACAGGTAGGGGAGCAGAGGAAAATGTAGAGCTCAATAAAAATCGATTAAAAAAATTGAGTCTTCCTCACCCAGCAGCCATTAAAAGCCAGTAGTTGCTCACTGAGTGGCTGTCTGTCCTGCCCCACTTCCCCTCTGGTACTGGGATTCTTCATGTCAATTCAGAATCTGCAAAGGTTTCATTGTGCTGATCCCTGTTGTGACTTTCTGAAATGCTCTCTGCTGTGAAAAGAAGCTTCTTCAGTGAGAAATGAAAGGGACACTGACTTGTAAATATTAGGTTTACTTTTACATTGCAGTTAGGAATTATGTAGCTTTAGTAAGATAGTGAGATTTGTTTCTTCTCTAAAATCCATGATAGTAGGCTGTTTTCAGTACATGCCATGATTTCTCTCCTGCTTGAGTGGGGTTTAGTATACAGTTAATATAATCAAAGAAAAGAGCCCAGCAGTTTGAATGGGGACATGAGAGGAGTTTGATAGAGGGGACATTAGATAGGTTATAGAGAGAAAAGGGAAGGGGGAAGTGATGTTATTATATATTAATTTAAAAATGTCAGTCTGAATGTCTTTGGACAATATTCATGAAATGGGTATTTTATAATTTTGTAATGACCTGTATTTTTTAAAATTGGTAAGTCATGTTTTATGGTCCAGAAAGAGCTACATCTTAATGGAACATTTCATGGGAACCTGGAAAGACTGTGAATTCTCTTCTTTTAAAATAAATTATTCTACAAATGTCCAAAAAATCAACATGATATACATTACACTTCAGTTCAACAATATCCTTGCTGACTTTATGCTAGTAAAAAGCCTAGAAGACAGTTACACAAGAAACCGTAGAGTAATAGTGGCACTATCTATGTCTCTATGTCACTTTATGGCTACTATATCAGTTCTTTATACATTTTGATTCTCTATACAAAAAGAGTTGTGATGCCTTCTTGCAGAATTAATCTGTTGATCATTTTCTGATGTATGTCAATCACTGAAAATACTCCTTGTCCTGAAATCTGTTGTTTCCAAAGTTAATATGGTCATCCCAACTTTCATTTAATTGATGGTAGTAGTACACATTTTCTACATTGCTTACTTTTAGTCTCCTCCTCCTCCTCCTCCTCCTCCTCCTCCTCCTCCTCCTCCTCCTCCTCCTCCTCCTCCTCCTCCTCCTCCTCCTCCTCCTCCTCCTCCTCGTCCTACTCCTTTTCCTTCTCTTTCCTCTTCCTTCTCCCTCTCCTCCTCCTCTTCTCTGCCCATTCCCTCTCCCTTTCTCTCCCATCCTCCTCATTTTCTCCTTCTCCTCCTTCTTCTTCATCTTGAGTGTGTGTCTGTGTGTGTGTGTGTGTGTGTGTGTGTGTAAGGCTGTTGTGGGATATTTTGATTGAACTCTGATACTACCAATAAAGTTTACCTTGAATAAGAGGGCAGAGATAGCTACTAGCTGACCAAAATTATAACCCACAACATATAAAAGACACAGGAAGTAGTAGCAAGTGGCTTAGAAAGATTCTAAAAAGATTTTATCCGGGTGGTGATGGTGCACGCCTTTAATCCCAGCACTTGGGAGGCAGATGCAGGTGGATCTCTGTGAGTTCAAGGCTGACTTGGTCTACAGAGTGAGGTCTAGGACAGCCAGAGCTGATATACAGAGAAACCCTGTCTCAAGAAAGAAAAAAAGATCTTAGAAAAGATCCTTTTTGATCCAGAAAGGAGAGAAGAAGCCAGTGGTCATTTCTCTGCTGTTTCTCTGATCAATTAGATTCTTACACAGATATCTGACTCCTGAGTTTTTACTGATAAAGATTTATTAGATAAACTCTTCATCTGGTGTCCAATGCCAGGCATGAGATTACGAGGTAGTTACTTGCTGCCACCGGCATTGCAGTCATGACTTTGACTAGCTTTCCCTCCCATCCCCCAGGAAATCTGGGTTTTTCCTACTGCAATCTCTCTACAGCAGCCTCTAGCTGCTGCCTGCCCCAGGCCCCAAAATGCTACAGAGTGCTGTGCCCAGATGCCGCCAGAGTTAGCCACCCACTCTCAGCTGGCTCTGTCATTCAGGCAACGCCTGTGCCCCCACTTTCCACCATGCAGGCTTCTTCCGCATGCTCCCGTGTCCACTTTTCAGGTGGCTCACTTCCCTCCCTGTGGGTTGTGGTCTTCCACTGAACCCTTTGGTGAGCTGCTGTAGCATCAGGATGGCTGCCTTGACCCCTGCTCAGGCTTTTACTGCTACTACCTCTGCCACACACCCTCAGTCCTCAAGTACATGTGGGCAACTGCAGCTGTCCTCAGCTAGGCTGTGCGCCGCTCGCGTTTTCTGCCCAGCTATGTGGTGCGGTGACAGCCAGTTTCTTATTTCACTGTCATCATAAGCAGATCTAGAAAGTCACCCGGGAATTCTTGAGGGAGAAATTGGATTTTTGTTTGTTTGTTTTTTTTAAAAGAAAAACATGAAGAATGGAGCAATATCACCATGCTGGGAGTTAGGTCTCTGTATGGTTGGTTCCATATTGGATGGTTTGAAAATGGAAAAATTAAATGAAGGGATAATCAACTTAGCTGGAATTGACATAATGTTGATTATAATCATTATCAGTTTGGTAATTAGTGTATTATCCTTAAAAATGTGCTTTGATGTTAATGTAAAATACCAAAATTTGACTGATAAGATACAATCTTTAGAAAGACCTACTAATAAAACTTAGAAAAATATTCATATAGAGACAGATGATATTTGCTCAACTATGATCATAGCAGTATTATTTGTAATAGCCAGAATCTGGAAACAACCTAGGTGCCTCTCAACTGAACAAGGAATAAAGAAAATTTGCTGTATTTACACAATGGAGTACTACACAGCAGTAAAAATTCATAACATCTTGAAATTGCAGGCAAATGGATAAATCTAGAAAAAAAGCCATATTGAGTGAGATAAGCCAGACCTAGAAAGAGAAATATATTTTGTATTTACCCATAAATAGCCTTTAGACATAAAGCAAAGAAAAAGTATCTTACAGGTCACAACCCCCAGAGAAACTAGAAAACAAAGAGGACCCTAAGAGATACATTCATGGATCTACATAGGTAGGTGAAAAAGACAAGATCTCCTGAGTAAATTGGAAGTGTGTGTGTGTGGGGGGGTCAATATAGAATAGAAGGGGAAAGGAGTGGAGTGGAGAAAATGTATAGCTCAATAAAACAATTAAAAATATACATTTTCCTTTGAGGTAGGCTTTTATTTAGCTACCCCAAACTGGCCTTGAATTTCTCATCCTCCAGTATGATCCTCCCTAGCAGCTGTGGGTCAAAGTCTGCATAGAGCAGCAGATTTTGATTAATAGAAACGAACAATCTGTGTGTAGTTTTTAACTTAGCCTAACAATAAATAGTAGCATTAATTTGCCAATACTTTGTACAGTTGAACACCATTTCATAGTGTATGTATACAACACTTTTAATCCATTTCTCCACCAGTAAACATTTGGGTTGCTTTTACCATTTCTATTGTGAATGCTCCCTCTGTGAAAATGCGTGCTAGATATAAGTACATATATATATATATATATATATATATATATATATATATATATATATATATATATATATTAGAATACTTATATCTACTCCACTACTTATCTTTCATTTGGGGCAACTGCTTAGGGATTGTCAGCTTGCTCCTTCATTTTTAAATTGTTTGCAAACTTTTAATGGATATAGGATTCTTAAAAATGACTTTATTTGAGTATTCTTGGATCCCCTCCTCATTCTTATAAGTTCTGTCTTATAACAAGTATGTGTCAAAAATGTATCCTTGTGCTTGTTGGTGCTGGACTTGGAGTCCCTTCTAAGTTTTATAAGTTTCTAGTATAATTTTTAAAATTAGGTTTTTCCTCCTATTACTTTTGGAAGTCAGGACCGTGAGGAGTGCGTTTACCCATTGAGACGGTGGGACAGATCTAACAGGAGACCACCAAGTCCAGTTGGAATGGGACTGATGGAACAGGGGACCAAACCGGACTCTCTGAATGTGGCTGATGGTGGAGGAGGACCGAGAAACCAAGGACAACGGCGATGAGCTTGAACTCTACAGCATGGACGGGCTCACTGTGAGCCTTGTCAGTTTGGTTGCTCACCTTCCTGGACTTAGGGGGAGCTGGGAGGACCTTGGACTTAACATAGTGAAGGGAACCCTGATGGCTCTTTGTCTTGGAGAGGGGTGGAGTGGGGGTATGGGTGGAAGGGAGGGGAGGGAAGAGAGAGGAGGAGGGAAGGAGATGGAAATCTTTAATAAAAAAAATGAGGAAAAAATTTTTTAAAAAATCAGGTTTTTATAAAAGATATTGGCAATGAATGCCATTGCATTTTCTTTTCCTTTCCTTTCTTTTCTCTTTATTTGGTTTTATGTTTGTTTGTTTGTTTTCTGGGGTTTCTTGGTTTGTTTTTGTTTGTTTGTTTCTGTTTTCTTGAGACAGGGTTCTCTGTGTAGCTTTGGAGCTTGTCCTGGAGCTCATTCTGTAGAACTCACAGAGTTCTGCCTGCCTCTGCCTCACTGGTGCTGGGATTAAAGGCGTGCGCCACCACCGCCTAGCTGCCATTGTATTCTCTTATTCCATCATTGATTAATTTGTTAAACCAACAGCTTTGCATTGTTCCTTGACTCCCAGATATTTCAGTGTTTCCTACCCCAGTCTTATCCTCAGCTGATGGCATTTGCTTCTGTAATATTAAGAAGTCTGAAGCACGTGGAAGAGAATTGCCAAAAGCTTTCTACATTACCCTGAACTTAGTGCCATTACTGGCACATATTTTCCCTTTCTGCTTTCATGACTCTCTTGCAGGTCCTTGCCTCTCAAGAAGGTCCTTTTGATTTTTGCTGGGCTAAAGACATCACAGAGGAAATCTGTGCCCCCGTTCTCTCTTCAAAGGACTATTTTTTCTACCTTTGAGGTAATTGCTATCAATAAAGGAACAATTAACAATTTTCAACTTTCTAAAACAGAAAAGAGCTTAGCCCAAAACAACAGCCTTGCCCCTTCTACCCTTATTCTTTCCTTATGTTTAGAACAAAGATCTTGAGAAAGTTTCCCTCATGCTTCTCCCAGTTTTCTCTGTTTTTCACTGTTTCCAAAACACACTTAAGTTTGACTTTTGTCTCTATCATCCCCACAAAGATCTATTTCCCTATTTTAGGGAGAGTGAACTTCTTGGTTATTGTTTCTTCTTTAAACCTTCCTTTTTAGTGGTTCAGTCTATTCATGACAACTCATTCTTGTGTTGCCCTCTGTGTTTTCAAATTTTTTAAAGTTTTATTATTATATGTTAATTATGCATAATGATGGGTTTCACTATGACATATTATTTTATTTGTTTCTGTATATTAGTTGTTTTCATTCCTATTTCTTTCATTCTCATCTCTCTGCAGCTGGAACCCATTTTTTTTCTCTCCAGGCAACCTCCCCTGTTTTCATTTCTGTTTGTGTGCATGACCCACTGAGTAAAAGAAGGGTTATTTGCTTGAGCATGGGTGGAAACTTACTTTCTAGAGCATGAGCACCTTTGAGTGGTTGTACAACTGAAAAATATGAATTTTCCTTCAAGGAAGGCTGGGACCTCATCATTCCTTCCTTTGTCTATATCAATGTGAGTTTTCATAATACAGTACATAATGTCCATCTAACTTTTCATGATTTGGTCTATGCCATTGCTTCTGATCTTTGCTAGGTGGCATAAGAAGTTGGTAGGAGTGACAGCATACCTCTTTGAGTCAAATTAATTTCTGCATGCTATTTTGATTTTATAAGGTGGCAACCTCCTGCTACCATGAATACTACAGACATTTGGTTTTAGCCCAGGATTAACTTATGTGGAGTTCATCAGAATTGGACCCCAAATGGGGTTTCTGAGCATCTTCATCTTCTGTTTTCCTATCAGCAGTTTCTTCATGCCCAAAGTTCTGTCCAATTCCAGTGTTGACTCTTCTGTTGGTTCGCTTGGTGTTTGTACATAATCATAGATTTGGCAATGTAATGTATTCTAATCTACTAGATTTTCTTGTAATTTTCTTGAAAGCACATTGGAGTACAAAGTAAAGATATATAAGTTGTTTTACCTTTGACTTTAGAGATTCAACCACAAAGCAATAAAATATGTTGTTAAAAGTCTTAATAAATCTTTAAATGGAAATGTTTTTAATTTCTGTTTAAAAAGAGAAAAGTATAGCCTAGAATTGAATACATTTCTTCTCAATTATGTCAACATAAAGTCTAAACGTTTGCTGCATGTGACATATTCCTTGTGGTTGGTTAGGTGATAAATGAACCCAAACAATTCCTGATTAAGCTGTAAGCTGTCTGAATACTGTAGCTGAGAAGCTGAAAACACATGAGTAGGGCAGTCCGTATTGAGTATGACATTGGGAGGCAAGTACTACAGTTGTAATTATATGACTAATTAGCTCTGTCACTTTAAGGGTGAACAGTTACATTATGTTGTCATTATGTACTTAAATATACAATATGTAATTTGACTTGATGAAATTCAGCTGAACCCTGAATTTTTGTCCACAGTAGAAGTACTTGCCAATAAAAAAATAGATGGACAAATAACTTTTAACTGTGTGGGAAGGAAAGGATATTAGGAAGTTTATAGACTGAGGAAAATTGACACTCCCCGTAGTGAAGTGAGGGAAGAAATGGCCTCAAATGAGATGGAGACTGTGGAAATCGTCCATTGAAACAAGAACATATGGAGATAAAGTGTGTCATATTCCTAATGATGCTAGGATGCCAGGTTATTTTGTGTGTGTGTGTGTGTGTGTGTGTGTGTGTGTGTGATGCGTTCAATGCATTTGGATGGAGTTTAGAAGGAAAAAGAATATAGCTGCACCCACCCCCCTTCACCTTGATGAGGAACTCTCCAAGAGAGCAGATGGTTCTGAGTTTCAAGCAATGAATCATTGTCAAGGGATCTCCTCAAGCTGCCTTTAGCAAGAAGAGTCGACAAGCTGAAAGGGCAGTACTTTATTACTATGGTGTCAGTCACATAGATGCCCTTGCTGCTGGGATCAGAGTTACTGTTAATAAAGCCTCACAGCTTGGAAGTGAAATACCAAGTCAGCACATTATTTCCATGTAAAGACTAATGAAGGTTTCAAGGCTTTAATATCCCTCAAATGCTCATCAGTGAAGAAAGCGGGAGAGCACGTTTCTTACTCTTCTTATCTTATTTTGTCTGATTTCAGAGCAACTGATAGATGGACATTATAGGTATCTTCATGACTTAACAAATTAAGTTTCAAAGCCATCACTGGTGCTATAGTATGTGATCTTAATTTATTAATTAATTGTAAGGTTGGCAGATAATTAAGTGTCTGTGTTTCATCTGGTTTGTAAGGTTTATTCTGCTACTGGTATGCCAATAGGCCTGTATGTTATTTAAGGAATCGTGACAAACTAATATGACTTTTTCAGTATCTTGGATCTGTGAACTTTTTGTAGAGAACAGCATAAGATTGTAGTGGCTCTCTCCGTGAAAAGTCTGGTTTATTTTTGTTGTGTTTATTTAAAATTCTTCCTGCCACTTTATTTACTTGTTAGGTAGCATCACTTTAAATAGCTTTAGTTAAACATATATCCTAGCCTAGCTTGATAATTTTTGAACTGAGTCAGTAAATCCAGTATACCTCTACATATTTTTAATTGGGTCAACGTGCATGTACCTCAGTGTTAGTATGAGGAGCAAGGGAAAGTTTCTGTTATCTTTCTATTTTATCTGCTATGTGCAGTCACTTTTAGGACTCTGCTTGACCTGATTGCTGACTAGTTCTGCTATTTTCATTTCAATGCTCAGATTGTGTACTCTTGGAAAAATAACACAAACTGTTACTATGTCAAAGACAAGACAAAATGTGAGAGTTGAAAGTGGTAATCGGGAATCAAGTTTCTAGAAAGGGCTCATTGCTGTTGGATTTTATTACAGAAGCTTTGTATATCTTTTCTATACTTCATTGTTCTATGGAATGAAGATAATAGTATCATGTTTGCTCTCCAAGTCCTGTTCTACACAACATTATTGATAATAACTATCACTGGAAGAACAAGGGTCCATGGTATTATTTTTTAAATCTGTATATTCAGGATGCCACTTTTAGACATTTCTGGTAGTTTTTGTGGCAGTATGGTTAACATGGGTTTGGTTAAAAAACATTGCTGTAGTAAGAGGCAGGTAGTGTGTTCCTGGCCACCCTAACTTGTTCATTTCCTGGCTGCCCAGACTCCCAAAATAACCACAGAGACTGTATTAATTAAATCACTGCTTGGCCAATTACTTAAGCATATTGCTAGCTAGCTATTACATCTAGAATTAACCCATCTCTATTATTTTATATTTTACCATGAGGCTCATAGCCTACTGGAAAGGCTTCACCATTTCTATCTCTGGCGGTGGCTACATGGATTCTCCCTGACTCTGCCTTCCTTCTCCCAGCATTCAGTTTAGTTTTCCCCACCTATCTAAGTTATGCTTTGCTATAGGTCCAAAGCAGATTCTTTATTAATCAATGGTAATCACACCATACAGAAAGGAATCACATATCACCTCCCCTTTTCTGTTTAAATGAAAAGGAAGGTTTTAACTTTAACATAGTAAAATCACATATAACAAAACAATTATCAAGCAAGAATTATAGTTACAGTATTTATATCTATTTTATCTTTTATTATATATAAGGAAAACTATAACTGTATTCTTCAGCACCATCAAAGACTCCAGATGAATATACTATTACCTAAGTAAACAGAAAGTGCATTGTAAGAAACTTCCAAAACCCTAGAATTCACAGAGATATCTTACTGCCTGGACAGTCACCCAAAGTTCTTCTGTATCTTTAGAGTATCCATCTTCAGCCTCTAGGTCCATAGTATCCAGCAGACTTTTTCAAGAAGCAGGAAATTTGAAGATCTATTCTGCCTTGTAATGGCAAAGTCCATCCATCAGTTGCTTTCTTCTCTGTCCTGCAGAATTTCTGGCAGATTCTTTCATAAAACACTATCTCTGAAGAACTGTCATACCTTTAGGCAAATTCAGCAGTCATTTCTCTGTGGGTCCTACATGTCTAGTTCACACAGCATACCATCAAGCAGTTTAAGCAAGAGCAATTTCTTGCCAAAATGGCTAAGCAATGCTATAAGGAGACTTTTCAATGCCCATCTTTCTCGTAAAGTGCCAGGAGCAGATATGTCTCATTGTCATGAAAAGTCTGAAGTTCTTAAACATATTAAATGCCATATTTCGTAGTCTTTGAAAGGTTTAAAAAATACCTATTCATCTGAA
Organism: Arvicola amphibius; assembly: GCF_903992535.2. Classification (NCBI taxonomy): domain Eukaryota; kingdom Metazoa; phylum Chordata; class Mammalia; order Rodentia; family Cricetidae; genus Arvicola; species Arvicola amphibius. The sequence continues at coordinate 74,453,471 of NC_052051.1, forward strand.
ATACATTTCTGTACATCTAGAAAATATGACTACAAGCTTCACTGTTATACATAATTATCTATTCACCTATATTTATTAATTATACATTGCATTTTAAATTAGCTAGTCAAACACAATACCTTGATCACGACCAGAAATACATATAACAAAATTGGCCTTAAATTTGTATCAATAAACCAAGATCCATATCAATGCAAATGTCTATAGCATATCCCTCTTTAAATGTAAAGAAACATTTACAAACAATATTTGGGAATATGGTCATAGTTCTCTCCAATCTGCTTTTTGCTATTTTATTGGACAAAGTATTTTCTTTTGGGGGGTTTTCATGGAGACCTTTTGGTAGTCTTGGTCCATCAAACCACATTAGTCTGGAAGGATTCCAGAGGTTCTCATATTCTGTGGAAAAAAAGAAGAACCTCTTTTCCAAAGCAACATATCCTTAGACCCAAATTCTGAAGTCAAGATACCATGTGTTGGTTTATCTTAGCAGCCCATACAATGAAATGTCTCTCTATCCTTAGTCCCTTCACAGTCAAAAATTTAAAGAAAACACAATAATATACGTAATACAAACTCTGTGTATTTTCTATCTTTACATGGCTTATTATTATTTCTTTACTCTATTCCTTTTTAATATTTATTTTGTTATCTTTGCTCCTTTAATCTATGACTGTCTGTACTCTTTTATATTACATTTATTGTCTCTTTAATCCTTTCCTTCTCTATCCCAAGCTTATGTACATTTTTAAAAACACTGTGACTCATTTAGGGTACTTTTATGTCTAAATCTGTCCTATTGTGTATCTGTAACTCCTTTTTATTCAGGAGTGTTTTTTAAAATGCTAAGCTCTTCTTAGGCTACTTTGCCTTTTGACTCTGCCTAGTCCAAAAAGGAAGGGCAGAGGTCTGTTTAGCATGAGAAATGTTCACAACCCCATTTTCAGGCACACAATATTTCCATTAAACAAGTTGAAGCATGCTGCTCACAAACCCCATTTAAATGCTTGGTCTCCTGAAAGAGCCAGGGTTCATGCTGGCAGCACATCTATCTACCACAGAATCAGGAAACCTTCTCATAAAAGAATTGTGCTTCTATCAATCAGAGCTCACACAAGAAAATGTTTAACTTTGTACAATAAGATTTTTGTCACTTCTTCATGGAAAAGGACACCTTGCTCAGTTCTCTCAAGCAACTTAATTTTGAAATTTTGTATTTGATGCTCATTATGCCCCTTTCAAGGCTGAACCTCACTAAGGCTTGCCAAGTTATTTTTCCTTAATCACTTTTACATAAATTATCAATTTAAAAAGTATAGTGATTCCAAAGATCCTCCTTCTCTACACAACATACACATATGTAGGGAATGTGATATATACATTAGTGTTAGAGGGCTTACACTTATTTCTTTTGATGATCATGGTGTCTATCTAATTTATGTCACATGCTCCTTTTCCTAACTTTTAATTCTGTGCAGAGTGTGGAGTTATACACTATATGAAGGATGTGAAATATAAGCTATTCTAATTATGGGTATTTGGCATTCTGTTACACTGCTATTTGCTAGAATATTTTCATCTATTTTTTTACATAATGGTTGAAATGTTTCCTTCAGTTTATGAATCTCTTACATGTGTGGAAGAATTTTTGTGTGATGCCTCACTCTTTGTTCTCAAATGAGAACATAGCCATAAAGAAGATAGAGGTGGTAACTGCCAAGATAGGCTTTGCTTTCTGGAAGGTTTGGACTGCCAAGTGTGAGTACAGGGGATGTTTTGGAAATACTTTTGAGGTTAGTAGAGACTTTTATTCATTTTTTTTATCTTTGTAGATTTCTCAAATCAAAATTCTTTTGTTTTTCTTTCACAAACAACTCTACAATAGTATATTTGTGATCCTCTTTTAAAGTTGCAGATGAAGTAAGAGATATAACTCAAAGGAAGATCCCTTGTGTAGTATACACAAGGTCCATTTTGATCCTAAGTACTGAAAACAAACAAACGAAAAATCTCACTACACCTTGCATACCAACTTATATAAGAAGGTGCATATTAAATACTTACAATGGTTGCCAGTTCCACATGAAATGGATTCCTCAAAAGCACAGAATCCTGAACTGAGCCACACTGGCCATGTGGCAACCTCCAGCCAGGATAAAACTACAAGAATATCAAGACTAGAGAATAGAATATAATCTCTTTCTACTATAGGTGTTACCCAATTTTGCACATTTTCTGATGTTATTCAATACCATAATTATACTTTTGTGTTTCTGTTTATGTGCACATGCTTTCCCAACTGTCTCAAATGTCTAAGAAACTGGGTTTTCTTTCCTCAGTCCAGGTGTTGAATCGTTGAGTGGTAATCATCTTTCTGTGCCAAAAGAACATTCATTAAAGAGTTTTTAACACTGTATCTCACTTTCCTTCACTCTTTTCCAGCATTTCTACCTTCTCATTTCTCCTCACATGATTTAATAACTTTTATGATTCTGCTTCTCAGTTGCTTTAGTTTCAGATATAATACCTGATGAAATTTTGTCAAACAATTTAATGAGTGAGAATCACAATGGAGAAGTGTGCACTTCCTTCTAAACTCTTAAACAACATTCCCAATGAAACACATTATTCTTGGCATCTATTAGGTACTCAGGTAAATGCCTTTGTATTAAATACCTTATAGTACCTTTCATGATCTAGTAAGTTAAATGTGAGTGGTCTTGTTGCCCATTACATAAGCAAAAAAACCAGGAAGTGAATCTTTAAGCTCTAGTATATTCAGAGACCAGCACTCTGACAAAATTGTGCATTATTCTATGAAACATATATCTTCTATGTCATGTTTAACTAGCAGATTCTTTAGGGAGACAGGCTAAGGCAGTCACACATCCGAAAGTTTAGCCCTGCCCTTCTGGTCAGGTGGGTAGTCTTGTCTTTGAGGTTTAAGTTATTGAAAATTTTCTCGTTTCCTTATCCTTTTTGTAGCAGGAGAGGGTTTGCAGACACCAACTCTTATATTACTCTGGAGCTAGTCACTTGAGTGACATCTAGATTAAAGGTTAATGAAAGCAACCAAACCATTAACCTTGTATGTGTGTGTGTGGGGGGGTGTAGATTCTTTCCTACAGAATGAAGTACAAGTGTGTTTTTGTAATTCAATGTTTCTATAATTGTGCCTTTACCAAAATGAAAATAGAATCACTCAGCTAAAAGTCTCAGATATTGCAAAATTACTGAGTAAGGTATTAAGAATGAAATAAAGTCACTTTCTCCTACATTGGAGTTATCTTATTTTTACACATTTTCTCAGATGTTTTAGATAGCATAACTTCAGAGCCATAACTCATAATTACTTAACTATATGAAGTGTACTTATGTTCTTTGAAAAGGTTAGTGCTATCATAGGACATGTAAATCTTCTTTGATGAAGAAAATGACAAGCAAAATTGCGATCTAAGTCAAGGTTTTATGAAATATTGTCTTGGATATGTATGCTCTTGAAGTAATTTTAGCTTAATCCCTCATTAGGAATTCAGTCCTTATTTATGTATGATTATCAAGCTGATAATATTTAGGGTCATTGATGAATGGACTTATGGAAATAAGGACAAGTTTAGAATTTCCTTCTCTTTCGAATCACTGAATATTTCACATTTCACATTACTGTTTTATAGACTTTCAATGACTAGATAAATAGGACCTCAGGTTTTACATTTATGAAGACATAAATAAATGAACAGAAGATGTGTCCATGTTGCCTAAAGATAAAAGATGCAAATTGAGATGTAACCTCAGGAAATGCAGAAGCAAAATAACCCACATAGCTGCAAACCATTTCTTTTGTGAGAGGGCAAAGAACCTTGGACAAGTTACAGGATTTGAGTTTATTTGGACAGGAACAAACTGCACATTTAAAACAGCAAAATTAGGTAGTTACTTTTTTTCCAAAATGGCTTGTGTTTTCTAATCTGAAATACTAGACTTTACAGATCTTATCTCTAAGTTGTTACTTCTTTCATACTCTCTTTCCTGGGTAATCTTTTAAGGTTCGTGAAGTCTGAGGCTGTCTGTGCAGGAATAGCTCATTACACAACACTGTGTAGCCAAATAGAACTTCTGGTTGCTCTGGTTTTTATAACAGAGTCCTTGGTGTTTTGGATAATGGAAACTGCTGATCTTAGCAAAGGCCAGCACACATAAAGCTAAGCAATAAGCATGGGGACTGTAAGGACTCTTGTCAGTATGTAATCTGATATTGTTTTTATTTTTAAGCATTCATGGGGAGTAGCGGGAATGTTTGTGACCTTAGAGTGACCATCATCTAAGGTTAAAAGAGACTTGAAGGGGACCAGATAACATTGGGAGTACATTGGGCTTGGGAGCCAAATACACATGAACAAGTTCAAAGTTTCTGTTCAGTGAGTTCTGTTCCCTCACAGCCTTACCGACCTCTCCTTTGGATCACTGTACTTATGAGTGATGGGTGAGGGAATATGGGAGGCCGGCTGGCTCCTTTATTTTTGTTGAGGCTGATGTTAAAGATTTTTTCCAGTAGGTCAAGCTGAAGTAACTTTCTGATGGAGCTTTGCCTGACATCATTCTCAAGCTGACTTCATTCACAACCACGTCTTACTTTCTCTCATTTACTGATTCTGAGAGCAGCTCCATAATCAGCCATTTGGATATCATTGTCTACTTCTGGTCAATCTGACTTAGAGATATAGGAACTTCCAAAGTTCCTAGTGAGGATTGCCAATAATAGGTACAGAATATGTGCCAGAATACAATGGACAAAATAAACACTAATATTATTCTCTCATTTAGTCTAACTGATAATTTGTTTCTGCCTTCATTTTTACTCTGTATGACTCTATTCACCTTTTGGAGATTAAACTTCTAAAATCCCCCATAACATATCTGTTTCAGTCAGGAACTGTCCTTTCACAGTAAACCATGGGAGTGAGCACATTCTCTTCCTAAAACAGTTTTCTGAGCCTTCCTGTTTGCTTACACGTCCATGAAAATTGAATCAATCTGTTCTAGGCTTTAAGTTTTTAAATTACTGCTTTACCTTGTTTCATGCTGGCCAGTGGTTAAGAATATAAGTATTCAAAACTTTTCTAAATAGACTTAGGATTCACTCAATAAGAAGAATACTATGCCTGATACTGGAAACCTAGCTAACTACGTGGTGCTAGTGAAATTTTGGTTATTGGAGGAGAATCTACAGCCTCTAATTTACTAAGCCAGCACCATTTCTACTAATGATCTAAAACATTTGTCCTCATGTCCACAGATATGTTTGTTTTAACCTCTCATCAAGAAAAGTTCTCTTTGCAACTAACAAAGACCATAGAGACAAACAACAACCAACGAGAATGTAGACTTGTGGAACCCAGTCCCTTGGGTACTTATTTAAAATATTCCCTGCCTGGTCATAGTAGCATACACCTTTAATCCCAGCACTTGGGGGGCAGAGGCAGGAAAATCTATGTGAGTTCAAGGCCATCCTGGTCTACAAAGCAGTTCCAAGAAAGGCTTCAAAGCTACAGAGAAACCTTGTCTCCAACAAACAAACAAACAAACAAACACTTCCCACACAAGGTTCAAGGAACATTGCGGAAAAGGGGGGCATAGAATTTGTAAGACCAGGAGGATCAGGGAGTTTGTTATGAGATTTTTTTCTCCTAATGATTTCAGAATGGAAATTCATAAAGTCTCACCAACATGAGTGCCAAATGTGAGCTGAACAAGGACATGCCTATGGACATGCCAAAGTAGACAGGAAAAATTGTACTGATGCCTTAATCCTACAAAAAATACTATTAGCAACTGAGGAACTCTGGGAGTAGGAAAAGTGGTCTTCCCCTGGGAAGTGCACATCAATTTGTTATCAGGTGCCAAATAGTCAGCCCAGAAAATATAGGAGTATTTTGTGTCTACTGACCAGGTTACATTTAGGAATATATATGTATATACATATACATTTATGCATGCAATAACAGTTAGTGATAATAGATACCATAAATTTTAAGGAGAGCATGGAGGAGCTAATGGGAGAGTTCGGAGGAAAGAAAATGAGGAGAAATGGTATAATTATAATATAATCTCAAAAGGGAACATAGGCATTAATAAGGTAACAAATTCATACACTTCTGAGTCTTTGTAAAAATGCAGAATCCAACACAGCTGCAGTGTTTTAACCAAATGAAACTTAGGATAAGGACAGGCATAGAATTGCTGAGCAAACAACAGTTTTTTATATAACTTTTTATAACAATCTTATTTTGTTCCATTTCAGGATCCCAATAGTCTCTTACATTCACATCTTGATGGGATTCTCCCAGACACTGTGGTTCTATTATGAAAGGTTAGTCCCTCTGCAGTCTGTTTATTGACAAGCCCAAAGTAACTCTGGCAAGCTCCTAAACACATTTCTAGGTCCCTAAGGTCTTGTCCAGTGAGTTACTGTTTTAAGGGCCATATGCAGAAAATATTTTACTTGTCATGGCAAGTAGAGTAGTGAGCCTCTCAGACTAGGTTGTGTGGGTTGTGCAAATGTTGAATAATTTTCATGGAAAGTAAAGGATTGTCACTGTTATGTTTCTTTTTTTAACGTTTTTGCAAACTGGGACTGAAAATTGTAAAAATAAAGTTTTTGCCAATAAGAATTAATAATGTTATCTTGAAAATATAAAAATCATAAAGAACATAATAGACAATTATCTATTGAATAGTTTGTATTGCTTTATCTGAAGATTCAAAGTTGATGGGAATCCATTTTTATGCCTCTAATTCTTTGGCTTTAAATTTACCAACCCAATCTTTTTGGTAATCTTGGAATTATGAGAGGTTCACATTTTAATTTTTTATTTCTTTACCCTGGCTTGTATTTTCTTCTTCCTGCCTTTGAATTTAAAGATGGACAGACTTTTCTTTTCTTTTTTTTTTTCAGTAAATGTACAAATAGCATCATCAACCATTTTCTTACTTTATCAGTATGTGATTCTACCAGAACTTAAACAGTTTGGAAATATTTTATATTACTGACTTGTATATGCCTCTGGCTTTCCAGGTTGTTCTATTTTCCAGTCTGCTATGAGTGCTCTTGAACTACACTCCTGGGGTTCCCAGGTGCACAGATTGAAATGTTCCTGAATGCAGGCTATCCCCTAAAACTCTATCTAAGGAAGCTCACTGAACTACCAGCAAGGATCAGTGACTCTGAAATTTCCCAAGACTTCTCTCAGATTTACTTTCTTACTCTCTCTGCAGAGTAATAACAAACATACCAAAGGTGAACAGTACTTATCCACTGTGCATTTTTATCAGTAGACATGATAACATGTCTTCCTTTCTCACAATGTGCACTTTTTCAACATATTTTAAGAATCACTAATGGAAATAGAACCTGCACATACGGGTTTATATATGCACACTTAAAACCATTATTCCCTTGATCATTTAAGGATGTCCTAATATAATGTATTAAGACATATTTGCCATTGTGAATTTTAAGAAATCAATCAACTTGAAGGTTATGTAATATCATTGAGAAACTGACTTATATTTTAGTATTAATAACTATATATAAATGTTAATAGCATAAACTCAATTTTATTTCTCTGAAGATTCAATCCTTACATATTGATGGAATCTTTAAAGTGCAAAGTTTTAGGTATATTGTTTAGTTGCCAAAAATGAAGACAAATTTTCATGGTTTATAAAAGTTACAATTCAGAGATAGGTGACAAATATTTAAAAATTTTGTCATGGTAGTATACCATGTATTTCCATGACAAGTTATTGTAATATTGTGACAAAATGATGATATTTAAAATTACAAGTTTAAAATATTAATGATGTCAAAGATACAGAGAAAATTAAACAGGATGATGCAATGCTTGAGTACCTTCTAAGTTAGAAATGTATAGGTTAGAAACTTCTAACTGTTAGAAATGTTCAGTATTTCTTACCACACAACCCAGCAGTCCCTAACCTAGATATGTACCCAAGAGAAATGAAAGTGTATATCAAATATTGACATGGAAGCTTCATAATAGCCAATGAGTAGGAACAATCCAAATGTCCAAGAACTGATGGAAGGTTAAGCTAAATTGAACAATAGAATGAAGGAAGACTGCACCAAAACAGAAAATAAAATGTTCATACATGCTACCTTATGACTTGATCTAAAAAACATTCAGCCAAATGATAGAAGACCAAATCAAAAGACAGGATATTGATTGATGACTCCATTTATTTGCAATGTCTACCAACTGTGAAAGTTTGCAGATATAAGGTATATTAATGATTTCCTAGAGTTGGGAATAGAAAGGTATTGTAGAGATCCTTTTTGTATACTGGAAGTGTTATCAAATTAGACTATGATATCATTGCACACTGTGGGAGAATGGTCTTGTACCCTGTCAAGATTTGTCACTTGTATTGGTTTAATAAGATGCTGATTGGATAACAGCCAGGCAGGAAATATAGGTGGGGTAATCAGAATAGGAGAATTATAGAAAGAGGAAAAGTTCATCAGTCTGCAGTTGTCACTCAGACATAACGGAAGCAAAATTAGAATGCCTCACTGATGAAAGGTACTTAGCCACATGGTTAACATGAAGAAGAATTATGGGTTAATTTAAGATGTAATAGTTAGTTAATAAGAAGGCTGAGCTAATAGGCAAACCAGTTTATAATTAATGTAGGCCTCCATGTGTTTCTTTGGGACTGAATGGCTATGGGACTGGGAGGGACAGAAACCTCTGTCAACAGTTGCATAAGTCTCTAAATTTACTATAATTATTTGAGCATAATTTTGAATGTAGATTTGGGAAATTTTATAAGACAGCACCTTTGGATGAAGAGCTACACTCAACCAATTGCTGCTGAGAGATGGATAACTGATTTTCTTCAGGGATGAGACCTTGGATAGAATATGTAGTCCCAAGAGTTAAATCCTAAAAGCATAAACATGTGAGGAACATTAAATGCATTCAGTCAGATTCTTTCTCTCTCCTCTCTCTGTCTGTCTCTGTTTCTGTCTCTGTCTCTCTCTGTCTCTCTCTGTCTCTCTCTGTCTCTCTCTCTCTGTGTGTGTTTATGTATGTATGTGTAATGATTAAAGAAGAAGTCAAGGATTTGTTGGTTAGTGAGGGGATGAGAGGAGCAGGAAGGCATGGTGGTGGACATGATGTAAGTACAATAGTTATGTATGAAATTATCCAAAAAGAAACTAACTAAAACTGATTTTAAAAATCATAAAAAATTAGCAGTGTTAATTTGACTCTAAGTCAAATTAATTTGACTCTAAGGAATCTAAGTTCTAGGTGACTTTTGGTAGAATTAATTTCTTTGTGCTCCAGCTGGTATCCATTGTGGAAGTTGAGAGTCTGGAATTGGAATTGTCCAGATTTTCTTGGGAACCTCTTTGATTTTATATACTCTCTGAATGGCTATTTCAGCAGAGCTGAGATTGAGGATTTCATGTAACTTATCTTGACAGAGAAACAACCAGAATCATATGACTTTTATATGGCCTTCTGTCAGGACACATGACACTGCATTTTGATTATGAAAAATACAAGTAGGAAATGAATAGAAAAATTGAAATCTTCCTTAAAAATCGAAAAATCCTGGCATGCAACAGCATGGTTCTAATGGTAAAACAGGCCAGAAAAGGATGAGCAATGAAAAAATTGGAGTGAGAAGAGGAATCTAAAATAATACAATTGATAGAAGCAGGGGAGACAGTGGCAGCTAGGGACTGGGATGAGGACAGGGAGTGTCTCTACAGCATTTCAGTCAAGCATACTGAATAGCTCTGAGATCTATTGCCGCACCCTCAAGTCTTCAGTTAATAGTTTTGCATATGTGACCAGGAAGCAGATGGTATGCTATAAGAATATAGAAGACAAATAAGCAGGTTTGAGTTTCCTCCATTAGCTAACATATTTCCATGAAAGACAGCAAATTACTGGCCCAGTATGAGTGTAATAGCTAATTTAAAAGGACATAGAGAGATTCCAGCATGTTTGGACATGCTTATCTGTGGGTTTTGTTTTTGCTTTAGAGAAAGGTTCTCACTCTGTAAAAGTGCCTGGGTGGCATGAAACTAAATATGATGACCAACTGAGCATCAAGTTTGTGATGATCCTCCTGCCTCTTCTTCCTGAATTCTAGATTATGGGTATGAGCCACTATACATAGAAAGACATGAATATTCATGGGGAGAAGTTATCATTTTAGCAACGTTTTTTGAAGTTTTGAGTCTGTTTATAGTCAGAACATATCCTCAAGGTTAAGTCTCTACTGTTATGGTGCCTCTGAAACTTTGGCTGAGTCATTCTTTAATAACGAAATTTCCACTAAATTCCTAGTATTCCTCCAGACCTTTGTTAAACTTCTTTATTCACCTGTGCCTTTAATTGGTTTTAAATTCAATAGAAACAGATATTCTCTTGATGCTGAGAGTTGACTTTTTCACAAACTTAGCACTCAGTAACACCTGAAGTAAAGTGAAGGATGAAGATATTTATTTTATCAGGAAGGATTTGGAAGTGACATCAAAGCCACATAATTCATTATAGTGGCTAATCTGTGTTTACAAAAGCTCAAGAAGAGGGAAATGGAACATCATAAGTGGACTCTCCATTGGCAGCTCATAACATATCTTGTGCCTATGGGAAAAAAGAGGGAATATTTTCAATTGACAGTAGAAATCAAATAGTAGAAGAAAACTGAGTCAAGAGAACACTGAAGCCAAACTACTGAGAGATTTCACAGCTCAATAGACAGTTACAGATACATTAAATTAACATAGTGAGCACTGTGCATTATTTTTGAAGAGAAATTTCCACTATTGAATATGAAACTAACTTGATGTGATTGACAACCTCTGTGAAATGTGAAATTATAAACTTTTTCTGTAGTTATTTATTAATTTATGCAATTCTAACATATGTTCCTAACATACAATGACTAATATAAGATGTTCAATAACTTCTGCCCATTCTTTGAAACAGTCTACATTTCCTAGTTACTTCTACTTTTTTGTTTTTCCTATGGCAAGAGGTAGAGAACAAGGCTGGCCTGGAGCTTACTATGTAGATCAATAGCTTGTGACTCCATGCCCAGATATTTCAAATTTCATTTAAATACTCTGTCTATTGTAATATTTATTCCATGTATTTTTGATTTGTTTTTGAGACAAGATTTTTTGGTATAGGCTTGACTGTCCTGGAACTAATCTGTGTACCAGACTGGCCTTGCCTTCTGAGTGCTGGAACTATTAAGTGTTTTTTTAAACTGTATACACATAATAACCAAATATAAGCCATTATCTATTTTGTAAAACTAAACAAATCAAATTTTATTTACTATATATCCAACACTCTTGCATTGAGTGTTGGAAACCAAAGATACAAAACAAAGAAACAACACAAATCCATGCGTGCGTGCACACACACGCACATACTCCATAAGACAGACTCTTAGTTGTTGTTCTCAACCAGCTCATAAAATTCATGCACATTTTCCTATTTCATAAAGATTAGTTTATTTTATGGGGTCTGCCAGACCAACTTAATTTTATTTCCTGAGTTTAGGGCCACCTTCAGATCAGCTAAAGAAATCTTCGAGTTTGGATAGGAAACCACTCAGAATTCTTGAGTATTTTCCATAAATACACAATAGTTAATCAGAAGGTGAATTTAAAACCTAATTACACTTAGATGATGTTATTGCCTATTTAAATAAATGACTTGAAAGATTGTTTTCACCAGAACCTCCTTGTCTTCCTGTCTGGCATCACTGTCGTTAAAGATTACTGCCTTGTTCTAGAAAGACTGGCTAGGCCAGGAGGCTCCTGGTGAGGACAACCATGCACCAAGGCTGTGTTTATTGGTTTCTCTTTATGATCTGTATTAAAAAACCAGCAGCTAGAAAATGGATTTTTTTTTTTTGCCTTATTGCTGTGGTGATGAACAACTTGAGCTGATGTGTGGCATCCATGGCAACCAGTTTTGTTCAATCCCGAGAAATGTCAGAAAGTATTTGTTGTCTATTGAAAAGCCCTGACATAGTTTTCATTTTTCATTTTGGCAGGTTATGGCTTGACTTGAATGAAAGGAATTAGAAAAGCATGATGACCAAAGTGTAAATACTTTCCTTTTTAATTCTGAATGTTGCTGAGGCAAGCCAAATGATCCTTCAAATATTTCAAATATTGCTGACATTATCATTAAAGTTGTTTGTGGCTGTTAGATAGCAATGGAAGTGATGCAAGCTTTAAATTTAGCGTCTTGGCTGCTAAATGGATATTTTAAGTTCTGCATGAAATTCAACATGAAACATAAGGTATAAGATACAAATGGTGACTTACTCTAGCTACAATTAGATTGTAATCAAACTTACAATGATATGGCACAATCATTGACCTAATTCACAGAAGACTTCAAAACTTATGTCATGACATTGGGAAAATATTTATATTATAGTTACGGTTACATGTCATTAATTAGGTTATCCTTTTCTCCTAAATGTCATAATCATAATCTATCTTTGCATGACATTTAGCACACAAAATTCTTAGGCTTTATTTATTTGTTTGTTTGTTTATTTATTTATTTATTTGTTTGTTTGTTTATTTATTTGTGGGTCCTGAGAGTTTGGGAAAGGTAAGGGTAGTTATTTCTGGTTGAAGACAAGAGATAACAGAGGTATACAATTTTCAAAGTTCTTACTTGTGTGTAGTTTTTTGAGTGCTTTATTGAATTTGTGTCTCGTCCCTTTTATGTAGTAGTACTTACAGTAAGTAGTCCATTCGCCATTTGCTGATGTCTCTATGCTATTTGAAAATACATTTGAATTTCTTAGCATTTGTGGTATGTTAAAAGCAGAAGACAAATGGAAATTATTAGAGAAATAGTTTTAATAGAACTAATACATTAGGATATTTAGGTAGGGCAAGGCTTTAACTTAGATCTAATAGTTTCTACTGGAATTTAAAAGGAAGGAAACCTGAAGAGGCACATTAGAATTCATCCAGCAAGTTGTAGAAAGACTAATATAAACTCCCATTAAGTTAGCTTGATTTGTTTTTAACCAACTAGATTTCTTCTGCAATTAAGCTTCTCAAACTGTGACTATGGTCTTGGTGGTCACTTGCTTCCTGTTGCTGCTTTGATGAAAAAAATTGTATTGGGTGGTTCTTTTGGCAAACGCTTGAGGGAAGATTGAAACCAATGTTCATCAAGGAATTGAGGCACTCAGTCTAACACTCTTAAAGAACCAAATCTTGTAAAAAGATGATGCAAGCAAACTCTAAAGAGAGCATTTCCCTATCAGAGTCTTTAGATGACACATGAGCTCTCTTGCCAGCACATTGAATATGATTTCATGAAAGATAACAAAGAAAGGGAACTCATGAAGTTAGGCTTTGTCACATGTATTTTCTCAAACACTGAGAGACACACAATGTGTTATTTTACTTTATTTTATATTATTTTATTTTTAGACAGGTGCCATTCAGCTCACCTTGGGCTTGAACTTCCTAAATATTTGAGTCTAACCCTGAACTTATCATCTTCCTGTGTTTATGTGCTGAGTGCTGGAATTACAGGCCATTAGCCACCTTGTCTATTTTATATTATGTCAAAGTCTGAACACAGGATTTCCTTTGCTAATGCTAGACACGCATTCCCCCAGCAGAGCTACACTCCCAGTCACTCAGTATACTACTTTACTTCATCAATTTTTGGATCATATATGTGTATCCCTAGATAAGAAATGAATAAGTGGCTCTAAAGCTACAGAGAAATCCTGTCTCAAAAAACCAAAAAAAAAAAAAAAAGAAATGAATAAGTGATACATATGGATTCCTGTAGAGCATGAGCTCTTTGACAACAGATTAGTAAGATGGAAATGTGATTCAATGAGCAACTTTTTGAGAATTCCATAAAGAAAAACAAATTCATTAAAGTAGACTTTCACTCATAAAATCTTTAAAAAATAGGGGAAGTAAGTAACTGTTGAACATGAAGACAGAGAAAGCTGTTATCTCATTAGCCAGTCTGGTATAGTGATGAGTCTGGCAAAACTTAGAAGGAAGAGCAGTTAATATGTCCTTTAGGTCTCAACTTTAAAACCAGGTATGTCAAATGGGCTCTTTGAAAGTGCTTAGTGGTGGTGAATTCTTGACTGGATCCTCTCATGAGTATGGCAGTTCAGGTCTTCTATGCTGGCATGTGTTCCCATCCACATGACTGGATGAGTGATGTGTAGGTCAAAAGGTTGGTCATATCTGAAAATTCAGAAACATGACTTATGTTCTGATATTAACAAAGGGCCATTCAATTCTCATTTAGGGGAAGCGCTGTCACAGTGGCTTTTATCAAAAGAAGAACTTTGGATTGGCTAATATGTTTGGCTAAGGACTTTGAGATCCTATATATTCATGACATTTGCTAAAGAGTTTTCAGCTGGGTTAAGTATTAAGAGATGTTTTGAGCAACTGAATTACACACTTGAAAGGATCTGAGTTCATGCTGTGTGCAATATAAAGGTTGAATGGAGATTTCTAACTGGTGGCCACCATAGGCTGCATAGCTTTAAATTAAATAAAAAAAAAAATGAAAGTCATTGAAATAACTATTTAAAATCCAGTGTTTCTGCATTTGAAGAGAGTTGCTGAGCCCCTTCTATCAGTTAACTTTCAGACATTTGTTATCCACAGGGCATTTGTTCCAGGCACACTCATAAATAAGAAAACCTTCAAATGCTCATGTACCTTATATTACATATAAATGTGTTTTCATGTGACCTACTTATCTTCCTATATATTTCAAATCATGTCCAGAATACTTAATAGTATCTAAACTAAGTAGATGCTACATAAATTGAATTGTTTTGAAAATAATGACACAAAATCTGTCTGTGCATTTTCAGTGCAGGCATGTATTTTGTCATAAATACTTTGGTTCACAGTTGAGTGGCTCTGTATATACACCAGATGTAGAAGCTATGCATGCAGAGGGTCAAACTCCTTTTGCTGTCCTTCTTGGTATCAGACTACATAATTAATTTAATAAGTCACTAAAATATTTGTGAAGCCATTATCAATAAAGTGCATTTTTTGTTTGTTTGTTTTGTTCTATTCTGTTCTGTTTTTGTTTTCCTTTGTCCAAGGGGTTCTCTCTGGACCTAGACTTTCTACATTTGAAGTCTTTTCTGTTGCAAAACTGCACAAAGTATTTGACTTTGCCATGCCTTCATTTTCTTTGAATGAAATGTTGGTAAGAATGGTATTTATTCAGGATTCACCCTACATACTGTCTATATATACACATCTCATATCCAACACTATTAAGTGTTCCACAATTGCTACCCATTCAACATTTAGCTCATTGATGCTGATACTCTTCATGACCATGCACTTATTTACGTTTCTTTGTTTGTTTGTTATGGTTGATTCATGTTATGTCATTGGAACAGCAAAGGTGCAGAAGGATGGAGGAAAGTCCTTTCCCGGAGAGATAAAGAGTCACACCACAGTGTACTGTATTTTTTCCTAGATTGATCCATTCAACATTTTTTCTTCTAAGAATGATGAGACGCAGCTCTTCTTCAGCAGTCAGTACTGCCCATCAATGCACCGATGCTCTAGATTTTCTTGCTGTCTAGTGTTATTTTGTTGCCTTATACTCTTGCAGGGGGTGTGATGAAGGGATTTGTCCTCATATAGTTTGTTGGGTTCTCTTTCATCCATTCTCCCATATCCCAGCAGTGCTTGCGATGATGAAGCTTCTGCCAGTCTTATTTGAAGAGGAAAGGGAACTTGAGTTAACATATATGTCTTGAAAGTGTAATCCATGCAAAGATCTGGGAGACACGGCTGTACCAGAAAGACAAAAGTGGGAAAACAAGAAAGATCCTGACGGTGGTTATTATAATATTTAAGAAAATATTTGGAAATATCTCAACAGTAAGGGAGAAAATAATAAAATAAGAGATATATTTAAAGTTATTATGAGGCAGAATGGCAAATAAGTAGTAAATTGACTGAATAAAGATGAGATGAACTGTGAGTATAATCAATAAATTTAAAACTAAGGTTTGACTTTTGATGGCTAAGTCACGTGCCTCCCCGCCGACAGAAATAGCACAGAGGCAGCACACTACAAAGGACTCAGTTCTAGGAACATTGTGACTTCAAAAGGATCCTGGCTGAGGAGACCATGGCGAAATGGGAAAACAAAAACAAAAACAAAACAAAACAGAAAAACAAAGCACAGAGCAGGACTGATTAATGTGCCAAAAGACACGAAAGATGCACAGAAAGGGTGTACAGATGTGTTGTTTTGAAGAAAAATGTTATAAAATGAGAAAGAGGGAGACAGAGGGAAAAGGAATGACGGGCTTTAAGAATAAAGACCTTGGCTGCCCAGGCTCATTGCTTTGTGGGATAGGAGACTGAACATGATTTGCTCTTCATTCATTCAGCACGAAAGATTTTTTCCTAATGCAAACTTCACTGAATATTTTAGGTTTGCTCTGTAAAGCTGACTTCTGAAATTATTGGTTAGTCAGAGTGCTAACTGCTTTGGATTTTTGGGTTTCATTATATGATTTTTATGTTCTGGAATTGTTTTGTAAGTTATTATTACCTTTTTGTTTTAGAAAGATCAGAAATATTACAGTAATTTTATTGCTTGTTCCACCTGATATCTTTACACTTCTAGTGTGCACAGTGACATTCGGCACAGCCAATGCATTTCAGAAGTTGTCATTTTGGACAAATGTAGGGGCTGAGGATAACTGTAACTTTCCTCAGACATCTGCTCATGTCAGCCTAAGTACATTCCTTTGGCAGGACCTGGCATTGCTTGCTTAATGGGTGGTGTGAGTAAAGAGGCAGCTGACCCTTTGCATTCAGAGATGCTCTATGTTTTTAATGAGACATTTATTGATACTGTTTAATCTGAATTTTCTTGAAAACAATTCCTAGATCACTTCTGAGAATCATTATGAGCTATAGCCAATCCTAAATTTTTATATATCAGGTTTTTACCACTACTGTGTTTTGAAAGACTCCCATTCCAAGAAACAATTAAAATTATTTCACTGCATCTTTTCTTGAGATGTAAATCTGTTAAATATACTCAAATTTCTTCCTAATACTCTTGTTCTTTACAGAGAGAATCTCAAATTGTTAATTATAAGCTTACCAGCAAATGGAAACCGCAGTTCAATCATTACATTTGAAGAAAATTATTTACTTAAATAAATCAAAGAAAGAAAGAAGACAGAATAGTGAGTTCACTTTCCAAATGGATCTTTAATTTGAGGAAGGGGATGAATAACAGGAAGGTAACTAATAAGTGTATTGGTTATGGTCAACTGACAATAATAATCTAAGCTCATTCTATTTAGCTAAATTTACTTTAAGAGAAGTTTTAAATTAATCTTCAATAAAAGTGAACTAAGTGATGCTTTACTGCAAATATAATTTACAAGAAGGCTGGTAGAAACTCAGTCAGTCACATCAACTTAAAGTAACTCAGTGATTTTTTTTTTCATTTGGGCGATGAGTCTACAGAGCTAGGGAAAAATGTTATAAATGTTTGAGAGCTACTTTACTTACTGCCTTTTTGTTACAATCACTTATTTCGGAAAGAAATATCAGTCATTGCTAGCCAAGACTCTTTATTCCATTTCTTTACCATCACCGGGAAGTTTAATTAAGAAACATAAGAATTATCATTTAAAAAGCCAACATTATATTCCTCAAACTGAGCACTCTCTGATAAGGTCAAACTACATATTTAGTCCAGAAGTCTGATTTGTGTGTGTCTGTGTGTGTGTGTGTGTGTGAATCAGCTCAACTTTATTTCAGAGTATAAGGAATAACATAAGGGTAACATAATTGCAGATAAGTTTTGAGAATAATTTTTCTCTTTTTTTCCTTCTTTTTGTTCTGTTCTTGATAACGTCTCTCATAATGAGCTATTATGAAAATAAATAATTGTGGGCAAAGGAGCAGTTTCTTGCCATAGATTAAAAACTTGTTAAGTTTCCAGCAAGGAGAGTCTTCTGCCTGAATGAAAGGTTAATGGGAAGATGCCCTGGGGTTGAAGCAGGAGGCAGAACTACTTGATGTATGTATTAATAATTTCACACAAGATGATGCTGTGCTCTTTCACAGCTACTGTGAAAATTTGAGGTCTGTACTTTTGGAAATTCAATGCATTGTTCTCTGAGTAAACTTGTCATTTTGTCCACATTTCTCTGTTTAGAAAGAAAAGTTCCCAAGTTCATATCTTCTAGCTTCAATTTTAATTGCTGAGCACTGTGTCTCCTAGAAGATTGCTATCTATTTTGACACAGAAGTCACTGAAATATAAAGTAAAAATGCCATATCTGTAATCAGGTACAGCATCGAGTAACCACATTCCTTTGATAAGATTTGGAAGCAAACTTTAGAAATGACAGTATATTGAGCCAGTGTAAGGTGGAGAACAGTGGTAAGGTGTGAGACTCTAATCCTACCAATCAAAGGCACACACATACTGCTCATACCCAGTCATGCCACATACTTCAGTAAGCACTTTTTATCATGGGGAATGGGTTCATGTAATTGGAAAAAAGAAGTATCTCATGAAAATTGTCTTTGAGTTTTGAACATCTCAAAGCAAAAAACTCACAGGTAGCTTTTCCATAAGATAACTGATTTCATTGATTAAAATGCTGTGATACGTCATCAAAAAAAAAGATCAATCCATGGACTTTAGTCTATGTCTATCAAGTTGCAGTCACAATACATCTCTTTTTCATTTTCCAAATGATCTTATTTTACATACCAAACTAACTTCCTTCTCCTTCTCCCACCTTCTCTATATCCCATCTACTTTTAGAGAGGGGGAAGCCTCCCATGGGGAGTCAACAAAAGTCACATCACTTGAGACGGAACACAAGGCCCTCCATCCTGTATCTAGGCTGAGACATATATCCCTCCATAAGAAATGGGCTCCAAAAAAAAAAAAACAGTTCATGTACTAGGGATAAATACTGGTTCCATCGCTAGTGCATATGGGTGTCCTTTTATATAGCCAAAGCCATGCTCTTATTAGCTAATGCACCAGGGATTTAATCTTTTATGGGGTTTAGGTAAAACGCAATATATCTTTCATGTGTATATTTTGATATTCCAGCAGAAGTCATTTCCTGGTAGCAATCTGGTGCATGCAAGGCTGTGTCTGCATCCATAACAGGTAATATGTACATGTATGATGGGTAGTGTGTACATTCATGCAGATAATAGCTACATGTGTTCAGGTAGTGTGTGCATGCATGGAAGGTAGTGTGTGCATGCATGCAGGTAATATGTGATAGAGGGATGGAAATGATGGAAGATAACCTTGAAGAGCAGAGATAAGTAGAGAGTAAGTGGGGTGAAATCAAGGAAGTCAGGATTGTGCTTGCAAGACTTAAAAGAGGTTCTTCAAAGACAGAAACACTAGTGGGTGGCATGTTATACACTGGCTTTGTAGGAGCTGAATTTCTAGATGAGAACAAACCCTGCCTGACAAACTATTGGGATGCTGGGAAGGCTGATCTTCTGAAGGGTTATAGCTGAGCTAGCAGTCAGTGTGTCTATGGGGACTACAGGAGTAGATTGCAAGCATGTGGATGTTGAAAATACTGATTTGTTCCCAGTATGGGTGCCTGGATAAACACTTCCGTAGACATTCATTGTTTTTCATACTGTAAAATTTCAGTCAGGGAGAAATAACCTGATTTCTATGTTTTGAGATGGCTTTACACCTGGTAAAGCACTTCCTCTTTTTAATTCCTCTTGCTTCTGATTTCCTCTCTCCTGGGAAGATGGTGCCTTATTGTCTCACTGCTCCTCAGCATGTTGGTGACTTGGGCTTTGCAATGACTGCTCTTTATTTCAGAAACTCTCACTCCTCAGTCAACCACACAGCTTCCCCCTTCAATATCACCCCTTCAAAAGAGCATCTGTTGTTCTGTCTTAGAAAGTTGCCTAGTGTCTGCTCTAATTTAGACCCCAGAGTAGGAAAGACTTCACATTATTTCTCACTGTATCCTCGGCACCTCAGATAAAGCTTGGAATCCACAAAACCTTTAGGAACATATGTACAGAAGAAAATGATTGTATGCAGAATCCCTCTGTGTTCCAGGACCCTCAATGGGGGCCTGAAACCTCAGATACTGTCCATCTGTATATGTTATAGTCTATTAATATGTCTCTAATGAAATTGAATCTATAAGATAGACACAGCAAGAGCATAACAACAAAGTAATTGACTAATTAGGAGTTTAATAACTAATAAGATGCAAAGGTATGACATACTGCAACAAAACACATAAATTTAATTTTTCTGTATCAAAAGAGCTCAGATTTCTCCACATTTATAGATGCCATTTGCCCCAGGTGACTGAGACCATGGAAAGCAGAACCTTGGTGACGGAGGGACTCTGTGTTATTAGCTGTTTCTCCTTTGGGCTGTGGATTAAAGTCAAGAGGTTTTCCTCAGTAAATACTTAGTGAGATGTGGATTTTGTAAAAGACTCTAACTGAGGAAATAGCAAGGAAAGACCAATATTTGTTCTTTTCCCTTTGCTCACTCCGCCACACCCCACTTCTTGCTCGGCACTCTCCCTCTCAGATTAGCTACACAATCACTGTCGTTTACTTTGCCACAAGACTCCCACAAAGCGGCACTTACTCACAGCCTTGCTATTTTCACTCTCTTAAACCCACTTAAATAAATTCTAGCAGTGGCACAATTTCAACAAACCCTTGGAATACACTTTCTTTTTCTGCATCTTTGATATTTGCCAGTCATTTCTCCTTCAGCATTCTGCCAGGCTCTGACCTTGAAATTATTATTGCCCTAACATTGGCAGGCTCCAGCTCATTACAGTTTCTCTGCTCCACAGGAGATCTGACTTTGGGAAGTTTGCAATGGGGGAAGGCCATAATGAACACAATTTAAATGACAAGGCCCCATTAATTTGGTGCAGTATGCAGACAGAAAAATGAAAGTTCGGTCTGACTTTTGTAGGACTGACCAATGCGGAAAACATCTGTCCTGCTACGAAGGTTGCCGGGTCCTGAAGTTTGGTTTAACTGACATAATTGAGTTTCTAGAACTCTTGCCGCGCAGCTTGGAAGCTTGTGGGTAAGAAGCAGATGGGTGAGTCATTAGGATAGGAGTCGAGACTGTGGAAGAGTGGTCACCCCCTGCTAAGTTGACTAGAGCCACTATTACCACTGAACTTTGAGCAGGTTCCCCTTGCTGTGTCTTGTTGCAACTCAAGAAAAAAAATTTCCCAATTGAAAACAAAACTCCACTGAGTTTTTTGATCACCAGCCCCACAGTTTGGAAGCCTAGGGACCTCACATGGGGTCATTTTCTCAGTTGTGTCTAATTGCTGCCAGATAGACTCCCAAGGTTTGCTGCCTTTGAGACTTATACCTTCTTTGGCACTTTAGAGGGAACCAGAATTATTTAGACCTGAATAATTGTTAGAGATAATCTCTTTATATAGGAGACTGTGTTATTTCCTGTCCCAAAGAAAGACACTTTTGAGACTAAAAGGGGTTACTGGAAATCATTATAATTTTATATATAGATATATAGTGACTAAAATTTATTATATTTATAGTTTCAAAAATTCTAGGAGATTGTTTAT
The DNA here is from genome assembly GCF_903992535.2 of Arvicola amphibius. NCBI lineage: Eukaryota > Metazoa > Chordata > Mammalia > Rodentia > Cricetidae > Arvicola > Arvicola amphibius. The sequence goes on from NC_052051.1 coordinate 74,475,197, forward strand.
ATAATAAAGTCACTTTTAGTAATTAAACTAACATGCAAATATTTACTAAAGCATATATGAAGCTCTTAGTAATGATGCTAGAATTAAAATAATAACCAAAAAGGATGTTTGTTAAATGTCATAAAAGTTTATCTCTGTGACAATGTTGGCTTTAATAATACAGTGTTAGTGTCTGTTTTCATAAATTAATTTCTTACAAAGTGATTAAATTACATTGATTCTATTCATCTGAAAATGTACATTATATTATTAATATCTTGATATTGGAAATTTAATTTGATTTGCAACATTCTTTCTTGAGAAAGTGTTTTTCTGTTAATGCCATTAGAACCTATAAAATGAGACCAAATTGGGTAAAGTGGGTGGAGTTTCTACTTTGTTTGACATGTAGAAATATAACTACCCATTTTCTATACATATTTTTCTTCATTTCATTCTAAGCATCTCCCTTAGAAATAAAATTCCAAGTTAAAACTTTTTCAGATAGTGTATAATTCTGTTTCTATATTGTACCCATTTAGAATACAATTAATTTCAAACAAAATGCAATCTCAGCACAATTTTTTTTCTCAGAATTTAGAGATTTTGTAGCATCTTAGTTGTGAACTTTACAAATTATGCTTTTAATTTTAGTATGATTATATAAATTAACCATTTAAGATTGTGCTCTCAATTTGAAAGAAATTTCTTTTCCTTTCCCATCTTTTTATTGTAGTTTGTGTAAAAATGTATCTGGTCAAAACGCAGAGAAAGTGAACCATCATGGTTTAGGGGCATGATCGATCGGCATTTAAAATTAACTAGACTAACTATAATAAAAAATATTCAGCTTTAATAAAGGGAAGAAGGGAACTTACAAAACCAGGGTTCCAGCAATTTAGGAGCCCAGGAAAACAAAGAGGAGGAAACAAATGCACACGTGTGTTTTATAGGCCCAGCGGAGGGGGGGGGGGCTGACACACCTTATACGGCATGCAATTGGCTGAATTCCCCCATCATCTTCCCCTTTCTCTAAACAAGATCGAACTAAACCCAATACAACTACATACAATAGGGACAGATATGAAATATAAAATTACAAACAACAAACAATATTAAGCAAGAGACATATAACAAAAGTTTTACTAATAATAGAAAATGCCTTGACTTCAAAATTTAAGTCAAAGATATGTTACTTTGGAAAAGTTTTGTTTTTTTTCCACAGGAAATGAAAGGCTGTGTATTCATTCTGGGTTAAGAAAAATTAGGTTTGATCAAGGAAGACCCCCTGATAATTCAGATGTCTGGGTTCTACATCCAGAACAGCCTCAAGAATGAGGCTGGCTGAGATAATCAAGCTTCACAGAATATTCTAGCCAGGACTCGACCATAGTTCTAAATTATCTTTAGGTCCCCATAAGATTATCAGTGTCCCCAATTATCAGAAAATAGCCTAGAAAACTATGTCCTCATTCCCAAAATATGGATTATGGATGATTGTCTTTGTTTAGAATGTTGGCTACATTACAAGTTGTTATGGATAATGGTCAGGAAAAACCTAAACAAAGGAGATTCCAGTCAGAGTTCTTGTTTTGAAAAAATAGGGGGTAGAAGTACAATGGTCTTATACCCTGTAAAGGTTTATCAGTTGTACTGGTTTAATAAAATGCTGATTGGTCCATAGCCAGGCAGGAAGTTTAGGTGGGGTGATCAGAATAGGAAAATTCTGGGAAGAGGAAAGATTCAGTCTACAGTTGTCACCTAACACAGAGGAAGCAAGATAAGAATGCCTTGCTGATAAAAGGTACCAAGCCATGTGGCTAACATGGACAAGAATTATGGGTTAATGTAAGTTACAAGAGTTCATAAGAAGTCTGAGAAAATAGACCAACCAGTTTATAATTAATGCAGACACCTCTGTGTGTTTCTTTGGGACTGAAGGGCTGCGAGACTAGTTGGGACAGTCAACAGAGCTGGTTGGGAGGAATTTCTTTCTTTGATTACATAGAGTAAGTTTATTATATCTGACTTAAGTATAGGTGGTCCATTGTCTGATGTAAGTCCTGGATATCCTCTTTGAACAGGTTTTCATCTAGGTTCTAAAATCAAACCATTCCTTTGGCAAACTCTGCTGGGGTCTTAGCCTTCTTCAGACAAAAGTTTCATTTCTTCTTATTTTTTTCCCTTTATATGGAACACTTTTTAGGCACAGGCTGGCTGATAGTGACAGTTTTGAATTTCTTGTCTAGGCCACTAGAGCAGGCTTCTCAGATCACTCCAGATCATTCTTCAGGATGGAAATCTTAGTGAGTTCCCTCTGTCATGGGTACCTTCTTTATATCTTGCATGGTTTTCAGTAGGCATATTTTCAGTTTTGCAGTAACTTACAAGCTTAATCTTAGAATCATGCAAAATAATTAGTGGCATGCATACTTGGATAGGGTTATTTCCCACTCCCAAATAGGCTCAAGTGTGAAAGTTATATTTTACCCTATCAACGGTTCTGTTTGAACAGATTTGCTCTGCTCTTCTCACTGCATGTCAATTAACATTAGGAGATATCACAGGATATTAAGACATTAATGCAGAGAATTTTTATTTTTTAGATGTTTAAGTGTAGTGATGAGGCAAGCAGGCCTGCTTTTTGTCTTGCCTGGCTCCCGCACGGCTAGCTTAAAACCCAAAATAACAACACACAAACTGCATTCATTTAAACACTGCCTGGCCCATTAGTTTCAGCCTTATTCACATCTTGACTAACCCATATCTAATAATCTGTGTAACACCACAAAGTGGTGGCTTACTAGGAAAGATTCAGCACGTCTGTCCTGGTGGCTGGCTTCATGGTGACTGACCCAAAGGGGAGGCAGGGCAATTGCCCAAGGCATCTGCCTCACTCCCAGCATCCTTTTCTGTCTACTCCACCCACCTATGTTCTAACCTATCAGGCCAAGCAGTTTCTTTATTAATTAACCAATGAAACAGCAGATAGATAGAAACAGTCCTACATCATTTAAGTCACATAACTACACATGTTCCATGTCTGGTACATTTGTCTAGTATACAAAGGAGGAGCAAAATAGATTCTCATGAAACAGAAAACTGGGCCCTTGACATGATTAATAATCAAGTCTACTTGCCTACTGTATATTTTAGGGAAAGCACTTGACAGCTGCCTACTATTTATGTACTTTTAAAACTGAGATGATCAAGTTAAAGGACTGTATTTCTTTTCTCAATTATAAATTGGAAACTTTTATACAGGCTTGACCTATACAAATGAAAGAATCTTGTTTCTTTTCATATTGTAACCCCACCCCAGAAGTCAAAGGGGGAGTGTGATAGTGGTTTATTTTTACAACATGCTGCTTTACTTACAGAGATACATCATTTCCCTGCTACACATCTGAGCCTGTTTGCAAAGGGATGATAAAAAGAAAGGCAAGAAGAAAACCAGGTCCACACTCCTATCTATTTGATGCTTTTATAATGGTTACATTTTCCACCACCCTGATATGTTTTGTCCTAGTACCATTTTTGTTTCTTTTTTTCTTTGTCTTTTATTTGAACACCAGATGGGCAGCACTAAATCAATAAACTCCGCACTTCAGGTTAATTAGCTTTGCAGAACCCCTTTCCTGTTTTTTCTTACAGTTATCAATATTTCACACCCTACCTAGTTTTATTTCTCTTCTGTCAGTCTCATTGTCGAGTTTTAACATATTGGATTGTATTCACCATACATGATACATTGTATTGTATTATATTCATCAAAGCAAAGTGTTTTGATGCTGTTTTTTTCCGTGCATAATTTTCAGGACAGTCTTTCTGTTGTAGATGCCATTCTGTTTCCTATTCTCTTCACTCAGCACCTATGTTTGCCATTTACTCATTCTACTATGTGGACTCTACGCCACTTTATGACTGCTCAGTGCATTTCCCTTACCTTCCCTATATCTTGTCTAGAGGAAAAAAAGATTTCTTCCTTTTCATTGATAAATACAGTGCTACAATAGATCATTTTTTGACTTCCTGAGAATTTGGGTGTGTCAAATCAGAAATTGTATTGCCTTTATGGACAGAGAACATATGTTTAATTTGCTTGTTGGTCTAAATTGCTCTTCAGTGTGTCTATGTCAATGAAAATATTATGAATTTTTGTTGCTGTTCAACATTATACCTGTAAACTGTATGAACCAAATTCCTTTATAATATTGGATATTAAAATACAAAAAAGTAGTTTATCTCTTCTAGAGTTTACTACATTTGATGTGTTATCAACGTAAGGCTATGATGGGAAGAGTTTCCATATAGATTATTATAAAGGAATGTATTTTAATATCTGTGTTTTCTTCTGGATTCTGAGGAAAACATATAACTATTCTATTTGCAAATCTAATTTCAATTTTTTTTTTGCCAGTGTTCTTCCACCAGGGGACACATTACAGTTTACCTGTTCTGGATGCCTGTGATTCCTTTCCATAGCAGATATTGTCTTGCTTATGCAGCACTTTCTCATTTGGTGTTGTCTTTCTTCAAGCCTCCCCCTCTTTATAGTACTTTTAAGTTGAATTCCACTTATTAAGGTATAACTTACTTGTTAAAGCTTTTTCACAGTTTGAAAACAATTATTAAAAAATATTTATTCTGAATATATAGATCCTCTATCAGAAGAATGTGTTTCCATCTAAACATTTAGTTTTCATTTTTCAAACTGTCAACAGCATCTCTGTTTAAATACATTATTTTGGTCAATTCTTTATTGAAAATATTTTATACTTCTCATGTTCTCTTTGTATAATCCTTACCTGTTCCATAGTCATAACAATGTTCTCTTTTCTAAGAGTGCTATATGTTTGTCAGGATTTATATTAAGGTGTACAATTCATCTTGAGGTTTTATTTATATTCATTGGTGCTGGGTTCTAAGGTGGTTTTACATAAATGTTCAATTTACAATGTGTTGTTTGTATTTTTCATTGCTGTGACAAAACACCTAACAAAATACCACGAGGCAGGAGAGACTGATTGTGACTCACAGCTTCAGGGGGTCAAAGTCCATGATGTGGGGAAGACAGGCAGAACTGCTTGGTGCTTGGTGGTGGATTTGGTACTGGTGATTTCTGCACATGGCTGTCGAGCAGAAAGCAGAGCATCTGGGCTATAACTGTCTATAAAACACCTTGCAACCCAAAGGTTGTGCTTTAAATCATGATGCTGAAGATGCACACTTAAAATTGAAACCATAACTGAAAATATTCAGACAATTGCTATAAAGGAAATAGGAACCACAAGAATAAAACATTCCACTAAGAATGACCTGAGATTCTGCTATTAAAGTCTTTGGTTTTAGCTCTCTTTCTTGTCCTTTATCTTACACCTTTTAATTAGAAACATAAAATCAAGTTTATTTTATGAGGTTTTGTCCTATAAAATATTATAGTTATGTTTCAGCATTAGGAACTAGAAAATAAAATCAGGTATTATATCTATTATCTTCCTGTATTTCCCCCATTATTCCCAAAATGAATTTTCTCTCCCTCTTTTGTATATTCAATGTCACCTTACAAAATATTTGTTATGAATATTTATTTACTTGGAAATCAGAATACAAAGCTGATTTTTTTTTTGCTGTTTTTAATCTGATAGGAATCCAATATTTGTGAGCATTTTATAAATTATTTTGTTTTCTATTCCTTAGCATATATGTTAGTCAGTGTTGTGATCTAAGTCATTCTTATAGTTTCAAACTTTCATCTTCTCTCTATGTTTTATTTTGAGTAATGTTATGTTGCGTTTTTGAGTTCAAGATTTTTCTTTTGGCAGTTTTAACCCATTTTCTATACCATCCAGTATGCCTTAAACTCACATATTGTATTTTTTGTCTATAGATACTGCAAAGAGGCCTATTTTAAGTATATTTCATTTCAGCAGAACATTTATATCCTCATCTACATTCTAGAACAGATGGAGCACAGTTATAATTGCCATTTAGTATCCTTTTCTAATAACACATTACCTGTCATTTTGATCTGCCTGTTCACTAACGTTTGTCCTGATATGACTCACAATAAATTTTCCACTTTTCTCCCAGCTTCAAACTTTTTAAATTGGAGGCAGTAAACTATAACTTTTCATTCTTTTATTACATTTTTTTATTTAGTTATTTAATGTGTATATACTGGGGAGGTGGGCACACATGCCATTGTTAATATATGCAGATCAGAAAAGAATCTGAAGGAGTTGAATCTCTTATTTTCATGTGGGACCTAGGGATGGAACTCAGGTCATTGGAGTAGCAGCTCATACTTTTACCCAATGAGCCATCTCACTGACCCAATTTTACTGCTTTAAATGTCACTTTGCAGTTTCCCCCTTTCAGTAGTTGAGCTTTGTTCTGAAAAACAAGCAAATTAGTTGGGTTTTGCCAGATTCTTTTAATATGTGCCTTTAGATTGCTTTTTATGAATCTTGCCTGGATTACTAAAGTATGTTTATTCAAGTGCCTTTAAACAAAATGCTCCAATGACTTCACCATTGATCCCTGTAAGAAAGGACTGTTACCTTGCGTGAAGTCAGGAAGGTTCTTGCCTTCCACTTCCTTATGAATGTTTTAACTGTTTTCTGCTTCAGATAATTTTATGAGGACTCATATGAGTATCCTCAGAGATATCAGAAAAGTTTTCTCTTTTCTAGAACTCTCTCCATGAAATATAGTTAACTCTCCTTCCACAAACACTAATTTTTGTGTTCTTTCCTAAGAACATTGCCACATTTTCTCTTCCTGACCCATAGCCTGGAATCTTCCCTCAGGGCACAAATCACTGGAGATGATGCCAGAGCTTGCAGATTCCTGTTCTTTCAGATGCCAAGGTAGGTACCTGTCATTCAATACCTAAGGCAGTGAGTGATAATGTCGATGGTTAATATATTTTTCTAGATTTTTAATTGTTAAAGGAAGTGGGGTAATTCTGTTTTCTATAACTAGGTTATGATGTTAGATCAAGTTTCTTCTCTTTCTCATATAGGAAAATATATCTGTTTCTTTTGTTGAAGAAGAGGTCCCTGTTTTTGAAAAGTTTCTGCACCCCAGTAAGTCTCTCTGCTGACATAATAATCCAAATCAGATCAAATCAAACCAAATTAGAAAAAGTCGAGATTTAATGGATACCAATGTTCCTGGATGGCTTTTCAGACATCCCCCCCAAGAAAGGAGATGGGGGAAAATGACCAAAAAACCACGTGTTTGTTTTCTGGGAGGGCAGTTTAAATACTCTTTGAGAGTGGTCTGGAGTAACTTTGGAGAGGGATCTTCATTTGGCGGGCTTTCTCAGGGGTGGAGTCTTGACTGAGGCAACTCCCAGGGGAGGGGGCTTGGGATGGAACTTCCACCTGAACATTACTGACTCTTTGGATATATGGATGCCAGGAGTTGGGGAAAAGCCTTAACTCAATCATTCCAGCCTCTTGGGTATATGGATGCCAGGGACTGGAATAAGACTTTAACTCAAACATTCCAGACTCTTTGGATATATGGATGCCAGGGGTTGGGGTGATGCTTCCACCCGAACATCTCAGACTGTTTGGGTATAGAGCTGCTGGCTCAAGTCTTACTACTTCCTACAGGCATGGGGCAACTAGGGGAGGGGAGAGTTGGGAGTTGGTGGGATCACACTCAGTAGGAGTTGTGGGTAGAGAGGCATCTGATTAACTGCCATCCTGGAGACCTCCCTGTTCCTTTAGGGAGACCAGTTATGACAGAAATATCACTTACCAGGGTAGGAGTATGGGGAGCAGAAAAATAGTAAAGAGGATGAAGACCCAAGTGTGATGGAGGAGGGTCATCTGTCTATGTGTTACTTTCATTGGTTAATAAAGAAACTGCCTTGGCCCTTTGATAGGACAAAAAATTAGGTAGGCAGAATAGACAAAACAGATTTGTGGGAGAAAGAAAGCTGAGTCAGGCAGACACCTCAGGCAGATGCCATAGCTCTCCTCTCTGAGATGGATACAGGCTAAGATCCCTCCTGGTAAGCCACCAGAACGTGGTGCTACACAGATTACTAAATATGGGTTAAAGCAAGATGTGAAAATTAGCCAATAAGAGGCTGAAACTAATGGGCCAGAGAGTATTTAAACAAATACAGTTTCTGTGTAATTATTTTGGGTAAAGTTAGCCGGGTGGTGGGAAGCGGCCCTCCGCCACTCCTTCTACACAAGTGAAAATAATAAAACAGAAACATAGGATAGTATTGGGAGGGTATTTCAGTGAATACCGAAAATCCCTGTATTTAATATTTATACACTTTTATACCTCAATACAAAAGGGGTAAGAAGGCAACAAAAATCTTCTTTAAGTGTTAATTGTTCCAACACTTTGAGCCATCAAGGCATTAATCCTTTCATTAGCATTCTGCTGTTTAGGCAGGGAACCCAGCCTAGACCAAAAATCCTCATGATTGTTGAAATAACTTAACAGATGTTTGAAGACAATTTTTGTAAAGGGAATTTGAGCCATATAAATATAACTAGAATTAAGTGCTTTTATTTACTGATTAAGATATAAATTCTTGAAGTTCATTATAAAGTTACTCAGAGCCCAAGGAAATAGAGCTTTGAGAGCCAACATTTTCTGAAGTGTTCTGCAAAACAAAACAAAATGACAGAATGAAACAGCCTCTGGTATATTTAATTCCATGTTGACAGAAATGGTTAATAAAGTCTGCTATAGATATTTGAGTACATAGATGTTCATGACAGTGCAAGTTAGCAAATGTTTATGAAGAATTGCCTTTGAGAGGAGTTGTGAACAATGTCAAAAGAAAAGAAAGAAAATAAGCAAGAATTCCATGTAATTTTTACTGATATTTGGAAAGCATGGGGATGTAATATGGTAGAGAATTAGTATTGAAGTGTCTAATAAGAAGTCTTAGCTGGGGTTACCTTTTTGGATTCCTGGGAATTTCCCTAGCACCAGGTTTCTGCCTAATCCTGTAATGGCACCCTCTATCATGATATCTCTTTGTCCTGCCTCAACATAAATGTGCCAAGATTTTTTGACTCCCCATGGGAGTATTTACCATTTCTGAGGAAGAGTGGATAGGGAATGGGTTGGGGGGAAGGTAAGGAGTAGTAAGAGGAGGGGAGGAAAGGGAGGGAGGGGGAAGTGTGGTTGGTATGTAAAATTAATTTTAAAAGAGTTGGAACTGAAATGAATGAAAAACAACATGCAAAATTCAAGACGCAGAATATTCTAGGTGTGAAGAATAGCTAGTATATATGCCTTGGTGCAGCATCAAAAAGAAGAGTGCATATACAGGGAGAAGAATACACAGATTAGGTTAGACAAAACTGTTTATAGTATAGTAAGTCAGGAGTTTAATTTTAATTTCAATATAAATGGTGCTTCTAATAAGGTTCATGGTGTGAAGTAATCTGTATTTGACACTTTGTAAAATGTTTCTGCTCTGTGAGGTCAGACTATGAGGATCAAAGAGATCTGTGGTAATAATAAATATATATGGGGGAGATAATCTCATGTGTTTCCTGTAATATGTGTGGAAAGTTTCTGTACCCCAATAAACCTTCCACTGAGGCAATAATCTGAATCAGACCAAATCAAAATAGATTAGAAAAAGCCCAGGTTTAATGGATAACAACACTCCTAGATGGCTTCCTAGCCCCCCACCCCCCAGAGAGGAGACAGGAAAGGGAAAACCATGTTTGTTCTCTGGGGGAGTGGTCCCAAACATCTATGGGGAGGGGGTCAGCGTTTGACAGGTTTTCTCCCAGGTGGCATCTGGACTGAGGCAACTCTAGGGGGAGGGGGCTTGGATGGAGCCTCCACCCAAACATTCCAGACTCTTTGAGTATATGGATGCCATGGGCTGGGGTGAAGCTTCCACTCAAACATCATAGGTCGGAGTTTTAAATACATACATTCATATCTTATGGAAATAACACAACAGCATTTTATACACTAACAAAATAAATTATTAAAATTTCTTAGTTGGAATAATCCTGCTATTAGTTCACTATGTTCAGACTTTATGTATATTTTGGAAATGGAATAATAAATGTAGAAGTTAGCAATGGCATGAAGAGTTAGAAAACTATTTTTACCTGAACATTGGATGTATTGTTATATCATTATTTGATAGGAAAAATGAACTTACAAAACGGCCTTATTCTTTTTTTTAGTACAAATTATTCTGAGGATTGGTTTAAGGCAAGGTAAGTGTGACTTGGTAACTGAAAGGAACAGCAGGAAGTTGCTTTAAATCTGTTGTGTAGGACAGAAGTCTATCATGGTGATTTGGGTTGATTGCTGCCAGAACATGCACAATATTTAATAGCAAGACTGATAGTTTGATAATACTAAGATGAAAAATCTCTAATGGCAGATGCCAAAACTGCCCAGTATCTACAAGGATGATGGAAAATATTAAACGTTGTAACAAAAGGGCTGCATAAAGATGCTAGAAGAAATTGCCTCAGATACTTTCATTTCATCAGTGTTTATGTTATTGTTTTCAGGTTCTCCTAGTCATTAATATTTTTTCTCTTTTTATGGTTTTATGAATTTATTTGTTATTGAGTTGATTTTTGTTCTGTTTTGTTTTGTTGTTGGTATTTATATAACCCTATCAAGTATTTAGTTGATGATATTTCTAAAATATATTATTACAGGATGTCTTTCTTTTTTAATTTTTAAAATACGTTCTACTCACACTAGTTGTGCCTACATGCACAAGATCTATACAAGATAAACTCAGGCCAAATTCCTGCATATATGGGGCAAATAATTTCCAGGCCTAACTTAGTAAGCAGTTATTGGTAGTTGGTGGCTAACAAGAAAGGGAAATGGTTCTTTGTGTGGCCCATTGGTAGACCTCTGTTCTGGTGGATGGTCCCAAACCTCCAAACCCATATTACCATTACAGCACCAATGAGCCCTATAGAGGAGGAGGAGAACTAGCTATGAATATTTATAAAGAGTATTATTATTAAATTATTTACCTAGGAATATTTCCCTTCAAAAGAATTTTGGATACTTAAGGATATTGCTGTATTTTTTTTATTTTTAAAACATCCAATTACAGATTCCTGGAAGCACTAACTTTAATTTCTGATCCAGATATTTCCAGTTTTATAAATGGAACAGAATTATATCTGCCTGATTTTCCTCTAAATGGATGATTATTGCAAGGATCCCAATTTTCTCCTTGCTGAATCCAATGAGTTAGTGTCTTATTTGATTATCCTTCCATCAAGTTATGGAATTATTATACTTTAGCTGTTATGGAAAGTTTTATAACTTATTTGGTTAATGATGGAACTGGTATTGTAGTATTTAGGTTTCTGTGCCACAAGAAAATTTATATATTTCTATTTCATCTTTTTTTAACTCTCTTTCTTCATTGTGAACCTAATTCTGTCTAGACTGTTGAAGGACAGAAGTTCACATGGAATATAGGTGAGCTATTTCAGATGAAGGTCTATATTTGTTTTTTATCTTTTGTTGTAACAGAATTCTATAAAAAAAAAAAAAACAAAACAATGTATGGGAGAAAAGGTTGATTTTGACTGACAGTTTGAAGTGATGTATTTGAACATGACAAGGAATGCATGGTGTTATAACAGGAGGCTAGTTCCTCATTTTTATCCAGAGTCATTAAGCAGAGTATAATGAATGCTAACATTCAGTTTGCTATTTTCTTTCAATTTAGTCTAGGACTCCAGCCTACGGAATGGTGAAACACACAGTTAAGGCAGATCTTTCCATCTCTAGTAACTTTACCTACATAGTCCCTGAGAGTAGTGTTAAGATAGCCAATATAACCTAGAAAATCTCTTGCAGATATGCCGGGAGGCTTGTCTCTTAGGTTATGTTAGATCCTCTCAAGTTGATTGCCAACATTAATCACCATGCCGTCTCCCATTAACCAGCTTCCTGCTCTACTACTTCCTGAAGGAAGACACACTAGTATACTGGAATATAGCTTCATCATTTTGAGTTCCATCTAAGTTATTAATCATAGAAACAGAAACTAACAAAATTTTATTGACCTGTGTTGGATTTTGTTTGTTGCATAGATAACTGATTAATTTCACTTTCATCCATACATACATTGATAAGGATATAGAAGAGAAGTCATAGTGACTTTGGCTAAAATCTTTGGACCAATATAGCTTGCTAAAATTCCAGAAAGATGACTGCATTATATTTTAATGTTCACATGAAATTACTAATGAGTCCATTTGTATCTTGTCTAGAGCATAGAACTAGAAAAAAATAGTAAATTTCTTATGGTACTTCATTGATTGTTTTTTTCTCCATGTATGTAAAATAAGGAGTTAAGATGAGACTGGAAATTCCCACTTATTTTTATTCTGAAACTCTTCCTGGTGCAGAAATAGACTTTAGGAATAAAGAATATTTGTTAAAATAGGTGAAGATATTTTTATTCTGTTAATTAAGCTCCATGAACCCATAATGTTGCTAATATGAACACACTTTTGCTTGCACATTTTGAAAATAATTTAACAAACAATACAATATATTGGTACCTACAACATTGAACACTTCCATATGATACTATAACATTGTGTGACAAGCTACATAGATAGGCTGAGTCTTAAAAGAAGGTTTTCTACTATACATACAAAGCAGCACCAACCTTAGATTGCACAACACCCTTTGGTCTCAAGCTACCCTATACCTAAGAAGTAAGATAGTATGTCTGTCTGTTTTAAGAATAAGCAGGGAGATATTGAGCAAACAGAAACTCCAAGACAATCACATCCACCCACATATATTTCTACCACTTCACTCTCTGTGCCTCACAAATGATATTCTCTCTGGGATTTATAAAACAAAAACTATAAAGAATGGCACTTTAATTCATTATAGTTAGTCAATACATGTTGTCACATGACTGATTGATTACACCTCCCAATTTTTCTATTTAAAAGTTTTTACCATCCTTTGATTTTACTCTGTGTAAGTAACACTTTATAGTCCCAAACAGAACAAAATTGATTTATAAGAATGTGCTTTTGGAGATACTCTAGTGTCTGCCCTTCCACGGATTAACACAGCCGTCTGTAAGCTAGTCAGTTTCAGATTTCATCAAACCTCAGTTCTTTTGCAACTGTTGGCCAACTTATTTAGCCTATACTACTTTATCTTCTTTCTTAATTTGAACACTGAAGCATTTGCGTGCCTACCACAATGTTAATTATTAAAAGTTATAGACCACCATAGCCTCAATTAGCACAGAAGTACTCTAGTTTAAATATTAATAGTTTTCTAAAGCAGGCATGATCGTGCAGGGCATGTTGTAACATCTGAATTTACCACTTATGTACAGGCTAATAAAGCATAGAATCAGTTCCTAGGGAAAATAGACAACTGTAGTTAAAATTTTTAACAAGTAAGAGGAAGAGGGGAGCAAGAAATTACTGTATTCACATCAAAAGCAGATGAAGCACACAGAATACTGAGAGACAAGTAGAACTGCAGATCAGTGCAAGTTAATAAACATTAGAATTAATGCAGAAATGAAGAAGACACACTGTTTTCATTAGTCTTTACAGTTCTTTGTGGTGTGTGTGGGTTTTTCACCAGATAAGATGGTGTGAATAGGTCTTGAGTTCTTGTCGTAAGGCAGTTACTGTGTTGTCATTACTCCAGAGGGGAAGATCAGGAGAATGAAGCTAATAAGTGAGGTAGACTAAAGTCTGATACAATAGACAACTTTATTCAGAACCTTAGACAATTTATACTCTGAGGGTTAAGAAAGGTTACATGAGAAAAGGTCTCATCAGTTTAAGCTGACACCACAAGAACCTGGACTCACAGGGGCTCCTTGAGACTGAACCAACAAGCAGGAAGCCTGCATGGGGCTGACCTAGGCTCTCAGCATATGTGGGAAGGCATAAGGGTGGAGAGGCAAACCTGGAAGAAATAGGAAGCGAGTGGGACTAGATATATTGTTTGAAATTCCTAAATAAGCAGTAAAAATTATATGAAAAATTAGAAAATTTATTAAATAACAACCGCAGGATATGATGACTAATCAGAAGGAAACTCACTCCTGTCTGCTACAACTGGTAGGAACACAAAAGTATATTTCAATAACAATTCCTTGTTTCCAAGAAACTGAGGTCACAAGACTCTTGTCTCTTTATGATATTATGTGTTTATTACATATAATTATTTAGTATTTGCTGTATTAAAGATGCAATATTTGGAAATCATAGAAGTATTCATAAATTATACTTATCACATATGAATGAAATATTTTATATAATAAAATATGATGTGGGAATCCTCTCTGTATGCTGTGAATACCATTGATTAATTAAGAAACTGTCTTGGGCCTGCACAGGGCAGAATAAAGGTAGGCAGGGAAAACTAAACTGGATGCTGGAAGAAAGAAGGCAAAATCAGGAGATGCCATGCAGCTGCCAGAGGGGAAAGATACAAGCTGAACATTTCTTATTTGCCTGTAGTTCTCTGTGTAGGTTTGAGGCCCAGTGCTTTTCCTTTCTGCACATTCACATGAACAAAGATGTTTTCTTTGTTCAGTCCATGTTTAGAGCTATACTTTGAATAGCAGAAAAATACAACAAAATTATCCAGAAATTGGATGACCAGAGAACAAGAAAGAGAAATGAGAGAAACTTCTGTGAACTTGCAATAGAATATTCTTCCACATTTGGAAAGTTTTTCCTTTTAAAAACCTCATTGAAAGGTAAGGTATATCTCAAGGTTAATGCTTTGTCAAATGTCATCTGTTTTTGTCTGTGTGTTTGAGTGTGTATGTGTCTGTGCATGTGTGTGTGCATGTGCGTGTGGGTGTGTGTGTGCTAGAAGAGAAGAATAACATCTGAGGGTGCCTTTCTACAAAAAAAACTCTATCCACACAGTAACAAGCAATATTAATGGCATTATACTTCCTCATTTATAGATGACCTTTATAGAGAATTGTAGTAATTAACCTTATAAGACACCTTGACGCCTTCATGTATTAGTGACCCCCTTCTGAATTTCTCCCCTATGCAGAAAAAGAAATGCATGACAGCTTGAGATTATGGAAATACAATTTGACTATAATAATAGCTCAAGGATCTCAGTTTTAATACAATTTTTTTCTCATTTGAAGGGTTGGAAACTGATTCAGTTGGCTACTAGATCATATATTTCAGTATGGAGATTTAATAATAGCTTTATTTGTGACCATGAAAGAAATTATAAAATACATTCTGTTTTTCAGACTTGGTTGTGTTCATTAAAGCTGTATGATATTTTTCTAGGATTGTATCCTGAGATATTATTGTTGAAGAAAACAGCTGAGCCATAATTAAAATGATGGTTAAGAACAGTAATGAAGGATAAGAACATCTCTTTTTATATCATTGCTTAAATATGTACTATGAAGTAGTTTTAAAGACTATTAGAATGTTTGATGAGTTGAGCTACTAAAGAAAATGGTCAAAATGACCATGACTGTAAAACAAGAAATGACCTTGTCCAAGGCTCTAGATGAGAGAAAAGGGCAATTTACTTTATTTCTACTTATTGAATACTGATTAAGAATATATATGTCTGTTCTCAAAACCAGGGGGAGGATAAGATAAGATTTTAACTTTCTATTTTCTCTGGACTTTTTCCCATTGAGGTTATGATTCAAGGTGATTGATTTGATGTCACTAGCTGGTCCTTGTTATTAGTGAAGCTCCCATTTTCTCTTTCTTTTTAAAAATTCCTCCAGTCCTGTTTACTTTGAAAAACTATATTTCCATTATCTTTAAAAAGGTTCTTAGGAAATTAGAATATTGAAATGTCTACTTACTGTTTCAAAAAGTGTGGAGATATGTAATTTTCTGTTCATCTTAGCTGGATTTTGCATGGTTACCTTGTATTTAATGTAAATCAATATAATTTGCTCTGAAGTAATTGAGAAACTATGCAGCAACTACCTACATGTGTCTTATTTTCCCTCTTATTTAGTTTAACTTAATTATACTGAAGATTTTGTGGAGTTAGGAAAAGAGAGAAAATTACAGATCACATATGCTGTGGAACATGTTTTATAAAGACCTTCTTTTAGATGACACACAGCCAAGAGTTAAATACTTGTGTAGAGATATGAATTAAAAGATCTGGTTTGACATAACACCTCCCATATTAAATGGGTCTTGAATTCTTAGGAAACACTTTCCATTGTTTTCTATTTCACCTTTTTGTTTTGAGCACCTTAGCTATTTAATATTTTTTCTGATTTGATTGAGTAGTTTCTCTCCTCAGCCAAATTTAGTTTCTCTGTGACATTAACTTAAGATTCTCAGTTCGTAAAAATATAGATATGCCAATTTGGAAGTAAATAAAACACTCTGGAAAGACAGGGTACTGGGTAAAAGCCCAATAAAACTTTTAATTCAACTTTCATATTATTTTTAACTCAAAATATAATAGCTCAGCTTCTACCTTACATAATTTTGGATGAAGTGTACTTTTAAAAATTAAAAATACTTTGTCTTATTGATGCTAGCAAAACTTAGCAAATTAAACAAAGGTATTCTTTTTTGTTTTTTGAGAGAGGGTTATAAATGTATTACTAGGGCTGATTCCATCTAGAATTCTAGAATTATAAAATAATAACAATAATAAAATAAAGCAACATATTTCTTTATAGTTTCATGCGGGATCCTTTCTTTCTGACTAGACTATATAATTAAACAGAAAAGCTTCTGTAGAGAAAATCTCTAGATGAACATGACATTATCTGTACAAATACCTTCAACATACAACAGAGAAGTGGTATTCTGTTTATTACACTCTTCTGCTTATTTCTGATGAGACTGTAAAGACCATAGCTGGGAATGTTGGTGCAGACCTCCAGTTAGTCAATGCTGATAGCCACAGGCACAATTTCTGCTGTCCATCCGAGTTGTCCCTTGGACTAAGTACCTTTCTTGAATTAAGATGATGCTGACACAAACATCCAAGGGAGAGTTCCTCTTTTTCCTTCTACTTATCCCTGGAAAATTGCATTTATTTCCATAACAGACTATAAGAAAGACTGGTAAATAGTTTGCAGGTATCTTTTCTTTCCTAGCTGCTGAACTGACTACCATTCTGAAGGATCATTTTTGGAATATTATCTAAGAAAAAGAAAATGTAAAAACATTTGTCCTAAATATTTTCACATAAATTTTCAAATAGAGAAAATAATTAAGATTTATTTTCATCTACACAAATATAGGGTGGTGTGTTACTGTCTTGCAACAAGTCAGCTAGCAGATCTTTTAAGTATCTGAGAAACAGAGGCTCTGAAATGAAAAGACATTTTGTCTTGCTTGAAAGACATATACAAAGTTAAGAAAACCAACAGTATTTAACCACTAAAAGGCATCCACTGAGACGAACAGGGTTCCATGCTTTCCTGAGTCCTCAGTGAGGCATTGTCAGAATTCTGCTCATCTCTCAAGTAGTTTAGTGGTCACTTCTGCTATTGAAAAGATGTTTTGAGATCAAAAGTCTCTTTTAAAATTTATTCTCATAGCATCTTTAAACTCTAATGGAATCATATTCAAAGTGTGCTTCTGGACCAGAGACATTAGTGTCTCCTGAGAACCTAGAATAGATGCAGAATTTTAAGCTCCCCCAAAGATAACAAATGAGAAATTCTGGGTATGAGAACAGCAGTCTCTTTCAAGTAAGCCTCCAGGTGATTCAGATATATTGAGAATTCAATCAATATTGTCCTCATTATCAACTTACAGAGCAGGCAATCAGTAGCATACACTTCTCAGTCTTTTGTTTGAGCACGGTATTCCCCTTCTAAGTGAAGAAAGTCAATAGTGTAGAGTTCTGCAGGCCTTGGCAAGGAGATTTTCTACTAGTGGTAGTAGTGGTGGCAACCTATGCTCATGAAATGGACAATCATAAATCTCTCTCTCTTTTTACATTTAAACAGAAACTCTCCAGCATATATACAGATCAACCTCTGTATCCACGATTCTCCACCCAAGGATTCAAAAACTGCTGACTGAAATTATGTATTAATATACTTAATATGTACAGATATTTTCTTATCATAACTACCCAGGCAACACAGGTTAGCAACTATTTACACAGTGTGACATTTGCTAGGTGTTTTAGGTAATGTATCGATTGCTTCAAGTATATGAAAAGAAATGTATGTTTACATACGAATGTTGCACGTAAGACATTTTCTATTAGTGCCTTGAGTACCAGTACACATTGGCATCCAGTGGGGTGGTACACATGGATGAGGAGGGACAACTATATATACATATACACAGGTATTTGGGTTTCTAAGCTGAGCAAGCACAACTTTAAATGTCTGCTTGGAGAGAGTAAAAAGCAGACAAACAATACTGCCAAGAGAAATCATGTTATTTTTATGACAACAGCTGGATGGGAGCAGTGAAGAAAAAAGCACAAAGGCTGCAGACTAGAAATAGCATGGAACAAAACACAGTCTGGAAGTGATCTGACACATTAGCTTGTCATTGTCACCTTTTGGTTTTAAAAATGTTTTGGAAAGTAACAAAATAAACCCACTTTTATTTGAAAGTAAAGGCGTCCTCTGCATCACTGAGTGATCCATCCAAAGAAGAGTAGCAGGAAAGTGTGGGGATGATGATAGAGTGTACTTTACCGAAATTACAAGTAAACTACATATGTAGTACATGTAAATGTTGATTGTCGTAATTTTTCCAAATATAGCTTTGGGCTGACATTTCAAGGGGCTGTACGTTTTCAATTTTCCACTGGGAATTAATTGAGTCTCTGATGCACTCCCAAGGTACCAGACAGGATAGGCAAGGGGCAAGCACAGCGCAGTGCTGCTCAGGAGACAAATGCATTAACCAAAGCAACCCATTAAACTATTTACTTAAAATTGGTAAGTGCTGCTAGCAAATATAGGATGGCTGGAAATTCTGTAATGTAGGCTCTCAAACTAGTGTGGCTGTTTAAAATTAAAATTAAGAGATGAGTGGGAGTTAACCTTATGAAAGGCAAAGGAAAGTTATGGACTGAGAGAATACCACAGGCAAAATAATGGTCCTGGAAAAATGATTAGTGAGCTGAGCAAGCAAATATTGAAATAATATAAAATGATTGACAGTATATAGGAGGCTAAGGAAGAGAGGAGGAGGATCATACAATGAGGACGTAGAATGTAAGAAAAGCAGAATTGTTTCTTCTAGGTCTGTCCCTGTCTCATTACTTCAGTTTGCCCATGCAGCTCATCTGAGCAGTGCTTTAGGAAAAAAAGAATTCACATCTCTAGTGAACTGGCAGGAGGGCAGACGCAGATACTAAGCTGTGCCTACTTAGGGTAGGCACTGGCAGAATTATTTCGGCCACCTGTCAATCTAAGTGTCATTCCACATAAGAATGATAAAGTCACAGTCTCCATATTAATATCTAAGTGTAAATAACAGCAGCCCTTGGAAGTCTTCCTGCTCTGGATTTGAATGGAGCTAAGGCATTCTATTAAAAATGCTGCACATGTGGGCAGCACAGTAGAGCTGACCCCATCAGCAGAGGTGGGAGTGAGCTGGCCCTGAGGGTGTAAGAGTGGGAGAGCTGGCCACACCATGCTTGTCTGCCATGTGGTGGTGAGGGCAAGGGAAAGATGCTCACTCTTCCCCTACTACTTGTGGTGGGCAAGGGAGCTGACTATCCCCATTATCAGCTGCCGCACTCATGAAAGTGGGCCATGCAACTCACCTGAGCAGCACAGGAGAGCTGGCCCTACTGACAGAAGTGTGTGTGTGTCAACCATCCCGACAGGGTAAGAGTGAGAGATCTGGTCCCACCTCTCATCTCCCATACAGTAGTGGGGGGAGGGGAGATGGCTCCATCACCACTGGCGCGTAGGAGAACTGACCCTGAGTTGCAGGAGAACTGTCCCTGCCCCTAACCAGCTGCAGCACTCAGGAGAGTGGCCCCTACACATTGGCTGGGCAACACAGTAGAGCAGGGCCCTGATAGCTTAGCTGTGAAAGCAGGAGGACTGGCCCCGATTCTTTGCTCGTACCTGCAAGGGGTGAAGTAGCCAGAGCAATGATGGAGAGCACATCCTGGCGGTGAAGACAAGGGAAAGCTGGCAGGCTTACAACCCCTGCCACTACCAGGGGCCAGAACAAAGTTTATGAGTTGATCCACTCTGACATACACGGCATTTGTGATCTGCGGGGCACGTCTAAGGTCTGGTCTTGTAGACCGAAAGCTGCAGGACCTACAAAACACAAGGCAACAACAGGATATCCAAGAGAAGTCCCAATGAGGGCGCAGCATCTATAGTGTAGCAGAAACAAGAGCTCTTGAACCAGACCATGTGCAAATAAAAATATGTGGATAGAAGGATTTACTGCATGACTTATTGTTTTACACTATAGCTTCCACGATGAGATCGATTTTTCTTTTCTTCCTTGTTTACTTAAAGTATATTTTATTTATTTTTGGAGGGTGGTTGCAAGGGCAAAGGGCAGATATGAAGAGAAAGGGAAATAAATGGGATCGAGATGTATACTGTGAAAGACACAAAGAATAAATAAAAATAAATAAAAGTAAAAATGCTGCTCATTTTTATATACTTCTGCTTTATTGGTTATAAAGTCTTAATACCTATGAAACTATCACTGTGATGTGACAGTTATGAACGATGTATTATTTTGAATAATCAATTAACTTTGTAAAACAGAGATCTATAGATGGCTGTGATAAACACAGGTTAACTGAAAATTTTATAGGTATATTCAAGACTTAAATTCTAATTCTATCCCTTAAGTTGATAGTAGGTATTTATTGCAAATATTTCAGAAATTTGTGTTATTGATGCTGGATAATATCTATCTATCATATCTGTCTGTCCATCTATCTATCTATCTATCTATCTATCTATCTATCTATCTATCTATCTATCTATCATCTATCCTGTCTGTCCATCCATCTGTCTGTCTGTCTATCTATCTACCTATTCTATCATCTGTCACCCTCTACCTATTGAGAAAACTCCTACCTCAAAAAAAAGATAATATGCAACAAATGCAACACTTGGAATAGAAAATTACAAATATATTTATAATATATAAATATAAAATATATAAATATATATATATCCTTATGTGAATAAGTTTTATTGTTCTATTAAACATGTAGGCTAGGATACAATATGAATATGTAAAAAATAAAATATAAATAACATCCAAATTGGCATTGACACAGAAATAAAAGGTTAAGTGATAAAAAAGAATACTGTCCAATGATAATTTAATTCATGCTTTTTAAAGTAAAGTAAAAGTGGATCAAAATTAGACAAAACTACTCTCTTCATTATGGATATAAATATATTTACAAAGACAGGAGAACAGGAATGCTACTGTGGGATAGTGATGCTCTTATAGAGCCAAAGATGAAAGTGTATGGAGCCGAGCAATGTACAAGCCTTTTAGTTTACTAAAGTATTTGAAGTCAGTACACTAGAATGTTTCTCCATTAATTTTCTTATTAGGTAGAATATACGTGTTATGTTGACTCTTAAGTTTTTACTTTGTATGTTATAATTTCTACAATTTGAAAAGGAAATAGCATGTGGCATGCTCCCCAGGCAGGGAATATGAATGCAACTGTCCTCACTGTTGAAACTTTGCAGCAGGGTTCAGTGGCTATGACCATGAGCACCTCATGATTCTGTGTGGAATGAATGAAGATAATGTAAAGCAACAAGGGGCTAGAGGCTGGTCTGGAATTTGGATTATTTCAATGAATGTATTTGTCTAATATTGAGACAAGAAAGAACTACCTTCTACCTCTGTCAGCACTTCAGGTGTTGAATGGATCTACCTATTGGGTCATATTATTACTATTCACGGAAGCCATACAATCATGGTTACAGGAAATAAGTATAAATGTACAATTTCAGATCTTCACTGTGGTAAAGCAGATGCATGTGAGTTCAAGTGATATCTCAAATTCCACAACTTCCAAGTCGATGTGAAATACATGCTGTCTTGGACATTTCCATGTATTCTTTGAACTTCCCCAGGAAACCCTTCCTATCATGTTACTCTAAATGTTTCATTCTTTACTGTGCCTGGTCATACTAGCAAATAAATGGGTAACACAAGTGCTGAATGCTTTTATGTAGAAAGAATTCTTAACTAAGAACAAAGCAACAACAAAAAATCAGCATCAGGCATGGAAAATCATACACACACACACACACACACACACACACACACACACTTTCTTCACCAGGTTAATACTTTGTCATTAACTAATTGTGATTGCATGTTCCTATTTAAGAGCTAAGTTATTGCTTGTGTATTTCAGTATACTGAATATTTAAATGGATTTTTATTAATCATATATTATATTATTAGTTATTGAAATATCATAAAGTTTTCAGCCGTGTCTTTTACCAGCAACAGAGCCCGAAAAGAAACTGGGAAATGCAGGTAATTTTAGAACTCTATTAAGAAGTGGGGCAATTTTATACAAGCCTAAATCCAGGAATGAATTACCTAACCTTCTGCTACTCACTGCAGAAGAGATTTTGCTTCAGCTGTGATTCTAAGGGGATCTTTAAATTTGATATGCAAATAGAATAGATTCCTCTCCTTATGGAGACTCACAAATGGCCCTGTATGTTGGGATTGCAGAACGACCTTTGAGGGTTTTCAACCTTGTCATCTCCCTTCTGCACTCAGAATGACTTTAGCATGCTATCTGTTATTCTCAGCTCTTGTATTTCTCATAATTCATATATCTACAGTAGCATGTGCACTCACTTCCACAAACAGTCATAAGACTCCTCATAAAAACCAATATATGTTTTTGTTGGCATGAGACAAGGATCAGCTAAAAGATACACATCTATACAAAATCCATGGGAGTTTTGGGCCGGATGAATTGAGCAGCAGCAGGGACAGTGTTGAACCTGAGCCTGATGTCCATGATTTAAAAAAGAATGTGGTTAGAAATAGGAATTCTGTTAAGATGGGCTTAATTTGAAGACATGTGCTACTCAGAAATGAAGATAAAGACTTTGTGAATTTGGGGTCACACATCAAAATAAAGATGGGAGTTCTGCAGCAGTATGTGAGTTATTTAGGAGGTAGCACAGGAGTAACTGGGATGTGTATTTTGAACTCCACTTACAGTAGATGAGATTTTAATTTCTTTCATCCATTTTCTTCCTCCATTAAAATGTAGAAAACAGGAAAATAATGAAGATCAAATGAAATGTATCAACAATATAGCTGCAGTGCTTGTCACAGTGCTGGTGTCACAATAAGCAGAAAACAAATACTGTATCCTAAAATGTATCAAAACCCTTATTACATGTGCAACTTGTTCCTGGAGTTTTGGAGAAGTCAGCAAGCAGGATTTCCTTGTTTTCTCTTCATGAGGAAATGACGAGTCATATCAAAAGAATGTAGATTGAATCTTTGTTTATTATTGAGAAGTTGTCATTTAAAAGTATATTTTCTATTTCTTTTGTTTTGAAGTTATTTTATTTTATTTTTTTAAAAAAACAATCTTTTTTCACCAATCCCAATTTCCAATCCCCCCTCCTCCCTTTCCCTCCACCTACTCTCACTGCCCCCGACATCCACTCCTCAGAGAGGGTGCACATTGCTTTGGGGAAGGTCCAAGACTCTCCTTACTCTATCTGGGCTGAGCAAGGTATTCATCAAAAGAGGATAGGTCCCTAAAAAGCTAGTATAAGCAGTAGGCATAAATACTGGTGCCATTGCCAGTGGCCCCGCACTCTGCCCCAGTCACACAACTGTTACCCACATTCAGAGGGACTAGTTTGGATCTATGCTCATTCCTTCCCTGTCCAGCTGGAGCTGGTAAGCTACCTTTAGCTCAGGTAAACTGTTTGGGTGGGTGTCCCCATCATGGTCTTGACCTCTTTGCTCCTCTGACTCTTTGACTCGACTTTAAGAGCTCAGCCCAGTGAGTGCTCCACTGCAGGTCTCTGCCTCTGTTTCTATCAGTTGCTGGATGAAGGTTCTATGGTGATATTTAAGATATTCATCAATCTGACTACCCGACAAGGCCAATTCAGGCATCCTCTCCTCTATTGCTTAGGGTCTTAGCTGGGGTCACCCTTGTGGATTCCTGGGAATTTCTCTAGTGCCAGGTTTCTTGTTAGCCCCATAATAGCTCCCTCAATAAAAATATCTCTTTCCTTGTTCTCATCTCTTTCCTTCCTCCATCTCATCTATCCCATTCCCTCAAGTTCTTCTTACCCCCCTTCTCCTTTCCTCTTCCCCTTCTCCTCCCACCTTCATGCTCCCAATTTTGTCAGATGATCTTGACTATTTCCCCTTTTCAAATGGATCTGTGCATGTTTTTCTTAGGGTTCACCTTATTACTTAGCTTATCCAAGCTCATAAACTATAGGATCAATATTCTTTGCTTTACAGATAGTATTGACTTATAACTATGTAAATATCATATTCTTTCTGGGTCTGGGTTACCACACTCAGGATGCTTTTTATTCTAGTTCCATTCATTTTCATGCAAATTTCAAGATGCCATTGCTTTTACTGCAGAGTAGTACTCCAATGTGTAAATGTGCCACATTTTCTTTATCTGTTCTTCTGTTGAGGGTCATCTTGGTTGTTTCTAGGTTCTGGCTATTACAAATAATGCTGCTATAAACATAGTTGAACAAATGTTCTTGTAGTATGATTGAACATCTTTTGGGTATATGCCTAAGAATAGTATTGCTGTGTTCTGAGGTAAGTGGATTACCAATTTTCTGAGAAACCACCATACTGATTTCCAGAGTGGTTGTACAAGTTTGCATTCCTACCACCATTGGAAAAGTGTGCCCCTTACTCCATATCCTCTCCAGCATAAGCTATCACTATTGTTTTTGAACTTAGCCATTCTGATTGGTATAAGGTGGTATCTCAAAGTCATTTTGATTTGTGTTTCCTTCATGGCTAAGGATGTTGAACATTTCCTTAAGTGTCTTTCGGCCATTGGAGCTTCTTCTGTTAAGAATTCTCTGTTTAGTTCTGTACTCCATTTTTTAATTGGATTATTTGGAATTCTGATATTTAATTTTTTAAGTTCTTTATATATTTTGGAGATCAGTCCTCTGTTTGATGTGGGGTTGGTGAAGATCTTTTCCCATTCAGTAGTCTGCCTTTTTGTCGTATTCACTGTGTCCTTTGCTTTAAAGTAGCTTCTCAGTTTCAGGATGTTCCATTCATTTATTATTGCTCTCATTGTCTGTGCTACTGGTGTTATATTTAAAAAATAATATCCTGTGCCCATTTTCTTTTCTATCAGGTTCAGTGTGGTTGGCTTTATGTTGAAGTTTTTGGATCCATTTGGACTTGGATATTGTGCAGAGAGATAGATATGGATCTATTTTTATTCTTTTACATATGGACACCCAGTTATGCCAGCATCATTTATTGAAGATGCTTTCTTTTATTCATTGTAAAATTTTATCTTGTTTGACAAAAATCAGGTGTTCATAAGTGTGTGGATTTAATATCTGGGTATTCTATTTGATTCCATTGGCCCTCCTGTCTGTTTTTATGTCTATACCAAGTTGGTTTCATTACTGTAACTCTATCATAGAGTTTGATGTCAGGGATGGTGATGCCTCTGAAAGTTCTTTTATTGTACAGGATCATTTTGGCTATCCTGGGTTTTTTGTTTCTCCATATAAAGTTGGTTATTGTTCTTTCAAGGTCTGTGAAGAATTGTTTTGGGATTTTGACGGGGATTGCATTGAATCTATAGATTGCTTTTGGTAGGATTGCCATTTTTATCATGTTGATCCTACCTATCCAAGAGCATGGGAGATCTTTCCATTTTCTGTTATCTTCTTCATTTTATTTCTTCAAAGACTTAAAGTTTTTGTCAAATAGGTCTTTTATTTCTTCAGTTAGTGTTACCCCAAGATATTTTATGTTATTTGTGGCTATTTTAAAGGGTGATGTCACTATGATTTTTTTCAGCTCTTAATCATTTGTATATAGGAGGGCTACTGATTTTTTTTCAGTTAGTCTTGTATCCTGCCACATTACTGTATTTGTCAGCTGTAGGAGCTCCCTGGTAGAGTTTTTGGGTCACTTATGTATACTATCATGTTATCTGCAAATAGCGAAAGTTTCACTTCTTCCTTTCCAATTTGAATCTTCTTGATCTCCTTTCGTTGCCTTATTGCTCTAGCTAAAACTTAAATAGCTATTTTGAATTAATATGAAGAGTGTGGACAACCTTATCTTGGTCCTCATTTTAGTGGAATCGCTTTAAGTTTCTCTCTATTTAATTTGATGTTGGCTGTTGGCTTGCTGTATGTGCTTTTATTATGTTTAGATATGTTCCTTGTATCCCTGAACTCTTCAAGACCTTAATCATAAATGGGTGTTGGATTTTTACAAATGCTCCTTCAGCACTGATGAGATGACCACATTTTTTTTCAGTTTATTTATATGTGGATTACATTGATAGAATCTTGTATGTTGGACCATCCCTGCATCTCGTTGATGAAGCCAACTAGATCATGGCGATTTTTTTATGTGTTTTTCGTTTTATTTTGCCAGTGTTTTATATTCAATGCTTTTGCATCTATGTTCCTGAGTGAGATTGGTTTGTAATTCTCTTTCTTAGTTGAGCCTATATGTTTTTTAGTACATTTTTGACCCTTGTACATTCCTCTGTCTTGTGCCACCTTCTCTATTGAAGGTAATTTATTGTGAATACCCATGACTCTGGCTTGAGATGATTTCTTTTTGACACAAGAGAAATTTAGAATGTTTTTTGTTACAAGTCAGAAGTGTCAGACTTAATATCCTTGAATTTATCTAAAGTGAGTCTCAGGTACAACTTAATTTGTCTTCTGTATTTCCCCAGTGAGAGTGAATACTAGTTACCCAGAGACTAGTGCTTAGAACACACCTCCCTTATTGGATTCATTCGAGCCTCTTTTCTCTCTTTCCCAATGGTCATTTTCAACCTACCACTTTTATTTGAATTTGAGTCTTGGAGACTTATTCTCAATGTTTTCAATCAAAACAGCTACTAGCAGGAGTAAAAGTTAACATTTATTGAATGAATTCTGTGTAAAACACTGGACTACTGGGCTTTATATTAATTATCATTCAAAATGCATGTAATATTGTAGTTATTACTACATTGTACAGGTTATAAAACAGGGAAATAGAGTGATTTGCGAAGTTATCATTTGTGACTACGGTAACCTCACGTTTCAATGTCTGTACTTTTTCTTAGCTCATTCAATTGAGTAACTTTAACACCTCAAGTCAAGCAAATATCTCATGAAGATTCAAGATTCAATTAATTGAGTAAATACTTAGTGAGAAGAATTTTCTTTTTATTGGCATGTATTAATTGAGTATGATAACAATTCTATTATATTTGTTTGTGTTCCTTTGATAATATTCAATATCCCATTACTGTGGCTATTAAAGTCTAGTTGTCTTTTTACTTAAGATTATATAGTTGTTATTTCTGACCTGGCTGAAGTCAGTTCTATTAATTAAAACAACACCTTTCTCCAGGGCATATGTTTTGAAGTCAAACCAGCAGCACTTAAATTTGAGTTCTGCATGTGAATGTGTTACTGTGTAAATGGGCGTCTTAGGGAAGAGAATGGGAAAGAGAGGGAGGAGAGAAGATTTTTAAGTAGAATATTTTATATATAACTTACTATCTGTCTTCATAGCCTAATACTGGCTATTATCATTCTGGACCCTTGGAGCTTGAAGGTCTTTATGACTATAAGCGCTAGGATATGTCTAGTTAATTTAAATCTCATTTACGCCTATTATGGCTTTCTGCAGATAACTGTAAGAGGATACTATTTCCTCTGAAGCCACCACAATGCAGCCAGCTAACTGGCTGTTTCTAATGTGACTCAGCTTAGATCTGGACCCTGTGGAGTTACCCATAGGAGAGGTGAAGATGGAATGCCAGTGTTGCCTTCTGATGAGTTAATCTGAATTGCAAAGTACTGGTTCATGGCTTCATTTATAAAACCAGTTTTAGAAACAACTTTTGTTTTCTTTTAATAAGTAAGACTTTGTTTCTAAGATGCAATAAAAGGAGTAACATCAAGAAAGACCTGGAATATATGATGACAACAACTTAGAAATAAATAGTGGTATGACCTGTAAAGACAATGGTGGTTCTTTGGTTACTCACTAATTCAAGACAATGATGGATTTCAGATGTGGCATGGAGTGTAAGAGTGAATACCTTTGGGTCAAGGGGTTTAGACTTACATAGTGGCTATTATAACTCGGGTCCCTTTCATCCCCTTGTGGAGCAAATTTGCTGGCAGAATTCCTGTTTCCTGATTTAAGCTTTATAAGCCTCAACTGAAGCACCTCAGAATGGGGAAAATATCTATTTTACAAGAACACCATTTTTACAAAGCAGATCCACATCCAGAAATATTAGAGCAATGCCAATCTTATTGACAATTATTTTTGTGTCTATTCATGTCTACATGTATGTTTTTGTGTTTGTGTATGTGAGTGCAGGTACATGCCTATACCACAAAGCATTTCTGGCTCATGGTCAGAGGCTAACTTCAGGTGTTGGTCTGTACCTTCTATCTTGTTTGAAAGAGTCTCTCTTGATGCCCACTGCTGTATATGCTACGCTGGTTGTCCAAAATTTGATGATTCCCTTGATCTCTGCCTCCCAGCTACAGGTAGTACACAGAGATTACAACTGCATAGCTGTACTGCCTGACTTTGATGTGGCTTCTAAGGATCCAAACTCAGGTCTTTAGGCGTGGATCTTAAGAACTATAATGAGCAATCCAGTTCCTTGCCCTTCAGTGTCTGTCTTTAAGTAGATAACCAAATGCATTTATGACCATCCCATTCAGACTTTAATTCATCACTTGTTTATCTACTTTCTTTAATGCTTTCAGAGATTTATCAATTATTCTTTGAGATTACTGTCCTAAGAATATGCCATATTCATTCATAATTTTATGCTTTTACCTATGGTATATTTGTCTCTGTAAGTGGCAAATTTAAGCACCATCACTTTATGAAGCTTTCTCCTTTTCTGATCTGCTTCACTCACAACAACGTCCATTATTTGTATTACATTTTGAATTGTTTGTCCTTCTCCTTCTATTTATTTCATTTCAATCTCCCCACTCAGTTAAGATTATGGATATTAACATTTTCATCACCCAGCATGTTTCTAAGATTATGTAATGTTTGTTTAAACGTTAATGTGTTTTATAATTCCTGTATATGCAATTTTCTAGATAATGACCTGTTCTCTTTAATTCGACATCCTCTCTGAGCCATAGCTCAGGTTTAGTCAAAGAACAGTTCTTACAATGTAATCTGTCCTAATCACAAACTTTTAATATTTGCCAATAACAATTGGAATGAAGGTCAAACTTTGAGATTAACCAGTTAAATAACCTACAGTTTAGTATTAACTAATCTTTATCTTTTCATACAGGAAAACCTTAGTCTACTCATTGCCCTCTCTGCTATGACTTTCTATGAGGGTGTGTGATACAGAAGTCTTATGTGCGATGAGCATTTCACAGTCTTTTATTTTCTACAACCAGACTAGCTATGAATGTTAATCACCATATATGGCAAAAAAGCTTCCCTGTTGAGAAAGTTGAGAGTTATACTAATATGGGCATAAATTTAAATATTTAGGAGTCAGTTTAAAACTATGTCCATTTGGCAAGCAATAGTAAATTCTTCACTAGGGCTTATGACCTACCCAGTCATGGGTTCTTGGCCCAGTTAACACCACCAGTCATAAAGTAGTAGGTTTCCCCATAATTTTCCTGCCACTATTTTAAAATGCACATATTATGCTCTGCCTAATCATTATTGTAGCACTCAGGTTTCAAAGCTTTTAAGAACGAGGTCGCTGAGGACTTCTGTGTTTTTCAGACTTGTCATTCCTGACAAAACCTCAGCATGGATGGAAGAGGGATCTAGGAACTCACTCTTTTATTGAAAAATTATTGGCAATTGTTTGCTTCTGTGGAAGGAAGAGATCAATTTCCTTCAGAGGTGAGACCTCTGATAGTCTACCCATGTCTAGTGAATGGCTTTCCCTATACACATATTGGCAGCACTAAGTGGATTCTGCATTGCAAATGAGTACATGAAGTTGAGAGAGAAAAATGGTTGTGGGAGAAACAGTAGGAGAGGGAGTGGGTATAGATTTGATTGATACAACATGCATCTGTGAAATTCTTAAATTCAAAAGTTCTTATTGAATTTGATAAAATTTCAAAAACAAAGAAGAATCTCCTTGTACCATACTATCACCCTGCTCAATGCTGCCATCTGTGAAACAGGGAATGAGCCTTTATTACATATCAACTGTCTTACATCTTCTCCAAGATCTTTCTTTAAGCCCTGCTCACAGCAGTAGGCTGTCTTGAAACTATGCCTCAAAACTGACCACTTTTAACTCATTAAAGTTTTGACATCTTTTTCACATTTCTATATTTTTATAGCAAAGTCCTTAGTTCTTGCTGTTTTATGCCATTATTCTTAAGATGCTATAACAAGTTATAATAATCTGAGGATCTTATGTATAACTGAAATTATTTCCCATAATTCTAGAGATTAGAAAATCTAAGATGACATATAGCCATGTTTAGACACTGATGAAGATCTGTTTCTTACTTTGTAAATATCATTCCTAATGCTGAAATTTCATTTAGCAGAAGAGTAGAGAAAGCTCAGAGGTTCTTCTTTTATAATGACATTGATCCTATTTTTTATTATCCTCATAATTTATTCACTGCCCAAAGCCCTCAATCCCAATGCTCTCCCATTAGTGATTAGGTAATAATGTGTGATATTTCAGGAAAGTTGATCACACATTACTGTTTATTTATTAAGAAATGTATGCCCATTCTTGAAGGAAAATGGAGGGGGATTGGCTTTGGGAGAGAAGAGAGGTAGGGCAAACAGAACGGAATGAAGTGAGAGGAAACTGTGGTTAGGATGAGTTGTATGAGGGAAGGAAATTTTTTAAAAAGAACAAAGTATGCCTCCTATCACCAAAGCAATCTGTATACTCACATATAGTGAGCTTATAAAAGTAGCTTAAGAAAATTCAAAATTCTTGTCTCACACACACACACACACACACACACACACACACACATATATATATCTTCAGCTAACATTGTAATTTGGTACCTACTATGCGTTACAGTGGCATACTAATTATGTACTAATGAATAAGGTAACCAAGAATGTGTGCATAAATAATTGATAGTTTGTGATTGTGATTGATGAAATGTTAATATCATTCAAAGTTAACGCCACCTCACCACCTGTGCCATTGGAGGAGAAAGAAGATGCCTAGGTTAGAAGGCTTTACAAATCCGAGAGTGTGTGAACAAGACATCAAGACCAAAGTTACCTAGAACAAAATGGTATCAAGACAAAAGTATTTAAAGTAAATGATTTTTTACAGCCATATGTATTTCTGTTTTCATCATTTTAATGTTTTAATTGAAATAGACTCACATCTATTTTCCTCCTCCATTTCTACTTCTAGTCCCTCCAAGTTACCCTTCCTCAAATCCCCCCAAGACCCTTCCCTCTGTCAAGTTTTATTATTATTTTATCTATCATCTATCTATGCACCTAAATATATATGTATGTATAAGTATATATAAATACAAGCATGCTAGACCAGCATAGTTCCTTGCTGTTTTATAAATCTTATTCTTATTCTTATACCTCAGATAAATTTAGCTACCACCCATCATCAAACAAAAGAAGCTTTTCTTTACAGAAAATGGAGATTATCATAGAAAAATTACAACTGGACAAATGCAGCTACAGATTGTGAGGAACCCAACCTTAGCTCATAAATCTACATCACAGTTATAAAGCAGAGGATACTATGGAAAGGGGGCTAGACAAGTTTTAAGGGCCAGAATTCTGGTTAAAACTGCTGAAAGCTTGTCTCTCTCAGAAATGGCTGTATTAACAGTA
Organism: Arvicola amphibius; assembly: GCF_903992535.2. NCBI lineage: Eukaryota > Metazoa > Chordata > Mammalia > Rodentia > Cricetidae > Arvicola > Arvicola amphibius. The sequence continues at coordinate 74,507,245 of NC_052051.1, forward strand.
TCAGAACAACTTAAATTTCAATAAACATGCTAACATGGAATTGGGGAGATCTTCACTAGACAATGGACTGCTTGTAACTAATGGCTTCTAGAAGAAATAGAATTGACCTCTCACAGGGATGAGATCATTTATTGGTTATCCAGAGGAAGAAAAATGAACTCAGTAAATTCTTGAAAGAACATATGTTGTGGACTCTAAAGAACAGAAAAGAATGAATTAAGTTTAGACAAGTCACTTGGAATTACACTCTGGGAGCCTCTTAGGTAGAGAAAAACATGGATTTCTATAGCAAAGTGTTAACATTTTATTTTTTTTCTTAGACAGTACCTCACAATTTAACATGAAAGTAGATGAATCCATTATAAAAGTTAATTTGGACAATTTTAATGACTTATATGTTTATTCAGAAAGAAGAAGCACAGGCAATATTTCTTTGGAAATATTGTATTAACCCATTTTTCCCTTTTGAATACACATTTTCCTCCAGATTAAACTATGGAGAACCTACACAACTCTCATGATGCCCTTAGATTTTTCTACTGCTGTGAAGGAACACCATAACCAAGGCAAATCTTATGAAAGAAAGTATTTAATTGGTAGCTTGCTTATAGTTTCAGAGTCTAGTTCAATTGCTGTGGGATAGTCTATGGTATGCTATAAAAATTTGTCTCTCATATTGGTTTAATAAAATGCTGATTGGCTAGTAGACAGGAAGGAAGTATAAGCAGGGTGAACAGACTAAGAGAATTCTGGGAGGAAGAAAGGCAAAGAGTCAGTCACAAGCAAGAAACAGAGAAAACAAGATGAGAATGTCTTACTGAGAAAAGGTACCAATCCACATGGCTAAACACAGACAAGAATTATGGATGAATAATATTAAGTCATAATAGCTAGTTAGTAATAAGCCTGAGCAATAGGTCAAACAGTTTATAATTACCTTAAACCTCTATGTGTTTACTTTGAATGGAAGTGTTGCAGGACTGGGCAGGACAGAAACTTCTGTTTAAAAATGGCACCTAATGTTCAGCAAGTATATCCACATAAAATCTGAGAGAGCTTGGGAAGAGATTCTAGACAAAAAAGACCAGAGTTGAGTGCAACTTCTTAGTAACCATTTTTATTCCAGTAGGCTCTGATCTCTAGAGGTAAGTATAGGAGCTGTTCCTTTAAAGAGAGGCTTCCTGACTCAGCATTAGCGGTAAAAAACCTTGCTTCTCTTTTAAGAAGCCCTGCCACTAAACACTTAAATGGTGTTTATGAGCTGCCAGGGGTCTGTTCTTTGTAGTGTCATGGACCTAGAAACAACTACAGAGTTGTGGCTTTAAATGTGGCTCCCATCTGAACCTCTGCTATGAAGCTAGACTTTCAAAAAGCTAAGGATTGGGGCAGAGTCAGCTCTCAAAGCTGCAGCTTTAATCCTAGTCATGCTGCTTAGTTGATTAAAGACTTATGTGCTCAGAAAAAGATAAATGTATACAACAAAGACAGATTCAGATGAAAAAACAGTTTACAGTGTTTTAAAAAAATATACATAGGCTTTGGAGAGAAAGAAAAAAAGGATAGAGAAAATCCTTAAAAAATAGAGTAGCCTGGCATGGTAGCACACACTTTTAATTCCATGACTTGGGAGGTAGAGGCAGGCAAATCTCTGTGAGTTCAAGGCCAGCCTGGTGTTCAGAGTGAGATCCAGCACAGCCAAAAATATATGGAGAAACCCTGTCTCTTATGTTGTCTTTGAACTGTTAGACTGCTGAGGAATGAGCAACAGTTGCTAAAAGGCATTTTATTATAGATGCTGCTGGATTAATCTAACCTATATATTTTGAAAATCCCTTGACTTCCAAATTTCAGTCAAAAGATATTTTACTTTGAAGAAGACATTTTGCTTTCATTTTCACAGGAAATGAGAGGCTGTGGATTCATTCTGGCTTAAGAAAAATAAGGTTAGATTGAGGAAGACCCCCTGAAAAAAACCTCCAATGAAAATGGATAGACCAGAAGACCCAACATTTCAGAGCACCTCTTTTGCAGTTTCTTCTGAGTTATGCATCCAGAACATCTTCAAGACTTCTGGCTGAGGTGATCCAGCCTCACAGAATATTCCAGTCAGGACTTGTCAATAATCCTAAATTTTCTTTGGGTCCCTGTAAAATTACCAGCACCCCCAATCAGCAGGGAGTAGCCCAGAAAACTATGCCCACATTCCCCCAAACAATGGATTTTTTGGATTTTTCTGCCTGACTATTGGCCAAATCAGCTTATTTATTAACCAATGATAAAGAAGCATATTGACAGACACATCACAGAGGTGCACATGTCACAGGCCTGGTCACCAATGTCTGGACCTGTAGGGATGAGGTGGGTGTTTAAAGGAGTAGTGTCCAGTGGAGTGAGGACAAAAATAAACAAACAACAACAAACCATCAAGGTCCTGAAGGCAAACTGTATAGGATACTGGGTCTCCAGGCTTTTCCAATCCTCTTTGGTTTCCTGACTGAGTAAGGCACATTCCTCCGTCTCACCATCTACCTTGTCCTTCTCTTGGTTGTAGAAAGTAAAGGAGTAAACCTAATACAAACTAAAACTTCTGAGACTAAGATAGTACACATCTTTATGTCTTATATGTTGTTTATCTGTATTCTGCTACAGTAATAGAAAGTGGACTGCTGTTCCTCCTGTAAATTCTACTGTATAACAAAGGTCTCGTGCTGGTTTATGTGACAAGCATCTTTATCCAAGTAGCCATCTTGCCTGCTTACTTTAAATCTTTAAGATTAAAACTTTGAAAAGATTTTAATAGGAAATAAGCTAAATAGGGTCCCAAGTCAACCTTTTAGCTTGATGTCAGGATAATTTAGAACTAATATCAGTTTAAGGTCAAATTATTTATTATTTATTTAAAATATAATTATATAATTTTTTCCTTTCTCTTCTCCCTCCTATCCCTCCCAGATTTACAACTTCCTCTTCTAAAACCCTTGTTACATATATAATATCAAAGAATAAAGAAAGAAATATAACTTGTTGACTTCATTCAGCAAATTGTTATGTAAGACAAACAATTATATAAGAATTTAAATGGTCTAAAAATAATTTACAACAGCCTCAGCAAAAACACTTTAAGCCTGCTTTGTTTTTCACAGTAAATTTAAGGAAAAGAACAAAAAACACAAAATAAACTTAATGTGGCCACATACTGAGTAATCAGCTTTAAATCACAGACACAGGCTAGTTTGTCTCTTTTAAATGCAAATGAGAATGCAGGCAAGTCTCTCATCAAAAAATTTTCTTCTAGAAATAACCATGCTTACCACCACTGTCTCTGGAGGAGAATGTTCGTTTAGAGTGGTCTCCATGACTCCGCAGAAGGCAGAACTGTACCTGTAAAGATTCTGGATCTTTTGCTCTATTTTTTTTTTTTTTTTTTTTTTTTTTTTTGGTTTTTCGAGACAGGGTTTCTCTGCAGCTTTTTTAGAGCCTGTCCTGGAACTAGCTCTTGTAGACCAGGCTGGCCTCGAACTCACAGAGATCCGCCTGCCTCTGCCTCCCGAGTGCTGGGATTAAAGGCGTGCGCCACCACCGCCCGGCTTCTATTTTTTTTTTTTATAGAAGTACTATTAATAGAATTGAATGATGCTGCTATTTTGTCTGTGTCAAAGCAGTAAAACGTCGATGGTTTTAAGAGATTGGTGCAAGGTTGCCTGACTGAAAGAGCCAGAATGGAAACGAAATCTTTACAAATCTCAGACAAGTGTGACTAGTAGTTTAATTCAGACATCAGAGGGACCTTGAGTGGCTGGCAGAGGACCAGAGGCAGTGCTGGGTATGTGAGGCCACCTCGGTAGGAACGCGGAGAAAGATTGCTCATGTTGATGTTATAGTTTTTTTTTTTTTTTTTTTTTTTTTTTTTTTTTTTTTTTTTTTTTTTTTGGTTTTTCGAGACAGGGTTTCTCTGTGGCTTTGGAGCCTGTCCTGGAACTAGCTCTTGTAGACCAGGCTGAAACCAAGTCTGTTCTTTAACGATAGGAATTGCGCTCTCCCCCAACCTCCATACTTTAGGACACTTGTGGCTCCAGAATGCAGGCTGATTTGGGGACTAAGAGGAATAGTGTGGAAAAAAAATCGCACCCAGTTTAAATTGAATTTTGTAGCAATTTTAAAACTGTTTTGCATGAATTATTTATAATGGCTTCTGGGAAGAGTTTTTACTCTCTTGTTCTTTTCCACTTTGTTAGAGCAACACATTTAAATATGCCCATGAAGCTCATCTATCCAGCTTCTCTGTGATGGAATGCTTGTAATTCATCACACTGCTGTGTTTATGATGTTTGTCGGCATGATGATCCATGTAAGAGTAATTACCATATCAATTTCATTTATCCAGCCTCAGTGCATTTGACCCTTTCTAAATGAATTCCTGCTTTTATATTCATTTCAAAAGGGACAACGGAAACGTTCTTTTGCAATAAGTAAAACTAATATCTCTCATGTGTTTGAGGTCAGTGGCCTAAATATTTTCTTCTATTGCAGACTAGGGTCTTACTGTCAGGTTTTTACATCCCCGGCAATTTCATTTATATTTCATTAAAATAAAGCTGACGTGAGGGTTGAGGAGATAGCTCAGTAGTTAAGCATTACTGTCATTCTTTTAGAGGACCCAGGTTCAGTTTCCAGCCTTCAGACTGTGGTTCCTTAGCTGCTCTCTCTGAACTAGGCAGCAGCCATTGTTCATGGTAGAGTTCTGTCCTTTATCCTCCTCTAACCTGTTAACACCTCCTGAAGAGGCTATTCATTGTTTTCACAAACATTCTTAACTCCAATAAATTAACAACTATTCTTCAAAAATAGTCCTTGTCCCCTGCATCAACCATTTTTATTATCTCCTCTAGTCAATAACGTGATTGAACATTTTTGAGTTTCGTATCTTGTGTGGCCTAGTGAATTAATGTATGTTTGCCTCTCCTGTTTACCTGTATCTTAGTTCATTTTAGAAAACATGTTTTAGAACCTCCAGGAATAAAATTAGAACTTTCCTACTAAACTTGATTCTTTCTAATTTTTTTCTCCTTTTGGAATAGTCAAAGAAAATCATAATTCTCCAGCACTGAGCCAATAAGTTTTCTGAAATATGCCCATTATTATGTAAGCATATCACTAAAAGCAAAGCATACTAAGAAAGTGCTGGTAACATTAGAGCAAGAATTAAGAAAAAGTGAGTGCAATTCTTCTGGTCTCAATAGAAATATTTTCTTATTTAAAAATACTCACCAATAGAGCCAAGATGAATTTTCTTTTCTTCTCTCCCTTGGAAAGAAAAAGAAGGTAGCAGGTGACCACTGTTCATCTTCTGTATCATATGTTGGCAATACTCTGAGGAAACACTATGCTCTTAATCTCTTGGTTACTGCTGAATCCTTACCATAAGAAAATCCTGTACAGAGCACCGGATGCCTCATCAGTGAGGGTATTTAGAATAAATTAGGTTCATCAGTTTTCTGTGCCCCTCTTTTTTTTTTTTTTTTTTTGTCTTCCTTTGAGACAGGGTTTCTCAATGTAGCTTTGGAGCCTGTCCTAGAACTCACTCTGTAGACTGGGCTGTCCTCAAACTCACAGATATCCTCCTGCCTCACCCTCCTGATTGCTGGGATTAAAAGCATATGTCGCCAGTACCTGACTCTGTGTTCCTTCTTAATAATATTATTTTAACAAATAAATGGCTACCTCTGCAAGATGTAAGAGTAAGAAGAGTAAGTTCAGAAACTATAGTACCCTGGAGTCTTTGCTGTTTACCTGTTTGTCAGCTCAGATCCTCTCAGGCAGCAGGACCAAGCAACTTGGAATTTTTATACCCAATATTTCGCTTTGACTCCTGTTGCTTGATGCCAGGGCTTGGATAGATCTCTTCTCCCTCAGGGTAATAGTAACATGTGTGGACCATTAGTGAATGGATCTTTAATGAATTTCCTGGGGGCAAGATTGCATTTTTCTACCCCACTGACATTAGTCTTGGTTAAAATGATGAGAATGACAGCTTTAATCATTAATAAATGAATTGTCAATTTTTGCTACAATAAGCAGCTAATGATCCAGTTTGTGGCTATGCTATGAGTGTTAGATATGGACATGATGTTTGGATGAGGAACTTATTTTGTGTTTACAAACTATTGAGAATTAAGGACATTTGTAGTCACCACCAGGAATATGTAGATACAATGTACTTCATGGGGAGGAAGTAAAATCAAACCACTGTTTGATGACTATACTAAAAAAATTATATATACTAGTTAAATATTGTTATTTTAAGTGCTATTTACAATAATAGTTACAATGTAGTGTGCATGAAATCCAGACATTTTTTTTTCATATCTCTAAATTCAGCCAAAACTTAGCTCTCATTTCCTCTAAATTTAGCCTAAAATTGTATTTGCTTTATGGTTTCCCAGTTATTCTTTTATTCTATGCCAATTTTAAGCTCCTTCAGGAGTTTTAAATTGTAACAGTTATACTACTTTAATAAACTTAGGAGAAGATAAATGGTTTTTCTCCAATGAAAGAGCTAAGTTTTTAAAACATGTTCTAGAACACAAGTACTGAAATTCATTTTTGATGAATATCAAAAGTATTTACAAACACAGAGAGAGAGAGGCATCCACCTAGCATAAATACCAATGGACTATAGATAAAGCTCTCCAGGGCAAGGTATCTGTAGTTTCCCTGCTTGTAATGATAAGAATATAGTTATTATACTCTCAATTGAAGCCCAAACCTAAAGAGCTTAAAACATGATTGAAGCCAGGCCAAGGTTAGTGGAAACACTTGATTGTGTTTCCAGATAAACCTGGATTATCTTAGTAATAGTCCATGGAGACACATTTAACCCTGCCCAGAATTTGCTCACTTTGCCCTGGGGACCAGCCCATTAATGTTTCTTTAGGTCACAGAAAGAGCTTTGATTATTGTGCCAGAAAGCTACTAGGATTAACTGAATTCCTGATCATTCCCATTAGAGTCATTTCATTTTAAGTGATGAAGTCATTCCACAAAACACTAGAGAGTGATGTTACAGCAATGTTCAAGAGCTTTCAAGTTATCAGGTCTGTTGATATTGTCTGCCTTTGGTCCTATCTTGGGTCTAATCAAGCTCTTAACAAGTATTGGGAATGGTGGTCACATGTTTTGCCAAACTTCATCAACATGCAATCTGGGATTCCAGAGAAGATGAAATTTCTTTTCAGAGTATCTTCATTCTCTGATGGATTGTGTGTTAGCTACTCTGACTTTTGAAAAGGCTTTCTTGTTGTCCAGGCTTTTACCAGTTGTCCCACCTTTAGTAACACAAGGGGAGAGAGTCTCAGCCAGAGTAGAGAGAATAGATTTCTTAAAGGAATTGTTTTGTCAAATGAAAGGAGAAAAATAATAAGTTACAAAGTCAAAATTAGGAAAAGGCAGGATTCTTCTCATCCACATTCATTAGTCTCTTTTGAAGTCAGATAAAATCTGGACCTAAGATTTTCATTTTCTATTTTCCCTTGAGTTCATGTTTTTGTTAAGAGACTGAAAAATCAAATATTTTAAGAAAGGGGTTGCAGAAAGTTGTCTTTGCTGATTGAGTCCAGTTTTAAAGCACAGTAGACAGTATTGTTTATCCCAATGAGAGAAATCACTGCTTTCACATCTTTGATAACTGTAATGAGTCTTTCTCTGTTCCACCAGCCAGCTCCCAAATAACAACACAGAGACTTATTATTAATGATGAAGTTTGGTCTTAGCTTAGACTTGTTTTTAACTAGCTATTACAACTTAAATTAACTCACTTCCTAATAATCTACATTCTTCCATGTACTAGCTATCCTACTTCTTCTATGCTTCCCGAAGTCTCTCCCAAACCTAGATTTATCTCCTACCCTACCTCCTCTTCCTGTGCCCATAAGTTCTGCCTATACCTTATGCCTAGCTTTTGACCATTCAGCTCTTTATTAAACCAAACACAGTAATCTATATCTTGATACAATATACAAATATCCCACATCACTTCCCCCTTTTAACTAAATAAAAAGGAAAGGTTTCAACTCTTACATAGTAAAAGTATAAACAGTAAGATCAATTATCAGGTAAAAATTGTATTTACAATGTACAGTCTATCTGTATTTGAAAAATTCAGAGAAAATAATATTATATATCCTATCTCGGTGAGTCAAAAGTTATGTACATAATTTGCTCTCTATCCTAACTTGTGTCACCAACTGCCAACTATCTTTTTAGACTTCAAAATGTTTTCTTAGATAAACAACCTAAGCTTTTATGTCTCTCAACCTTATATAGTTTATACCTCTTTTGTGAATTTCTTTTCTGAATTTGGTAACAAGAAAACTATAACTATCTAGTCTTTAAACCCATCAAAGTTTTGAGAAGGAATCTTTACCTAATGAAAGAAGAAATGCAGGGCAAACAACTGATGTATGAAGTCCTTCTGTATATGTGTTGCTTTTGTTGGTTAATGAATAAAGAAACTGCCTTGGCCTGTTGATAGGGCAGAGTAGAACTAGGCAGGGAAAATTATACTGAATGCTGAGAGAAATGCAGAGTCAAGAAAAGCCATGTAGCTCTGCCAGAGACAGATACTGGACAGAACCTTGCTGGTAAGCCACAGCCACTTGGTGATACACAAATTAATGGAGATGGGTTAATTTAAATTATACGAGGTAGCCAGAACTATGGTTAAATAATTGGCCAAACAGTATTGCAAATAATATAGTTATTTTGGGGCTGAGCAGCTGGGAATAAACAAGTAGCCTCCTACTACAAACAACTTCCAAAACTAAGAAACAACAGAGACATCTGGCTGCCTGGACAGACACCAAGGTTCCTTTGTAATGTTGGGACATTCATCTTTGGACAAAAGCCTAAAATATCTGACAGACTTTCTTGTGAAGCAGGCATTTTGAAGAACTGTCTTATCTTTGCAAAGTTCAGCAGTCACCTCCTTTTGTGTCATGCTAGTCCATACTGGACAGCATAAGATCAGCAGTTGAGGCTAGGGAAGTTTCTTGCCCAAATGGTTAGTGTTGCCACACTAAATGCAAACTTTAAATGGAGGTCCCTCAATGCCTATCATTCATTTTTGAAGTAAATTAGTGCTGCAGTAGCAGATGTGTCTTACTTTTATAGAAAGCCTTAGGCTATTAAAATATTTTAAGTGCCATATTTTGTAGGTCTCTGAAGTGCTTGAAGACCATCTACTTATTTAAAATATATCTGTTAGATTTTGAAAACATACATAACATGAACACAAACTTGATTGTTAGATGATTAACTATTAAGTTGTCTTTATTTATTATCCTAAATAGAATTTAAGGGCTAGAACTTTACCTTACATTGTTAAATGATGTGGAAAGGTACAATAACTTAAAAACAAATAGAAATATATATACAATATGAGAAAATAACCTTAAATGTATCAATATACAAAAATCCTTAGCAATGTAAAATATTTGAGACTAATAGTTATTTTTATTTCAAAAGTAGAATCAATTCACCCTTTTATCTCATCATTTTGACACTATATCTCCTCTTTTTTCTTTCATAAAGAGAGCTTGAAGATAATTTTTGTTCAGCTTTTTGCCTGACTACAACTAATAACAATTTGTTACCAATCCACTAAGCAAAGATAAATATGCATAATCTATTGAATGATATAAAGCTACCCACACTACCTCTTGGAAATGTGAACATCCTGCTTCCTGTTGTTTGTGGGCAACAACATATTTAGGGAACACTGAGAAAACTGGGATGATAAGAAAATCCTGGGAAACCTACCTGTATTTTTATTTTCTTATTTAGTCCTGTATGGTAGAATAATGTAGAGCTTATCTGAAGTCCTGGATGGACTGTGAGTTTATACAATCTCAGATAAAGTTTGAAGTTGTTCTAGATACAGAATTTTGAGGAAATTGCAACAGTGACATTCTGAGAAGTTGGATCACCTGGTCTACTTATATTGATTAGTCTGGTCCCTATTTTCTGAAAACACATAAACCTTTAAAGGTAACATATATATCTGGATTAACACACATATTTGAAGGGGCGTGGTCGGTCGGCAATTGGAATTAACCAAACTAGCTTTATTATAAAATACTCAGCTTTAATAAAAGGAGGAAAAGGGAGAAACTTACAAAGCCAGAGTTCCATCAAAGCTCAGGAAACAAGAGAGCGAAAACAAATGCACATGGATGTTTTAAAGGTATTTGCCCCCCCCACCCCGGAGGGGACATGCCCCTCAAACAAGGGGATTGGTTAGCTCCCCCATCACCTCCCCCTTTTGTCTAAATAAGACAGATTCAAAACCAAATACAACTATACATAATGGGAACAGATAATAAATATAAAATTACAAACAACAAACAATATTAAGCAAGAAACATATAAAAAAGTTTTATTATATTCCCCCATCACATATTGAAATGTGTGATGTGTATAAGTCAGTGAAAGTTTAAGATATAGATTTTTGTTTGTTTGTTTTATGTCTGAGTGGGTAAAAGTTACCTGCCAACTTTATAAGTCGATTTGGACTTTATAACCAAACTTCTATCCATGCCATATGAAAAGATAGCATGTGATAATAAGTCACGAAGATTCTGTAGATAACATGTTTTATCCAGTCTCAGACCTGTTTCCATAATGGAGGGATCAGCATATATGTCACCTGTCCTGTAGTCTTTCTTGTTTACTATTTTTCCTCATATCTGTAGCCAAGACTTTCAGAGAGTTTTCCCAAATCAAATCTGATCTGTTTAATTTTGAAGAGTACTATAATCTTTTGTTTCCACAGGAAAAATAACCTTCCTTTCAAAACAACATATTTTCTGACTTCCATTTTGAGGTTAATACATTTTTAAAATAAAGATGGATTGAATCTAGCAGTTTCCATAATCCAATGTCTTTTAACAGTTATTGTGTTTTTGCACACTAGCATTTAAAACATTTCAAAGTTAACAAAGTACCATTCAGGATCCATACACCCTGTGTATTTTCCATCTTTGCATGTCTTATTTTTATATTTCTTTACTTTTTAACAGTTTTACTTTATTACTTTTAAACTATTTTATGACTGTCTATACTTATTTTCCTTTCTTTAGCATCTAAGTATATGTTGTTTTTTTAAAAAAAATTAAGGAGAGCAGAGAAAAATGTAGAGCTCAATAAAAATTGATAAAAAAGAGAAAAATTATTTAAGCAGTTTTTTCATTTTACATATCAACCACAGTTCACCCTCCATTCCCATATCCCACCCTACCACTTTCCCCACTCAGTCACCAATCCACTCCTCACAATGAGTAAAGCCTCTCATGGGGATTCTACAAAGTCTGATATACAAGTTGAGGCAGGACCCAGTCCCTTGCCCCTGTATTGTGACTGAGCAAGGTATGCCTCCATAGGAAATGGGCTCCAAAAATCCAGTTCAAGCACTGGGGATGATAAATCCTGGTTTCATTAACAGTAGCCCCACAGACTTCCCAAGCCACAGAACTGCCATTCGCATTCAGAGGGGCTAGTTTGTTCCAATGTGTGTTCCCCAGTTTTCAGTCCAATGTCAGTGAGCTTCAATAGCTTGGGTCAGCTCTCTCTATGTGTATCCCCATCATGACTTGACCCCTTTACTCAAATAATCCCCTTTCCTTCTAAGTACGTTTTAAATATACTGTACCTTTTTAGAGGTTTTCTATGTCTGGACGCAATTTTATTAAATGCCTGCAGCATTCACTGACCACATGAAACAAACATTACACCATTTCAGTCATCCCTGGCTCATATTAGTGCATGGTGCATGGCACTGGCTTCCAGTAGCCATGTCTCTGTATGCCAAACACCTGCCTGTGAAAGATTGCAGGACTTAGAAACCACATCTGGCTACAAATTTATGTATTTGAAAGCTTTTTAAAAATGCTTTCTCAGGTCCTATGTGGATATAGGCGTCCTCATATTGAATGTCAAATGTAACGAGTCTTTCTCTGTCCCACTAGTAAGCTCCCAAATAATGACCTGGAGATTCATTATTAATTATGAAAGGTTAGCCTTATTTTAGACTTAGTTTGAACTAACTCTTATAACTTAAATTAACCCATTTCTACTAACCTATGTTTTATCACATACTGCCCATTCTGCATATTTTGTGTCTCCTGGAGTCTCCCAAATGTATATTCATTCCCTACTTCCTCTCTCTCTGTACAGAAGTCCGGCCTATGCCTCCTGCCTAGCTATTGGCCAGTCAGCTCTTATTAGACCAATCACAGCAATATATATCTCCACATGGTAGAAAAGCAGAAGAGAAATATTCATTTATGATCAGAAGCTTATTTGTATCTTTCTATTTTCTGTGCTTTAATCTCAGTTTTATGTGTTTAAGTGTGTATGATACTGTATATGCACAACAGGCATGTGTAGTGCCCATGTGGAAATCTCAAGGCAGGTTTCTTGAGACAATAGGATAAAAAGAGTCTTAGGGCAACACTGTCTTGTCAAGAATTCTTTTAGGGGATCTTTCAGGAAGTTTCTTTTTGAAAGCAGTTAGTACCAGGGTAAGATATTCAGACAATTATAGTTGTGCAAACAAATATAAAGGAATAATTGTCATATTAATGAAGACAGTAAACCCTGTCTGAGCCGTATATGTATGAATAGATGGTTTTACTTCTCAAACTCTTTTTGACCTAGAAAATTACAACCTAGATAATGCAATAAATATGTTTTAAATTCACTTAAATGGCAAAAACTCACTCAAGATAATATAAAGATAATATGATTTATCTGACAGATGTTAAGATATGAGTAGAATAAAGATAGCAATATCTAAAGAAATATTTAAATATAAAATATAATTCCAAAACCTGATTAAATATATTCAGCTATCTCTTGAAATCTACACTATTTTAATACTTAGAATAGTATTAAAAAATTCTATGTCTTTTGTAATAAAGAAGAAATATTTTGAACTCTTTATATTTCTTTTTGTTTTAAAGTGACTTCCTTGCTGTTACTTTTTTTGATTTTTTTTGGTTTATATTTTTATATTTAAAAATTTCCATCTCCTCCCCTCTTCCTCCCCCTTACCTCCCCTCCCCTCTACCCATACCCCCTCCTTCCTTTTCAGGCCAAGGAGCCATCGGGGTTCCCTACTCTATGTTAAGACCAAGGTCCTCCCAACTCTCCCCAGGTCCAGGAAGGTGATCAACCAAGCTGAGAAGGCTCCCACAGAGCCTGTCCATGCAGAAGAGTCAACGATCAGCGCCTTTGTCCTTGGCTTCTCTGTCAGCCTCCACCTTCGGCCACATTCAGAGAGTCTGGTTTGGTCTCATGTTCCATCAGTCCCAATCCAACTGGAGTTGGTGATCTCCCCTTAGTTCTGTCCCACCATCTCCATGGGTGAACGCACCCCTCACGGTCCTGACTTTCTTTCCCATGTTCTCTCTCCTTCTGCTCCTCATCAGGACCTTGGGAGCTCAGTCCGGTGCTCCAATGTGGGGCTCAGTCATTTTTTTCATCTATCGCCAGGTGGAGGTTCTATGGTGATATGCAAGAAATTCATCAGTATGGCTATAGGAACTGGCCTTTTCAGGCTCCCTCTCCTCAGCTGCCCAAGGAACTAACTGGGGGCGTCTCCCTGGAAACCTGGGAACCCCTCTAGGGTCAAGTCTCTTGACAACCCTCAGATGGCTCCCTAAATTAAGATATATGCTTCCCTGCTCCCATATCCACCCTTCCTGTATCCCAAGCATCCCATTCCTCCGAGCTCCCCCCATTCTCCCCTTCACGCTTTTCTGCTTGTCTACTCTAGAGCTTAGACCTAGCTGTTACTGAAGCAAAGCAATGCAAAGCAAACAACCCTTTTCCTTTCTGTTCTTTTGGTCCTGTTTTTCTTTTGCCTTAACATTCATTCAATTTTTGTGGGTTTCAACCTGAAATACAATGAAACAAGAGAAATATCCAAGGAATGATGGCATTTATTGGTGAAAATTACATCACAATAAGGATATATATGTCATAGGAAAGGAGGGGCTCAGAAAGGCTGAAGCAATGGAGATTTGTTTTCAGAGAGGCTTTCACTATGCAGCCACTTATGCCTCAACTTCTCAGGTGCCAGGTCACAGGTTTGTCCTGACTCACCTTGGTCAAGGGGAAGGATTTGGGAAGAAAGAATGAGGAGTCAGAGCAGAAATGTTCACTATACTGGTTCACCGCTGTAGTGACTTGTGTGCAGGGTTGAACAGTAATCGAACTGGCATTCTTGTAAAAATCTAATACATTTTTCTCAAAGGGTGTAGTGACTCTATGGTAGCAGCAGAATGACACCCACTGTTGAATCATCATTTATATAGACCCTTCCTTTATAACTTTTTAGCTTTACTCATTTTTTTTCAGAGATGACACTTAAAAGTCTAGTATGATTTTGAGAACTTTCAACTTCCTTTTCCTGGTAAAACCACAATATTTCTCTTATGTTGTTTCTCTTTGTTGCACCCTCTAACTTAGGATACACCTTCTTTATAAAGGGCCTCAACCCTGGAAGCATAACTATTTTAATATAGCCTATGAACTTACTTATAATTATGCTATCATTTTAATCTCTAAGAATAATATTTGATTACAGCATACATATCAAATATTCCATGAATATAAATTGCAGTATAGATTTTCACAAAACTTACCAGCATAACTGTTGTGTAAAACGTGTACTCCTGTAGTGTAGGGAGAGACAACTGCACTGGGGATAAATTTCATCTAACGCCATCTGGACTGGTTTTTCACTTACATGCACTACCTATTCTCTTCGTATTTCTCTTTATTTTTTCACTTCTCTCTGTTACACAGTTCCTGTATTCCAGTTCTGTTTATCTAAGTTCTGACCTGACCTGTTGGCATCTTTGCATCACATTCTCACATCCTCGGGATAATATCAACTTAAAACGAGTGAAGAATGAGGTAGTTTTACCTGGGGGTGATTGTATCAAACATGGAATTTAGTGGCCATACAAGCATTACATTCAAGAGTCATCAGGGAACATTCTAGAGCTTTCCTGTGTTTGAAAGACCGTTGCTACCCTCTCATCCAGAGGATTAGTCATACTTAGGAAGGAACGCTCTTCTCTTTACACTGGCATTAACAGTATAATGATATTAATTCATAGGAGGAAAAAAATCTCATCTCTGAAATATATTACACAATATGGTGTCTCATGCAGGAAATCACTAAGGATGCTTGGGCAATTCAAACTCTCCAAGTATCGTTTAAGAAATACATATTGCTCAAATGGGGCTTCCATTTTCCTGGGTAAAATGCACAGTCTCATTCAAAGGCATTATTTGATAATAGAGAGGGTAAGGGAGGAAGAGAGGAAGAGAGAAAGAAAGGGAGAGAGACAGAAAGACAGAGACACAGAAATACAGAGACAGAAACCTAGAGACAGAGGCGTAAAGGTGCATTGTTCAGTCAAAATAATGACAACATTAGGTCTCTAAGGGAAGAACTTATAGAAGAGATAGGCATGGGTTGAAGAAATGTTTTCCTCCTCTCTCATGGGTCAGGGATGTATGACTAAACTAACATTAGATTAAGAAGAGAAAAGGGCATCGATATTTATTATATGCACAGAATTATGGAAAAGTGATTATCCAATAACCCACTGGTATTCAGAAACTTCTATTTTCTTCTTCACAATGAGAGAGCAAAAAAAAAAAAAAAAAAAAAAAAACATAGGCAGAGGGGTAGATCAATGGTCAAAAGAAACAAAAACAGCCTAAGACAAATTTCCTGTGGGTTCTGGGTTAGGCAGCACAAGGTGAAGGATTAACTTCTCTAGGAGCAAAGAGCTGTCTTCAGAAGAAGTGCAAACTCCCTTGGTGGGCTGACTTCTAGATAGTGAGATCTTAAGGAGGAAGTCCTAGACAATACTACCATTTATTATCTTCCTTCTTTTTGTGTCTGTGTTTTTCTTTCCTCTATTTTTTCTTTCTTTTTTTTTTAGAATTTCAATCACATTCCCACTTGTTCCCTACAATGCCCCTAATATGATCACCAACACACACACCCCTCCTAGCTAACCCCCTTTTTATTTGCAGATAACCTACACAGTCCAGTTAGTATTTCCAATATGTACATTTCTTTTAGAAGAACTTCCTTCAGTCAGATTAAGAACTTTCGAAGAGTGTTCCTCCCTAAACCTTGGACAATAGAAGAGAGAAGGTGTAGGCTGGAGAGATTATGTTTTCTGGGTGGCATGTAAGGCCTCTAACATTTTAAATTAAGAATGACCAATATTCAGTGTGTTGCTTTCTGGTGTTGTTTCTGAAACTCAACAGCACTTAGAGCTCAGTTTTTCTGGCTTTAAGACCTGGGATAGATGGGTGTGGTGACACAGCCTGTAATCCCAGCACACTGAAATTCAGCCAGGATGAACTCAAGTTTAGGTCAATCTGAGTTAATTAATTAGTTCTAGGCCAGATTGGGACAGATAAGGACTTTGTTTTAAAAGAAGCAAACCCAATAGAAAATGATCTAGGTGGAGAATCAGAATCATAGTCACCACATTTTATCTTACCCAAAGGATGAACTAACATTTTTACGTTTTTCATTGTCTTCCTTGGTGTTAAGAGGTCTTGCAAGGACACTTCCAGGGCTATAAGACAAATGAGAGGCTGGAGAATATTGACATCTACTTTATAGAGAAGAGGAAGAGTGAAGTAAATACCACAAGGAGAGGAAGATAAGCGGTGCCCTGGAGGAAGGAAGAAGCCTGTTCCCAGTTGACCAATCTGTGGAAAAGGCTGAGGCTATCCTGGTCATACATCCTAGCGACATTTTCTTCCTGAAAAACCTCTGTGGCAGAGTGTCTGTTTGGGTGTTATTCTGGGTGATAAGAGGCATGCCTTGCACATGTGATCTAGATGAGGGCAATGGAGATTGAGTTGAACCTACAGAGACTATGACTTCCAACTCTTCCATGTCCCCTTCTCCAGACACTTAAATACCCTCTCCAGCTGTCCAGGCTGACTATCCTCCATTTTTAAGTGTGACTTTCCCACAAATAGGCATATATTTAAATTGTGCATTAATATATATTAAAATGTTAGAATATATAAATACCTATTTTTAGTATTCAAATGTTTGTATAACTATACAAATTGATATTAAGTAATAGTTTATTTAGCCATTTGAACACTTACCTGAAGATATACTCAAATCTAGATGTCACTCAAGTGACTAGCATATATAATGCATACATTTCTCATATACTTTGAATAATGCATATGCTTATCATACATTGCATTTATTTACAAGTGAATAGAATTTTTAATGAAAAAGGCCATATATTTATTTATTTATTTATTTCTGGTGTAGGTATGTGTATGGCACACAAATACCATGGCATTGTGGGAAGGTTAGAGGACAACGTGTGGTAATCAGTTTTCTCCTTTCATCATTTGTCTTCCAGAGATTGAACTTAGACCATTATTAGCCTAGGCAGTGGACACATTTAACTGCTGAATTATCTCACCAGCCCATAGAGTCGTTCTTTCCTCATCTGAAAGATAATGAACATGGACTCCTACACTCTGGCACTAGAGAATGAAGTTAAATATCACAGAAGAAAATAACACTCATTATATTTGTACTGTGATTAATACACAGTCTTTAATTCTCTTGTCATTTAATTATACAAGAGCCCTGCAAAATAAATGTTGTGGTCCTTATTTACAATATATGTGAATCCAAACTATTTTGTCATTTGAAAATTTAGATTTGGGTCTAGAGAGATGGATCAGCAGTTAAGAGGTCTTGTTACTGTTCCAGGGTATCTGAGTTTGGTTTCCAGTGCTCATATTAGGTGATATACAATACTAATTGTAAATCTAATCCAGTGGATCTGATATCTACTTCTGTCTTCAGTAGGTATTCATCTGACATTCAAATACCCACACTTATGTGTATAAATTTAAAAATTAAAAAAATTAATTAATCTTTAATTTTTAAAGTTAATGTACAAATTACTGGGTTTTAATATTGTGCTTTTTCTGACACATATGAGTTTAATTTTTTTTCTTATTCATTCCCGCTTCCAGTGCTCTTTTCTGAACCTTTACATTTTTTTAGCTCAACCCTACATATTTTCTTTTTCAAGTATAATTCATTACAGTCTATCTCTCCCCTCCCCTTAAGACTTTCTTCTCCTATCTCATAGCCTCCTTTCAACTTTAATAACCTGTGTACACATATATAAAATAAACCTTTAAGTCTAGAGTCTACATATGAGAGAAAATATAAAGTATCTTTCTGAATCTAATTTATTTTTCTTAACATAATTTTTGCACATACTTCTGTTTTCCAACAGATGATAATAATTTTATTCTTCTTTCTGATTAAGTAAAACTCTGTGTGGTGTGTGACACTTTTTTATCCAATCATCTATTGATGAGTATCTAAGTTGGTTTTATTTCTTAGCTGTTACGTTAAGTGCAGCAGTAAATACAAGTGTGCAAGTGTCTTGCCATATAGTAACTTAGAGTCAGGTATATAACCGGGAGTGATATTGCTGTGTTCTGTGTCACCAATAGTGCTGAGTTTAGGATTTGTTTTGCTTGTTTTGTGTGTGTGTGTGTGTGTTTGTGTGTGTTTATGCTCATTTTTAACCAACTTACACTTCCACCAAGAATACAAAGCATGAATCCCTTAACTTGATGTCATTGCATAGCTTGGCACTATCCTGGCTATAGTTCTAAGCTAAGACTTTAGTAGTAAGATGCCTACATTTTAGATATGGGATTGCTATTGGCTTTGAAGAACCACCTACCTACATTTATCTTTTCCTGAATACATGTACAAACAAACCTACAGAAGAGACAAAAAAAAAAAAAAAAAACTGTGCAAATGTTTACCCATAAACAAGAAACTCTACTCTGTTTACCAAGAGAAAAACCAAGGGCACTTGCCATCATTTCCCTGAGGCTGCCCTAACCAGTTTTAGTGCCTATTCACCTACATTGTTTTTACTTTCTGAAGTCTATTTATTTCATTAACGAATACTGTTATACCCCCGGCGACGCATAATGTCATCAGAGTAGATTTTGTGATGAATTCTTCTCTTTGAAGGTAGGACAACAACAACAAAAAAAAAACAGGCTGTACAAAATGGGAAGGACAGCCTCTAGAAGTATGCCCTTCATGCCTCAGCCGCCAAGATACTGCACTGTGTCTTTTTACTGCACTGCCAATGACAGATCACCAGCAATACTCACGCAGAATAATAATGAAAACAAACTTCATTTCAATGAAAAACCACAGTTTAAAGCTGTTCCTAACTTTCTTTTCTGTTCTTATGAATATTGTGGTTTAAACAAAATAGTGAGTTTATTGCTGATGTAGAAGACAAATGTTATGTTGCAATAGTAAAGTCAGAGTATCTCATGCATCTTGTGAAAGATTTAGTCAAAGAATTACCCCTTTGGGTAGAGAGCATCTGTTTTATTCAACTTTCCCTTTTCCAATTCTTTTTTTAGCAGAACTGATTTTCCACTGAGGATTATATTCCATATGTTTTAACATTGCTAAGTCCTTTAAGCTGCATAAAATGTGTCACAGACACTACAGTCATCATGAAACCCAGGCATAGACTTGAAGTATATTTCATTTCATCTTCTTGAACCTAAAGAATGACCGAGAAATTTGCCAGTGGTGCAATTCTAGCACCAAGACCTTTTTTTTCTTGCATCTTGTATTGAGGTTGCTGTTTGGACAGATATGCATAAAGGGTTGGAAATTATAATGGCACAAGATGTTGAATTCTTTCTTCCTATACTACTTTGCATTGATTTAGGTTTCTATTGCTGTGATCAAATGTCTAGCCTTGATCAAACATGGTTGTACATGTTTTTAATACTTGGCCTTTAGGAGGCTGAGGCAAGAGAAATATCAATGTTTATCAAGCTCTATACTGAGTTCAAGGCAAGCTTAGGCTACACAGCTAGAAAATAAGAAAATGTAAACAGCCTGTGTATTAGCTTTGTTGAGCTATTCTGGCACTGTTACAAAATCCCTGAGAAAGGCAATATACATGCAGAAATTAGTCATTTTGGCTCACAGTTTCAGAAACTTCAATCATCATGGAGAAGAGAGCCTGACAAAGTGAAACAAATTGCATCATAGCAGCCAGAAGTAAAGGCACAGAATGTCTTAATTGGATGGCTCTCTCAACTTTCCCATTTTATTTCATCCAGTATCTCTGTCTTATATTTGGGGTGAGATCAGTCATCTTCTCTGGAATGCCTCCATAGATACTCCCAGCACTACACTGTACTAATTTGCTTATTAGCCATCAAAATTAACCTTCACATTGTTAAGTCATAGTACCATGAAAGAAATACTTGATAAAGTGGCCCATAGTTCAAAGTCTAAGTCAGGACACTTTTAAAAAGAAGAAACAAGTACTGTTCACACAGACTACAGTAATTATATTGCAACAGTTTCTATTCAATCAGGTCACTTGGTAACTTGAGCAACTTGAATGGTGATAGGCCATATTACATGATTTCTAAACCTTGTGATAGTGTTTTTCATATGCACAGTTGTTTTAGTGTATTCTTTGTGTATAAGAAAACAGTTTACAAAAAGAACTGACAGAGAAGACTGTGTATAAGTTTTAACCATCTACTTATGTATACATATGTATGGCAGTCTCAGATTCTTGTTATCAGGCTTCAAGTTAAAATCTAAATAGGTGGTTGCTTGTTTTGCTACTGGAAATCTAGTCAATTACTCAGGACTAGTGAAATCATAGATCTTTGAGGTGCACCTACAAACAGTACTTTACTAAACCAACACAATCTCTAACTACATTTAAATATGTGTTTTTAGACCCATGGATGAGTGTTGTCCTCACCTCTTATCTGGGAAACTTCTCTTTGCAACAAGTAAGAGCATTACAGAAAACCATAACTAATAAAATTGCAGAGATGTGGAGCCTTTTCAAAATGGATATGTCTTCAATACAACGCCTGCACCCAAAGCTCAGGGATGGTTACAGAAGAAGAGGTGGAAAAGTGTATGAGCCAGAGGAATAAGAAACATGCTATGATATTTTGTCTCATAGGAATTTCAGAAGCTATACCCATAAACTCACACCAGCATGGTTATCTAAATATGAGCTGATTAAGCACCACAGATACAGCCATCTTAAAGTGCGTGAGGGAAATCTTATGAAAACTCAACTATACACAAAGAACTATAGGCAACTGAGGAATGCTTGAAGCAGGAGAGATGGTCTTCCCCAAAGAAGAGCATACCAATTAGTTATCTAATAGAAAATGATCTACCCTAAAAATCTGTACATATGAGTAACAGACTGATCCGGTAGTAATTATGCATTTACAAATATATACATGTACATAGGTATTTATAAAAACTACAAATGAAAATAAAAATGCACTTATTTTAAAGACAGCAAAGAGTTATATATGGGAGAATTTGAATGAAGAGAAAGGATGAGGAAAATGATATAATTATATTATAATCTCAAAATATAAACGAAATTTAAAAATACAAATTAACCTAGTTGAAGAGCACAACAATGACTTACTAAACTCAGACCAATAAAATTGTTGCTCATTGTTAGCTGTTACTTTTTCTAACTGGAAAGATTTTTTTCTTTCATTGTGCTAGAACATACTATGAATGCTCTTGAAGGAGAAAGGCAATCATCAATATCACCCAGCTACAAACCCTACAAAATACCACAGTGACCTGCCTGCCAGATATACGGGTTTGGTAATGGCACCAATGTTATGGGAGTAAGCAAACACTTAAAAATTGCATTTAAAATCCACTCCCTGACACAAGACCCATACCTCACACTGCTAAAGTTGCCATGAACCTGAGACTAGATAGTTCATGAGGCTGGAGGAAAAAAATTCTTATGCATTATTGTCTGAATAAAAAAAAATCTTTTCCATTCTTTTTTTTGTTAGCAAATAATTATAAGTGAAAAGTCATTGCAGTTTAAAGAAAGAACACACATCTACCTTTTGTGACTTTAAGATCATGTCTTAAATAACCTTACAATAATATACCACTAGTAAGACAATGATATCCAGATAACTAAGGTTGATTAATTACTAGACATCTCTTTTCATATTGATTTTATTGAGCTACACATTTTTCTCTATTCCTCTACCTTTCTCTTTCCTCCCCTTCAGCCTTCTCATATGGTCCCCAAGCTCCCAATTTACTCAGGAGATCTTGTCTTTTCTAATTCCCATGTAGATTAGATCCATGTATGTGTCTCTTATGTTCTACATTGTTGTCTGGGATTGTGAATTGTAGGCTGGTTTTCTTTGTTTTATGTCTAAAAACCACTTATGAGTGAGAACATATGATATTTGTCTTTTTTTGGTCTGGGTTACCTCACTCAATATGATGCTTTCTAGACCTATCCAGTTGCCTGCAAATAAAACATGTCATTATTTTTTTTTCTGCTGTGTAGTGCTCCAAGTGTAAATGTACCACATTTTCCTTATCCATTCTTCTGTCAAGGAGCATTTAGACTGTTTTCAGGTTCTGGATAGGACAAGAAATGCTGCTATGAACATAGCTGAGTACATGTCCTGGTGATACAATTGAGCATCCTTTGGGTATATAACCAAAAGTGGTATTGCTGGGTCTTAAGGAAGGATGTTTCCTAATTTTCTGAGAAATCACCATACTGATATCCAAATGGGCTGTACCAGTTTGCTCTCCCACCAGTAATGTAGGAGTGTTCCCTTTACCCCACAACCTCTCCAACATAACTGTCCTTGAACTTGACCATTCTTACAGGTGTAAAACATAATCTAAGACTTGTTTTGATTTGCATTTCTCTGATGGCTAAGGATGTTGAGCATTTCCTTAAGTGTCTTTCAGCCATTTTAGATTCCTCTGTTGAGAGTTCTCTGTTTAGGCTTGTACCCCATTTTTTTTAAATTGGATTATTTGTTCTTTTGATGACCAATTTTTTGAGCTCTTTGTATATTTTGCAGATCAGACCTCTGTCTGATGTGGGGGTTAGTGAAGATCTTTTCCATCCTGTAGGCTGCCATTTTGTCTTGTTGACCATGTCCTTTGCTTTACAGAAGCTTTTTAGTTTCAAAAGGTCCCATTTATTGTTTTTCTCAGTGTCTCAGCTATTGGGGTTATATTTAGGAAGTGGTCTCCTATGCCAATGTGTCAAGGCTACTTCCCACTTTCTCTTCTTTGAGGTTCAATGTTGGCTTTATGTTGAAGTATTTGATTGATTTGGACTTGAGTTTTGTACATGGTGATAGATATGGTTCTATTTTCATTCTTCTACATGTTGATATCCAGTTATGCCAGCATCATTTGTTATATATGGTTTCTTTTTTCCATATTATATTTTTGTTTCTTTTTTTTAAAAAAATCAGGTGTTTGTAGGTGTGTGGATTAATATCTGGAGCTTAAGTTAAGTTCCATTGGTCCTCCTGCCTGTTTTTCTGTCAATACCAGGCTGTTTTCAGTACTGTAGCTCTGTAGTGAAGTTTGAAGCCAGGGATTGTGATGCCTTCAGAAGTTCCTTTGTTGTACAGGATTGTTTTTGCTATCTTGGATTTTTTGCTTTTTCATATTAAGTTCTTTTGAGGTCTGTGAAGCATTTTGCTGGAATTTTGATGAGTATTAATTATTATAGGTCAAAAGTTGTTCATGTCTGTTGTACATACAGTCATATCAATTAGGTTCTTTAGATACATCGAGATTGCAGTCTGTCTAGATAGGTAATCTTCAACCACTTCAAGGGTCTGTGGAACATGGCATTTAAATAACTCAGGGTTCTGTTGACATGAGACATGATTGCTTCTGACAACACCAATCTATTCCCTAGAGAATGTTGAGCACCAGAGACACTCCACTTGGTTCTTGTTTTCTTCTTGGCAAAACTGGCCTTTGGGCAAGGAACTGACAATGCCTCAACCACTGACAAGTTATATAATATCCGGAAATGGATATGAAAGACAGTCAAATCTTGCTAAGTCCTAGAGTAACTGACAGATCCTTTTCGGAGGCAGGAAAATGTTCAAAACTGTCTTACCTTGTTTTATTGGTGTTGTGTTGCTCTTTGTAAAGTTGGGTGTGTTTTTATTATGCTACTCATCTTTTTCTCTGCTTGGTGTAGTTGGGGCTGTCTGTGTCTCTGGTGACCACTATTTCAGGTGCCAGTGGAATCAAGACTCAGATGGTTGCTCCTCATAGTGCAGTCAGGGCCATGGTTCCAGTCACCCCATTGGTCACTTCATGTTCGTGGAGGTTGTTCAGCGATCCTGGGGTTGTTCTACAATACCGGGTGTCCTTTGGGCCTGCTCCCATGGAAATTGCTTGCTTGGAGCTGCTTCTGTTGAGGTTGCTGCCTTTGGCCTTCTCAGGCAAAGGTCGCTGGCCCAGGCCTGCTACCTTAGAGGCCACTAAGTCATGCCTGGTCTGGCAGGTCCAGCAGAGGTCTCTGGTTTAGACTTGCTCTCTCAGCAATGGCTCCTTTGCACCTGCTCCTGTGAAGGTTGTTGCCTCAGGCATACAGACCTGTTCTTCCTGAGGTAGCTGGCTCAGGTCTGTTCCCACATATGTCCCTGGCTTGGGCTTGCTCCCTCAAAGGTCCCTGACATGCACCCGGTCCTGCAGAGGTTTCTGACTCAGACCTGCTCCCTGGCATTTGCTCCCTTGTACCTGCTCCAGTGGAGGTCGCTGGCTCAGGCCTGTTTCCATAGATATCTGTGGCCTGGGCCCACTCCTGAGGAGGTCCTTGACCTTGCCCGCTCCTGCAGAGGTCTCTGGCTCAAGCCTACTTCCTTGAAGGTCCCAGACTTGTGCCAGGACTTTCAGAGGTCTCTGGCTCAAGCCTTCTCCCTCGGAGGTTCCAGACTTGTTCCAGACCCGCAGATGGTCTCTGGTTCTGGCTTACTCCCTCTGTGGTTGTTCCCTTGTACCTGCTTCTGTGGAGTTCATTGTCTTAGACCTGCTCCAGCGGAGGTTGCTCTACTAGACATTTCTCAACACCTCCATACACCTTATATAGCCTAGGGCACTTTTCGTTTAACTTTACTGAGTTGATGTAGAAGTTCTGTGAACTGAGCTTTCCCCTGCCTTCTACCTGTATACTTCTACTTTCAAGCATACACTTATGAGGCCATGGACAGTGATGGACTGAGGAAGAGGAGCAAGGTTGATGGTTTGTTACTGACAACATCCACCACCAATGACAGCTATGTAGTCCCTTAAAAGACATCAGTTTTTCAGTTTGTAAAATAAGCAGCTTGGAGGAAAGACTGTACTTCTAAAGCTATACCCTCAGAATATGAAAACCTCTCTCAGGAAGAAGCTTTCACAGTCCAGCTCTAACATGATGGAGAGCTTAGAAAGTGGTAGAGAGAGGCATGTGAAATCAAGGATACCCGAAAGCATTCTAAAATCTAAACCCTGGAACTGGATAATATTTTCTTTAATAGCATAAAAGATGTTGTTCATGTGACTAAGAATGTTAGGATTGGAAGATTATAGTGAATCAGCTGTGTGGGCATTGAGTGTGATTGACAAGATTCTTACCAGAGATAGGAAGATAGGGTCATGTAACCAAACTGCTAGCTTTGAAAATGATGAAATGGGTCATGAGCCAGAGCTGCGAGAAATGTAGCTTTTGAAGACAAGGAAATGGAATTTGATCAGATGCCAACATCTAGAACATAGACCTACCAATATTTTGGTTTTGGACATCATATAATGACTTAAAATGGTAAATTTGTGCTGCTTTAAGATACTTAGTGCTTGAAAATTAGTAATCGCTGTTGAGGTAAATAATTCTAGAATGATAAAATCCCAGGGACTTTAGCGGGAGTGTTGTCCAGGCTACATTTGCCACATTAGTCCCTACTGAAGGAAAATGAGTGGCAGTGATGACTTTACTGGCATCTGTTCACAGTTTCTACATTAGAAGATGACAAATTTGCTTATAGAGAAGCATAGTTGGCTTCTCTGAGTTTATCTGCATATTACATTCCTGTGCAAAACCTTTAACATGTAAATTGCTCTTCCTTTCCAAGCAGGTCTCACATATTTCATATACAACCTGGTATACCCTGTCTGCATGATTCCTCTTCAACATCACCTCATTTTACCATATTTCTTTTTTTTTTTTTTTTTTTTTTTTTTTTTTTGTTTTTCGAGACAGGGTTTCCCTGTAGTTTCTAGAGCCTGTCCTGGAACTAGCTCTTGTAGACCAGGCTGGCCTCGAACTCAGAGATCCGCCTGCCTCTGCCTCCCTAGTGCTGGGATTAAAGGCGTGCGCCACCACTGCCCGGCACCATATTTCTTTACTTAGTTTGGAGATTGAAGTCTACAGTGTACTTTAGGCTGTCTTTGAACATATTGTGTAGTTTGTAGTTCATCCTGGTCTTGAACTCTCATTTCTCATGCCTACACCTCCCGAGTGTTAGAATTACAGTTGTGAACTACTGTACTTGACTACTATCTCTGTCTTTACTATGGTATTGCTAACCTATCATGTAACAAAATAGGCTTTAATGAAAGTACTGGACAGGACTTTGGTGTGGGACAGTTCTGATTCTGTCAATTACGTTTTAAATAAATGTTGTTTGGCCATTAGTCAGGCAGGATGTATAGGTGGGACAACCAGACAGGAAGTAGAGGCAGGGCGAGGAGAATAGGAGAATCCTGGGAAACAGGAAGCTCCTTTGCCAGTCCTGCCCAGATCACCGAAAAAAGCAGGATGTGACCTGCTGCGCTGAAAAAAGGTACTGAGGCATGTGGCTAACATAGATAAGAATAATGAGTTCACATAAGTTATAAGAGCTAATAAGAAGCCTGAGCTAATGGGCCAATCAGTTTATAACCTATGTAGACCTATGTGTGATTTTCTTTGGGGGCTTACCCGCTATGGGAACTCAGCAAGACAGAAACCCCATTTTGGGGAACCTAATCAGCACTCTTTTAACATATCTGTTTTTGATTCCTGATGTGGGAGAGTCTTCTGTTTGAGTTGATTTCATTGGCTAATAAAGAAATTGCCTGGCCCATTTGATAGACCGCCCCTTAGGTGGGTGGAGTAGACAGAACAGGAAGAAGGAAGTGAGGTAGATGGCTCAGTCAGATGCCACACCTCTCCTAAATTAATAGATGCCATGACTCTAATCTCTGAGTGAGTCGCCATGAAGCCAGCCACCAGGACAGACATGCTGAATATTTCCTGGTAAGACACCACTCATGGTGTTACAGATTGTTAGATATGGGTTAGTCAAGATGTGAGTAAGAGACTGAAACTAATGGGTCAGGCAGTGTTTAAATGAATACAGTTTGTGTGTTGTTATTTCGCGTGTAAAGCTAACTATGCGGAAGCTGGGCAGGATGAAAAGCAGGCCTGCCCGCAGCTCCTCACTACAGAATGGCGCCCACGTGGATAACTGAATTCACATAAAGCTTGAGAAAGCTTAGGAAAGAATAGAGTAAAGCATATTTTCTTGATAGCAGCAATTTCTCGGGTCTGTTCTGTTTGCTAGAGGCAAGCAAGCGCTCTCATCTAAGAGAGGCTTCCTGACTCAGCTTTAGTTACAAAATCGTGCAGCCCTTTTAAGAGGTCCTGCCATGAAACACTTAAACGATGTTGATGAAAAGCTGAACACATGCTTTTCGGTTTTCAGCCACAGCAGGAAAAAGTTGTGCTGTTTTAAAATGCCGGCTTTCTCTGCCGTCCTGCCAGGGCAAACTCTGACTCTTTCAAGCAAGCAGTCCTGACTATGGAGATTTTGATTGTTGTTTAACACTGTTGCAGCTTGCTTGCTGGCAGGGACCTTGAAACGCCACAGAGTTGTGGTAATAAAAATGGCTCTAGCAAGTACCTCTGCCAATAGGCTGGAAAGCTAAGGAGTGGGATGGATCTAGCTGGCAAAGCCACGGCTTGAATCCTACCCATATTGCTCAGTAATTTAAAGGCTCATGTGGTCAGAAAAAGAGAGAGATACAGTAAAGAAAGATTCAAAGTCGAAGAAAATGTCTAAATGGTTTACAATGTGTTAAAAATATATGCAGGCTAAAGGTTAAAGTTCTTAAAAGTAAAAAAAAAAAAAAAAGAGGAAGTAGTTTGTTGTGGTGGTACACACCTTTAATCCCAACACTTGGGAGGCAGAGGTAGATTGACCCCTGTGACTTCAAGGTGTGGTAGCACACGCCTTTAATCCCAATGCCTGGGAGATTCTGAGAGTTCAAGGACAGCCTGGTCTACAAAGTTATTCTAGGTCAAAGATATACAGAGAATCTGTCTCAAAAAGCAAAAAGTTAAAAGTAAAAATAAATGAAACAGAAGTTAAAATAAAGCTGCACAAAGATGGAAAATACACAGAAAATCTTGATACTGTATGCTATTATGCTCTCTTTGAATTGTTTGAATACTGAGGAAGGAGCAACAGCTGGTAAAAGATATTTGTTTATAAATGCTGCTGAACTAATCCAAGAAAGATATCTTGAAAATACCTTGACTTCAGAATTTGGATCTAAGGATATGATACTTTGGAAAAGAGTTTCTTCTTTTATTTTTACAGAAAATGAGACCCATTGGATTGCTTCTATCCCAATATGGTATGATAGACCATGCCCTCCTGAAAGGTTGCTATGAACACCCTCAAAAAATCACTTTGCTCAACTGATGACTGAGATGAACCTGGCACACAGGTTACACCATGAAAGATCTGATTAACAGCATCCCCATTCAGCAGGAAGAAGTTTGGAGAGACATAACTATGTCCATATTCCCAAATATTGTTTATAATGTTCTTTTACATTTAAAGGGGGATATGATATAAATATGAATAACTTGCATTGATATGGATTTTGCTTTAGTGATTTAACTTTAAGGTCAATTTTGTTATATGTATATGTATTTCTGATACTGATTATTGTGATTGTGTAGTTCATTTTAAAATGTAATGTATATAAGTTGTTAATGGATAGTCATCAATAATAGTCAAACTTGTAGTCATGTTAGTCAGGGGTTCCTGACTCATGAAAGAGTCTGTGAGACATTCTGCAGGACACAGCAAATACTGACTGAACTGCCTTTGAAATTTCCTGCATCATGGAAATGCCTGTTGGAAACTATGGGCCTGAAGGCCAAAGATGGATGCCCCAACGGTACAGAGGAACTTTGGGTGACTGTCCAGGCAGCGAGATGTCTTTGTGATTTCTACAGTTTTGTAAGTTGCTTACTTCTCATTTACTTAGGTAATATTATATCCTTCTGGAGTCTTTGATGGAGTTGAAGAATAGTTATAGTTTTCCTTAGTTATGATAAACGATAAAGTAGATATAAATACTGTAACTGTAATTCTTACTTGATAACTGTTTTGTTATATGTAATTTTGCTATGTTAAAGTTAAAGCCTTCTTTTTATTGTTTAAACAGAAAAAGGAGAAATGATGTGGGAGAGTCTTCTGTTTGAGTTGATTCCATTGGCTAATAAAGAAACTGCCTGGCCCATTTGATAGACTGCCCCTTAGGTGGGTGGAGTAGACAGAACAGGAAGAAGGAAGTGAGGTAGATGGTTCAGTCAGATGCCACGCCTCTCCTAAGTTAGTAGATGCCATGACTCTCCTCTCTGAGCGAGTCTCCATGAAGCCAGCCACCAGGACAGACATGCTGAATATTTCCTGGTAAGACACCACTCGTGGTGTTACAGATTGTTAGATATGGGTTAGTCAAGATGTGAGTAAGAGGCTGAAACTAATGGGTCAGGCAGTGTTTAAATGAATACAGTTTGTGTGTTGTTATTTCGGGTTTTAAGCTAGCCGGTGGCCGAGAGTAGGGTGGCGGGAAGCCGCCTGCTGATCCTCACTACAGATTCCTTCATAAGTCTATAAAATACACAATATTAAAAAAAATAGAGTTTCCAACTTAGTGCTGATGTAATTTGAAACTCTTAAAACTCTAGAACTCTGCTTTTTATGTGATGTGGTAGGTATGTTGTTGTTCATTCCATCATGATCCCATATTCCTTTTTTGTTAAATATATGTAAAGTCACCCCACAAAGGCTCACTTTCTTTTTTCCTTCCTCCCCCTCTACTTTCTCTTTCATATGTGTGATGTAGTGCGTGTATGTGTGTGTGTGTTTGTGTGTGTGTGTGCGCGCGCGCACGCACGCGTGTGCATGTGTGCCCGCTGGGGGCCAAGTATGTGTTCGGGTATCTTTGTGTGTGAAGTCCCGACAGTGTCACTGGCATGTCTTTTTCCATTGTTCTTTACCTTACAGATTCTCATGGCCCCTGGAACTTATCTTATTAGCCAGATTACTAACTGTTTAACAAGTCTCTGAGATTTGCCTGTCTCCATTTCCCCAGCATGAGTTACAAATATTCACTGGTATTCCTCGTCCTGGGAATCTGAGCCAAAGTCCTCTTGTTTTATGAGTATAAATTTAATCGAGGTTTATTAAAAATATTTATTTTTCTCCATGAGCTAATGGATCCGATGATGTCATAGGTAAAATGCACACTGCTGTTATAGGTTCTACATCAAAGATATTACAAATAGTACATCTCTACTGAACAGTTTTTATTATCATTTTATTTTATTTATGTTAAAGTTTAAGAGCTTTTCTGCTGCCATAAAAATTACTTAATGAGTATAGCTGGTATTATGGGAAGGGACATACTTTTATATTTTTACTTTATTACTTCTGTATTCTTCTCATTAGCATTTCTCCTCTAACAGAGGAACAGATAAGAAAATAGATGTTTTGATATGTGTGGTCATTGCCTAGTAACAGAAGGGAGGATTGTGCACACAAGAATTGAGAACATAAGGTCTCCGGAAGGAAGCTCTCAGAGGACTGATCATTTAACTTGACCCTTGAATGTGTTATAGCCCCTGGAGCAAGGGAAAGTGGTATATTCACCAACAATGTGAGGGTGGACTACAGGTAGAAAGAGTAACTTGAAAAATGTGCCAAGCAGCAGAACACCACAGGCTGTGGCTTTAGAATAATCAGCATATCACCTCTAAAGTATAAACTGTTGAGAAAATTAAGGAGAGAAGAGACCCTCTTTCTGTGGTTCTCCATAGGTAGAAAAACATCAATTAGTGTGGCATAGTCACATGCCTACCACCTCCATTTTATAGCCCTGATGTGGGGCAGGGTTTGATTTTCCTGGGTTTGCAGGAGAAACTAGAAATGTCTGGGCATATTCTGCTTGAGTGCAGCTCATCTACAGGGTAGGTTTGTTTTAATCTGTTTTTCTATACTATGTTTTGCTTTAGAGAGTCACAGTTTTATGATTCAATTAGGAGGGTTTCTGCAATAGAAGAATCAGAAGTAATTTTAAGGAAATAATTTAATTTAAGTATGATGCATGTTGGGGCACATGTGTTAATTAAAGAGATATTTGGATAGGAAATTATGTAGTGGGAAGGCCATCTTAGGGTGCATTTCTCCTTATTTTAGGCTTTAGACTCCATTGTTTTGTGAATCTAGAGACTTTGTCATTTTAGCATTTTGTTATTCTGTAGAATTTGTTTATCCAGTTTCCCAGTCAACTTTTAATTCTTCATGGTTTGTAAAAGACTTTGGTTTGGTCATGAGTTATTTTGATCTTTTTGGGAGATGTTACTGGTGCTAGAGTACATAGATGCTCGCTGGATTTAGCAGAGTGGGGATGAATGTCTCAATATACTGCTTCCTTCTCCAGAGGAGAATGACCACACTCTAAAGAGGTTAAGGAGTCTAATTTAATGAGGCAATGATAGTTGGAGAATAATTTTCCTCATCCTCTCTATTTCTGTGGAACTGAAGTATCTCCTGGGGGAACATGAACACACAATATGGTAAATGCCGACTACCCCATTTCTTTCTTGTTGGGGGTGTCACATGCTCTGTTCTGTGTTAGAGACATTCCTGAACTTGCCTGGGATTGTCAAACTAATTCTAAGCACTACACTTGAGATACATTCTATCTACAAAAGTAAAGCTCAATATTACACTATAATCTTCATCCATTATAAGACATTTTGTTCACAAGTAGCTATTGCTTAGTATCAATGCCCTTTGTTTCCAAACTCATTTGCAGAAGAAATGGACCATAACTCAAATCCCACATATGTGGATAAAGTTCATGGGGTGGGGTTCTTGCTTTGGTATTTATCTATAAATAAGTCCTTTCCTATTTGTGAAACTTGAAAGCTGACTGTCCTCATCTGAAGCAACAGGCTTTTTGTTTATTTGTTTATTATTTTTAAAAATTTCTTTAGAACAAGGCCTTGTTGTGTAACCCTGGATGGCCCTGAACTTACTGTGTAGACCAAGCTGATCTTAAACTCACAGAATTCCACCTGCTTTTGCCTCTTGGGGTCTGAGATCTAACACATGTGCCACTACACATAGATTGAAGCTACCGTCTTATCAGAGATGCATCATCCACATAACCTCATATAGAACTTCTTTGTAGAGAACGTGATTCATGAAAGTGGGCAAAAATAAAAAAATAGAGGGAAAAAACTTAGCTTTCTGTCCCAACTCAGCACAAGTGTTGATGATTCAGGAAAAGAGGCAGAAGCTTTGAACATGTCTTTGTACGAGTTAGTGACCTCCTCGGAAATTCACACTAAAGAGAATGCCAATTTCACAAAATCCCTTCAGTAAACTGAGTAGCTGCAGTATTTGAATGGTGTTTGGTGCCTGAGGCTCTTCCTTAGGAATAACGATTTTATCACTTTGACTGCTCAACTATGAGTTGGGCACAATGACAACAGAAATACAGTAGTGTTGTTAAAGACACTACAGTGCTGCAACCTAAGTCCTCTGCCAAGTTCCACTATGAACTGACTAAAATAAATTGAAGAATGTGGACACCAAGGACAAAAACTGACAAGTTCATTATATCTTGAATTTCATACACAGGCTTATGAATCATTTTAAATTAAAATCTAAGTGCAGAGGTCTGAGTAAAAATTCTAGTTTTAAGCTTTTCTTATTACATCTTACACTCTAAAGTGTCATTCTAAAAACAGTTCATTAAGTATTTCTTAATTTATACCGGGCGGTGGTGGGGCTCATCTTTAATCACAGCAATTGGGAAGCAGAGTCCAACAGACCCCTATAGGTTTGAGGCCTTCCTGTTCTACAGTGTGAGCTCCGTAACAACCAAAGCTACACAGAGAAACCCTGTTGTAGAAACAAAAAATAGTATTTCTTAAATTAAAATAATTATGAAATATGTTTCCAAGATAATAGAATAACAACATAATTATCATTACTGTATCTACTATCTAGTTGGAGCATTCTGCAATTAATTTTATAGCATCAGCAAATGCTGAAATTTATTTACACTTTTTATTATAATTTTATTACATGTATGCTCATAAATAAAAATTCCACAACTAGCCTTTTGTGTTGATTAGAAAGTTAATCTATGTCAAAACAGAAGTGTTACTGATGTATGTGGAAGTTTGAAAAGGATTGGTCTTGGCCGTTGTCCACTAGAATAGCACTGATTGATAGGTTTTCTTAAATTATTTATTACAGTTTTAGTTACTGAATATTTGAAATTTCTCATATACATATATATAATTGTATCCTGGTAGAATATTTCAAATTTGCTTTCTTTTCCCTGAGTCTATTTTCTAAAGGTCAGTTCTGCTTTATTTAGAAACCAGTGCGTACTTTCAGGCTGAAAGTAAAGTTTCCTTGCAGTGTTTGGTTTTAATCTGACCTTGTCACCATTCTTCATAATTCCTTTGTAAAGAGATAAGACTTCCATAAAACATGAGCAAAAATACTCCCTACAAGAAATGGGAAACTTTAACATAACTTTAAAAAAATTCCTGTCAAATAAAAAGTGACTAAATTCTACTTAAGATGTCCTGCCTCACATCTGCTTATGTTCACCTTGGTTACAGTCACAAATTCTCATTATTGGTCTGTACTCTGAGTAAACATATTGAGAGATATGTAAATTGAACTATGAAAGAAAGTACCCCCAGCCAATGCCATTTATTAAAGTTACTAATCTGCAGGTCAGAAATCAGAGCAGGACTCGCCAGTAGGCTATGACTTGTCTGAGCTCATTCATGACTGACATTGCAGTCAGTGCCCGGTTTGTAGGGGCCCTGTGCTCAAGACCCTCTTTGCGACCGCAGTTCTTCCCTCACCCCCTCATGCTGTCATGATCTTGCCTGCCCGGCAGAAGAGCAAGCATCCAGGAGAAAGGAGAAGAATAAACACAAGTACTGCTCTTGAGCCCATACTTTAAAACTGGTATGGCAGTATTTTCACTACGTGTTCTGGATCAAAGCAAGCCACAGGCCAGTGTAAATTGCCGGAAGAATAAAGAAAGTCCACCTTCTTATGCAGGAATGCAGTCACACAGCAAAGAGCAAGGCCACAAAAGGCAGTGACAGGTTACAACTGCCTTTTGCATTTCAGCACAGACAATACCCCATTGTCTGCTCAGCCTTGATGTACATTTTCAATGGACTCCATGTTGTTCTGTGTTTATTTTCAAGCAAATGAAGGCCTAGGCAGAGGTGCTGGGACTATAAAAGGATGTTTAATCTGCCATTCTCTCTGCTGGCAGCTTTCTCAACATCTAAATGCTAAGTGGACTCAAATTTCTTTACAGTAATCTTTGCTTGAGACGCTTGACATTCTTGTGCTGCAATTTAAAAAGAAAATGTTTCCACTAATATTTGTACAGAAGCTCTTCACCGGCAGAGAAGCTTGTTTGCAGTTGCCAGGTGACTAAGTTTAAACTTTTATTTCTGAGATAGACTCTTGCTATATTGGCTTGGCTCAAGCAGTCTTCTTACATACAGACATGTAAAACCCTGGGACTAGAAGCAGGTATCATCACTCTCAGCCTCTAGGCTTTACATTAACATTTAATTTTCCTTAATTTATGTCAGAAAGTCATATGTGGTTAGTCTCATTTATACAGTAACTACTATGGTGATACATTTTGGCTACTCTTCTTTGAAAGAATATCTCCTAACAAATTACCTTATCTTTGAGACAAGGATTCCTTGTGTTCAATTCCTTACAGGATAATATGTTTTTGTTCCATGCTCTTTGTTACCTGCGCTGAGAGTAGCTGTAGCGTCTGAGCTAGCACTGTTTAGATTGGCTCTTGTTTACCCTTCTGATCCTCCATCAATCAGGCTGTCAGTATAGACATTTGCATTTACATAACTAATGGCAATGCGTGGTGTCATTCCACTGTGTGCTATGACCAGCGATCTCATTTACACTCTGGTAACCTTCCAAGTTCCACTTCTGTTGATTTGATCTGTGGGCTCTTCAAGTTCAAATGGCACTGTTCCTTCATCTTAGAGAAGTGTTCTCTAGACCCTTGGCCATTCCAGTTTCTGCTGATGCTTTTGGTTATATTCATTATCTCAGCTGTTCATTTAATATCTTATTGATTTAACAATGTTTGCTCTAGGGTGTTAACATGTTCCTTTTTCTTTGGAAGTTCTGGGAGTTTGTGTCATTTGTATCTGACAATTCTCCTACTGTGCTGGCAATGCTGGTGCCCATACAATGCCACCAAATTATTCTGATAGAGATGATTGATCAAGGTAAACCTCTATTCCTTCTGGCCAAATAGAGTGATTTTGCATACATTTTGAATGAACTTGATTGAACTAATTGGTTATTAGACTGTGCCAACTGATTCTTCTGTTTATGATTTTAGATAGAAAACATCTCTGTTTTGTCATTTTGCCAAAGATAACCAGAAACTTCAAGTGAGAGTTGCATATGAGGAAATACCTAGGTTTTAATTGTTTTAAAAGTTCTTTATTTCTCCAGTTAATGTTTGTAGGGAAAGAAAAACTATTTTCTCTTTGTCACTTTGAGTTCATCATTAGGATAGCTCTAACAAGAAAATTTACAGGTAGAGAGAAAAGTTTATTAACATTTATCTCTTTTTTTTTTTTTTGGTTTTTTTTGGAGACAGGGTTTCTCTGTGGCTTTGGAGCCTGTCCTGGAACTAGCTCTGTAGACCAGGCTGGTCTCGAACTCACGGAGATCTACCTGCCTCTGCCTCCCGAGTGCTGGGATTAAAGGCGTGCGCCACCAACCATCACCCGGCTAACATATATCTCTTTTAAATACAGGAAATGCACAGGAAAATAAGTAAAAATAATTCTGATAGATAGCTTAGCATCAAGACTTAAAGTGCAATGTTGTGTGATAATATTTCTGTACACTGTGAAGACGTGTTTCTACCAAGGTACCTTCTGATTGGTTTAATAAGGAGCTGAACAGCCAATATCTAGGCAGGAGAGGATATGTGGGACTTCTAGGGAGAGAGAAGCTCTGGGAAGAGAGGCAGAATTTGCCAGCCAGACACGGAGGGACTCCAACATACAGAATGGAGGAGAGGTAAAGAGCCACTTGGCAGAATGTAGATGAATAGAAACAGGTTAATTTTTAAGACCTAGTTGAGAACAAGCCTAAACTAAGGCCAAGTATTAGTAATTAATAATAAGTCTCTGTATTATTATTTGGAAGCTGGCAGTCCAAAAAAAAAAAAGACTGGCTAGGTAGCATCTTCAGTTATAAACAAAGGAAAGAAGGGTGTATGGGAAGCCAGTAGTTACTTATCTTTCCAATAATGTTATTAATACCTGAAAAGGAATTTTATGCAGAAAAGGTTTTATTTTGTTTCATTGCCTTATGAACTTCAGATTATGACTAATTTTGCTACTGTGGACCTGTGTGTAGAAGGAACGGAGGGCTGCGTCCCGCCACCCGCCACCCGGCCGCCGGCTAGCTTTACACCCGAAATAATTACATGGAAACTGTATTCTTTTAAACACTGCCTGGCCCATAGTTTCAGCCTCTTATTGGCTAATTCTCATATCTTGCTTTAACCCATATTTAGTAATTTATATAGCACCACGAGGGGTGCCTTACCAGGAGAGATCTTAACCTGCATCCATCTTGGAGAGAAGCATGGCGGCTGCCTGAAGTGTCTCTCTAACTCTACTTCCTTGTTCCCACAATTCTGTTCTGTCTACTCCACCTACCTAATTTTCTGTTCTTAAAGGGCCAAGGCAGTTTTCTTTATTAATTAACCAATGAAAGAAACATAGACAGATAACTCTCCTCCATCGTTTCCCCTTTTTCTGTTTAAACAAAAAAGAAAGGCTTCAACTTTAACATAGCAAAATTACATATAACAAAACAGTTATCAAGCAAGTATTACAGTTACAATATTTAAATCTATTTTATCTTTTATCATAACTAAGGAAAGCTATAACTATCTATTTATTCTTCAACTCCATCAAAGACTCCAGAAGGATATAATATTACCTAAGTAAACAAGAAATATGCAACTTTCAAACTCTAGAAATGACAGAGACAATTCACTGCCTGGACAGTCACCCAAAGTTCCTCTGTACCGTTGGGGCATCCATCTTCGACCTTCAGGCCCATAGTGTCCAGCAGACATTTCCATGAAGCAGGAAATTCCAAAGACAGTTCAGTCACTTTCTGATGTGTCCTGCAGAATGTCTCGCAGACTCTTTAATGAATCAGGAACCCCAAAAGGCCATCTCACCTTTAGGCAAGTTCAGCAGTCCTCTTTCTGTGGGTTCCTTGTGTCCAGTTTATGCAACAGTCCAGGCAAGAGCAGTTTCTTGCCCAAATGGCTAACAAACTCCATAAGTAGCCTCTTCGATGCCCATCTTCCTCTCGAAGTAGATTGGTGCTGCCAGGAGCAGACGTGTCTCATTGTCATGAAAAACCCTAAGTTATTAAAAACATTTAAAATGCCATATTCTGTAGCCTTTGAAAGATATGAAGAATGTCTATCTAACTGAAATATATCTCTACATATCTAGAAAATCTAATAACATGACTACAAGCTTAACTATTATCAATGATTATCCATTAACAACCTATATTTCCTAATTATACATTACAGTTTTTAAAATGAACTACAATCACAATAGCTTAATCAAGATCAGAAATACATATACATATAACAAAATTGACCTTAAAATCTATACCAATGCAAATTCATATCTATATCATCTCCCCCTTTAAATGTAAAAGAACATTTATAAGCAATATTTGGGAAAATGGGCGCAGTTTTTTTCTCTCCAAACTGCTTCCTGCTGAATGGGGGCGCTGTTATTTAGGTCTTTCATGGTATAACCTGTCTGCTAGGTTCATCCCAGTCGACAGTTGAGCGAAGTAATTTTTTGAGGGTGTTCACAGCAACCTTTCAGGAGGGCGTGGTCTATCATACCATATTGGAATAGAAGCAATCCACAGAGTCTCGTCCTCTGTGAAAACAAAAGAAGAAACTCTTTTCCAAAGCATCATGTTCTTAGATCCAAATCCTGAAGTCATACCATTAAGATGTCCATTTTGGTCTAGACTGGCAGCCCATATAATGAAATGTCTCTCTGTATTTAGCTCCTTTACAGTCAAAAAAATCAAAGAAAACACAACAAAATACATAATCCAGACTCTCTGTGAATTTTCCATTTTTACGTGGCTTATTTTTACTCTATCACTTTACTTCTTTTAATCTATAACTATCTGTACTCTGTCTCTTTAAAGACTTTACCCTTTTTTTTTAAAGGCATTAACTTTATTTTCTATATTTTTTCTTCTCTTTCGCTCTCAAGCCTACGTACATTTATCCAACATTGTGACCCAGTTAAAGGCCTTCTATGTCTGAATCTTTCCTATTGTGAATCTGTAATTTTTTTACTGTCGAGAAACATGTTTGATTTGAGCCTTTACATTGCTAAGCGCTTAAGACTCTGAGCTGTGACATTCCTAGGTCAAAAACAGGTACTGTGAGCTTGCCCTGCCCAGTCCAACATGGTGGAGCTGCTTGTGACTGAATCAGTTGCATTTCTGGGCTGCAGAGTGGCAAGCTGTTCTGGATGTTGGCTCCACCTCTCTCCAATTTCAAAATGGAGGACATACCATTTTCTAGTAGCTCTGGGGCCGCCAGGTAGGAGCCGCAGTCAGCACTTTAATTCTGAGACTGAGCGTGCAGCACAGAAACTCTTTTCATCCAAGTTACAGCCAAATCTGACATGCAGAGCACTGCGCAGTCTGAAAACATCTCTCTGTATTGTGGCAGGAATCTGCCATTCTCTTCCACCTGCCTAAGCCTGATTCCGCCATCTGCCCAGGTGCAGGCAGGGATCTCTGAGCCTTTGGACCGGTCTCAGTACACTCTCCTTCCGATCCCACGCGGGAACACAAATATCCAGTCCTATAAAAGCCATTGAAATGCTTTAAAGCCAGAGTTCGCGCTGGCGGCACAGCACAAGGAAGCTGCATTTTAAAATGACTCTGCTTTTTCTCTGCCGCTATTGCCGAAACAGGAAATCTCTCTATGGCACGTCCTAGCAAATAGCAAAAAGCTGTGTTAAACTCTCTCTCTCTCCTTTATTTAAAGCTTTTTCAGGTTTTTACGTGGATTTGGTCACCACGTTGGAGCGCCAATCTGTAGTGTGAAGCGGCGGGGCTGCGTCCCGCCACCCGGCTGCCGGCTAGCTTTACACCCGAAATAATTACATGAAAACTGTATTCATTTAAACGCTGCCTGGCCCATAGTTTCAGCCTCTTATTGGCTAATTCTCACATCTTCCTTTAATCCATATTTAGTAATCTGTGTAGCACCATGAGGTGTGGCTTACCAGGAGAGATCTTAACCTGCGTCCATCTCGGAGAGGAGCAGCATGGAGACTCCTATGGAGACTGCCTGAAGCGTCTCCCCAACTCTACTTCCTTGTTCCCACAATTCTGTTCTGTCTACTCCACCTACCTAACTCTCTGTCTCTTAAAGGGCCAAGGCAGTTTTCTTTATTAATTAACCAATGAAAGAAACATAGACAGATAACTCTCCTCCATCACCTGTGATAAGTCAATTCATCCTTCCTGGAGACCATGGAAGAAGAAACCCATTTCATGTAGTGTTAGAAGTGTACTGCAGGGAGATGAAGTAGCTGGCTCCAGTTTTCCCTTCAAGAGTATGCTCATTTGACCAGACAGCTTCCTATAGGATTTACCCCTTAGAGATTCCACCAGTTCCCAAAAGCTTCATACAGTTTGAACTGGACTTCTATGCTTATGTATCTTTGGGGGAAGACACGGGACATATCCAAATAAATAGCTAAGTTTATTGCAAGCTTTCAGTTGCTTTCTACACAGATGGGAGTGAGTTTGTTGTGATTTCATCACCATTATCTTTCTGAAACAGGGTGGAGCCATACTCACAATTGGAGATTTTCTAAATGTATTTAAGTTATTGCTACAAGAGGGAAATGCTATGTCATTTCCAAAGTATTTTCTTTGTTTGATGTTCCTCAAAATTATCAGCTCCAAGTAACCTTTATGCCAAAGAGGCATATTTTAGAGTAGCATATTCTGATCCGTTACACATGTTTTCCATCCCTGATATGTGTTTGCTATTTAAGCACAGGATGTTGAACAATGAATGCAGTCTTAATCTTCCATTGCTGTCATTAGTACGGTGTGAATCTCAGCTTAGTCTTTTCTAAACTGTGTGTACTTTATACTCATGAAGCTCTGATTACATAACATAGGTAAAATAGCGATATATTCTGTATCACGTTTTATTCTACCATGAAAATAGTGTGAAATATGCTGAAACTCAGGAAAGTCTGTCTATGTAGATCTACCAAAGACTGTGTCTTTCAAAGCAAGTCTATATTCTTTGGCCTGGTTGCTTTATTCTGGGATTTTGGCTTTTGCTTTCCTGACATAAATTGGACCATACTTTTTCTGGGAGTAACACTGAATAAATTCCTGATATTTTTGAAAATGTTAGCAATATGGATTGCAGAAAGAGTGTTGATACATGGGAAGTAACTTCCACTGTGAGATAGGTGTCACATTTATGGTGTCACTAAGGAGGCTGTCTGATCCCAGTTTTATGTCTTCTGTCAGTGTAAAGAGTGTACTTTCCTTTGGTTCATAAAGCTGATAATGGGTTCAAGATTTGTGCAAGAATGCTCTTCCCGACATGTAAACCATGGGAGGAAAATGTTTCTTCTACCTCCGGAGAGCTTGCTTATGGAGTCTACAAAGCAAACTGACAGCGGGGCTCAACAGGAGAAAAGATATGCAAGCTTGTGATGTGTGTAGTGCACTCACAGGAAAACAAAGGAACACAGAAAATCCAGTCTGATTTGGGGCTGTAAGACTCTTCATAGAAAAGAAGAGGCAAGAAAATTGACAGCATAGAAAAAGTAAATGATTCAGGGCGAAGGAAAAAAAAAAGCCCTTGGAATAACCCATGACTTATTCTGTCTGAATACCCTGTCTACATTCAGTTTCCTGAGATATGATTTTCCTGGCTCATGAGATTCCCTGGTAGGGGCTGCATGGCTATGGAGCCACCTTTGGAAGACAAGGTCCATCTCTAGGCAGTTAAGAAGATCCCAGAGAAAACTCTTCATGGCGTCTGCCATTTTTCAGGCATACTCAGACTGGAGCACCCAGCAGCACAAAGCATGCTTTATAGAATTCCCTAAAACATTCCTGAGAAAAAGATAACTTGTTGGGGAAAGTTTCAGGAAAAAGCAATACTGCAAGAGACTGGAGACAATCCACTCCCATTTTATCAGAATTGGTTTGCCTAGAATTTGGTGCATTTGAAAGAACCTGAAATGATAGAAATACAGAACCAAACCTTTATGAAAAGAGAACCATTCAAATTGCCACAAGCAACATGTACATAAATGAATTCCTTCTTTGAAATTTAGGTTCTTTATCTATCAACCTAGGGCACTAGTTTCTGAACCCGAAATCGTCTTACTTCTCTGACTTGTCTTGATATTATTCTATAGCACGGGCATGTTCTAAAGCTCACCATATTAAGTACCTCTGCAAAGGCTTTGAAGCAAATGAGGGCCCTGTTCAGCATTGCTATTGGCAGAAACCATGGTAAGTATGATTTAGCCCACTTCCCTGAGCTGCAGCAAAAGATGTTGAGCCAAATTCCTGGGGCATCTGAACTGCTGCCTGGCGAAAAGCTCGGCCTTCTTCCAAAACCACTAAGTGGTACCTTTGTGACCCAACTGTGCTAATTATGAGTTGGGTGCTTTGGGAGCGATATCAGCTCATTGATAGCTCTGGGCTGGGGCCAAATTCACTTTGCAGGAATAAGTAGACCTGGGGAAGAAGCAGGGTCTTTACTTCATTAAAAACGTGTATACATCTTTATGTGTCACATATGTGTGATCAGCATCCAGATGAAACTACATTCCTGAAACACAGATGTGCATACGCAGGAAGAAGTTTACACACATAATTAAAGCTATGTGATTTGTGGATATTTTCCCAGCTCTGTACCTCATGTACAGAATAACATGACATTTTCCCTGTGCTTCTCTCCTAAACTTAAGCCCCAAACTAGCATGGTGTGATCTAGAATTTTCCTCAAACAGCAGATGATGGAATTTTCTCGTTAGGAAATAGCACTTCTGGTGCTAATGCTGTAGAACAGTACAAAACAGGAGAAAGTGTTAAAGTACAGGACATATCTGTTTAGACCTGAGTTGCTTGAGGGCTACTGTCCTTTCCAAGTACTCATACATACAGAACATCTGAGCCCACAAATGTGCTCACACAAACTCTTAGCTTTTGTATACCTATTGCTAACTTGCTTCACCTTATAGTAGTCAGAATTTAGGCTCCAGAGATTAAATAGATACATTTGTGACCTTAGTTTGGGTAAACTAATAAAAGTAGCAGTTGCCTTCGTGCATTGTTAAAGTACCATCTAAGATATCAAAGAGATGAGAGAAGGAGACGGGGAGAGGAGAAAAAGAGATGTGATTGTCATGTATCTTTATAGTTTGTTTTCTTTCAGTCCCCTCCTCCTTCGCTTTCAGTTGGAACCCCTGGCATGCTCTAGCTGCTTCCATTCTGCCC
The DNA here is from genome assembly GCF_903992535.2 of Arvicola amphibius. Classification (NCBI taxonomy): domain Eukaryota; kingdom Metazoa; phylum Chordata; class Mammalia; order Rodentia; family Cricetidae; genus Arvicola; species Arvicola amphibius. The sequence continues at coordinate 74,550,256 of NC_052051.1, forward strand.
CATTTCTTACCACATGTATTCTATCACATCTTTTAATTAGCCTCTCCTGTAAGATGTCATCCTCCTTTACTTTCAACACACACACACACACACACACACACACACACACACACACACACACACACTAACTTTGATATATTAAGGAGCTACTAAGCCACCTTTAAAACTGCAAGGTTGACAATTACATAATCTTCATTATGAATCACCAAATTCTACCTCATTCCTACTATTAAGGTCTGGTTATAATAATAAGAGTCAGACTCGGTGTTTCTATGCTGCTTTGAGCTCTGTGTTGGTCGAGAGAGCAGGAAGCTCACAATAAGATGAATGGCATAACAGTAGTAATCTTATATAGGAAACAATATACAATTAGCTAAAATTATATAATGGGCTGCTAAATGGGGCATAGCTGAATACACTTTGCAAGTATTTAATGTAAGAGCAGAATTTATCATGTGGAAATGGTGAGTATTAAGAACTAATATTTCTACTTAAAATTCCTTCTCCTCTTTTTACATTCCTCAGCCAGCTAGCGACATACCGAGTAGAGGTACTGGAGAGAAACCGAGGTGAGGGAGCCTTGTGCACAGGATTTAATCACTGGCAAAAATACATTAATTTTTTTGAAGTTTTCTTTGTGGGTTATTTTCCTGGCACTTACAAAGTAAAACAAGTGACAGACCGACCCTGGGGGTTGTCAAGACAGCCAGAATTTAATGTTAGAAAGGAAATAAAATATTCACAGTGCATAATCAACCTGCCCAAAGCAAGTTTTGCCACTCTGGTTGTACAGACAGTTGCATCTCTAGCTTTTCTATAGAGCTAGTCCCTATACCAAAAGTATGATCTGTGCACTTGAACTAATGCGGTAGAAAACAGATATTTTAAGTAGCAAGATTTAAGCATAATAAACTGAAACAAAATTTTCAATCATTTGTAAACTCTTTAAATCATCCATGTTATCTTCTGTACTGTGTGATGAATATTTATTTGTTGTTTCCTCAGCATCCTTCACGTCCCCGAAAGGATGACAGTTCTCTGTCCCCTTGTCTACTATCTTTGACAGACAGTTTGTTTAGATGGAATTTATACTACTCCAATGATACAAGCAGGCATTGGTAAGCCTACACCATTCCATATCCTAGATACTGTCAGGTTATATGCTATTAGGGTTGTGAAAATCAAGATGGAGTGATGTCTGTCAACTAAATGGAACTGGGAGGCTATGAAAGGAGACTCCTGGTATGCATTTGCTTAACAAAAAGAAGAATTATAAAAGACCCTGCCAGAAGCATCCTTGAACGAGGAATCATGCATACAGATACACAGAGATACACACAGACATGCAGGCAGACACACACACACACACACACACACACACACACACACACACACACACCACTAACATTTAAAACCAGATCAAAATCCCATCATACATTTTCACATAAAATATTTATTGGATGGTGACCTTCTCTTCTGCTACTTCAGGCTGACAATCAAAACACACTCAGTTAGTTGTAAGATGGTGTTTAGGTTTCTTGATCAAATGGAAGCTTCTATGTTCCACTAGATACTTTAATTACAAACATTGAAATTCTTGACTTAATAGCCTTAGTGTTTCAGGTCAATTTCAGTTGAGACTGCTTTATGATAGGTATAGGCAGTCTGAAAACTTATCATGTATATTGAAGAGGAAGCTGATTAATACAAAGACCCAACCTAATTGGAGATCATACATCAAGAAAGACTATGTATACATAAATGTGTACATGTACACATAAATGCATATAATCATTGTACATAGTAATAGGTTTTATAAAGAAGATTTTATACACGAATATAATGTTCTTTGCTCATCTGCACCTCTGTTCACTGCCATCCTCTTTTCATCCTTTCCAAACTCTGCCATTATTCCTATTCATTTTGCCAAGTCTTTTCTTCACTTTCATGTTCTATATTTGAAGGTGATTTTTTTTGTATCCATGAAAAATCAAGGATGCACAAATGAAAGAAATTATATGGTATTTTTCTTTCTGACTTATTTAATTTAATATATAGTTTACCAGTTGTACCCGGTTTTAAGCAAAGGACACATTTTTATGCTTATGTTCAAATAAAACTTTATGTGTATAATACACACACACACAAACACACACACACAAACACACACACACATATATACAAGCACATACATATATATGTGTGTATATATATATATATATATATATATTACTTATACCTAGGACTCCACAATTGTCTGATATTTGCTAACTGGATAACTCCTCAAGTCTATTAATTTTGAAACATTTTATTTTTACATATTGGGGTGTGTGTGTGTGTGTGTGTGTTGTACATGTGTTTCCAGGTACCCACAAAAACAAGAATAGGGACTGGATTCTTTGGAGCAGGAAACACAGACAGTGTCAGCAACCCCATGAGGTTCTAGGAATCAAACCTCAGTCTTCTGAAAAAGTAGTAAGTGCTTCAAGGTACTGAATTAGCTCTCCATCCCCTAGGTCTATATCTTAAGGTAAACTCAAGGCGGCATGTTTTATATATACCGCACTTTGCCATATTATTATTTTTCTCTGACATTGGATGGAATTTTCAGAATAGACTTCCCATCATTTACATATGGAAACATTTGTGACTATTTCTGAAATGATCTTAGTGCTTTGACCTAATGTGTCATTCTGAAAGAGGTCAGATATGAACAATTGAATCTCTAGGGAATTGTCTTTGATTACTTAAAAAACCAAGCAACAACAACAAATCAGAACTGGCTGCAGGTGAAAGGCACTAAACTCCTGCATACTTTCCTCTCCCACATAGCATGTGAGGAACTTTCTGGGTTGATTTCCTTATAGGCTCAGTTAGATAACCAGGTACACCAATTATTTTCATTATTTTTCTCTCTACTGATTTTACAGTGTTAGTTTTTTCTTGGGATAGCTTTTCCTATATTCTCTACTATCTTGTTACTATCCCAAATTTCTTGTGCAGCTAATTTAATGCATGAACTAAAATAAAAGTTTGCCCCTTTTTTAACATCACTCTTTAAATGTGAAGAAAACAATGGCCTTTCGGGAGAATCACACTGTTCAGAATCGTAATGTATTCCTGTTTCTAAAGCAGTCACTAATGCAGCAAAGGAAACATCCTTCCCTGGCACAGATAACCCTTTACCACTCTTTTTCTAGCTAAGGAACTTCACCTCCATTAATAGGTGAATGGACAAGAGTTTCTGTTACAGAGTTTGAGTCCTATCTGACAGAAAAAGAGGAGAAAGTGGTTAAAGGTTTATGTCTTTATCAAAAGATTTTAGGTTGTTTGGTGGGGATAATACGTATTGAGTTTCTCTTTCAATATATGATGATCTATTTTCCCTGGATAACTGCCAGTCATTTTCCATTGCAATGGAATAGATGCAGGATTCCTGTAATTTTGGCATACATTTATAAACTGTATCAGAGAATAGGAGACTAGGATCTTGAAGTAGTCTACTGTTTGACTTTAATGCAACCACACCCTAGTTCTCTTGGAAAGACTAATAGCAAGAAAAACTTGTTCTCAGTTATTGTGTTGCTGGGAGGCAATTGGATCATGGTGGCTTTGATTTAGTTAATAAACTGACCTACTTACAGATTTTTAATGTGATAGCTTTGAAAGTTGTAACTTTGGAATAACTTCAGAGGTGAGGCCAATCAGGAGGAATTTGATCACTCAAGGATTGTTCTTCAGTGCTGAAATCTTGCATTGGCCACCTTGCCCCTTTCTTTCTCTTCTTCCTGGCAATCATGAAGTAAGCAGTCCAGCCAAACCTATTCTCTTTAATGATGATGTCCAGCCTCATCTCAAGCCCACGACAATGGGGCCAAGGCAAACTCGAAGTGAATCACCTTAAATAATTAACAGAGAAATTCTTCTTTTTATCCTCTTGGTTTACTGGCCTCTTTTATTCACAATCATGAAACACTGACAAACATCTGAGTGTAAATCACAAACCAATTACAATAAAGCAATTTCATTTTGTTACTAGCCAGTTAACTGACTCAACCAATTTCATGATATTTACTTCCCTCTCTTGGATAAATCTGGCAGTTATGCAACTACAGAGACTTAATTACACTTTTTTGTGAGTCACACTAAATCCTTTGAAAAAGATGATTCACAAATGAAATATAAGTTATCATTTGTTATAAATGTTATCATTTATATAATCTTTACAAACATAGGTTATCAGCATTTGTAACAAAGACTGTGCTTGAATGAAGGGCTCAATGAGTAAAGGCCTTTGTTGGCAAGTCTGATGACCCAAATTTGAACCTAGAACACAAGGTAGAAGAAGAGAATTTCTCTCTCAAGTTTCCTTTGACCTTCACAAGGACACCATGGAACACTTGCATGTGTCGGTCCACAGACACAAAAACGTAAATAAAATGAAATAAAAAGAAATGTCATATAAAACTTCCAGAATGCTAAATAAGAGTCTGTCTAAATAAAACATGATTCATTTCTTCTATATATATTGATATTTTTTTGTCCTTGGTAGGAGAAATGACAGAGCCCTCCATGGTAATATTAAAAGGATGAAATTACAAACCCTATTAAATATGTACCTGTCCTTGGCATTCTTATGGCTCTCATATATTATAGTAGTTGTATCCCTCAAACAGATGCAGTTAAAGTCCTGTTGCTATCAATATGTATGTACTTAGAACAGGGTTGGCCTGGCATTCCAGCTGCAGATTTTGCTGATGTACTGAGATAATTTCATTTACTTGTTTATACAAGGTTTAAATTAGATTAGTAAGTGCCTGATGTCCCTCTTTCAAACCTGCAGATTATATCCAGACTCCAAGGAACTGCACAAAAGACAGTGAACTGGCCTTAGTTAATTCACCTGAAAAGGCTTGTTAAAGATGGAGGGTCAATGCATGTCCTTTCAGCAGGGCAGTTCTCCTGGGAACAAGTATGACTCCTGTTGCTTGTAAAAATAGGCCTGTGGTGGTAGGGCCCTGCATTTGGAAGAATTTGTCACTTTATTTTGTATCTTTTTGCCTCCTGCACACCTTGGTTACTCATTTGTCTTTACTTCTAAACTGTACGATGGGGGTTGTTCTTTATGTATCTTAGTGTATACGTGAACTCACTGGAGTCTTTGTTCAGACATTTCTGTTTCATATTCATCAGAGTGTCCTAAGTGTCTCCATTGCTGAAACGCTCCCATACATTGCTCCTACTGCTGCCTTTCCTATTATACTTTGACTATCTCTCTTCCTGCAAGCTTGAGCAAATGAGTAATTGTTATGTAGGAATCATATTTGGCATAATTAATACTTTCAATTATTGAAATTTCTTGTGTGTTTATTTGGAAGTGGTTTATGGTCCAGATATGGAAACTTGTTCTTTTCTTTCCCAGCCACTAGCTGTTGTTTGAAGCTTATTCACACTCTATTTAGTGTTATGCTTAAAGAGGAATAATCTGGCAGTTAAAAGAGAAAAAAGGATGTTACTAACAGGGGAAGTAGAAGCTTATTGGTTCACAGTAGTCTTTAGTTCTTTCTCCATCCTATAATGTTCCAGAGAGCTCAGGAACAAGACTATAGGATATCCAGTTAAATATGAATTTCAGACACATGATTTTTTTGCATTATTCACTTGGTTCATTTAACACTTGGGGCATATGACAGAATTTCTGTTGTTGGTAACAATTCATTGTATTTATTGACTAAGATTATTTTGTCTGAGTCAAAATCAAAACTACCTTCAGCCAAGGTTAAAATGTGGGTTGTATGAAGCATGACAACTCTTATGCTGACTGGCTGTCCTGTGAGTCCCGCACCCCTAAAGAGTGTGTTCTGCTCAAGGCAAATCAAAGTATGACAATCAGTTCTTCTTTCCCTCTCTTCTGGACTCTTCCACATGACTGATTGTGAATGATACAGACTTTCAGCTGCAGCAGTGAGAGTCCATCAAAGTCTTCTAGGATTTGCTATTTTGGATGTCATTCAGTGGGTTATGACTGCAATTTTCATAGAAGGAATATCCAAGAATTCTAGAGTAACTAATAACTACAATAACCTAAGAATCAAAAGCCCGACTGTGATTTCCCCAGAAACATTTATCGGTGACAAAAATCATATGTGAGATTTTGATATCGAGAGATAAAACTTTCCCTCTCCCAACTTAAATCCAAGTGTGGATGAAGCCTTGAATTAACTAGTGGCAGAATAATGAGAAAAAAAGTTTGATTTGTCATGTAGGAGTGTTTGGTAGATAATGTTCTTTGGCTTGCTCTCAGGTTATGTAACATTTCTAATACATTGTAAATTGAAAATGTGTTTGATACACCTGACCTATCTGGTGTCACAGCTTAGGGTATTCAACTATGAGTACTCAGAACACATTTGCTGGCAGTGAATCAAAATATTCCAACACAAAAGCTATTTAATACGAAGTATTGACTATCTCCTGAAATTTTCTGAATGTTTTACTGAGAGTGAAATGTAGAATGGTTATTTTCATTTCCTTCAGTTTCTAATGAGCTCATTGCTCTCATGTCATCCCAAGGTCACAAGAGTCTAAGTGCAGCCTTTATTGTAATTGGAATAGGAGTTTGTAGATCAGCCTAACAGAAATTGGCTGGACAGGGACCAGTGAGAAAGTGCAGAAGTTCTTCTTAGTCTTTTCATCAAGATTTTAACAGGCAATGTCTCTCCTGTACTGTGATTGTAGGGGAAGGGTTTATAGCAGCTGGATTTATACCTCTCCATGTAAAAGGTTAAACTCCCAAAGTGGAAACTCCCAGGAGGCAGTATGAAAGGTGTCTGTATGTTAGGGAGGGTATGCTTTAATTATACAACAGAACAAGATGAATATTTTCCTTTTTCTGACTTCTTAAAAAAATTGAGGTATGAGTAGCTCATTAAGGTATGCACTCTTATGGTAATTACAAGAATATTTTAGGTAACAGATCTTACTGAATAAAAAAAATAAAGTTTGGCAATAGTCTTGCATGTAATCTCCGCACTCATGGAGACAGAGGCAGGCAGATCTCTGTGAATTCTAGGCCAGTCTGATTTACAGAGTGAGTTCTAGGATTGCCAGAGATTACACAGAGGAAACCATATCTCTAACCCCCTTCCTCAAAAAATCCAAAAATTTCTCATTAGATACTTCCCAATACACCACATGTAACAGATCTGCAGTGATTGAATAAATGATAAGGAAAGAGGTGGCAGAAAATTGTACCTCTCCCTTTACTACAGGATGAATACAGGGAGTTTAGAGTTAGCCGTAGCAGGTGTAAAGAATGAGATTAATGTTATCTTTTGGATAAAACATAAGATGGTACTAAATAGATTCTTGCAGCTGTAAGCTGTCCTATTCTCATCTTCAACTAGCCATGTCTTTCAGGTTAGACTTTATAAAATTTAGTAGATTTAACACAGAACTATTTCATCTATAATTTACCTTTATAGGAAAGTATCCTTCTAATTACAAGGGCCCTCAGGTGTTGACTGAGATTTCTGTCTTTCCTGGTCCCACAGCCATTCATTCCCAGAGAAAACACACAGAGGTCCACATTAATCATAAACTGGTTGGCCTATTAGCTCAAGCTTCTTATTAACTCTTATAATATATATTAGCCCATAATTCTTGTCTGTGTTAGCCATGTGACTTTGTACCTTTATCAGTGAGGCATTCTCATCTTGCTTCCTCTCTGTCTTGGTGACATGTGCAGACTGACTCTTTCCTCTTCCCAGAATTCTCCTGTTCTCATCGTTCAGCCTCTACTTCTTGCCTGGTTGCCCTACATATATTTCCTGCCTGGCTACTGGACAATCAACATTTTATTAAAATACAAGTGACAGGGTACAGACCATGGCTCCACAGCACTCAGGTATTAAAGAATGCCCGAAGAAGTAGAAAAGAAATTTGGTAATAAAGTATAACTTGAAGGAGATGTTTCTTCTTTTAAAATGAGGTAATTCATTTCTTCATCCCTCTCACTGAACTCCTAGGAGGAGCTTCAGCATTGATTAGGAAAACATACACATTGCAACCACTACTTTTGCTTTATCATGAAAATGATTCTGTTTACAATGCCAGCGAATGTTCTCAGCAAAAGACTCTCCTTCTGGGACATTTATACAACTAAAACATTTTAGCATTAAGTCTTACCTGTGAGACAATGGCTCCAGGATTCCATGCAGATAAATCAGCTGATGTTCAAGTCCCTTCTATAAAATGCCAGAATGTTTGGATAAAACCCACACAATCCTGCCATACACTTTACTCATCTCTAGATTACTAATAATACCTGATCCAGTCTCACTGCTTTGTGAGGAGATAGTGTACTGTATTGCCTAGAAGAACCACACAAGAAAAAAAGATGTGTTTTGAATAGTCACATTTTTTCATATATTTTGATTCACTATTGGCTGAAATCATGAAAGTAAATTATGCTGTTCAAAACATTCTGCTAAGCAAACCCCACTCAGTAGCACAATAGCTTCCTACATCACTCCTGGCTGCTTTCTGTCTACAAATGCTGTCTGGCCACTTGACAGATTATAGCACTCTCTGTCTCAGTCTCTCTCTCTTGAATTTGTTCTTATTCAGAGCTTTACCCACTTCTATAATACATTTTAAAAGCTCAGAATATGCTTAAATCAAATTGGCTATAATGTTATAGCTTCACTGGTTTGGTTTCCTGTAACAAAAGAGAGATTAAAAGAAGAAAAGCACAATCAATTTAGTTTATCTACTTTTATATGACATAGAGCCTTCATAAGCAGATGGATGAACATGTGAAGGAGTTGTTAAGCATAGGTTCACAGAAGAGAGACAATGGGAAATAGGATGCTGTAAAGAGGGTTAACAACCTTGCAAAGATACCAAACCTGATTATTGAGAGTCCTTTGTATGCTTGTCTTCTCCTGTGAGGAAAAGTTACTCATTGTCTAGCTATTTCCTCTAGACTTGACACAAACAAACATGTACCAGAGCAGTTGAAGCAGCTCTGAAGAGCAGCATGATGCTTTCACAGAGTTGAGTCCCTTCATAGTCCCTTGTGGAAGCAAGGGAGAGGCTCTCGAGGCTCATCAGACCCTAATAAAGCCCCGTTTCACTCCCTATACTCTAATCACCACCATTTAAGAGGCAAATAGTTGACTGAGGGAGTTGGGATGGTGCTTTTTGGAATAATAGCTACTAGTAAGTGCTCAAGTGAGTTCCTCGTGATCTATGTAGACATCCTAAGAATGATCTGGGCTTTGTAAATAACCTCAATAAAATCACTGATTCTTATTCACAAAGCTGGATTTGGATAGAATCCTTTCTTGGCCTATAGATGCTTTCTCTATAGGAATAAAAAGACATTTCTTTACATTTTTCTAGGAAATGTCACACAGCAATGCTCCTATGTTTTGGATATGAAGAGAGAGTCCTTCTCTTGAGCACCTTATGGTTTCCTTTAGGATAGAAAAAGGGAAGAACCACAGACACCTTTGTTCATCTGCTGTTTTCTCAAATCCTCTCAGCTAAAGTACTCAATATGTCACATTACCACATTCTGGGGTAGCATATACTAAATAGCATCAGCAAAATTAGGGAACCTTCTTCTAACCTTATCTGTCTCAGCAGAAGCACTGGGGAAAGGAAATGCCATGTTACCTCTTACCTGATTACATTATCACAGACTGTTTTGATCTCCATTTGATAAAAGTCAAATCTAAATGGGACAAATGGACTAGTTGAGAAACATTTTGTTAAAAATTTCAAAAAGGTTAAGATTTGAATTGTAAATGTCTAAAAATCATCAAATTACTGACAGTATTTTGGATCATGTAATAAGATGTTTTCTCTTGAGATTGGGGAATGATAAGTTCTTTCCTTAAGAACTATTTATATACATTATTTATTATCTCCTCTGGGTTTGATCATTGCTGAATAATGAAAGTCTCTTCATTAAGACTTTAACCAGCAGAACTAATTCACCTTTAATAACTACCTTGCATACTGGGTTTTATCAGATATTCAAATCCGATTTCATTGAGGCATGATTTTACATTTTTGTTTAATATTCTAGACTTCAGTACCTAATGCTTTCTCTGTTGTTTACTTAACTATGCTTTCCAATGAGAAAGAAACTTTATCATTTGATATTTGTACTAGCACTTTTGATAATAACTTTTGAGAATGGGGAAAAGGAATAAGCCACATATAGGCACTGGCTTCATAAATTCTCAGGATTTTTTTTTTTTTTGTTACCAAGTGATAAACTTTTCTGTGGGGTTAAACTGCAATCAAGCATCTCTACTATTTCTATGGACTGTTTCTGTACTTCTGTGTAAAATCTGGCCTTAGCAAACAACTCCTCTACTCACTACCCACTTCCACAGTTACATCCACATTTTGGACCATATGTGTTCTATAGTAACAGTGCTAGTCCTTAACTCCAATTTTCTGTCTTAGTTCCTTTTGTGCGGCTATAAAAATACTTGAGACTGGGCAATTTGTAAGACATTGGTTAGTGGCTCATAACTCTGGAACTAGGATAACAGGTCTAAGAGCAGGGCACTGGAATGCTCTCAGCTTCTTGGTTGAACCTTCCTGTGAATCATCATTGTCATAACATTTAAGGGCAAGAGAGAATAAGATGCTCATTTCAGTTTTCTTTCTTTCCTTATACAACCATCACACCTATCATGCAGATGCCACAATCATAGCATCATTTACTAATTAATTATCCTAGGCCTCATTTCAAAAACAATACCATGATTTGTAAATTCTTTTATAAGACATAAACTTGTGGCAGTGAGTACAGAAGAGATACAAACCATAGAACATTGATAAGATAATCATAAAATTCCAGCCTTCTCAGACATAATGCTTCATTCTGAATAACAGATTTTTTGATACTCATTATGTTGTGACAAGCCAGACATTATTCAGGACCTTGGGTATAGATATGCCATCAAAGATATTTTTTATAAATAGGCAATCCCTTGAGATTTCCTGTTCAATAGACTACTGGGTAGAGATAAGAACTGTGGGGCATAGTTGGAAGAAGTAAAACAATGAGAATAAAACCTTTGAACAGTATGTCTTAGGCTCTGTAACTTTAGAAGTAGTTACAGAAGTAGTTAGTAGTAGTGAGTAGAGGCTGGGGAAGTTTTGAGATGAATGCTTTGAAAAACCCTGTATTGTCATGAACAGACAGATAAAAATGGTGCTGGGAGGGCCAGAGGAAGACCAAAGGGAAACCCAAATCTTTTCAGAGCACTTCATTGGTCCTAATCAAAATATTCATAGAAATGTTGGTCATAAAAACTGTTATAATAAGGCCTCTCAAGTGCATCCTCTCAAACCAATCTAAGGAGCAAACTGTAAAGAGGGGCAGATATTCCTGAGGTTCTGTGTGTTGAAGCCCATACCAATGTGTATAAGATGCAGGCTGTGAATACAAAATATATTACTTTGGAGCTTTTTATTAATGCTGTTTCTCTGTTAGGCTCTGAACATACTGAAGAGATGCTACTCTCTGATGCTTACCTATTTTTCTCTCTTGGGATGGGAGAAACTGTCCTTTGCCTGACACCCCATTATACATTGGAAGTAGAAAGCTTGCTTTCATTCCACATTTTCATGACTGGTGGGTATTCCTTTCTCAATGGATCCATATTTGATTTGAATATGAGTTTCTGGACTTAGAATGTAGGTTTTGGTAATGAAATAAGCTGAAAGTTTGGGTCCAATGAATTTAATGAAGCATTTTCAATGTAAAAAGAGTGTGATTTGGGGAGTCAGGGACCAAATATGATTATTTGAATATGATCTCCAAAACTCATATGTTAATAGTAGGGGTTCCAGGATACCATTGGGTTAAATGAAGCCATGCAGGTGAGAGATCTGTGATCACTTTACTATTTTCCTAGGAAGATAGACATCAAGTAGCAGATGTATTCCAAATCATCCACAACCAAATGATCTCTGCTATGCACCAAGAAGGCCCTAGCCAGATGCCATTCAGATACTGGTGCTGTTCTCTTAAATTTCCTAGCCTGAGAAAAACAAAGAAAGAACCAAAACTAAAACCAAAACGAACAGAAAATCATGTGCTTCTTATAATTACCTGGCCTTTTTCACTTTGACAGAGACAAAGACTGAAATACTACATGGGTTTTGAATGGAGCACATAGTGTATGACAGATGCCCCACATGTATTTCCCGAGCAAATCAATAAGTATGTGAGTGGTTGTATAAGAGTAGAGAAAAAAATAGTTGAATTAAAGAATGCTCAATTTACTTTCCTTTTTTTTTTAGTACTAGTCACTTAAATGTGTTCGGTCTTGATTAACTTAGATATTGTTGGTAATAAATACAACATCTCACTTCCAATGAGTTTGCTTTCTGTAACAAGAAAGAGATCAAGATTAGACGGTGACAAAAGAGTTTCTTATTTCATAAACTACCCATGGCTATGAACCACAGAGTAAGAGTGAATAGAACGCTGATTAATGGACTTGCTAATTGTGCTTTCCTACTGAGGTCATTAGTCATAACGAAGGTAAATATATGGTCTCCCATTGCTTTAGTGAGCGCTTGCTGCCGGCACTTCCTTCCTCTTTCACATAGGCACATTGGACCATTGGGTCTTACTGTAAGACGCTGGTAAGGCTCTGAGATGAGCTTGCTCAGTCAGAGTTTGCTCTCTTACTTTAAAATGCTTTTTGCTCTTTTTCACTCTCAAAGGTATGTGTTATATAAGAAAGTTAAAAGCTGTTATTGAGGGATTTTTAAAAACCCCTGAGGTTCTAATTTAGTTGTATTATGATGTGAATGCTGGCTAGGACTATCAGAAGTGTTTTATTTTATTTTAAACACATAGACTTGTAACATGAGGGCCTGCTTATTGGGGCTTCTGTCCTGGCCAGTCCCCCAGCTGTTTAGTCCCAGAGAGAAATTACACAGAATGTCTACATTGGGTTATAAACTGATTGGCCCATTAGCTAGGCTTTGTATTAGCTCATGTAGCTTATGTTAACCCATTGTTCTTATCTATGTTAGCCACATGGCTCAGTACCTTTTTTAGTAGGGCACGTTACATCGTGCTTCTCCGGTGATCTAGGCAGGACTGGGGGAAGATCTTCCTTCTTCCCAAAATACACCTGTTCTCATTGCCCCATCTCTACTTCATGTCTGGTTTTCCCACCTATACTTCCTGCCTGGCTATCGACTAATCAGTGTTTATTTAAAATGTAATTGACAGAATACAGAATTGTCCCACACCATCTCCCCTCCCCCCTCTCTTTTTTAAGAAAACAAGAACATCCATAATCCATTTTTGGGGGGAGTGTGGGTGAAGATTTCCAGGCTACTTCCACCTGGTTGGAGGCACTGATAATCTTATGGGGACCTAGAGAAAATTTAGAATTATGATCAAGTCATGACTGGAATATACTGTGAGTCTTGATCATCTCAGGCAGAAGTCTTGATTCTGTTCTGGATGTAGAACTCAGACATCTGGGCCATCTGTTCCTACCAGAGATTTCTCATGGGGTCTTCCTTGATCAAACCTGATTTTTCTTAACTCAGAATGAATCAACAGGCTCTCATTTCCTGTGGAAACAAAAGCAGAATCTCTTCTCCAAAGTAACATATCTCCTGACCTCAATTTTAAAGTCAAGATATTTTCAAAATACCTATCTTGGATTAATTCAGGAACATTTACAAACAAATATCTTTTAGCAGCTGATGCTCTTTCCTCAGCATTCAAACAATTAAAAGAGAACATAATAACATACAATATATCAAGATTCTCTCTATATTTTTCATCTTTATGTGGCTTTATTTTAACTTCTATTTCTTTTACTTTTACTTTAAACTTTTCGCTTTTTCAGACAGGTTCTCTGTGTATCTTTGTACTGCAATTCCCTCTGTAAACCAGGCTACCCTTGAACTCACAGAGATCTGTCTGTTTCTGCCTCATAGGCATTAGGATTAAAGGTATATGCTACCACACCTTGGAGTCACAGAGGTCAGTCTACCTCTGTCACCCAAGTGTTGGGATTAAAGGTGTGTACCACCACACCCAAATACTCTCTTTCTTTCTTTTTTATTTTAAGGATATTAACCATTTTTTCAAGCCTGCATATATTTTTAACACACTGTAAACCATTTAGAAGTTTTCTTCATCTTTGAATCTCTCTTTACTGTATATTTCTCTTTTTCTGACCACATGAGTCTTTAATTTACCAAGCAATATGGGTAGAATTAAAGCCATGGCTTTGACAGCAGGATCTAGCCCATTCCTTAGCTTTCTGTGATTCCAGCCTCATGGCAGAGGTACTGGCTGTAGTCATGTTTATTATCACAACTCTATGGCATTTCAATGTCCCTGCCAGCAAGCAAGCTGCAACAGTGTGCTAACAAAGCACACTCAAATGATCCGTAGCCGGACCACCTGCCTGAAAGAGTCAGAGTTTGCCCTGGCAGAATGGCCCAGCAAGCTGGTATTTTAAAACAGTGCAGCTTTTTTCCTGCTATTGCTAAAAACCAAAAAGCTTGCCTTTAGCTTTTATCAACACCATTTAAGTGTTTTGTGGCAGGCCCTGTTAAAGAGTTGCAGGGTTTTTCAATTAAAGCTGAGTCAGGAAGCCTCTCTTAGACGAGAGCGCTTGCTTGCCTCTAGCAAGCAGAGCAGACCTGAGTAATTGCTGCTACCAAGAAAACATGCTTTACTCTATTCTTTCCCAAGCTTTCTGAGACATTCTCTGGATACAGTTATCCATGTGGGCACCATTCTGTAACATGAGGGACTGCTTATTGAGGTTTCTGTTCTGCCTGGTCCCCCAGCCATTTAGTCCAAGAGGGAAATCACACAGAGAGTCTACATTAGTTTATAAACTGATTGGCCCATTAACTCAGGCTTCATATTAGTTCTTGTAGCTTATGTTAACCCATTATTCTTGTCTATGTTAGTCACATGGCTAGGTACCTCTTTTAGCGGGGCAGGTTACATCCTTCTTCTTCTGTGTTCTGAGCAGGACTTGGGGAAAAGTGTCCTTCTTCCCAGAATACTTGTGTTCTCATTGTCCCACCTCTACTTCCTGTCTGGTTTTCTCTCCTATGCTTTCTGCCTGGCTATCGGCCAATCAGTGTTTATTTAAAAAGTAATTGACAGAATACAGAATTATCCTGCACCATAGACTCAAAGAGGAGAATTATTTGTTGGTTAAACACACATGATCCTTGAAATACACCTGTTTGCTTCTGAACACTTCCCTTCTATGAGATGGGAAATAATCACAAAACATATTTCATGGAATATGACAGGATCACATGAGTTAATTTGCATAAACCATGCAACATGTGCAGATAGCTATTGCTGTTTGGTATAAAACAGACCAGTTATAATAAAAGTGATCTTTATCAAACATTCTGTTATGAGCATTTTTCAAAGAATTTTAGCCATTATTTTATTTGATATTTCTAACTAACAAATCAATGCTATTATTATTATTGTTTTACAAAGGAGAAAACTAGGACCCATAATTTGAAGCATTTTTTTCCCTTGAATGCCTTCAACTTCCAAGGGCTTCCCAAATATTTACCCTAGGTTATTTTCATTCGTATCATATAATAAAAGCCAAAAGTTAAACAGAAAAAATAGTTCTAATAGACAGTTTAATATCACAAATGTCATAAAAATTATATTAGGAAAGTTCTTAATGTCAAAAAGCTACCAAATCTCTGTATAAGAACCTCATTTTCCTTATATTTCTTATAATGACACAAGGATTTTCTAAAAATTTTCTAGCTTTTGACATTTTGCTTGCAGACAATTGATTCTATGCATTGACCACATCCTTACTTTCTTTTCAGTCTGTCCAATTTCTGTGGATATTTGCATGAAAATTAGATTCCATTTGAGCTGAATGTTTGTATCTTACCTCTCCCTTCAGAGGACACAGCGATTTCTGTGGCTGTGAGTTTCCAAATAGAAGATTATTTCTTCAAATTGGTAACAATGCAAGAGGCACTTGGAACAAACTTTTTCCAGCAAATTCATGCTCATATGTAAAGAAGGTATATGTATGTACAGTAGAGAGTCTTATGAAATTCACTGTCAAAATGGTACTGCAGCTACTCCTGGCATATTTCTAGGCTCTAAATTATTTATTTAAAATTGGTCATATTTGAGTCACAAGGACTCTGTATTTTTGTGTTTCTAAGTCAATTTAGCGTAAGTAGGTTCTGAAATTCTTGCACTAACTTTTAGTTTATTGGTCGTGTTAGTATATCTTGCCAGAAGTTTCTCAGGACCTGTATTGACACAGAAAATTTTACTGTTTTACTATTTTATGATATGATTTTCCAAAATTTTTTAAAATAAAAGTCTGAGAATGTGTAAGGGCTAGTGATGTGACTTAGAGGGCATGGACAGCTGCCAACGAGGCAGATGACCTGTGTTTGATCCACTGAAATTACATAGTGGAAGGAGTGAACCAAGCATGCTCCACTTGATAATCCCATATTCTTGTATTTACAAGCAGCACTAAGTGGGCTTTGTGATAAGTAAATTAAAATTGAGAGTGAGGGAGTGAAAGCAAGCAAGCAAGAGAGCACATGAAGTTGGAAAGGAAAAATGGGCGTTAGAAGGGAGGGATATTTTTCTTGAAGGTGTTATTTGTTGTAGAGTAGAATATTTAACTATGTAAAGATGTGTTGCATGTGTTTGTACTGCAGAATAATTGCATTTATTTATTAATAATTACATTTGTTTATGCTACGTTTGTTCAACTATGTAAAGATATGTTTCTTTTGTTTATTTTGCATTTGTATAACTACGTAAAGATGTGTTGTTGTTTTACCTTGCCTTCCTAAGGTACTTGGTGTGTTTAATAAAAAGCTGATGGGCCAATAGCTAGACAGAGGAGAATAAGTGGGGTTTGTTGGCAAAGCGAAAAGGGCGCCATTCCACCAGGGATCAGCCAGCCAGGGACTAGACAGACAGAGGTAGACGAAGCAGGAAAGCAGGATAGACAGTAAATAGATGAGGAAAATGAGCCTCAGGGCACCACATAGATGAGTAGAAATTGGTTAATTTAAGTTTAAAAAAAAGCTAGAGAGAAACAAGCCTGAGCTAAGGCTGAACATTCATAATTATTATTCAGTCTCTATGTCATGATTTTGAGACTTATAGAAAGTTTCTTATAGAAAGACTGCTATAGTTACTTCAGTAGAGTTTCTATCATATTGCAATGCCTACCAGGTACTTCGATATGGCATTGAAGGCATCCCAGTGTGAGACAATGCTATACTTTCCTTTTAAGATTTTTCTGTAATCCTTAGAAAAAGAAAGCAAAACAAAAAATTACCCAAAGCACAATTATATATAGTAGAAACACTTCTTCCAACCAATGATATGCTTGCATATGCCACAATACTATAATTCTGTCTTTATCCCTAATAATAATAGTCATGATAATAAAAATTCAACTATAACCAAATTGCACAGGAACAAGCATGTTAACTGATACTGTATATCCTTTTGCATGAATATTGTTAACAGACAAAGCACAACTCTCATCCACAAAATGTAAAAGTGACTTTATTCTGGAGCTAAACTTGAATATCCACTACCTGGGAATACAGATTATGGGTGACCCTAAATTATGTGTCTCAATGTGATAATAGGTTTATCAAGTGTTTATAGTAATAAAACAAAGAAAGTCATAAATCAAAACCCGTTCTTAATGTACTGGTGAGTATATCAGGGAGTAAGTATATCAGCAAGTAAGTATATCAGCAAGTAAGTCTCTGTTATTGCCCTCAGACAGACAGTGATATTCTTAGATCTGGGATTGGTGGATGTTAAGGTCAGTACATATAGAGAAGACCTATTTAATAGCCATAAGACATTATCCCACAGACTGTGGGGGACAATAAATATTTTAGGGGCTCATAACACTAGACATGTTACTCTGGAGGGGCAACATTTCATCTTCCATTATTCCCGAACTTCTTACCTATAAATCACCATTTGTAAACATCTCAGTAGGTGTGTTTTCCTTTTAGTAGCTAAGGATTATACCATACAAACATGCACAAATCTATGTGGAGACAGAAATATGTGAAGGGAAAATATTCAGTGTAAGTTCCCTTGAACTTGGCAGAAGGACAACATTGAAGAAGGGGAAAACAACGAACCATGGATAGAGTTTTTATTTTCTTTTACTTTGTTGGTGTGGTTGCTGTTTTATTTAAGATTTGTTTCTCTATGTAGCCTTAGGTGGCCTGGAACTTGCTATGTGGACCATGTTGGCCTTGAATTCACAGAGATCCACCTGCCTTTGATAAATTTTTCTTAAAAGCCTTATGTTCTGTTAAGTGGTTGTAATATTGTAATTTTACATCTTTCAGTTTTAAATAGCATCACTTAATTTCATATTTTGGAAAAGTATAATAAGCATTTTAAAAGTATAGATGCAATTCTTACACTTCTCTCCATCACATCTTCCAGTATTTATTAGTTATATTATAAATGGTTGAGAGTTTATAATATTTAGCATCTGTTTCCCAACCAAATTACCTAGATGTTCATTGATTAGGAAACATTTACTGATCTAATAATCATCACACATCTTCAGATTATACATTACCATATCTGTATTGGATTGTTTTGAGGGCTTTTTTGTGTGTTTTATTTATAATCTGTTCTCAAATTAGCCTAATTTGTAATCTCCGATATAAAATATATACTGTATTATACAATTAGTATATATTATTTAATATGATAATTGCATGCAATATATTACACTGTATTTTATATTATATATACAGAAAAATATATTTCTAAAATTCTATAAGATTGAGATATGCTTTTATTTTCTCTTTCTCCCTTTATCCTTCCCTCCCTCCATCTCTTTCTACTTTTTACTTTAATTTCTTCCTTCATTTCATTCATTTTTTTAAAAGAAAAAATAGAATATCTTCGGGAGAGACACTGGTTTTCTAAAGTGTGCACGTGTGACTCCTTTTATCTTGCACCACTGAATGTGGTTGGGGAGAATTTTGAGAATCTTCTCATGTCACTCTGGTATGTAACTTTTTTGCTGATATACTTTAATTGTGGTCTTGATGAATAGTTTGGGTAGTTATGTCACACGTATCTCTCACGACTCATCATCAGCTTGCCAACTGAATTTGCTACTACAGATATGCACTAAATTCATCATTTAAAGGAAATGTTCCTCAAACACAGATATAGTCACGGTAGGTTTTGTCTCTCTCTCTCTCTCTCTCTCTCTCTCTCTCTCTCTCTCTCTCTCTCTCTCTCTCACACACACACACACACACACACACACACACACACACACGTCCTCCCCCACCCCCTACATGCACTATGCTCATCTTCAACCTTTTTCCATTATGGTAGTGATGCCTTAGAATATCTCAGACATTATCATTTGATTTTGGCTTTTTTAATCGTTGTTATTTTTATAATGGTTCTACTCTGCATATTTCTTTAGTTTTGCACTTTTACATTTAACATAATTTTGCTGTGAAGATTAAATCATTGCTGCTTAAAAATCCTGTTTAACTTTTAAAAAATATTTTATTATTTTGCACATCTTTTAGAATCAATGCCTAGGGAGTAAGTGGGTTCCTCTCCTTGATCCTTGCTTTTTCTCCTAACAAGAGTCCTCCATCTAAATTCATACAGCTTAACATTGTATTTCTTTCAACTCCTATCTGCTTCTCCTGTTTTCATTGTTGCTTTGGGTTTTGTGGTGCTGAACGTTGAACCATGTGTCTGGCATATGTTAGGCAAGCTTTGCATTGCTGAGCATAACCCAAGCCCTTCAGTTTTCTTTTGAAGAAAGTGTTTCAAACTGACTCCCTTAGCCCCTTAGGCTCTGGGTGCATGGATCATAGGCATAAATATCCACACATAGCTGTACCTCCTTCTCTTGACTTTGTACACATTTTCTCTTTCTTCCCCATCTGCTCTGCCACTACTTATTTTCATGTTCACATTCATAGGATTTCTATGTGTATCATGCACATTTCTAGAGTTTCACAATCCTTTAATATAATCTAAGAGTGGTCATGTTTTACTTTAAAGTTAATATTTTTTAAAAGAATTAATTTGTCTTTGCCCTCTCCCCCTTGGTCTTGCAGGTATGAATGGTGAAGGAAGGAAATCTCCACAATAAATCCTGCGATAAATCTTGCTTTGGATTTGAGGTCCATGTGCCTCTGTAGCTGTACACCTACACCCTCACTTAGTGGTGACAGCACTCAAAACACATAATGACAAGGTAATTTCATTTTTTTAAAAATTTCTTTGGGTTTTGTCGTGCTGAAGGTTAGACTCCTTATTTTTTATATAAATACATTAAAATTTTTATACTATTGAAAAGTTATAAATAAGTCCCTTTGAAATACCGAGGCTATTTTACAATCTGAACTTGATATTTAGTTTGGTTTGTAATATTTTATCTGGCTATGTATATTTGGCACACTGGAAGAAGGATTGCTCTTTTTGTTTTATTGAGGTCTTGGTAGGACTATGAAGTTGTCTTAACCATATTTCAGTTTATCTACTAACACAACACCATAAATCTACCTCAGCCTAGATGGGAGCTGATTAGTTGAAATCCTTAGAATTTTATTTAATTTTTTTTCTCATTTTGGGCAGTAGGGGCTGTGAAGAAACCTGTGCCAAAGGTTTTTTTAACATCCATAGAACTTACCAGCTCTAAATGATTAAAGGTTTCAAACCCTCTCAGTTAGCCTGTGCATGGAGATTTATTTTTTCAAGTTCATATTCCAGTTTTTCTCAAACTGAAATATTAGAAGAGGGAGTGTGTAGCTTCAATTGGTGTTTCTTTTATAAACTGTAAAATTTCAATAACTCTACCTGACATACCAGATTCTTCCTTTTCTAAACCAGAATATATGGATTTCTCTGCAAAAACTTTATCTGTTATTGATTAGAATATTTTGGGAGTTTTAGATCTAAATATTTTGGTTGAAGGAAAGATTTATGGATCTAGTCGTCTGCCTCATATTGAACAGAAATGAATGCCATGAATAAAAAAAGTCTATTAACCTCCAGGGAATTTTAAACTTCCATTCTGGACCTGTGATGGTCAGTTTTATGTCAACAGAGGAAGGCATGTGATTCAGATACTTTATCAAACCTTATTCTAGATGCTTTGGTGGCATAATTTTTAGTTAAGATTAACAGAACAGTGCATTCTGTGTAAAGCACATTATTTTCCATAATCTGAGTGGGCTTCACCCAATTAGCTGAAAGACTAGAACAAAGGCTAATATTTCCAAAGCATCAAAATTATGTAAAAAATTAATTCATGCTCCAATAGATTCTTCTCAGATCTTCCAGATTTCTCAGCTCTTCCTCTAAATTACAGGCTTGTGTCCCATCCCTCAACTTTATCACAATGGCAATCACTCAGAATTGCTTTTTCTTACTTTTTGTCCAAATATACATATATCCACAATGGCATATGATATAGTAATGTACATTATATGTACATACACACATGTATATGTAATAATCTTTATATATAATCATATCCTCATGGTTCTATTTCTCTGGGAAAGTACTATTTATTAAGCTGGGTAATTATGTATATACATTCCATTGCTTTCTTGAATGCTTAATGTTTGTAAGGCTATGAGTATATTTTACTGTTTTGTCCCCCAAATTATTGGTACATTACTGAGGCCCAGTATAAAGCAATTTGTAAAATCAAGGGAAGATTTTAAAAATTGCATGTGCTGTGTAAAAAATATACCACTTTTGACTTCAAGTTTTTAATGGAAAACAGAGTAAACAGATAATCAGCACCATGGAGCTTAAGGTAAAGAGGAAAGAAAACCCTTTTTATTTGGGTTTTTTCCTATGATCATCACACATGTTTTATCAGTGCTTAATTTTAATGAATTATCTTGATTTTGGGGGGGATGGAGAAGATGATTAGTGTGGAGAACATAACACTCTTAAATATCAAAGCATAAAATAAGACTAATTTTGAGAACTAGATGAAAAAAGAAATAACTGCAAACTCTTCTGGTGGACACCTGCACCAGGGACCATGATGGAAATGCAAGTGTGTAGGTCTTCTTCTAGGTGCATTCAGTCAGAGCTGTGAATGTGCTTGCCTAGATGTAGTCTAGAAGTGACAGGAAGCGTTGGGGTGCTCCAGTGAGACTGGTTTCCATGTGTGTCCATGTGTGCTGGCCGCATAAGCATTTTTAATCTGGTTGGAATGGTGTGGAGGAAATTACATTTTAGAAGTACAGTTTGGTGTAATAGGAAGTGAAGAATTTTGTTTCATGGGCTTCAGAAACACAGAAAGGAGTCTTAGAGAAAAAAACACACACATACACACAGGAGAGAGAGAGAGAGAGAGAGAGAGAGAGAGAGAGAGAGAGAGAGAGAGAGAGAGAGAGAGAGAGAGGATTAATTAGGCTGCTGGCACTTTGATGTTTCTTTCTCTTGTATCTTTTTAAATCATATTTTTAAATTTTAATTTCTAAATTAGTATAGAGTGTGTAGAATACTATTATGATATTTTTGAGCAAAGCATGGTTTTATAATTTTTCTGTAATTAAAACAATAGAGTGCTCAAATATACATTTTCTGATCAAGCACCAGTAGTAAACTATTAAATTATCCTAATAGAAAGCACCATAATAGGCATGGGGAAAGGAATGGGTAGGCCTAAATAAGCAAGTGGTGGAGAGCTCAATCTCTAAAAATTTATTAATTAAAATATAATTACATCCTCCCTTCCTCCCATCCAGTCTCTTATGTCACAATTCCTTCTCAAATTTATGGCCCCTTTTAATTATTGTTGTTACATACACATATAATTAAATTGATCTATAAATAAAACTTTACGAGTCCATTCAGTGTTATCAGCATGTATATATTTCTAGGACTGACTACTTGATGTTGCATAACCAATTATGGGATGCCACCATGGGGAAAACTAATACTCCTTCTCTCCATACTTGATAAATGCCTGTTGCTCTTTCTCTAGGGATGGCGCCCTGTGAGATTTCCTCCATCTGCAATCAGATGCAAATTGTTGTTGGAATTGTTCGTGTCTTGCTTAGATAGTCATGTTTTCACACTTTCATGATTTCATGGGGATAATAGCATCCTTGTCACAGTTAGAAGACAGGAAGGCACAATCTCACAAAAGACTTCCCGGTCCTCTGGCCCATGTAATCTTTCTGTACCATCATTGGAGTTGCTTCCCAAGCCTTGAGTGTAGGAGCTGTACTGTTAATTTGGGCTCGGCATCCAGTGTCAATTTTTCTCTATATTTTCACTAGTGTGCCTTTCAGATGATTTCCTTCTATTTCTGAGAGACACCTATTTGATAGGAGGTGTGATCTAAAATTTCCGTAGATACAAGAATAAGCATGTAGAATAAGCATTTTATTGGTTTTGGAAAATATCAGTAGTAGATTGTCCTTCAAGGTCCATGACCTCACTAGTCCTGTGTTTCCCCCCACTCACTACCTATGTTTCCAGTAACAGTAGAATTTCTCTCCTGCTAAGTAGGACTTGAGTCAAAGTAGATAGCTATTGGTTAGCACCAATATGTAAGTGCCTCTACTGCAACTTTGGAATTATCTGCCATGATGGTATTGGTGTGGTTCACTATCAGGCATGGAAGAAAAAACTCTTACTCAAAGGAAACTACCATAATCAGAGGCAATTTCTCAACTAAGTTAGGCTCAGAAAACCAGGAAGTAAGGCCCATATTATAAACATAAAATTAAATTTATTCTGGTACTTTTTAGAAATAGTCAGTCAGACTAGTATTCAAGACCAAGATATAGTCGCTTCAAATGAATATTTGCAGTAGGAAATTTGGGCTCAGTTTCATGAGGAATACTGGGAATTGACAAGGGAATAAAAGGGGGATAGGTGGATAGAAGATTACCAAAAAGAAGAAAACTTCAGGGAGCAGGGGGAATAAGAAACAAAACTAAACTCAATAGTTTCTAAGACTGTGTTTTGAAAGATGGGATCAATGGCTCAGCGATTTGCAAGGAGTTTGATCAAAAAGAGTTTTGGTCAGTATGGGGCGACTATGTTGACAGTTGAATAAGTGAAAAACAAGCAAGAGCTAATAGAATGGTAATCAAAGATCATCAAAGTAAATATATTTTCTAAGTATTTGTAGCAAAAGTGACCTGGAGAGTATTTGCAGATTAATAAAAATCCCTCACTGACTTTCACACAATGTACTAATTCACAAGTACTAATTCATAATTGGCTGCATGATTAATTAGCTGACATTTTCCCAAATCTTTTAGAAATACCTTTTGCTAAATATTTAGTTTGTTTTACAGAATTTAATGTATTTTACAAAGATGAAATTACCAAGGAGCAAACTGACAGAACTATATCAACTCAATCACAAAGCTCTATTTATCAGATATGCCTGAAAAAAATCCAGCTTTTGTCCCAGAAAAAATGTAGACAACTATCTCTATCTCTAAGTATTTATTACAAGTAGAGTTCTTAAGTAACAAAAAATGAAAACTACAGAATAAAAAACGTGCATATTGAAGGTTGAAAAATAAAATTAAATCTAAAAATTATAGAATCTCTCCACTCTTTAACTCAGTGGGATCATGGGATCTCTCCGTCTCTCTATCCTCTGTGTGTGTCTGTGCATGCATGCGTGTGTGTGAGTGTGTGTGTGTACACCAACTGTCAACCAGTATTCCTATAACTTTGGTTTTGTGAGAGTGTGTCTCTCGTTGACTTGGAACCCCTCAGTTCAGTTGGTTTGGCTGGCCAGCTATCCCCATGTGTCCTTTTGTCTTTGCCCTACTGGTAGGATTTCAAGTCTGCCATAACATTTTTAGGTTTTTAGGCATTTATGTCAATGCTGGGGATCAGATTTAGATCTTAATGCTTACAAGGCAAACACTTTTACCAAGAGAGCCATCTCTTTAGCATCTACAAGTTTTTGTTTTGAAGAAAAATGGAAATGTGTACAAAATTATGTCTGTTTCCACTGCTTTGGACATTGAAGACAAAATAAATTATGAGTAATAAGACAATCTGCCAAACAGCAGTGACTTTTATTTACATATTTATTTTCTCTAAAGAAACAGTTTGACAACAGAAATGTCTCCAATATTTTATGCTATATATTTCTTTTTTTTGAAAATAGACTTTTTCATAAAATATATTCTGATTACAGTTTCTTGTCTACAAATTCCTTCCCACTTCCTTTCCCATTCAGATCCACACTCAGCCTGTTTCCTGTTAGAAAAAACAGACATCTAGTAAGTAATAATACAACACTACAATAGGATAAAACAGAAACAAGCAAATTAGAATAGAGCAAAACCAACCAAACAAGGAAAAATTATGCCAAAGAAAAATGACAAGAAATGTATATAGATGTGGAGACTAGGATGTTCGCACAAACAGGAATGTCATAGTAACACAAAACTGGAACCCATAATATACAAACAAAATCCTGTAAGCTTAAAAAAGTTATTATTATGAGATAAAGAAACTTGTTTTGTGTTGACCCTCTATTGCTTGACCTGGGGTCTACCCATTAAATGGTCTGTTTTCCCAGTGAAACTCCCTTGAAGAAAACTATTCTTTTATCCGCAAGTGGCTATCAGTTGCAGACAGTTTCTGGCTTCTGAGTGGGGCATGTGTCCACATCTCCTTTCAGTTCTAAAACCTTATGTGGTGTAGACATGTGCCCTATGCATGCTAATAACCTCTGTGAGTCCAGATGTGTGCCAGCCCTCTGTGTCTGGAAGGTTTCATCCCCTCTGGCCCTTGTACTCTTCCTGACTCCTCTTCTGCAAAGTCTTTTCACTCCCACGGGGAGGGAATTGAGAGTCATCCATTTCAGTATTGAGAGTTCCAAGGTCTCTCACTTTCTGCATCTTGTCTAGCTGTGGGTGTCTGTAGTTGTTCCCATTTGCTGCAGGAGGAGGTTTCTCTAGTGATGGCTCAGTAAGTCACAGGTTTATCAGTAGAGTAAGATGTCATAAGGAGTCATTTTATTTTATGATCCTTTAGTAGGACAGTAGTATTTTGTATTCCCCTAGCTCTCTGACCTATATAGTTTCAGGTTCTTGGCTGCAATGCAGTGATGTGTATGGGTTCCAATTCATGGAGTGGCCTTCACTCAAAACAAAGCTAGCTCATTAAATATATAAGTTGAGTGACTATTGAAAATCCTCCCTTTTGTGGTGCTGCTAAAACCTAATTCACATTGAATTCCGATCGTCCTTCATATTGCTCTGAACTTATTAAGAGTGATGTATCTCAGCCACAGGGCTGCTCATACTTCCTTAAGTTACTTTACAATTGGTTCTATATTCATTTCTTTGTGAAATTCTGTATAATTACAGGGTGAATCTCAGTCATTTAATATACAACTAAAGAGAAAACCATACAACCAGTAGAATTAAGCAAAAATATGTAATGGAAAGAAAGTTATGAGAAAGAATGGAGCATAAATAGAACAAAACATTTTATTAATGCTGTACACACACATTGTGGAACTGAAAAAGTTGATGAGTACCAGCAAACCAGTATGGCGAACAGCACCTGCTGCTTTAGTGTAGCCTTCTGCGGCACACATCTGTGCATTGGCTCTAAAGTCTCCCACAAAGGAAAGGCTCTCAAAACGGGAGTAGGATGCGCCTTCTTCATTCCTTGCATGAAGTGTTGCATTCTTGGCATTACATCATATATGTATATTAAAAGTCAGTAATGAAGTTCATGGGACCCGGGTTTAGAAATATGTGCAAAGAGTGAATGAGCTGTTTTGCGGTGCCTTCAGAATGAACAGTTCGGCTATTTTTGTCAGTTGCTATATAGATCTCAAAGGGAGTACTTCCATCTTTCAGCCAGTCTACTCAAAGAGTCAGGTGGACTGTGTGATTACTTTATTTAGCTTTTGCTCTTTTTTATATCAAGTAGGCATTAAGAACAGGTATACAAGGTCCTCAATTTTTAATAAAAAATAAATAAACTGGAAAAAAAAAGAACAGGTATACAAAGAAGAAAGGTGACTTCTAGCTGTTCACAGACTCACAAAGCACAGTCTTTTCAATCTCACTTCTAGATTGCAAATAGCCATCAGAAAGGCAAAGAATCCACAGGACCTGACAGACCCTAAGAAAGGTTGTGGGATTCTCTTCAGTCTGGCCTACAGTTTATGAAGAGATTTGCTTTAGTTATTTTTTGATATGCCTTGCTTTGTGTGTGTGTGTGTGTATGTGTATGTGCACATGTATGTGCTCCTATGTTTACAATGTATATCCATGTGCATGTAGAGTTCAGTGATAAAACTTGGGTGTCATTCTTCATGGTCCATTTCCCTTTGAAGCTTCTAGATTAGGTTGGATTGGGGCTGAGCTTGCAGTCAGTGAGCCCCACAGATCTGTCTGCCTTAGCAGTCTACCCCCCACCATGCAGGGATTCCAAGTGCTTGCTATCAAGCTGTGCTTGTTTTTAACTCCGAATGTTTGAACTCAGATCATCATGATTGCATTGCAAGAACATTTGCAACTGAGTTATCTCTCCAGCCTCCACTCTTTTGCCTTTATTTATTCCTTTTAAAATTCAATATATGAAATAACTCTTCAGGTCTAAGCTGGAGTCCCCAGGAACGATAAAACTCTCTGCTTGTGCTCTATACAAAGATAAATGCATTTCCAAGAGCTCAAACAACACAAGCATAGAAGTGTAAAGAACTGTATGCAACTTGACCCATTTCTGACACAAATTTCCTCTTACCTTTTTTCTTTCAGTACTAACTTTACTAGCAGTGAATATTTTATATCTGACAGAAATAATTCATATTTTTTCAGTAAAACCAAACCAAATGTACTCATTAGGCATAAGTGATTTTTACATATTCTCTTGGATATTAAGTTATTAGTTAATTTCAAAAGATATTACAGAAAGAGATATATAGGGGAAGGCATACAGAAACAGTGTGGCTACCCAAAGTCTCTCTGAATGCTCTCACTAAAAAATATGTATAAGTAGAACTCATTACAAAGGAATGGTTAATTAAACCATTGACCTTAGTGAGCAACTTTAATCTTCAGGCCTTGGAGATTGGGGAATGGGGCTAAAAGTCCAGGTGCTTGTCCAGTTGTCAGCCTTCATCTTAAATCTTTTGAGAGGACTTCTAGCTTTCATTCAACTGATTTATAGAGAAATTGTCCCTGTTAGTGAGTGAAACACACAAAGGGCAAAAGACAAAAGGAAGAAAAGAAGGAAGGTAGAAAAGAAAACAGGAAAAGACATAACACACATCTTTTTCAGATCTTGACAAAGAAGCTAAGCAATGACATGACACATAAGATAGACCAAATGACCCATGGCAGCATCCCATGGTCCTCCTCTCCACATTGTAGTATTTCCTATTTCTAAGCTGTCCATTATAGTAGTCTCTACCAACATATGGTGATTCAAGTAAAACTTAAATAAAATCAAAGCCCAGCTTTAAATTAAAGAATATCCTAGGTAATAAAAACTTGTCTCCATTTGGAAAAAGAAAAAAAAAAAAACGTAATAATCTCCCAGGTGGATGAGAAGGCATGGAATGTTGGTAATGTGATATACCGGGGAGAAAAAAAAATTGTTTAAAATACATTGCATAGCTGGGCGGTGGTGGCACACGCCTTTAATCCCAGCACTCGGGAGGCAGAGGCAAGCAGATCTCTGTGAGTTCAAGACCAGCCTGGTCTACAAGAGCTAGTTCCAGGATAGGCTCCAAAGCTACAGAGAAACACTGTCTCAAAAAAAAAAAAAAAAAAAACAACAACCAACTGATGGAACAGGGGACCAAACCGGAATCTCTGAATGTGGCTGATGGTGGAGGAGGACTGAGAAACCAAGGACAACGGCAATGAACATGAACTCTACAGCATGGATGGGCTCACTGTGAGCCTTGTCAGTTTGATTGCTCACCTTCCTGGACTTAGAGGGAGCTGGGAGGACCTTGGACTTAACATAGTGAAGGGAACCCTGATGGCTCTTTGTCTTGGAGAGGGGTGGAGTGGGGGTATGGGTGGAAGGGAGGGGAGGGAAGGGGGAGGAGGAGGGAAGGAGATGGAAATCTTTAATAAAAAAATGAGGAAAAAAATAAATAAATTTTAATAAAAAAAAACAAAAAACATACATTGCATGACATTTTGTAGGAATCAATAAAATATCGCCAAAAAGAATAATCATCTATAGCTAATGGGTTTCACATGCAGAGAGTTCTCTTGGATAAGACTCTTTCAGCTGTTAAGCAAGGATTTGAAGTCCAAGTGTTATATAAGGTTTCATTTAAATGATGGTTTAAGAGGGTTGCATTCTAGAATGTAAAAGTGACTAGAACTTATGGGACTTTATTTTATTAAGATGGAGGTGGAGGCAGTGTGATGGAAGAAGGTCATCTGTATATCTGTTGTTTCATTGGTTAATTAATAAAGAAACTGCCTTGGCCCTTTAATAGGACAGAAAATTAGGTAGGCAGAGTAGACAGAACAGAATTGTGTGAGAAAGAGAGCAGATTCAGGCAGATGCTTCAGGCAGATGCCTCAGTCAGTCGCCATGCCTCTCCTCTCCCAGACAGATGCAGGTTAAGATCTCTCCTGGTAAGCGACCACCTCGTGGTGCTACACAGATTACTAAATATGGGTTAAAGCAAGATGTGAGAATTAGTCAGTAAGAGGCTGAAACTAATGGGCCAGGCAGTGTTTAAATGAATACAGTTTCTGTGTAATTATTTTGGGTAAAGCTAGACAGGAGGTGGGATGCAGCCCGCCAATACCTCTACAGGCAGTGTGAAGAAAGAATGCAATAATTGCACATAAGGGACTTCCTGAGGAGTAAGCTCTACTGCAAGTTCCTGAGACAAGACTTCATGGAGGGCACTGTGTGCCTGAGATTTGAATGCAATCACTGTGCAACAAACATCGTTGTGAAACCTATGCTAGAGAGTCTCAAGCATTTAACTGATGGCTGCCTATAGGATGCCTTCAGTTTGATACTAAGTATGACATTCTTGAGTAGAGTCTATATCCTCAGCAGTGAGGAAAAAAGGGCTCGACATACTGAAAACTTTAAATGCAAATGATCTTGTTTGCAGTATATTTTAAAATATGTCACCAAATGTTAGTTAAATAGATATATGACTAGTTGTCTATAGTATGATTATAGCAATGTGTTCATAATTATCAAAGACTGTGGAATGGGAGTTCCCAATGTAAAATTTTATTGAGATACTTTATATGTTTAAAAATTCTTATGATAATTTTTTATAATAGTATTAAAAGAAGGAAGACATTTGTTAAAAATATGATTGTTCATTAAGCTAAAACATATTGCCTTTCAATTAAGAAAGTGTAACCAACATGCTTTAAATAAATTGCTCATGAAAGAAATGTGACATGAGGAAGGCAGGAGAGCATATGAATAGGTCCAGGGATGCTCCATACTAGCAGGGCATCAGTGGGAATTCATCTCATCTTACTTTATGTTTCACAGTGCTTTGAACTGAAACTTGCATATGCTGCGGAACACTCTGCTACTAAGTTTATCACCAGTTATTGTTGTTTTAAGAGTAGGTTTAATGATATATTTTAGTTTTGCTTGCTTGCCTCAGGGTAGTCTAGAGGCAGTATCCATGTCCACAGTGAAGCTAGAAGAGGGTGCCAGATGCCCTGGAACAGGAGATACACGTTGTTGTAAGCTGTAATATAGATGCTGGGACTCTAAATAGGTTCTTTTGCAAGAGCATCAAGTGCTCTTAATCACTGAACCATCTGCCCAATCCCTTTATATACTATTATAAATAACTTTTTATTAGCTGGACAGTTATGGTGTATGCCTTTAATCCCAGCACTTGTGAAGCAGAGGCAGGTGGCTATCTAAGTTTGAGGTCAGTCTGGTATACAGAGTAAGTTCCCAGACAGTCATATTTACATAGAGAAACCCTGTCTTGAAAACCAAGATGATGTTTGTGATGGTAGTAATATTTCATTGCATTTATTTATTCATTTATTTATTTGTGTGTGGCTGTACATTTGTGTTTTAAAGCATATGAAGGTCAGAGGATGTTTTGCAATAATCTGTTCTCTCCTCTCAACATGTGGGACCTGGGGATCAAATTCAGGTTTTCAGGTTTTTGTCATTGATCCATCCTGACAACTTCAAAGCTATATTCTTTATCTAATAATTTCATTTGTTCTTTTTATATATACATAAGGACTTACTTATGGTGATTTGAGAGTTAATATGACAGTTCACATTAAAATACACCATGAGGTTATATAGATGATACAATCATCAAGGATATAAGAGTCTGTGCATAAATGTAGCCATTAAACAGGTTATCATTTTGTGCTTCAAAACTCAAGACAACTTGCATTTCTTATGACAAGTATCTGACTCTTTGCTTTCATTTTCATTCTATTATATTCAATCTACTTCTTAATATATTTATCCTAGTTTTTCTTTCCTTCATAAACTTCAGGCTGCTTATTAACCTAATTTACTTCCCAAAATTTCATCAGATTTCTTTTATTTATGTCTTTAGTCAAAATGATTAATTGACATTCATCCTTTGAAAGCGTTTTTTTTTTCAAAAAAAGTTGTTTGTGTCTTGAATATGTGCATTTCTGCAGGCCAGAGGTTGACATCAATTAGGTGTCTACTTCTGCCTCCCTCTCTGTGTTTTTTGAGAGAGTTGTGTCAGCGAATCTGAAGCTTAGTGAATTTTCTAGAATGGTTAGAACAGGCTGTTGATCTACTGTTACCTCTACCAACTCAGCACTATGGTTCTAGGCATGTAGATGACTTTTTATGTGAGTACTAGGATCCTAACTCAGGTTTGCATATTTGTTCAGCAAGTACTTTACACAGTGAGCCATCTCCCCAGCCCATCAGAGTTGTGTTAACTTAGCATCTCAGTTAAACAATATGGAAAATGGTAAAAATATAGTCCATTTCTCCCCTTTTGAATTTATAGTGTAATAATGAAGGAAGCAGCAGTGACATACATATTTAAACACAGTAAGGCTACAGAGGAGACAGACTCTCTCAAATACCAGATAGAATTAACAGCATCTGGACCACAGGGTTCCATGCAAAATGAAAATTCAGGTTCCCTTGTTGGAAAATTACTAGGGAATTAGAGATTATGGCCATAGAACAAGCACAAAGTTCTGTAGCTACAAAGGCTATATGCTTGTAAATTCATCTCTGCTCCATTGGAGTACTGGGGTCAGTTTTCCCGCCCGAAAGGCCAAGTGGAATTTAAGAAGACCTCTTTAAATTGTGCTTTCATTTGCTGTGCTCCTGTTGGTTTTTTGCACTGTTAATAGTTTTCTAAAATTTCTATCTTACCATGGCTTAGTGCCAATAGGGTATTCTGCTTTTTCAGTTTTGGTTAAGTATTGGTGGTGTTGTTTAGCTATCAAGTATCTTTTCAGATCAGAACCTATTGTGCGAATTGTAGGAATTCAGAGGCAAAAATTAGTACTAGGTTGCTATGACTCAGAGTTTCCAAAACTAACAATGCTCAATATTTCTCAGCCATTACTTCTTAACTTCTTGTGTGAATGAATGTTCCCTGGATTTAGATTCAGTCTAAGTTTTTGCCTTACATCTGCCTCTGACTTTGGATAAGTTAGACTGTCCATTAAAGCTTTATAATATAGAGGTTATTCAGCTTAAAAATTTAAACTAGGGAGAATAACATTTTCTGATGTATTTTAGCAAGGGATACAGTAGTTTAGTTTGTCTTGATCTTCACTTTTGGAATATAAACTCACAGTGTGCACTGAATGCTGACAACATAAATATGCGATAGCTGCCAGAGGCCAGCTTCAGCCGGCAATCGCTTTCCTTAAACACCGCACTAAGTCCCTAAGTTGACCAGTGCTATTCCATTCTTCCGTTAGTTAAAGATCACCTTTACAAGCAACCAATTTTTCTATGTCCCTAGGGTGGCTGCTTAAGACTACATTCATTGTCAAAATTCACTTCTCTATGGAATCTGTTAAATATCAAAGTAATTAAAGACTTATATGGACATTGAGTCACTTTATAATAAAAAGGTGTTGGTTTTCTTTTTTTTTTTTTAATCAAGAGATTTCGGGTAAATGCAATCTCAAAAAGAGAAAGCTAAAACAGTTTCATATTTCCAGAAACTTTTTTTGTGAAGACTATGAATACTTTGGAACAGTTAAAAAAAATGAATGAACACAGGTGCCACACTGAGCCAGTTAGAAACGTTCATAGTAACAAAAGCATCAATGATTTCTTGTTGAAATTGTTATAGATATGGACAAATGGCCTCTGTGACATCACTCCTCAGTGCAGACTAAGAGAATTTGCTCATCTTCATGCTGAACTGTCATAAGAACTTCATGGTGTGGCAAGGACAAAAAGCGCTAATAATTGCGTGCTTGACCTACAAATGGTACATACACATTGTATTTGTTTAGAATCTACCATCCTCCAACTAGAAATAGTTAATCCACTTTTATCTACATGTACAGTCGAGTGAACAAAAATCCTCTAACTGTACAGCAGAAGCATTGAACACAGAAGTACTTGTAGGCATTAACTGAAAAATTTTTCACAAAAACCTCAACAAACAACCTTTCTGAAAACTTAGAATAAAATTGTTTTGAAAATATAGTAATACAACTAGATTGTTCTAGTAAAGATTCCATTGATACATAAAATTAGTATTATTAACTCTAAATAAAACATTTTAAACTTATAAATCTGGTACTTGATTTAATTGTTGTTCTAATATACATTCATTTCCATTTTATACTTTTTTCTTTTATTATTATGCTGCTTACTGAATTCTGTTTCCTAAGAAACTGTAGTTGAAAATTGAACCCTCTGTTCAGGGAGCTCATAGTAATCTTGAAAAGTCAGTGAGGGTTACAGACAGCACAATTCCCTCAGCAATACACAGAAGGGACCCTGTTCTGTTTCAGTTATAAGTAAATTGACCTTTTTGATAGCATGTCTTAAAAATTTTAGTTATATACAAATTATATTTCCATACTTTATGATGTATGAATATGTCATCTCTGCTCAATACTGCTAACTTACTAAAGCAAAATCAAGCAGCTGAGTTAGAAAATAAGTTTTTAACTCATTGTCAAGAAAAAAAACTAATCTAATTTTTTGTCATGGTAAATTTATGTAATTAGTTCTTTTCAATGACTAGGGGTTAATTCTGAATTCATTTCGCATAACACTATAGACCTTTTTTAAAGTGAGATGTTTAGAAATCTGATTGTGAGCCCATCTATGCAATCTCTGCTGTATATTGGTTGAAGCTTTGTCTAATCCATTGTGGTAGGCTGATATGGGATGGGTTGCACCTCCTGATACCAACCTTGTGAGCAAGTGTTCTTCAGCATCCAGTACAGGACAGAGAAAAAAGCAGAACTTCTAGATTTCTAATGCTCTCTCTAAACTGGATGTTCTACAGCTAGAGAATTAAGTTCTACTCTACAGGCAGGAAAGGACCCTAGAAAAAAAGCTCAGTAAAGGGAAGCATTTCTACTTTGGAAGGCACTGCTTGTGAAGGTGTGTGTGTGTGTGTGTGTGTGTGTGTGTGTGTGTGTGTGTGTGCGCATGTGTGTAAGAGAGGCCTGTGGAATGACCTAAATCATCCAATTTAATGAATATAAAATGTCCATAAATAAAACATCCTGTGAAGACCTTGATATATGATAAAGTATGAAATGACCCAAAACAGAGAAGTTCAGGATACCAGTAGAACAAAAGGAAGTACTGCAATCTAAGAAGACAGAAGAGGTAGATGCAAGATGACAAATATTTTACATTATTCAAAGAAAAATTAAATCTAAAGGCAATATTGTTTTTTTCTAACCCTAACCCTAACCCCTAACCCTAACCCCTATAAAGGCAATATTGTTGAGAGTATTGTTGAGAGACAAACAGTCTCTGCCAACAGAATGGCACCACCAACCTGTAACAAATCCATCCACATAAAACCTGAGAGAATTTGAAAAGGAGTTCTAGACACATAAACGTACAAACCAGAATTTAAGACAACTTTTTGGTCGCCGCATTTTTTTTTCCAGATAGGCTCTGTTTGATGGCAGAAAGAAGAGGCAGGTTTCTTCTAAGAGAAGTCTTCCTGATTCAGTGGTAGCAACAAAAACTTTGCAGCTCCTTTAAGAAGGCTTCTTGGCTCGTGCTCTTTGCATGAGCAGCTCTGACTCTTTCAGAGGGCAAGCACTCAAATGGGGTCTTTGAGCAGCATATTACAAAATGTTTACTGGCAACATAGACCCACTGTGTGCCGAGAAATGAGGTTGTGAGCATGGCTTGCAGAGTTGGCAATGAACGGACCGTGGCTATGTGGGACTGGGCAGAGTCAAAAGGCAAAGAAGCCTTAGTTCTAGTCTTGCTGATTAGCACTTTAAGAAGTACTTTTGGTCAGAAAATAATTACTAATATGCATGCAATAAAGACAAATACAGATATAAAAGACCTCTAGATGGATCACAGTGTTGGAAAAATGTATATGTAGGCGCGCGTGTGAGGGAAGAGTGTAGTGAGTTATAAAAAAGTAAATAGCTTATAAAAATAAAACAAAACAAAGTCTTTAAAGAGATAGAATACAGACAGTCATAGATTGAAGGAATAAAGAAAAATGTAAAGATGGAAAATATAGAGTTTGGATTATGTATATTTTTGAATTTTTTGACTGTACATGAGCTAAGTACAGAGAGACATTTTATTGTATAGGCTGCTAAAGTAAACCAACATATTTATTTTAAAGGTATCATGACTTCAAAATTGGGTCTAATGATATGTTGCTTTGGAACATATATAATATGTTCAGAACATAATGGTTGTTCTGCTTTTGTTTCCACAGCTGATGAGAACCAGCAGATTCCTTTCAGACTAATGTGGCTGGATGAACATTGACCCCCTGAGGCTACCACACCATGAACACCCCAAAATACTTTGCCCAACAAAAATCAGAAAGCAGTTTGGAGAAGACTATGCCCAAATTCCCAAATATTGTTGAAAACTGTGTGTTGACATTTAAAGGGGGATATGCTATAGAGAAACGAATACTTTGCACTGGTATGGATCCTATTTTATTGGTACAAATTTAAGATCAGTTTTGTTATATGTATTTTCTGCTCTTGATTAAGGTATGTTTTGGGCAGCTCATTTAAAAAATGTGAAATACAGGTTAATAGATAGTCATCTATAGTAGTCAAGCTTGTAGTCATGTTAGTTTTTCTAGCTGTACAGAAATTATTTCAGTTGGATAACTATTCTTCAAATATTTCAAAGATGAACAAAATATGGCAATTGAAATATTTTAAGAACTTAGGAGTTTTCATGACAAAGAAACACATTTGCTCTCAGTACCACTGATCTACTTCAAGAGAGAGATGCACATCAAAGAGGCTCCTTAAAGAGTTTGCTAGTACTTTGGGCAAGAAATTCTTCTTGCCTTAATGCTTGATGGTATGCTGTATAAACTGGACATGCATGACCCACAGAAAATGACTGTTGAAGTTGCCTAAAGATGGTAAGACAGTCTTTCAGGGCTCCCACTTCATGAACGAGTCTGCTGGACATTCTGCAGGACACAGAAGAAAATAGCTGACAAACTGCCAATATAGGTGGAACTGTCTTTGAAATTCCGGCTTCATGGGAATGTCTACCAGATATTGTTGGACTGTAGGCTGAAGATGAATGCCCCAATGTTACAGAAAAACTTTTGGTGATTGTCCAGGGAGCGAGATGTCTCTGTCAGTTCTAGAGTTTTTAAAGTTGCTTACAGTGCACTTTCTGTTAACTTAGATATTATTATATACTTCTGGGGTCTTTGATGAAGTTGAAAATTATATAGTTATAATTATAGTTTTCCTTGGTTGTGATAAAAGATAAAGCAGATAGAAAGACTGTAACTGTAATTCTTGCTTGATATCTGTTTTGTTATATGTGTTTTTACTATGCTGAAGTTTTTTAAACTTTCCTTTTTGTTTAGATAGAAAAAGGGAAATGGTGTGGGAAGTCCTTCTGTATAAGTGTTGCTTTTATT
Source organism: Arvicola amphibius (assembly GCF_903992535.2). Classification (NCBI taxonomy): domain Eukaryota; kingdom Metazoa; phylum Chordata; class Mammalia; order Rodentia; family Cricetidae; genus Arvicola; species Arvicola amphibius. Next base: position 74,587,440 of record NC_052051.1, read on the forward strand.
TGTTAATGAATAAAGCTGGGGTATAAGTAAAAACAGATAATTACAGTCTGAAAACAGCTGTATAGTTTCTTGATAACATTCTAGAAACATTTCCCTTTGGATATCAGGATAAACACAGAAATAATCAATATTATTAAGCATCTATGATGCATTTCAAGTAGCATGTGTATTTAGCATAAATAAAGGAAAGCTAAAACATACAAAATATTAAAAAATCATGGGGTTGAGGTTGATGAATGTACAATTCATTGTTTAAGAGCTTACCTTGTAAGAGATCTTATATTTCATTACCAGCAATACACACAGACACACACACACACACACACACACACACACACACACACACTTGAGAGAGAGTCAGAAAGAGACAGAGAGACCCAGAGAGAGAATAAACAGATATCAAACAATATTTTAGTTGTTTTCTATATTGAAGCAAGTATGACATGTGATTATTATTCTTACTTTATAATTATTAATAATTATTAATAGATATTTATATCCTGAAATTTATTTCTTCTTCTGAATTTTACTTTGTGTTTTGTCAAAGTTAGGCATGTCTCCCTAACACACACATGAGCACACACACTCACATATACACCAATGCATACTGCTCTTTAGAAAATTCTTTCATGAAAGGATTTGATGTTACATATACATTATAAAATGCTTGTTTTTCTCTCTGTATAATATGTTGTTTTGAGTCTATGAAAAAAAACAGTCTTTTTGTATATTTTATAATTGTCAAATTGAAGTAATTGATGCCAAAATATTTTTCTTTGTAAATATTTGCTAGAGATAAGCGACATCAAGAGGTTTTCAAATAGCAAGAACTCCAAAAGAAATAAAAGAAGTGAATGCATCCCATGTCAGTGCATGCTCAATAAGACAGAGGTCAGAAAGCTGGATTGAGCTGCAGCAACTACAACTTCTATGGTTTGATGTACTGAGCCAATTACAGTGTAATTATTTCTCTTCCCATAGTCTGTCTCTTAAAACTACTTTAGTTTGTAGATATCCATTTTTCAGAAGCTGGGGAGCAAGAAAATGAATATTTCTTTGCTCATTATCACTAAACTTAATTTCAAGAACTCATTCTAGTTAAAGATATCCCACTGAGCAAGCTCGGGTGATAAGAGTTCTCCTAATTCAATGCAGCATCTTCTTTTAAAAAACCTTTAATGATGGATAAAGGGAATTTAAATTTTCACCTAAGAGAAGAAGAAAATCTTCCGGTTGTTTATTAGTGATTCAAAACTACTATTAGAAGGACAGAGAAAATCTGGAGCATGTGCCAGAGCCATTATAGCTCAGAGAGAACATGTTTCTAAAATTCCTTCTAATTCACTCATTGCATTTAATCTTTTTAATTTATATCAATGAGCAATAAATTCATAAAAATAAAGTTAGCATGAAGAAAACTTTAAATGATTTTTGCATTTATAGTACATATGTTACAACTGAAAATAGCAGACAAAATTGTAACATGAGTGTATATTTTAGGAACCCTCCTTTAATCAAATGAAGTATTTATAGTTGTTGTATGATGGTTTCCTATGAAAAAAATACTCCTGTCTGAAGAAAAGTTTCACCCTTTAAAACTCTGGAAGTAAACAATTCACACATGTGCACACATGTTGACAAAGGTTTCTGTCCTGCCTGGTCCCACAGCCATTCAGTCCCAAAGAAACAAACAGTGGTCCACATTAATTATAAACTAGTTGGCCTGTTTTCTCAGGCTTCTTATTAACTTTTATATCTTACAGTAACCCATAATATTTATCTGTGTTAGTCATGTGGCTTTGTACTTTTTATTAGTGAGGCATTCTCTTCTTGCTTCCTCTTGGTCTGGGTGATGACTGCAGACTCAGCCTTTCCTCTTCCCATAGTTCTATTCTGGTCTCCCCACCTATACTTCCTGCCTGGCTACTGGCCAATAAATGTTTTATTTAACTAATACAAGTGACAAATCTTTACAGGGTACAAGACCATTGTCCCATCATATGTACACACATACATACATACACACACACACACACACACACACACACACACACACACACACACACCTTTACGAGCACTGTCTTACAAAGTAGATATGTTTGCCCTTTCTAGGGTCCTTTCCTGCTTTTAGAGTAGAACTTAATTCTCTTGATGTAGAACCTCCAGTGTAGAGAGAGTTTTAGAAAGCTAGAAGCTCTGCTTTCTTCTCTGTCTTGTACTGGATGCTGAAAAGCACCCACTCCAAGGTTGGCATCAGGAGGTACAACCCATTCCATAGACAGCCTATAACAATGACTTAGACAAAGCTTCAACAAATATACCGCAGAGAATGCATAGATGGGCTCACATTCAGATTTCTAAACATTTCACCTCAAGGAAATTCTATAATGCTAAATGAATTTATATGCTTTAGAATTAATATCACTAATCATGGAAAAAAGCCAATTATATAAACTTACCATGATAAAAAATTAGGTTAGTTGTTCCTAGCAGTAGGTTACAGAAATGTCTATGAAAATATTAAAATATTTTCACACTCAGCTGCTTGATTTTGCTTTAACATGTTGGCAATATTAAGCAGAGATGATATATTCATGCATCATAAAGTGTGAAAATATAATTTGTGTATAACTAAAAATTTTAAGACATGCTATCAAAAGGCCAATTTATCTATGGCTGAAAGAAAATATGGTCCTGGATGTGGGTTATGGGAATTAAGCCATTTATAGCTGCTACTTTTGTTCAGTGATTACTGTGAGCTCCTTGTACAAAGGAATCAAAATTTAACTTCAAAATTTAACTGCAGTTTCTTGGGAGACAGTCAGAACTCAGTTAATCCCTATGCAGGTAGCTCCAGAGCTGTCATCCATGCTGAGTCAAGAATCTGTTTCTGAGTAATGCATGCTTCTGCCAATAAACCTAAAAATATTCTTTGCTTACCAAGTTGGAATTGGTAGTATTAGTATTTTGATATGTTACTGGTTCCAGTCTGAGATGCAGACATTTACTCATATCCAGAAAGATATGTTACATTGTTTTAGCCTGGATATACTGCATTTATAAAACACAAGCAAATAATTATTATAATGATCTTCATCATAGTTGTAGTTTCCTTTCTACTATGTTCAGTGACAGTCTTTGTCAATGAGATTATAAAATAAACGTGACAAATACAGTCTTCCTGTAATTCCAGCATCAGAAATTGAATATGGAATCCCTGGGGTTGGCTGGCATGGTAGAACAGGTGTATTGCCGATCTCTTAGCTCAACTGAGAAAATCTACCTCAATTAATTAGGTATTGGTTGATCAAAGAAGGCTCCAAACATCAGTTACAGACCTCCCAACACATACACACACACACACACACACACACACACACACACACACACACAAATGCATATGCTTTTAAAGTGGACTCAAATATCAAAACCTGAGTAGATATAATTGCAATCTAACTTCACCTTCAAGAATATATGAGAGGAAATAAAATCAAGTTATACTGACAAGGAAGGGCAGAAAAATGGAGTCAAGAATAAGAACTGGCACCTGTGATATTTCAATATTAGGTGATCAGGGTTAAGAAAAAAAGAACCCTACAGAGGCTAGGAAGGGATAAGATAGAAGACCATCAAATAAAACAAAGAATGTATCTACCATCCTAGATGCAAAGTAAATGAGATACATTGGGAGTAGAGGTAGCTAACTCTAGCATGATGTTTACTGTCTTAGAATACAAAAGACTAGAAGTGAATAGTTAATTTAACAACATGAGGTCACTACAGCCTTGACAAAATAATGTCATTTTGTTGGGTAATATGGGGTAGTTAAAGTCAGAATTAATTGAATAAAAATGAATTGCAGAAAGGAAGAAGACAGGAGAAACATAAAGGTGGGACATGAAGAGATGTAGAGGGAAAATCAAGAGGGTGAGAAAGAGGGCAGTAGATAAAGAGAGTGTGGCAAAAGGAATGGGAGTATAGAAGATGTTGGAAAGGAGAGAAAGGAAGAAGAAGAGAAGAAGGAGGAGGAAGAAACAATGAAATCATGTTTAGTGGAACTAGAAAGCTTGCACAGTGCTTAGTATAGATCCACTAAGTGTACGGTAAATGTGCTCCTCACCTATGCACAATCCATATAGAGATTGGCATGTATCAAGATTATTCAGGGCTCCTTGAATGTCCAGTTTCTAAGTTTTTGAAATAGTAAAGGAAGGAATGGTATCAGAAATTGAGCCATGGGCATATCTTAGGCTCTTGAGAGGACTGATGGAGACCAAAGTATAAGAATTAAGATATGATGATGAGAGAATGTCAACATATAAGGCAGATTGGCACATTCTGAAAATATATCATGAGACTGACCAGGGTGAGTCTCCATTGCTAAGCTCAGGATGGTTTCTTTTGTTTTATGACATGTGGAGCCAAATCATATCCTCTATATCAGCTTACTGGGTACACCATCCATATCAAACAATGAGCCTAGTCCTTCAAAGAAGGGTAGTAGTTGAATCAGTAAAATATAGTGTATGGGAGTCAAGACTTAAGGAAGAATGTTGGAAAGTAGTGTCTTTTGGTTTTAATAGTTTAGACAGTAAGGGGACTCATGAGAAGACTTGCTAGAGGTCGAGTGTCCAAAGCTATGTATGTTTGCACTCTGGTGTGTCATTCCATATACTTGAGACTAATAACATGACTTTCAGGTCAGAAGACTAGTCTTTAGCCTTGCCTTAAATCTTACGTGTGTCCTTAGGAAATGCGTGCAACCAAGGATATATTTCTTCTCTCTTAAGACAGATAAGAGTGAAAAGTGGGCAGATGTAGAAAATATTTTTTATTATGGAAAATATAATGCATTGCTTTTATGAGTTTAGGAATTATTTTGTAAAATACATGGATTATTGTAGAAAGTATGAAACAAGTGTCTGTCTTAGTTACTTTTCTACTACCTCAATAAGACACTATGACCAAGACAACTTATAGAAGCGTTTGATCCATTTTGTTATCAAATCAAGTCATTAAAGAGCTTATTTCATTTTTCAATCCGGCCTGACTTTCTTCCTCCATTCCTTCTGCCCATTTTTCTCTTTATTATATGAGTCACTTTCTGAATAAGGAGCTGTAATAAGGACTAGTACATGGGAGCATGACTATAAAAGCTGATAAAATATCTTAAATTATTTTAGATAAAAGAGGCCGGCCAGGGTATGCTAATGCATGCCAGAAATTTTAGTTTATAGAAGGTACAAAGAGGAGGATCTGGAATCAACATCATTCTTAGATAATATTGAAACCTCCGGCCAGCCTGGGTCCAATAGGACCCTGGTCAAAAGAACAAGCAAGCAAGCAAGCAAGCAAACAAACAAACAAAAACAATCCCCCTCCCCAAACCTAACCAATCAACCAGCAGTTATGATGAATGTAACTAACCTAGGACCCAGGAAACTGAGGCAGGCAGATGTCTGAAATCTACACCATCCAGAGCTACATAGTAAGACCCTGCTTCAAAACAAACTAGAAAAAAATAAACAAAAACAAAACTAGCAATCAAATGAATAAAAGTCCAAACAAAGAAAAACTGAAATAAGTAATCAAAGTAAACAATTCACACATTCAAAGTGTAAAGACGAAACTTCTTCCAAAAAAGTACTTCTTAAACAATTATATGTAGAACCACAGAAGAATTACTACTGATCATCTTTCAAAGCAGATTTCTTTTTGCAGTTTTGTTTGAACAAATGGAATGTAGTCCATCTAGATTTTGCTTCAAAGCATCTGCTGATCTCCCGCTGCAATTTATATACAAAGTTAATGAGATGGTCTGATTTGAATGACCCCGGTTTTGAAAATAAAAACCTTATTCATCATTTTCCTGTGCAGCCTTGATTGTAATGCTACGGTCTCAGGACATGAGAGAAGGAAACATGAAATTATAACCAAGCAACTCCCAGAGAAAGCAAACATCTCACCAGAGTTGCTGCAGGAACCTCTCAACCTCTAGAATTTTACAAAGAAAGTTCTAAAATGATGCTTTTGTAGAAGGAAGATGATTTAAAAGACACCATTTCCCATCCAAATGCATTGTGCATTGTTTTCTCAGCTTCTATATCAACTAGATGCCAAAATGCTTTGTGGGCTACCATAGAGAGGTAGAAGCATACTCAATGCAGGCTTGATTGTACTACATGATAATTTAGTTTATTATCATGTTTTGCACCCCACAAGTCATGATTGGGAATGTACATATTTTCTTAGAGCTGCATTCTGATAGGCCATTCTTTACAGGGTCAATGTGGACATGCATCTGCTTATTGTCAGATGGGAGATGAGAGCTTTCAAAGTGAAGTGGGTTCAGATGGAAGACCCCCTGAAAAAGAATAATCTTGGGTTTCTAAAGGCTGGTGATCATGAAATCTGTTAAATATTTCTCAGCACCCATTGAAAATTTTGCAACCCAGAATTTGGATACATTTCATTAGCTTAGAAAATAATCATATGCAATTCATATGGTAATGAGAAATATATCCAAGTGACACCTGTCTTAGTCTGGGACACTGTATAAGACTACATTAACTACAAGGCTTATAGTAACAAAAAATTATTTCTCTAAGTTTGAAAGTGATAAATTCAAAGGTCAAAGCAATGACAAATTTACAGTTTGATAAGGCTCAAATTTTTCACTCATAGAAAATGCCTTTTTTGTGTCTTCATACATTGGATAAGGTGAGGTTTCACATTTGATTCTCTTTAGTGAAAGCACTAAGCCCATTCCTGAGCTGTTCTTATGATCTCATCATCTGACAAAGCACCACTTTCTAAAACCATTACTCATTGAATTAGGATTTCAAATATAATAACTTTGGCAGGAACATAGAATCACAGCATAGCAATGTGTTCACTACAATAGACACAACCTAATTGTTTTATTTAAAGTCATTTTTATGCTTTGAAAAAGCATCTACACTTCTAGAAAGAAGGGTATTGACTCATTTTGTATACTACCTTTTATTGCCTTTCTCAGGACCTAGTACCAATTTGAATAACAGAGGGAATCAATATATTTGCTGTGTTTTCAGTGTGTGGGTAAAAAATGTAAGGTTTTTACTATAAAGAATAATGTACTTTTGAATTTTTTCTAAAGGTGCTCTGTATTGATTATATTTGTTTAACAGTTTCATACATGGATCTAATGCATTCTGTTTATTTCCATTGCTCAGCTTCTATTTCTTTCATATACACAACTGATATCTATCCTACTCTTTATATATCCTTCTGCCATATTGATGCCAGTTTGTGACTCACTGATTTTAACCAGGACCCCCTGTGTGACTATGGGTTTGGAACTATCTATCAGAGCCTGGGAAGCTCACCCTTTGGTGCACAAATGAATGTTTATCCTTTTTACAGATTTTGGTTATCAACAGGTTACGAGAAAATGTGAGCATCCACCTTATCTATTCACTTAAAGACATTTATTTTATTTGTTGATGATTCTGTCATTATATGTAGAATAATATTCAATTGCTTAATGTATTCATTGAGAAGATCACATGACTTTTGTCTCATCTCATTTTATTAATGTGGAAATGCATTAACTTAATTTTAATTGATAGTATATGATTGAAAAGAATCTCTACATGGTCATAATGTGTTCTATCTATCTATCATCTATCTATCTATCTATCATCTATCTATCTCTCTATTTATCTATCATCTATCTATCTATCTATCTATCTATCTATCTATATATCATCTATCTATCTATCATCTATCTATCTATCATCTATCTACCTATCTATCTATCTCTCTATTTATCTATCATCTATCTATCTATCTGTCTATCTATCTGTCTGTCTGTCTGTCTATCATCTATCATCTGTCTGTCTGTCTGTCTATCATCTATCTAATTATCATCTATCTATCTATCTATCTATCTATCATCTATCTATCTATCTATCTATCTATCATCTATCAATCTATCTATCTATCTATCATCTATCAATCTATCTATCTATCTATCATCTATCTATCATCTATCTATCTATCTATCTATCTATCTATCTATCTATCTATCTATCATCTATCTCTATCTATCATCTATCTATCATCTATCTATCTATCTATCTATCTATCTATCTATCTATCTATCTATCTATCATCTATCTCTATCTATCATCTATCTATCATCTATCTATCTATCTATCTATCTGTCTGTCTGTCTGTCTGTCTGTCTGTCTGTCTGTCTGTCTGTCTATCTATCTATCTATCTATCATCATCATCATCTCTCTCTATCTATCATCTATCTATCTATCTATCTATCTATCTATCATCTATCAATCTATCTATCTATCTATCTATCTATCTATCTATCTATCTATCTATCATCTATCTATCCATCCATCTGCTGTGGAAACTCCTTCAGTCAATAGCCATTAAGATACTAACCTGTAGATGGAGTGGCGGGGCTGCATCCCGCCACCCGGCTAGCTTTACACCCAAAATAATTACACAGAAACTGTATCCTTTTAAATACTGTCTGGCCCATTAGTTTCAGCCTCTTATTGGCTAATTCTCACATCTTGCTTTAACCCATATTTAGTAATCTGTGTAGCACCACGAGGTGGTCGCTTACCAGGCGAGATCTTAACCTGTGTCTGTCTTGGAGAGGAGAAGCATGGTGACTGACTATGGTGACTGCCTGAAGCGTCTGCCTCACTGCCTTCTACCCAGCATTCTGTTCTGTTTACTCCGCCTACCTAATTTTCTGTTCTATTAAAGGGCCAAGGCAGTTTCTTTATTAACCAATGAAAGCAACACATAGACAGATGACTCTCCTCCATCACTAACCCACTTTGGCATAGTATCATGTACTATTAATGCAGACAAAAAGAATACATGGGCTTCTTGGCTGCTGGATTCAGTTCTAGTTCCCAGCACTCACAGAAGACTGTAGACTGTAGATCTCTTTCTGTGATTTTATTATCAGATAAATAAATCTTTGTTATACTCTGTTCTGGGCTATTTTGGAACTCTTTTGTTTGCCCAAAAACTGGCTCCAAGGTAGTCTGAATCCATGCCAGTATTGGGCCCTGACCAGACCCCCAAGGTCTTCTCCCAACCCACACAGCTGAACTACCCCTCTGGGCAGCTGTACAAGGTTTGACTCATCTGATCTACCACAGCAATTTGGCAATTTCCCACTGGTTTGTGCCCCTGTGACATGGTCTGCCCTGCTACTGCGTCCTGTTGCTTTATGCCACAACTCCTTAGTGGCTTCTCTGGCTACTGTCAGGCCTGTTCTGATCAGGCCACACTCTTTTGTTATAGTTCATTCCAAACTATTGTGGTACTCATTTGTATGCCAACATCTGTCTGTCTGTCTGTCTATCATCTGTCTACCTATCTAGTTATCTAATCTATCTATTAATGTTCTATATTTCTCTATCTATCACCTACCTATCTATATCTATCTATCTATGGATTTACTTGCTACATTTTATTAAGGATTTTGTGATTATGTTCAAGAACGATAATGGTTTATAATTTTGTTTAATTTTATTTAGCTCATGTGTGCATGTTTGTGAGCATATATATCACTGACACATTTTGGGATCAGAGGACAAATTTTACAAATTGGTTACTTTTCCTAATATATGGTTCCAGGTTATTGAACTTGGTAGCTAGGCTTGGAGGCTTGTACCTTTACCTGATGAGCCATTTTGCCAGTCAAAATGCATAATTATAATTTCCTGTGATATATTTGTATACTTGACCTGTATTTGGAGGCAAATTTAGGGAGAAGCCATGTAGCCCCATTAGAGACCAGATGTCAGAACTTTAGCAGGTAAGCCACAGCCGCATGGCGAAACACAGATTAGTATATAAGGGTTAAATTAATATATAAGAGTTAGCCAATTAGAAGCTAGAACTAAAGGTCCAAGCAGTGATTTAATTAATACAGTTTCTGTGTAATTATTTTGGGGCTAAATGGCCAGGAACAAACAAGTGGCCCTTCATACTACATAGTCTCATGTTGTCAGAGTTTCTGTTCTGCCTGGTTCCCTCAATCGTTAATTCCCAAAGAAATCACATAGAGGTCAGGCTTCTTATTAACTCTTATAACTTATACTAGCCCATTATTCTTGTCTACGTTAGCCACATGGCTTGGTACCTTATTCAGCAAGGCAGTCGCATCTTACTTCTTCTGTGGCTGGATCATGACTACAGACCAAGCTTTCCTCTTCTCAGAATTCTCTTGTTCTTGTTGCCCTGCCTCTACTTCCTGCCTGGTTGTCCCACCTATACTTCCTGCCTGGCTACTGGCCAATCAGTGATTTATTAAAAGATAATTGACAGGTACAAACCATTGTCCCATAGCACATCTCTCCCCCTTAAAAAAACAAAACAAGAATTCTGAATCTAATATCCTTTGTTTAGCTTTTCTACTGACCATTATCTATAACAACTTGTAATGAACATTGTAAATAAAGGAAAGTATTCATAGTCCATTTTTGGGGAATGTGGGCATAGTTTTCCAGGGTACTTCCTACTGGTTGGGGGTCGCTGATAATCTTATGGGGACCTAAAGAAAATTTAGAAATATGATCAAGTCCTGACTGGAGTATCCTGTGAGTCTTGATAATCTCAGGCAGCAGGCTTGAATTTGTCCTGGATGTAGAACTCAGACATCTGGACCATCCTTTGCTATCGGAGATTTCTCAGATGGTCTTCCTTGATCAAACTTGATTTTTCTCAACTCAGAATCAATCCACAGCCTCTCATTTCCTGTGGAAACAAAAGCAAATGCTCTTGTCTAAAGTAACATACATTTGACTTCAATTTTGAAGTCAAGGTATTTTCAAAATTCTTATCTTGGATTAATCCAGCAGCATTTATAAACAAGTATCTTTTAGCAGCTATTGCTCCTTCTTCAGTATTCAAGCAGTTCAAAGACTGCCTGTACACTGTACACTCCCTGGTACATCTTAACTCAGGTTCAAGACTATTACACATTATAAACTGAAGTATTTCACTGAATTATACAAAACTTTCTGCTCAGAAACTTATGATTTAATTATGAAAAACAACTATTTCCCTATCATTATTCCTCAGCACATGTCTTTGCATTTTAATGTTGTAGATATTTGGTTTTAAAAGCTGTTTTTTTTTTTTCATTTGGTAACTTGAGTTTCACATATACAACACACACACACACACATTCACACACATGCAGAGTAAATTTTGGCTCAGAATCAGAACAGGATTTCTAACAATTTCTAAAATGATACTGAATACTTGTCATTTTGTGTTGCCTGTTTTTGTGAAGCAGGATTCTCAGTACTGACAGTTGTAAAATCAACGTATCAATCATCTTTGGAAAACATTGAAAATTCTCTGTTCACAGTATCAAATCCTAGCCAAGATTTAATTCCTCATGTAAAGAAAATAAGCATGTCTATCTCATTAGAATGCAAATATTCTTTCTGCAATAAAAGGTAATATTTTATGCATACCTAGGAATTTTTAAACCAAAGCCAAATAATTGCTTCAAAATGAAATTCTTTATGATTTATTATCAGAAGATATTTGATTTGCATATCTATTTTATACATCTAAATTTTTTCTTCTGTAAATGGATGTGAGTGGGAAACATTTGTGTCAGAATAGGTGAAGGAACTTTTATGCAGTTTTCTGGATTGTGCTTATCAATATTCAATCCTTCATCAATGTAATCAATTGTTGACCAACAATGTGTTAGAGTTTCCTCTTCTTGACAGTCCCAACAGCACTATTCTGGGCTTTTGTGATGATTGTCAGTCTCTGTGCAGGAGGTAACTTTCAGCATGTCATCTTGTTCTGGCTCAAATACATTAAAATATTTTTGTAGAGCCTATTTTAAAACTATTTTTATTCTATTTCTCATGCATGACTATTTGTGTATATGTGTGTTCGTGCACAGTGTGCATGGAGTGTTTGCTGTGAGCAGAAGTGGGTGATGCAGCTCCTTCACCTGGGGGTCCGGGAACCAAACCCACATCCTCTGCAATAACAGCAAGAGCTCTTAACTGTTGAACTTTCTCTCCAACTTCCTGTGAAATCTAATTACGTTCCAGAAATAGTTTGAAAAGATACTCTCACCCTTAAAATAGTTCCCTTACAAAATACTAAATGTGAAATAAGAATGAACAGACAGTTATTTTTAATGTGAATGATCTTTACTAGATTAGTAGAAACAAACTTTTATATGAAACTATATATACATTAAAATATAGATGCATGTATACATCTTAGTTATATATCTTAGTTTTAAACTTGTTGACATTAAAATTATTGTTGTTAATATGACTTTTGTGGTAATAACTTTCTTAACCCTTTGAAATATTTTGGCATGTTCTGCATTATTGTGTTTTTTTTTACTGCATCCTGTCCCTTATGTTTTTGATTTTTCCTCTTTTCTTCCTCAAGCCAGATTTAAGAAATTTTAAGAAATTTCATGTTCTTTGAAAGTTCCTTTCTTGTTATTGTCGGAAATCAGAATGTCTGTATAATGGGAGGTATTACATTACCAGAGATGTACTTGCAGTAAAATGGCATTTTCTTTTCCTTTGATCTTGAGTTTCTGATATTCTACTAAATCACACAACCCTTTTCATAGAAAACCTGAGCATGGAGGACAGGTATAGTAATATATTATTTGTGTTTTAATAAATAAAGTTTGCCTGAATATTAGTGTAAAACAGCCAGACTAGTCATCCTTTCAGTCCGGGCCGTGGTGGCACACACCTTTAATCCCAGCAGCCATACTAGTTAGCCATAGAGGCCAGGCAGTGGTGGCACACACCTTTAATCCCAGCAGCCATACTAGTTAGCCATAGCAGCCGGGAAGTGGTGGTACATGCCTTTAGTCCCAGGGAAGAATAAAAAACTGGAGGAAACAGGTCTCAGGTCAGTCTCATTCTGAGGATTAGTGGAGGCAGGATTGCCATTTTTGGTCTGAGGTAGAGGTAACAGCCATTGAGTGGCTGCTTTGCTTTTTGGATCTTCAGCATGAACCCTAATATCTGCTGCTGGTTTTTATTAATTGTGTCACAGACAGAACCTACTGTTAGCTCATATCTGTAACTCTCACCATCACTATTGTGGGTATCCAGACTTCCCTAGTCCCTCTTCACATAAGGTGTGGATTTCTTTAAAGGAGTTTTTTTTTTATTTCAGACTATCTGCTTCTTAATCTGACCATATTCAACAAATTAAGGTAGTTTACCTCAAGACATGGAGGATGAAATACTTTATAGTATTAAAATCATTACAGTATATGTGAATGGTTTGTTTCCATTTTGTTCTCACTGCTTTATTTCTGTAGACTCTTGTATATTTTCCTTTTATTTTCATAACATTTGTTTTGCACCTGGAAACACAGTAATAATAATAACATTTTACAGATTTCACAGTGTTGAAGTGAAGAATAATAAGTGTGGCACTGATCCAGAACAAATGCTAAAAAAATCCACTTGTAGTTTTCATTGCTGCTATGTTCAATATGATGTCATATCAACATCTTAAAGAACACTCTACTGAAGAATTCTAAGTTATTATTTTGTTCAAGATCCAAGTAAAGAAGAGTACAGCTAAAATACTGCTCTTGGTCTTTTTTTCCAGGAGCTAAACGCTCAAATGAAAGCTAGCTGGGGAATATTTCAAAATGAACCCAATGAGAGAATAAGTGGACAAGCACAAATGGGGACTTGTAGTGTGATGTAGGAATTTATGGCATCAGCTGATCCCTATCAGATCGAGGAGCTGAGATGATCTTTAAAGTTGACCTCCATGGAGAAAAGGGAAATTGGTGTTAATATTCTTACACTGACCAGACACTGGATGTCTATCATCCAGAGAGAAAGGAGTTTTAAACTTTTATGAGATAGCCTTATTTATCAATTAGCTTGGAGTGCTCAACAACAATATCCCAGGTATTTGAAGAAATAACCTCCTGGGTACTGAAATAAAAGATTAGGGCATGAGAAATCAGAATCCATTATATTGGTCAAACAAAGAAGTTATCAAACACACAATAATGTTGTAAGACTCACAATTGAACTAATAATAAGAGAGAAAGAACAGGGATTTGCTTTCCTTTTTTTTGTTATTTTTGTTATGCAAAAGGAATGTTTTAAATCTCCTTTTAAGAGGTTAGTTCTAAATTAATATTACTATTTCAGTAATTTGGAAGTGATGGAATCACCCTTACTGAATAGTGTTTCTGGGCCTACGGCCATCTGTCTCCCTTTTATGTTGAGAAACCAGCCACTTGGGTAGCAATGTGACCAAAAGAGCTCAGTGGAATTTTGTCACATAATCAGTGTATGTTTCTGTAAATGGAGACTGCCCAAATAATTACCCTGAAATTATATTACTTACAACATTGTTTGGCCAATGGCTTAGGCATATTCCTAGCTAGCTATTACATTGTAAATTAACCCATTTATATTATTTTATATATTACCACGAGATTCGTGGCTTGTTACCTCATGTAACACCCGATTCTGTGTTACCCCCTTGGTACAGTTCGCATGCCACTGTACCGTACTTGAGTCGGACAAGGGCCTGGAGATTGAAAGAACACACAAAGAGACCTGGGTCATTCAGAAGGAGATCAGCCGAACGCCGTTTATTTAGCCTTGGGGAAAATCTTATATACCCCACTCCTGCCCAAGGAATTCCACCCAGGCAGGTGGGAAATTACCATATCTAACTGCTGCACAAGGACTTCTACCTAGGCAGGTGGGAAATTACCATACCAACAATAGAGTCAACAATGCCCTACAACAAATCACCAGGCAGGGCAGAGGGAGCACAGGAACAAACAGAACGCTTAGTCATTTGACCAGAAACTGTCCTCAAGATGAGCCCCAGGAACAAGGGCAGACCTGGGCCCTACAACCTCACATCTTGCTTTTTGGGTTGCTACCTGGCATCTGCCTGACTCTGCTTATTTTACTCCTTGGATTCGGTTAATTTTCCTGCCTAGCTATATCTACCCTGCTATAAGTCAAAGCACCTTCTTTATTAACCAATGATAATAAAACATATTCTTAGCATACAGAGGGGAATCTCATATCATGTTGCTTTTAAGAAAAGCATTCCTATTCTTGATAATAAATAACTGCTTCCCAATGGATAAATAGGACGTTAGAAAAAAGTTTGAATTAGACTGAAATTAAAAGACTGCATTCAACTCTTTTTTTGCTAAATTCAGTAAGAAAAGACTTTTTTAGGATTAAAAGCTGTTTTAGAATTATTAGCATACCACAACTCCATAGTACTTACAAATGAGCATTTTGACATGTACAAACCCCTCTTGTCTGAGTGTAGGTAGTTTTTAGACTAGATCAAGGAAAAGGTGATTAGCTTTAACTTCTTTGTTTGTGTTACATGAGAAACCAATTTGTATTCAAGTAACAATGTCTCTCCACTATTTTATGAACTATAGACAATCTGTCATATAATGTGCTACGATTCTGGAGGGGTTCATTTGGTAGTGGACTGAACGTTGCATATGGCTAATGGATCAAAAATGAATTAAAGCCCTCAGTACAAGAACACTGAATAAATTAATTCTGACAATAATCACAAATGCTATGAAAGAAATTCTTCCAAAGCTGTGTTTTCAGATAAGTTCCTCAGTTCTAGCAATACTATCTTCTTTATTTTCTTTCCCACTCTGTGTCTTTTGAATAAAATTCTTTGAATATTTCTTTACTAAGGGTTTAGAATTATATTATCATCACTTTTTGGCCTTTTGGCTAAGATCAAGTCTACAATTATATTAATCAATATCTCACCACTACAGCAAGACACCTGATACAAGACACTTATGAAGAAAAAGTTTATTGGGATTATATTTTGAAGGCTTCAAGGAGAATTAAAATATTGTCTATTCCCATTTGAATCAAATCACTGACAGATAGAAATGGTCAGATTACATGCTCAGGAGTAGGTGAGTGACTATATCATGCAGGAAAATCTTCACCTCTTATTGTGCTTAGTTAATAACAAGAATATTATTTACTTGCACCAAACATATAAGCAAAGAAACAGAATGATGGAAACAACAAAATAACTGAATTAAACTATAAAGTCATTCCATTAGAGTGTTAGCTGAAGACAGTGAAAGTAAGCAATGCACTCTTCAGTATATACCACAATATCTTTTCTATGATGGGCAGTCCCCAAAATTAATGGGATCAAAAAGGAGAAAGTGTTCCTGTGTAGTAGTTAGTATCATAAATTCTCACAGCTATGTGTCAAGTAATTAGAGGAATCGAATAGACCCTGACTTTAATTAAACTTTACAACACTGAGTGAGGAGTAATAAATTTATATTAAATAAAAGTGCAGAGGATTTAGAGTGAGGCAGATTGCATATTGATTCAGATGATTGTAAAATGCACATACATAGACACATCAGTAATTAACTAATATAAATCACTTCCAATGAATCTCATGTCTCAAAACACATACTTGCAAGGAATCTTTAAAAGATGCCCAGTTTTTCAGCTTTAGTCAGGACAATAAATACCTGGGCACTGTGAATAAGATGCAGTTGTGGTAACATACGTCAACAATCAAACTAATGAAGAGTAAGTGTGATATGTGATTCATTCTGATGCTCAGTAATAAGTCCAGATCATGAAAAAAACATATGGTCAAATTGATTGTGGATACTTATTATATATGCTTTTCAACTGTCACTAGAAAAGGGGAAACAATATTCTAGATGTTGACTTGAGAAAATATGTTGTTTTCCTCCTAAAACAAATATTGTTTCAAATTGTGTTCAGTCAGAATGGAGAATACATGAGAAGTGTATGTATATGTGTGTGTGAGAGAGAAAGAGAGAGATGGAGAAGAAGAAGAAGAAGAAGAAGAAGAAGAAGAAGAAGAAGAAGAAGAAGAAGAAGAAGAAGAAGAAGAAGAAGAAGAAGAAGGAGAAAGGAAAAGAGGGAAAGTGAGAGAGAGGATGAGAGAGACAGACAGATCAGAGGTAGAGTCTTTCCTAAATTGAAGAAGAAAAATAGCCCAATGAGATTATTATAGAATGTAAGGCATATGGATTTTTTTCTATTTTCTTTTAATCTGAAAACTAAAGGTTATGGAATAATATCCTTTCAACATTTGCTTAATGTTTAAACTGAAGATATGATCTATACTGAGTTAAAAAGGAAATACTGGTGACATAATGTGCAAGTCCCCTGATTCATCACAACATTTATGAAAATATCAACAAATTACATTTATGCTGATAGTTCAAACAAAGGAGCAGAGGTCAGAATAGAAAATGGCCATCATATAGAAATAAATTTGCCATATTCATCCCTTAACATGAGCTTTTTATTTTATAAAAAAGTAGGGTTGAATAAAAAGATAGCAAGTTATATGAAGAAGGAAGAGTTAGTGAACACAGATGTTGTAGGAGTTATGTAAGATTATAGATTTTGTTAAGAATATTTTCTAATAATGCCTCTGCCAGCACAAAGAATTCCAATCAGACAAGATTAAGCCAAATTAAATGCTCGAGTTAATAGCCAGTTGGCTCCTAGGTGGCCGGGTGCATGGCAGGGGGAAGACAGAGGGAGCACACATGCAAACCCAGAACCACATGATCTTTGTTCCAGCATGACCCTAAATACCCTGTGGGAGGGGTCAGTGCTTGGTAGGCTGGGAGTTAGAGTCTGGACCAACAGATTTTAATTTATAAGCAATGGTAGCAAATCAAATAATTTATTCAATTAAATGACAATGAATCCTTAAAGGTACTTATTTGGCGTCATTATATCTAAGGAAATGTTTAGGTCATTGTAATTTAATAAAGAGCTGAAACATGCACATATTCTTGTATCACATATAGAAACCTATCACCTAGTTTATATGAGGAAAGACTGAAAAGAGTGTTGGCATGATAATTAAGTATTATGATTTATCAGTAACCAGTGAATACTCTCAATGAAATAAAGTGCAGTAGGAAAATTGGGAGGCTGGATCAAAAGTATCATTGACTTCATGGCTAACTTGAATTATACTTTAAGTTTTCTTCTAGGCCATCCTGGAAAACACAGTGGGAACTACTCTCAAAAAGACAACAGTATTAAATAATAACAGAAGGCAAAACAGTCATAAATAAGGCCAGGCACAGTAGTGTATTTCTGTGATTTAAGTACACAGAGAAAGAGACAGGCTGGTGTTAGTGAGTTCAAATCCAACAAAATCTACATACAAAGTTTCAACCCAGACAGGAAAACATAATGAGACAGTATTTCAAAAAACAAAACAAAACAAAAACATAATAATAAATAACTAAAAGCAAAGTTAGAGAAAAAAGGCCAGAAGAGGAAGGCATATAATGTGAGGTAAATTGTAGCTTTTATTATAATAGTCAGAAGGAACATTGTTGACCAGATTATTTCTTATGAAGGTAACTTTGTAACAAATGTTTTCTTAAGGATGTGACACTCACCCAATAAACATATACTTCAGTGTTCCTAATCCAAAATCTGCATACAAAAATTTTGTATATGTGTGCTGTAGTGACTGTTACCTATTATACAGGGTTGTAGCAAGCTGAATTTTGTTGATTCAATCCAGTGGTTGGCTCTGTGTTTGTGTCATCTCTTCTTTTACTAATTTCTGACATGTTTATAAATATACTATCCACCTATTCAATTCCGGCATTTTCTTGAAAGACTGTTACTATACAAGGTGTCTCTGTCTCTTTCACCTACTCTTGGGAACCTTCTCCTAGTGGGTTACTTTGCCCATCCTTGATATGAGGGTTTGTTCTAATCTTACTGTAACTTTTGCTGTGTTTGGTTGATATCCATGGGTGACCTGCTGTTTTCTCAAAGGAAATATAGGATTTGGGTGAGGTGAAACTGAGAAGAACTGAGGGGGAGGAAACTGGTTGGAATGTATTGTATTAGAGGAGAAAAAGAAAGAAAAGTACTTAAGACATACACTTTTATAGATACATTCACTATTCACAATAGCCAGGAAATGGAACCAGCCCTGATGTCGACCAACAGATAAATCAATAAAGAAAATGTATCACATATTTGTAATGAAACTATACTTAGACATTTGGAGGATAATAGATACAACAACAAAACATTATCTTATGTGAAATAAGCCAGTTTCATAAAGACTATATATATTTCCTGAAGGCATAAATCACAAACAATCCCACACCAGTTTGGAATTATGATTAATAGAATGGTTATTTATTTAAAGGGGAAAAACTTACAGATCACCGTCCCAGACAATAGCCCTCTGTGCAATCAGGAAGGGAGCCTAGTCACTGGAAGTGGAGCCAGAGAGCTTCAGAAACTCTGGGCTTTTTTCTTAACAACAGGCTTGGAATTAGAGAGGGACTGAGCCAGAGTCCAACTCCAAAACCAGCTCTCTAAATTTAGAAATATGATTTAGTATATTTTACTTACGGAACCTATTCAGTTTTCTTGATAATCCCTATTGGGCAGTTATTTTTCCATCTGTCAGTATTCCAACATCCAGGGTCCCTTGAATTTTTCAAAGATGAATGTTTACCTGTGGAGATAAGAACAGAACCCTGCCCCCATTCTATATGTTTTTCTTACCACCTGTATGAATATCATCCTTGTGGATGAACTGTCATTTCACCTTTCCAAGAGGTTTCTCCTCTTCAAATCGAACCTTTATTAATTTTGATGGTATCCACAATTTTTCTTCTCCTGTGGAAACAAGAGCAAAACCCCTTCCGCAACATAGCACATCTCCTGGCTTCCATTGAGAGGTCAGCACATCTTTGAAATAAATTGTTTGATTTAGTTCAGCAGACTTTCCCATTATCCAATGTCTTTCTGCCGCTGTTGTTCCTTTCTCATTAGCGTTAAGAAAATTCAAGGTTAATAAAGCATTATGCAATCATTTCTGGGAGTATTTTCTGTCCCTTTCTGTTTGTTCAGCATATCCTTTATAGTACGATTTGATCTTTCTATAACTGCCTGACCTGTAGGATTATTTGGTATACCTGTAATATGCTTTATATTATAATACTCAAAAAAGCGTTTCATTTTCTTAGATACATATGCTGGACCATTGTCTGTCTTTATTTGTGCAGGTATACCCATGATGGCCATAACTTCCAATAAATGTGTGATTACTGAATCAGCCTTTTCTGAGCTCAGGGCAGTACCCCATTGAAAACTTGAATATGAGTCTATAAATGAAGGCATAAATCACAAACAATCCCACACCAGTTTGGAATTATGATTAATAGAATGGTTATTTATTTAAAGGGGAAAAACTTACAGATCATCGTCCCAGACAACAGCCCTCTGTGCAATCAGGAAGGGAGCCTAGTCGCCAGAAGCGGAGCCGGAAGCCAGCCAGAGAGCGAGCAGAGGGCAATTGCTGCTTTTTTAAAGAAGGAGAGACCATGCCTCAATGGGCTGGTATCTCAGTAGCTACTGGCTGAAGGAGCAGAAGGAGCTCCAGCAACAATTTCCCATTATGATATAGTAGATACATGAGTAAGCAGACAATTAGATTTAATAAAAAGACTAATTAGTCCTTGGCTTCTCAGCAGCCCTCATTGTCTGCCATGTTCAGGGAGTCCAGTTTTATCCCATGCTTTTTCAGTCCCAGTCCAGCTGGCCTTGGTGAGCTCCCATCAGATCAGCCCCACCATCTCAGTGGGTGGGTGCAATCCTCCCGGTCCTGACTTCCTTGCTCAAGTTCTCCCTCCTTCTGCTCCTCCTTTGGACCTTGGGAGCTCAGTCCGGTGCTCCAGTGTGGGTCTCTGTCTCTATCTCCATTCGTCGCCAGATGAAGCTTCTATGGTGATATGCAAGATATTCATCAGTATGGCTATAGGATCAGGCCATTTCAGGCTCCCTCTCCTCAGCTGTCCAAGGACAGCTGGGGATATCTCCCTGGACACCTGGGAACCCCTCTAGAGTCAAGACTCTTGCCAACCCTAAAATGGCTCCCTTAATTAAGATATATACTTCCTTGCTCCCACGGGGTTTTGATGCTACTGCAAGTACTGGCTTTGGAGGGGCCTAGCCTGTGTGGATGCTCACCTTCCTAGACCTGGATGGGGGGGGGGGGGGATCGTGGACTTCCCGCAGGGCAGGGAACCCTTATTGCTCTTCGGGCTGGAGAGGGAGGGGAAGGGGATTGGGGAGAGAGGGAGGGAAATGGGAGGCGGAGAGGAGGCAGAAATTTAAAAAAAAAAAAAACTAATTAGTCAAATGGCAACAAAAGTAAGACAGTTCTTTGGACATTTTTGAATCATCTGGTGATCTTGGATATTTGTGTAGTCCTGAGTTCAGGACTGGATAAGAAAACTAAACAAAACAGAACACACTGAAAGAAATGTTAATATAGAAAATTTCCCCTTAAATTGAGATCAATTCTTATATTGATGTCAATATCAGCTTAAGAACTTAATTTTCTGTTCCATTTGGTTTCTCCTCCTGAATTATACAATCTTATTAAATGATGACATTTAAGATACAGTATAATTTTATGGATCTCCTTTAATTATTTGTGCTCTCCTGGCATTGGAAATGTTTAAAGGAGAATTCCAGTTGACAAGGTTTATCAACTTAAATCTGATTTTTTGAATCAATAAAGTTTCACATGCACTATATTACTAATTTATTTATTTACTCATTAAACATTAACTCATTGATTTTCCATTATAAATGCAAAGCTAGAAGGCCGGGAAATAAGCATTGTAAAGACAACATCCTTAATTTAGCAACCCCTGCCATTTGGAATAGAAACCCTCATCTTTTTTAAAAAAATAATTTTTAGTTGAATATGAGTCCAATGATTCAAAAGTTATTAAAATGTTTTTTATTTAAAAAGACAATACTAAGGAGTTTACAAGTGGAGAATAAGGTGCATACCAAGCCATGTGCATTTGGTTAGAAATGAACTCCAAGAGAAGCCTGAATGTGCTTTGCTGAGAGGGAGGCATAGGGGAGAAATCGAGCTCATGTTCCACCCCTTAAGTTCTGTAATTTTCCATAGGATTGTTGCTGCAAAAATAGCTTATTTCCTGGGTTTCAAAATGCTCTTTGAAGTAGGAATGAGCAGGATGCATTCTCTCACTTCATGACAGCTAATAAGTATAAAGCCTTAACCTATTACTCATATAATGTTTCACAACATAACTCATTCATTTTGTATGAACAAACCATTGCAGAGACTGTTCCTGGGTTCCTTTATAGATGGCAAAGCTGATTCAGAGAGACTGTAACTTGACTAAGGTTTTCTAAACTAGTGCCAGAATTTGAAGCAAGTCTTTTCTTACCAGGATTCTTTGTATTTAATCTCTATGCTGAGGCATAATATTTACAAACACATATATACAGTTTAACTTTAATTTGTTAATCATCTATAACAAAATAGAATTTATACACTATCGCCAGACCAGCAGAGAATGAATTCAAATGGCCAGTAAACCTGTATTTGGAATAAAGCAATGCTGAGCATGAATAAATTGCCATTATGGGATCTTTAGTTGTACTGCTCTATTAATTTAATAGCAGACTCTGACTTTATTACAGTAAATAACACATTCATTAAAACATTTAAACATCCATGAAGGAAGAGGCTCTACTAGCACAACTCACAAAAGTGATGGAATCACTTCACTAAATCAAGGAGGAATGGTAAGGTGGTCTGCACACTGTCTCATTCTTTTTTATATTTTTTATTGAATTTTATTGAGCTCTACATTTTTCTCTCCTCCACTCCCTGCCTCTCCCCTCCTCTCTTCAACCCTCCCCAAGGTTCCCATGCTCCCAATCAGGAGATCCTGTCTTTCTCTACTTCCCATGTAAATTAGATCTACGTAAGTCTCTCTTAGTGTCCTCATTGTTTGAGTTCTCTGGGATTGTGATTTGTAAGATGGTTTTCTTTGCTTTATGTTTAAAAACCACCCATGAGTGAGTACATGTGATAATTGTCTTTCTGTGTCTGAGTTACCTCACTCAAAATAATGTTTTCTAGCTTTATCCATTTTTCTGCAATATTCAAGATTTCATTACTTTTTTCTGCTGTGTAGTACTCCATTGTGTAAATGTACCACATTTTCCTTATCCATTCTTCAGCTGAGGGGCATTTAGGTTGTTTTCAGGTCTGGCTATGACAAACAAGGCTGCTATGAACATACTTGAGCACATATCTTGTGGCATTATTGAACATCCTTTGGATATATACCCAAAAGTGGTAATACTGGGTCTTGAGGAAGATTGCTTCCTAATTTTCTGAGAAATTGCCACACTGAAATCCAAAGGGGTTGTACCAGTTTGCATTTCCACCAGCAATGCAGAAGTGTTCCCTTTTCCCCACAACCTCTCCAGCAAAAGTTGTTATCAGTATTTTTAATCTTGGCCATTCTGACAAGTGTAAGATGGAATCTCAGAGTTGTTTTGATTTGCATTTGTCTGATAACTAAGGATGTTGAAGATTTCCTTAAGTGTCTTTCAACCATTTTAGATTCCTCTGTTGGGAGTTCTCTGTTTAGGTCTGTTCTCAATTTTTTATTGGATTATGTGTTCTTTTGGTGACCAATTTCTTGAGTTCTTTGTATATTTGGAGTTCAGGTCTCTGGCTAAGGTGGGGTTATGAATAACTTTTCCCATTCTGTAGACTGTAATTTTGACTTATTTACTATGTCCTTTCTTTACAGAAGCTCTTCAGTTTTAGGAGTTCCCATTTATTAATTGTTTCTCTCAGTGTCTGTGCTGCTGGGGTTATATTTAGGAAGTGTTCTCCTGTGCCAATGCGTTCAAGTGTATTTTCCACTTTCTCTTCTATAAGGTTCTTTGTGGCTGGCTTTATGTTGAGGTCTTTGATCTATTTGGACTTGAGTTTTGTGCATGGTAAAGGATATGAGTCTATTTTCATTCTTCTACATGTTGATATCCAGTTATGCCAGCACCACTTGTTAAATATGATTTCTTTTTCCATTTTGTATTTTTTCTTATTTGTCAAAAATCAGATATTTGAAGATGCGTGGATTGATATCCGGGTCATTTATTCATTTACATTGGTCCCCCTGTATGTCCTTATGCCAATACCAGGCTATTTTCAGTACTGTTGCTCTGTAGTAGGAGTTTGAATTCAGGGATTGTGATGCCTTCAGAAGTTCTTTAATTGTACAGGATTGTTTTATCTATTCTGGGATTTTTGCTTTTCCATGTGAAGTTGAGTGCTGTTCTTTCAAGGTCTTTGAAGAATTTTGCTGGGATTTTCTTGGGAATTGCATTGAATCTGTAGATTACTTTTGGTAAGATTACCATTTTTACTATGTTAATCCTTCCTACCCAAGAGCATGGGAGATCTTTCTACTTTCTGGTGTCTTCTTTAATTTCTTTCTTCAAAGGTTTAAGGTTCTTTTCATACAAGTCTTCCAGTTGAGTTTTCTGAGATATTTTATGCAATTTTTGGCTATTGTGAAGGATGTTAATTCTCTGATTTCTTCCCCAGCCCTTTTATCATCTGTGTACAGGAGGGCTACTGATGTTTTTGAGTTAATCTTGTATCCTGCTACATTACTGAAAGTGTTTATGAGTTGTATAAGTTCCTTGGTAGAAATTTTGGGATCACTTATGTAAGCTATCATATCATCAGCAGTGAGAGTTTGACTTCTTCTTTTCTAATTTGTATCCCCTTGATCTCCTCTGGGTGTCTTATTGCTCTAGCTAGGACCTTAAGATCTATATTGAATACATATGGTGAGAGTGGACAACCTTGTCTTGTTCCTGATTTCAGTGGAATCTCTGAGAGTTTCTCTCCATTTAGTTTGATGTTGGCTGTAGCTTGCTGTATATTG
Source organism: Arvicola amphibius (assembly GCF_903992535.2). Classification (NCBI taxonomy): domain Eukaryota; kingdom Metazoa; phylum Chordata; class Mammalia; order Rodentia; family Cricetidae; genus Arvicola; species Arvicola amphibius. The sequence continues at coordinate 74,612,324 of NC_052051.1, forward strand.
CCTTTATTATATTTAGGCATGTTCCTTGTATCCCTGCTCTCTCCAAGACCTTTATCATGAAGGGATGCTGTATTTTGTCAAAAGCTTTTTTGGCCTCGAATGAGATGATCATGTAGTTTCTATTTTTCAGCTTATTTAAATGGTGGATTACATTGACAGATTTTCATATGTTGAATCATCTCTGCTTCTCTGGGATGAAGCTGACTTGATCATGGTGGGTGATGGTTCTGATGTGTTCTTGGATTAGGTTTGCCGGTATTTTATTTAGTATTTTTGCATCAGTGTTCATGAGTGAGACTGCTCTGTAATTCTCTTTTTACTAATGTCTTTCTGTGGTAATTAGGGTAATTGTCTCAGTCCTTCAGCCTGCTTTGCATTTGGCATTCAAGTCCTCCAAACCTACCTCAGAGACCACACAAAGAGAACTATTTATTTGAGAGAGAGAGAAAAAAAAAAACATCTGTGGAGTCTCAGTGAAATCAAGTGATTTGAAAGTAATGTGAGCACTCAGGAAGGAGTTTGTTATGGATTGGCTAGGCTAATCTACCACGGGAAATTCAGAGCCCTCTGTCATTACTGTCACAAAGAAAAACCCTGGGTTCTGAGCATTCTAATTTGGTGGATTTAAGACCATGAGCTGTAGTCAAGGATACTTCCCAGTATTCCCACAATACTGTCCATTATTGTTTGTACCGGTGAGTACCAGCGGTACCGGCGGTCGGAGGAATTAGGAAGTGACCAAGATAGTCCTTTTATAATAAATCAGTTTTAATAAAAGGGGGAATAAGGGAACTTACAGAACCAAGGGTCCAGCGGAGCAGCGGGTGACACGGGGAATAGCAAAACGGGGCTCCTCCCGGTGCCCCGATGCTATTTAAGGGGTATCCTACCATGCTGGGGCAGCCATGCCCCTGAACGCAGGGATTGGGCCAGTTGCCCCAACATCTCCCCCTTTTGTCTAAATAAGGCAGATTCAGAAATCAAATACAACTATATACAACGGGAACAGATCATATAAAAGTACAAGAAGTAAACAATATAAGCCGAGGAGCATATAACAAAAAAAAAATTTTCTAATCACTCTACTTTGGGAAGTCTAAATAATGTAGAAGGTAGCTACCATTATCTAATCTTCAACTCCATCAAAGATCTGAGAAGGAGAGTAATATTACCAAAGCAACCAGGAAGCACAAACGAGAAACTTCCAAAATGTGCAACAGAAGACAGAGACAATTGACTACCTGGGCAACCACACGAAGTCTTGATAGCAATGTTGAGGCAACCAACTTTGGCTGAGGCCTGAAAAAACCTGACATACCATTATACAATGGCAAGGAACCTTTAGTAGAACTATCCTATCCTGCCTTGGCAAGATAAGACAATTCTGTTTTATACACTTATGGATATTTCATACTTTAGTCAGTAATGGAGGTATGGGCTTTTCTTTGCCCCAAGGCCAGTTCTGCCAAGTAGAAGACAAACTCCCAGTAGAGTGTCTTTGGTGCTCAACGTTCTCTCGGGAGTAGAGCATTGTTGCCAGGAGTGATTGTGTCTCATAAATACAAAACTCTAGGTTAGATTAAAGGCCATGTTCTACAGCTCTTCAAAGAGGTCGAAGATTATGCTATCTATACTAAATACAACCTCTATGTGTCTAAAAAACCTGATTGTCCTAAATATAAATATGACCAACATATGATTCTCAACACTTATGTAACTGTATGACTAATAGAATAGACAACTGTACAATAAATGAAGACAATGATTTCCAAATGTAAACAGGGTCATTACATAAATAATATCTGAGGTAGAAATGTACATTGCAATATAGTAAACAATGTCATTACATAAATAGTATCAGAGGTAGAGATGTACATTGCAATATAGTAAACAATGTCAATATAACAATTGTTTCAAACAGAGGTAGTATCATACTCTCATACAATGTTCAATATATCAATATACAAGAATCAACACTCATATAGTTTTTCAAAAAACAATAACTCAAAGAAAATCAATTATTCCTTCAGATCACCAGTTAATCTCTCCCCCTCCCCCCTTTTTTGATATATATATAAACACACGTAATTTATACCCCTGAGTCCATATAAAGCCTTCCACAACCCGACGACCCTATACCAGCCACCAATTAATGTCCCTAAACCTGAGGGTAAACTTTGTTGGGAGGGGGGGGGCGTAGTCATCTAAGATTGCTTCCAGCTGACATAGGGGCGACTCTTCTTCTCAGGGGTTCCTGTGAAAGCAAATGATGGTAGAGTACCCAGGGTAACATTTCATCTAGGAAAAATGTGTCCAGCCTCTGAATGTTTTAGAAAATGAGGCCAGAATGTTGTCAAAAATGTGCACCATTCAAAAGTGTTCTGTGCAATTGGTACCAAAAAACAGGCCAAATATTAGCGCTACAAAAACATGACGTCATAATAACCAGTTGGAGTTGATGTTGCGGGGCCCCGTCTTCATCCTGGAAACTGCAAAGATTACTGAAGAAAAAATTTTGTCGTTTGTTGCGAGAGAGATAAGCATTATCTACAAAGATACATACAGACATATACGTGCATATCTTCAATGAAAGGTGCATTAAAGACAACCATAGATATGAATGAAGGCAAAGAAGGCAAATATATTGGTACCATTATCAACATTATTGTTATTAATATTCTGTCTCATAACATGCCTCCTAATCTGAGACAGAAACTCTGAGAAATCTCTTATAAACAAGCTTGGAATTGGAGAGGGACTGGGCCAGAGTCCAACTCCAAGAAACCAGCTCTAAATATCTATAAAGAAATGCATAGTGACATACATTCAAAAAATTGTTTTTTATGCTCACGGAGCTTTCCCAGTGTTAATGCTGATCCTTGTTGGGTTGCAATTGGTTTCCATCCATCAGTGTTCAAGGTATCCAGGGTCCCTCAGATCCTTCGAAGGTGAGCGTCTTCCTGTGGGGATAAGAAAAGAACCCTGCCCCTGAACTATAGGTCTCTTACCATCAGTATGTTCACCATCCTTGTGCATAAATTGTTATTTTTCTTTTCCAAGGGGCTTCTCCTCTTCAAACTGAACCTTTATTAACTTTGATGGTATCCACGATTTTTCTTCTCCTGTGGAGACAAGAGCAAAACCCCTTCCCCAACGCAGCACATCCCCTGGCTTCCATTGTGAGGTTAGCACATCCTTGAAATAAACTGGTTGATTTAATTCAACAGACTTTTCCATTATCCAATGTCTTTCTGCAGCCGTAGTCCCCTTCTCATTAGCATTGAGAAAATTCAAGGTTAGTAAAGCATTATGTAATCTATTTCTGGGGGTATTTTCCACCCCCTTTTGCTTGTTTAACATATCCTTTATAGTCCTATTTGATCTTTCAATGACTGCTTGACCAGTAGGATTGTAGGGTATACCTGTAACATGCTTAATGTTGTAATAGGCAAAAAACCGTTTCATTTTCCTGGAGACATAAGCTGGGCCATTATCCGTCTTTATTTGTGTAGGTATACCCATGATGGCCATAACTTCTAATAAGTGAGTGATTACTGAATCGGCCTTTTCTGAGCTTAAAGCAGTTGCCCATTGGAATCCTGAATAAGTGTCAATGGTATGGTGTACATATTTTAATTTTCCAAATTCTGCAAAATGGAACACATCCATCTGCCAGATTTCATTCCTTTTAGTGCCCTTTGGGTTAGCCCCTGCAGGTAGTGGTGCTTGGTTATAGAAAGAGCAAGTAGGGCATTTCTTTACAATCTCCTTAGCTTGTTGCCATGTAATAGAAAACTCTTTCTTCAAGCCTTTGCTATTGACATGATGCTTTCCATGAAATTCGGAAGCCTGCAGCACACTACCAATCAATAACTGATCAATATCTGCATTGCCACGTGCTAAAGGACCTGGCAGACCCGTATGGGATCGGATGTGTGTTATATACATAGGGCAAAGTCTGTTCCTGATCATTTCTTGTACCTGGATAAACAATGAGGTTAGTTCAGTATCATCAGGTATGAATTCAGCAGTTTCAATATGTAAGATAACTCTTTCTGCATATTGTGAGTCAGTAATAATGTTAAGAGGTTCCTTAAAATCCCTTAGCACCATAAGAATGGCAAATAACTCTGCCTTTTGGGCAGAATCGTAAAGACTTTGTTCCACCTTACTCAAGTCTTCTGATTTGTAACCTGCCTTCCCTGATTTATTAGCATCAGTATAAAACGTGCGGGCTCCAGTTATTGGAGCATCACGGACAATTCGAGGAAGAATCCAAGAAGTTCTCTTTATAAAGTTAAGCCTTTTGCTTTTTGGATAGTTGTTATTAATTTCTCCTAAAAAGTTAGCACAAGCTCTTTGCCATGGTTCATTATCTTCCCACAATTTTCGTATCTCATCAGCGGTGAAAGGCACTATGATTTCTGCTGGGTCTATGCCTGCTAGTTGACGAAGTCTCAATTTGCCTTTTATGATTAGTTCAGAAACCTTTTCCACATAGGTTTTTAATTTCTTACTTGGCTTATGAGGTAGAAAGATCCACTCTAAGATAATATTATCTCTTTGCATTAAAATTCCTGTAGGAGAAATTTTTGAAGGTAATATGACGAGAATACAACTGAGTTCTGGATTCACCCTATCCACATGTGCTTCCTGCAATCTTTCTTCAACCATTGTCAGCTCTTTTTCTGCTTCAGCTGTTAATTCTCTGGGACTGTTTAGGTCTCTTTCCCCATCTAAGGTTTTGTTTAAGTGAATTATCATATCAGGTGTTATCCCAACAGCTGGTCGAAGGCTGGAAATGTCTCCCAACAACCTTTGAAAGTCATTAAAAGTTTGCAGTTGATCTCTCCTAATTTGTGCCTTTTGTGTCTTAATTTTTTGCAAACCTATTCTATAACCTAGATAATCAACAGAATCTCCTCTCTGAATTTTTTCGGGAGCAATCTGTAATCCCCATTTAGGTAGAACTATTTTCACCTCTTCAAACAGTCTCTCTAAGGTATCCATGTTTGAATCAGAAAATAGGATGTCATCTACATAATGGTAGACAATGGATTTGGGAAACATCTTGTGTATTATTTGTAATGGTTGATTCACAAAATATTGGCACAGGGTGGGAGAGTTCAACATGCCCTGTGGGAGGACTGTCCACTGGTATCTCTTGGTAGGTTGAGAGTTATTATAAGTAGGCACTGTGAAGGCAAAGTTTTCTCTATCTTTTTCTTGTAAAGGTATGGTGAAGAAACAGTCCTTCAAATCAATAACTATGAGAGGCCATCCTTTTGGTAATAAAGAAGGCAAAGGAAGTCCAGATTGCAGAGAGCCCATAGGTTGAACAATCCTGTTTATAGCTCTGAGATCCGTCACCATTCTCCATTTACCAGATTTTTTCTTAACCACAAATACAGGAGAATTCCAAGGGCTGGTAGATTCTTCTATATGTTGAGCATCCAATTGCTCTTGTACTAGCTGTTCTAAAGCTTGCAACTTTTCCTCAGATAAAGGCCATTGTTTTGTCCATATCGGTTTCTCAGTCAACCATTTTAGAGGTAGGGCCGTTGGTGATTCTGGAGGGGCATCCATTGGTTTGTGTTCTTGTACAGCCCGAATGGCTGGTTTTTGCCATCTTTAATACCTTTTGATGTTTTCCTCAGAAATATATGCTCTAGAGGCAGCAGGAATATTAATTTGAGTATTCCATTGCTGCAATAGGTCACGACCCCATAAATTTACTGCAATATTAGCTACATATGGCCTTAATTTTCCTATTTGTCCTTCAGGACCAATGCATTTGACCCATCTCGTGCTTTGTCTTACTCGAGATAGGGTCCCAATTCCCAAAAGTCGAACATTTACATCCTGTAGTGGCCAATACGGATGCCAAGATTCTGGAGTAATAATACTAACATCCGCTCCTGTGTCCAGCAGGCCAGTAATGAAGATGCCATTTACACACACTCTTAACTTCGGTCTTTGATCACTTATAGAAGTTTGCCAAAATACACGTAATTCATCTTTTGGGCTATTTTTGCTTCCAACAGCAGACATGGGGATTTCTAATTGTCCTGACAAGGCATGTTCTCCGTTGTAATGGGAAATGACTGGACCACATTCGCCATGGGGGCCTGCGAGAGGCCCCCCATGGCGTTTCCCGCCTGCAGCGGATTTCCTTGCCTATCTCTTGACGATCTGCATTCGCTGTCCCAATGTCTACCTTTCCCACATCTCCTACATAACCCTGAAGGCTGAGGCCTTCTATTCCTGTTATTCCTGGAAAAGGCATTATTATTATTATTATTATTATTATTTCTGTAAATCCTTTGTCTGCAATTCCGTTTCATATGTCCCATTCTGCCACAATTAAAACATTTGGTATTTTGATGTCTCCTTTTACCGTTGGCAATGGCTTCTTCTGCCCAAATATCGGCGTGAAACTCAGTCGATTCAATATTCATTGTATGTAAGACCCATTCCTCCAGGGGTGCTGATCTGATCTTTAGAGGCGTCAAAACCCTTTTGCACTCTACATTGGCATTCTCAAAAGCCAAGGACTCAATTATTACCTGCCTTGCTTCTGGGTCAGATATCCCTATTTGTACAGCTTTAGTTAGTCTATGTAAAAAGTCAACAAATGGTTCTCTCAGATCCTGTTTAACTCTGATATATGATTCCGTTCTCTGTCTTGGGTCTTGAACCCTGTCCCAAGCCTTCAAGGCTGCGGTAGTACATATGGATAGAGTGTGTTCATCATAATTAGCTTGTTCTAGAGGATCAGAATAAAGTCCTTCACCCATAATTTGATCTAGGGTGATGTCAACTCCCTTTGATCGTTCCTGCTGTTCTAAAAGCCTAGCCTCTTGTCTGAACATGCACCTCCAGCTCAATTGAGGTCCGTTCTCTAAAACAGCTGAGACTAGGTCCAACCAGTCCCTAGGGGTGGGGTTAATTGTAATGGACCAAGACTTTAGCATCTCCTTAACAAAGGAGCTATGCATCCCAAAATTCATAACAGCTTGTTTAATTTCTTTCAGATCATTCATACGGATGGGTTCCCATGTATATTCCTTGGTGATCTTAGGGTTTTTAGAACCAGTCACCTTTTCTGTAGTTATCACTGGGAAAATAGGTAGAGTTCTATTGAAGCTATCCTGGAGAGTTCTATTTATCGATGGGGTTGGGACTTTCTTTTGTACTATTTACTCCTGTTCATGAGAGTCCATAATTTCCTCGATCTTTTCAAATCTCTTTATCATTGCCTTCTGCAATGCCTCAATCTCTTGCTCAGTATCATGTTCCAAGGCTTTCATAGAGGATTCAAAGGTATGAAGTTTGTCCAACACCGATAATGTCTCATCCTTGGACAGAATTTTTATGGCATGAATGGTGCCATCTTGTATTGAAATTCTGTCCAGCAATCTTTCATAGCTCTTTGATAAAGTCTTGTTAATACATTCAACGGTTCGAATCTTCTCAGATAATGTTTCAGTTTCTACCGACAGGGATTGTAACTTATGATTCAAATTCTCAGATAGTGTTTCAGTTCTTACCGACAGGGATTGTAATTTATGATTCAAATCTGCTGTTCCTGCCTCCATACCTTGCATTTTCCTCTCAAGTGATAAAGCCATCTCAGAGAGAGATCTGTTATTCCTTTCCTCATGAGATTCAAACTTCTCCTCGAAAGTTTCAAATCGTTTAGAAAACTCTTGCATATTTTTCTCAATTAACAAAGCCATCTCAGAGGAAAGTCTATTATTCCTTTCCTCGAGAGCTGCAACCGTCTTTTCAAGCCGTTTATTAGTGTTTTCCAAACCAGTTATGTCCTTGTTTAGTTTTTTAGTTCCTGCCTGTAAGGACTCTATCTCTTTTTTATCTTCCAACCACGTTGTAATGAAAAAAATAAAAATAAAGAAGATACCAAGCCCTGTAAATATCCAGCCAAAGGAAACCACATCTGTATCGCTCAAAAATTCAGTCATAGTGTAATTAAACAAATTATAGAATCCCTTAATAGTGATATTATCAGACATTTTCAATCTAAATGCTTAATTTCAATCAAATGAAAAATTACCTGTAATTACTGTTGTCTGCCACTAGATGGCGCAGTGCACCTAGTTTCACGTGTTTTTGGGAAACAAAAGATGGCGTCCCGCGTAGAGTTCAAGGTGGCCATGTTTCCTTAGCTTGAAATCAACGTTGAATCTCTGCAAAAGCTGCACAAATAGCTGGCGGGCGAGCGGGTAGCAATCCGCTAGCTTAATATCAACTTCAGGTCTCTGCAAGAACTTCACAAACAATTTGGTGGGCGACCCGGCACCCTGCGGGTGGGAGGGAGGGGGAACGCGCGTGCGTGCGCGCGGGACTCCCAACAGCCGGCGGCTGGACCGGGCTGAGCACGTTGGTGGCTACAGGGACGCATGCCGCGTGGGGCCGGAGCGAGCCGCGGTTTTGTCTGGCACAGTAGAGGATACTGCGGCCGCGGGCTGTCTCCCTATGGAGACATGGAAATAAAAAAAAAGTGCGTGCTCCGGCTCAATCAGTTGAATTAGAATTAGGCCGGTACAGCCCACCTGTGAATTGCGAGCAGACGGCAGCAGACTTACTGCCCCCGGGGTTCTGCCCCACGTGGAAGGCGCCAAATGTACCGGCAAGTACCGGCAGTACCGGCGGTTGTACCGGCAAGTACCGGTGGTACCGGTGGTCGGAGGAATTAGGAAGTGACCAAGATAGTCCTTTTATAATAAATCAGTTTTAATGAAAGGGGGAATAAGGGAACTTATAGAACCAAGGGTCCAGCGGAGCAGCGGGTGACGCGGGGAATAGCAAAACGGGGCTCCTCCTGGCGCCCCGATGCTATTTAAGGGGTATCCTACCACGTTGGGGCAGCCACGCCCCTGAACGCAGGGATTGGGCCAGTTGCCCCAACAATTGTTGCCTAATTAAAATATACCAAAGGGAAGTGAATTAGGAAATAAGACATTTCTCTTTAGCTAATTGTTAATCACTCTTAGACACTCTTTAGTCTTTTAGCTGTGATGTTAACACTGATGTACATACAATACACAATGAGTTATGTACAGCTGACATCACTTAGGTCACAGCAATGATCTGGACCATAAGAGCTGTATGATGACAGTGGCAATGAAGAGAAGACAGATGTGGGAGAAATAACATTTTCTATTGATAGGGCTTGGAGATCCTTAATTAGAGGAATCAGTAGAGAGGAGAAAATGGACCATTTTTCTATTGCAACCATTCTCTTATTTATGACCTATTGTGTGCTTGGCACCAAGGTATTTTGCTCCTCTTGCTGATTATCTTGCTAAGATTTCCAGATAGTCAGAGTCTTCTGTTATGTGTGGTTGTGGCAATTTTCCTGCTGCTACCGTGGTTTTTTTTCTCACTTGCTTCCAGAGTCCGAATAAAATATCTTCCTCATTTTCATCATCAGCTAGTCTCTTTCACTGTCTTCATGGGAAGAGCCCAAGAAAAATTCAGATGCATGGAAGATCTGGCATTAAATTTACAGACCACTAGCCCTGAAGACACAAAGATTTATGGATGTCAGGTAAGGCCTGGTGGGTTCTTCAGACAGTTTTATTGGGAATGTAATTTCATGGAAGCAAATACAAAGAAGAATATAAACCTGGAGCTAATGACTACACCTGGCCATACTTCTACTGTAGGCATACTTCAACTAAGAAGGAGCCTCTCTCTTTTGATTTTCCTGTTTCATTTGGTGGTCCTTTTGTGATTTGTTTGCTGATTTTGTCTCATCAACGTAACTGGTTCCTAAGACTCAGGTCTCATATAGGCCTTTGATTTGTATATATTTATTCTTACAAGTTTCTTAATGTTTCCAGACTCCTGATAATAAATATGATTTGTCTACAGAAAGCATATAGATTTAGATATAGATGATATAGGCATACATAAGGATAGATATTGATATAGATATAGACATATACATCCCAAAGCATCCTGAACACTTTAGATTTTGCATTTAATTGGACATTTGTACATTTGGACACTTTTCATGCAGAGTAAGTAGCATTCAATACTTGGCATAAATCATGAGTACCAAATGACACATCTCTTGAATCTCTCATTCTCACCCCATAGCCTCTAATATAAACAATAGCAACAACAAAACACAACTCTGTTCCTCACCAAACCTTTTGCATTCTCACTGACAGTGTCCTCTTTCCAGTTGCCAAGAATGAAAATATTATGGTCATCTTTGTTCCTTCTATTTCCTCTGCAGTGTGAATACCTTATACCAGCCTAAACTGTCACCTCCAAGGTAGATCTTAAGTATGACTCTCGGATCTCTCTTTTACAACCACTGTAATCCAAGTCACAGTTATCCTGTATGTGAACTATTGTAGTCAACTTAAAACAAATCTATTTCCTTTGCTTTTTAATATTTTATATTGAGTCTATTCTACAATGTATCCATGGTGATTCGTCAAACATAAGAGTTTTAGTAATGAGTCTGTTTTAATTTCTTTGGTATTATAAAAAATAAATCCCAAGTACCTTAACATAGGCTATGAGGTTCTCTGTGTTTGATTCCATACCCTCCCTGACTCGGACTACCTTCTCCATTAAGCATCATGTATACTAAATGATAATTTAAATAAAATTTTAAATATGTAAGATAACACACAATTTCATTTTCATTGACACTAGAGAGATAATTAGCAGTAGCATTTTTAGCCTTTTTTTCTAGTTGCCAAACAAATTGATTTTCAGCCACAAGAATTTCAAGCCAGTACAATCAGGGAAATAAAATCATTGAAGGAATAAAAACTTGTCCACTATCAGTGAGTTTATATTCATCTGTGGGTTAATTTAAACCTACTTTTTAAAATAAAAACCTACTTTTAAAAATAAAAACCTAAGTTTTAAATAGAAATAAACCCTGGGTTTATTTGAATAATCTCAGCTATATAAATGACTGGTTGCCTAGGAGATATATTATGGTGTCCTCTGTAGGCATATCAGGAAAAGAAATTGCTTAGTGATAAAAATTTGAAAAGAATGTGGATTGCTGCAGTAAAACTTTTCAGATAAGTCTACATTTGCAATGTCTTTCTGAAAAGGGAACTTACTTTACTCCAAAAGGATGGTTATATTAGACATGAATGCTACCACTCTGACTAAAATTTCAGTAAAGAGAAAACTGAGTTACTTAAATGTTAATTATACCCAAGCTTAGCAAGTATTCACATAGCATAGAACAAATCAAATAGTTCTTCACCTCTTTCATTTACATTTTAAGCCAAATCATTTATTTGTCAGAAAGATATTTATTTAACATTTACCTGAACAAGATTGGTGCTGATGCTATGAGAATTAATTAACATAAATATGTTGTATTTGTTGTACCTAAGTATTTCCTTTGTTATTCCATGATATAATGAACTACCATAATAACAATATAGTATCTAATATAACAGAGATTAAAGCAGTCATAGTTTCCAGTGAGAATTCAGAAAATGAATGTTTGCAACTCAGGGAAATGTCTTATAGGACCATAATAAGTACAGCATTTGAACTGTAGACAATACAATGGACAAAAACAGGGAAGGCACAGAGCATTAATGAAGGTTATGACAATACATGCAATGCTTCAGAGAATTTTAAAAATGTAAAGTTACACTAGTTATCCATTTTGACCAGTTTAGAGATCACATGAAGAATGAAATAAAGCTACTCCAAAGAGATCACAGGGTGGAGGACAAAGTACACTTTGGTTTAGATGCTTTTCTTGAATTTCTTGGAATTAGAGAACTTGAATGAGATAGTTTTAATCCAAATACACTGTTAACTGTGTGGGCACTTAATTAAGATGTCATACATCTGGGACATCAAAAATACTTATCAACAAAGTAAGAATAAGAGTTTCCTGTCTGTTCTAAGAGCCCTTCAAAACTCAAACTCAGATTCTTTTCTCCATAACTTAACAAGAAGTATTTTGGCTGCTTAATCATGGACAGTTTCTCCCATAATAGTCCAGTCTTAACTCTCCTATGACTGCCCTTGTTTGGTGCTCTGTTGTTTGTTTTCTAGCCTATTTCTTCAGTGTCATTAGTTCCAAGGAGCCATAACATAAACTAAATGCAGTACTCGCCAAGGCCAATAGGGTTTGCTAAATCTGTAGTCCTTTTATTTTTCTTTTGTGTTGTCTTCTTAAAAGTCCTTGACTTCAATCCTCTGCATTTCAAGAGATGCTTATCCACTTTCATAAACAATTTAGATAGTATTATTTTCACACACACATATACACACACACAGAGGGAGAAAGAGAGGGAGAGACACAGAGAGAGAGAGACACATACACACACAGAGAGAAAGAGAGAGAGAGAATGGCAAGAGACTTTTTATATTACAAAGACTTTTTTGTTCTGAAAATACTATGCTTAGCATTGTTTAAAATTTTTAATGCATTTGTAATCTCAAGTTTTTGAATGAGAGCACCAAAGTGGTATTTAGAAATAGAGTTAAGTCATATTATTGGCATAGTGTTAAAGGACAGTCTGAAAACTTCTTGATGGTTCTGTTACTACACATGTTTGTGAATTTCCTAATGCCTGTTTGCTCATATTCACTAGAATTCAATTATACATACATATATGCACATATAATTGCTGAATTATCTTGGGTGGAGAAATAACCAGGCTAGCTAAAAGATAGAGCAATTATATTTTTCCTTATTATAAGGGACAAACTCATGAAACAAGAGTAAGATGTCTAAGCTCAGTTGTGTAGAGCAGGAACTGCAGAGAAAGAATGCACCTGGGCTGTGTGGCGTTTTTCTCCTGGTACCCAGAAATCCATCTTCTAATTTGGTCCTACCTCTTAAAGATAGTTGGCTGACAAAGATTCCCAATTACCTCCCCCTTATGTCTAAATAATTGTGATCCAAACCTAATACAAAACTATATACAATAGGAACAGATATCAAGTATAAAATTACAACCAAAGTAAACAATATCAAGCAAGGAACACATAATAGTTTTAATAAGTATTTTATTCTAAAGAGTATAAGTCTTGCATCAGAAATTGGCTTGGCTAAATCATAAGAGAAAGGTAACTAAGACTGTCTAATCTTTAACTCCACTGAAGGCCTGAGAAGGGAGATAATATTACTTGAATAGGCAGGAAATACAATCAAGCAGATTTCAAAGTGAGCAGTATATGACAGAGACAATTGGCTACATGAGCAATCACCCAAAGTCTCACTAGCAATGTTTAAGCAACGAACTTCACTACAGCCTAGTGTAACGGGCAGACCATTTTTAGAGTCTGGAAAGTTTTCAGAACCATTTACCCTGTTTGGGCCAGGTTTGGCAGTCCTTTTCCTTATGTCCTGTTTATCCAGTCCAGTTACCATGTACTTTGTCAGTGGTTGAGGCATAGGCAAAAACCAATTGTGCCAAGAAGAAAACAAATTCCAAGTGGAGTGTCTTCGGTGCTAAACATTCTCTTGGGAATAGATTGGTGTTGTCTATTGACGTAAAATCTTAATATCTATATAATTTAAAGACTAAGACTTCATATCAGAATATTAAATAATCTATAAACAAACTGCAGCAAATGAGGACAATAACCTCAAAATATCAACAATGTATAAGTATCTTGATCAGATGTAATAATAATATATAATGGAACATGAAAATATATCCTAAAATCTGTATTAATATACAAAATATCTACAGAGGTAGAAACATGCATGTATACAATCTGACAGAATGACTTTGCATAGGTATAAATATTGTAAACAAAAATAACAAATATAATTTGAACTGGTATCAACATACAAAAAACTATACCAATAAATTATCCATAAATAATAGCTCACAAGTATTCACTCTATTACACACTATTATTATTAGTGTGAATAAGTTCACACTAAATCATCTATTATCCCATATACATGTATAAATATGCATATAATAGACATACAAATACTTAAATATATATATATGTGAGAGAGACAGAGATTTTATTACTTGAAATTCAGTGTTTTTTTTATTTGAACCCAAAGCCCACTATTCTTGTCTTCTAACTCCATTTTTTAACAGTCGTAATTGATACAGTTTTACTAGAAGTTGTGAAATGAAGGCTTAAAAACAAAAAAATAAATAAACAAAAATCAACCCGCTCTTATATTAACAGGAATGACAGATTGGTTAAAACTTCAGTGATTGTAGAGTGTTGGAATGTTTCAGGTATTGAGCCAAATTACATTGGGATATCTTTAACCACCCCACACAAATATCCATTAATTATCACTTTTATGTGTGAACTACTCTTCTTGTGAGTAACACATATTCACAGCATACAGAAAGACATTCCAAAGAATTTTCCAGTTTATGTCCAGTCAAAAAGAGAGGTTTTATTTTAAACATAGTAAAATTACATGTAACGAACAGTTGTCAAGTAAGAATTGCAGTTACAATATCTAATCTCCTTGTATTTGGTAAAACTAAAGATATTACTCTATCATCTATCTTATCTTTGTGAGTCTTATGTTTTGTTTCTTATAAAATAAATAAAGAAAACTATAATAATAACTATCTGGTTTTCAACTCCATCAAAGACCCCGGAGAGATATAATATTACCTGAGTAAATAGGGAGTGTATTGCAAGCAACTTCCAAAACTCAAGAAATGACAGAGACATCTGGGTTACTGGACAGTTACCCAAAGTTCTTCTGTAATGTTGGGGTATCCATCTTCAGTTTATAAGTCTAGAGTATCTGTCAGATTTTTCAGTGAAACAGGAAATTTGAGGACCATCCTGTCTTGTTTTGGTAAAGTTTAACAGTCATTTTTCTGAGGATCCTGCATGCCAAGTCTATATAGTATACTGTCAAACATTCCAGACTGATGGAGGAGAGTTATCTGTCTATGTTTCTTTCATTGGTTAATTAATAAAGAAAACTGCCTTGGCCCTTTAAGAACAGAAAATTAGGTAGGTGGAGTAGACAGAACAGAATTGTGGGAACAAGGAAGTAGAGTGGGGGAGACGCTTCAGGCAGTCACGATAGTGAGACTCCATGCTGCTGCTCTCCGAGATGGACGCAGGTTAAGATCTCTCCTGGTAAGCCACAACTCGTGGTGCTACCCAGATTACTAAATATGGGTTAAAGCAAGATGTGAGAATTAGCCAATAAGAGGCTACAGATAATAGGCCAGGCAGTGTTTAAAAGAATACAGTTTCTGTGTAATTATTTTGGGTAAAGCTAGCCGGCGGCGGGTGGCGGGACGCAGCCCCGCCGCTTCACACTACACCAGACAAGAGCAGTTTCTTGCTTAAATTGCTAGCCTTGCCATATTGAAAACAAAATTTTGTTCTTAGTTTCTTTGATACCCATCATCCTCTTTAAAGTAATTAGTACTGCCAGGAGCAGATGTCTCTCACTGTCAATAAAAGTCTAAGTTCTTAAAACATTTTAAATGCCATATTCTCTTGGTCTATGAAGTGTCTGAAGATTACCTACCTAATTGAAATATGTCGTTGTATATCTAGAAAGCCTAACCAATATGGCTATAAGATTGACTATTGTAGATGACTATTAATCTATATTTGAAATAATACATTGCATTTTAAAATAAGTTGTATAAACATAACACCTTAAGCAAGAGTAAAAATATACATATGTTATAAAAATTGGCTTTAAATTTATATCAATAAACTAAAAATTCATATCAATGTAAAATATTTTGAGCTTAAGAGTTGTTTTTTGTTAATATCTAAAAATATTTCTATTTTAATTTTTTCAAAACTTGAAAATAAGAGGTAGCAGTTTTTCCATTATTTTTGTTACTTTAAAAATAATACCAGTCAAAATTTCTACTTCCTCTCTTCCTCACACTTCCCTCTCACTACCTCCACACACTATCCCCCAACCCCCTCCACTAGGAGTTGTTTTTTAAATGAAAGTAGATTCAATAATCTATGCCTTCCTCCATCATTTTTATGTCACATCCCCTTACTTCTTTTACAAAGAGATTGAATATGACCAAAAAAAATTTATAACTAATCCTTCTTAAATGAAAATAAACATTTATAAACAATATTTTGGGGATTTTACCATAGTTCCTTAAACTACTTTCTGCTGATTGTTGGGTACTGGTAGTCTTATAGAGACCATGGTAATGTTTGAGACAATTGCCAAGTCCTGGGAAGATCAGTTATAACCTTTGTTGATAGATAGCACCTGTCAAGCAAGGTTTATGTCTTCCATGATCAAGTCTGATCCATCTTAACATGGAACAAATTCATAGCCTCTTGTTTCCTATGGAACAAAAGCAAAACTGTGTATCCAAAGCAATGCATCTTTTAAGTTCCATTTTATAAATATATTTTTGACTTCTGTATTGAAGATAAGGCATTTAAAAAAAGCTAAGGTATATTTTATCAGTCTTTCTTTCAATCCCATGTCTTTCAGCAGCTATTGTTTGCTTGTCAGCATTCAAAACATTCAAAATCAACAGAATACTATATAGGATCCAGACTCCCTGTGCATTTCTTATCTCTATGTGACTTGTTCCTTATTTTATTTTGCTCTTTAAAGATTTTATTATACTATTTTTAAAACTATTTTTCCTTTCTATAACTGTAGATCACCTGTTTTTTAAATTTTTTCTTAACCTATTTACATTGTAAAACACATTGAAATATGTTTATAGGTTTTCTGTTTGGACTTTTTTTTTTTACTGTGTTTCTTTTAGCTTTTTTTCTATACAAGCAAAAAATAAATCTGCCATACAGCATGGGGCTTATTAGTCTCTCTGTACTGAGGCCTGTGTAAAGTTGCAAAAACCCACCACTCAGATTAGTTCATAGCAGATAGTAGTCAACTCCATCTTGCAGACAGGTGTTGGGAGATGGAGCTCTGTACTGCTGCTGACATGAGACTGTAAGACTAGGAGCCCCAGTGTGCCTCCATTTCTAAGTGCATTCAGAACCTTACTTAAGCTTTCTCAGTTCTTATGTGGATCCATGCCAGATATTGGATGCCATTATGTAGTTGGGTTTTCTCTCCCATCCAACAATTCCTGGATAACCACTAAGAGACTTAATATTGCTTATAAATGTTTGGCCAATGGCTCAGACTTATTGTTAGCTAGTTTTTACATTTAAATTAACCCATATTTTCTCTATTCTTTACCATGTGGTTTGTGTTTTATTTTTTACCTTATTTTTTACATGTCTTGATTACTCAGCAATTGACTAGCACCTCTGTCCTTCTTCTCCTGTATCTCTGCTTAGATTTCCAGCCTGTATCTATCTTGCCTTGCCATAGGCCAAGTCAGCTCTTTTAAATCAACCAATGACAGCAACACATTTACAGCATGCAGAGAGACATTCCTCAATAGGAGTTTTCTTTTCAGTTCTAGGTCTTTTCTTCTATAATTAATAAAGTTTGAGTTGGTTTTTGGCTATGGAATAAGGCTAGGGTCCATTTTCTTTTTTTTTAAATGTAGATGTTCACTTTCCCCAACACCATTTGCTCATTTGTTTAAAAGACCAATTTTGCTTTTGATTTTCTTTTTTATCTTATATTTCTGTCATCTTGTCAAAGACATCTAACATTATGTACATTGACTTGTTTTGGGCTTTCTATTCTGTTATTGGTTGGTATGTGTATCTTTAGTCCAGGTTTCAGAGTTATAAAAATGGCAGCTCAAGACAAGTGACTCTTCAGAGGAGCAGCTGAATGTGTTTGAGATGGCAAGTCTCAGGAGGATTCTAGGTATCTTTCAAAGAGATAGATAGACTGTGCAATGATGACATTAAGAAACATCTCCATCTACAGAAAAAAAAAGTAAAATACAGAATACAGCAACAATACTTGAGATACTTTTGGCCATGTTGTGAGAATGAATGTTGGCAGATACCCGAAGATAGCACTGCATAAAGGAGTGCACGGGACAAGGTGAAGAGGAAGACCCAAAATATGCTGGATAAACAGCGTAAAGGAAGTCTGTGGAATCTTGGGTATGATAATGCAAGCATCTAGAGCTGCAGAGGATAGGAACAACTGGAGAACTGCCATAAACTGGCTGCCCATACATGCTTAAGCATCGCCGGGGCATAAATGATGTTGATGATATATCTTCAGTGCAGTAATTTACCCAGTAACTGATGAAGCAGATGCAGAGATTCACAGCCAAGCATTGAATGGAGATTCTGGAATCCTCCTGAAGAAATGGAGGAGGGATTGGACAAGCTGGGAAGATTGGGGTAAAAATCAATAATATCCCAAGGACAATTGTTCAACTATGCAAAGTACATCATTATTCATAATAGCCAGAACCTGAAAATAATCTAGATGCTCCTCTACAAAAGTATGGATAAGGAAAATGTGGTAGATTTACACAATCATTATTTTTTTCTTATTCTTACTGGATGATTTCAAGTTACCTATGTCAGATTTCACTTACTTTTTCTTATATTGAATCAAGTATTTTATCAGAATCCTATAGTGAATTTTTAAAAATTAATTTATTTTATTACAGATATCTGAAAATTTTGTTTAAATCTGTTTATAATCCCTAATTCCCTGTTCTCATTCTCCTTTAAATTATTCAAATCATTATATTTTTTCTTTTCTTTTTTTTTTCTTTTTTTGGTTTTTAAAGACAGGGTTTCTCTATGTAACACTCCTGGCTGTCCTGGAACCGACAGTGGAGACCAGGCTTACCTCAAACTAAGAGATCCTTCTGCTTCTGCCTCCCCAGTGCTGGAATTAAAGATGTGTGCCACTACCACCTGGCTTTCATTGGTCATTTTTATGATTGCTATATTTTAATTCTTAAAGTTCTTAAAAAAATATTTTCTATTACGTGCAAGTGGTATGTGCGATGTGTGTTAGTAGATAGATGTGGAAATTAGAAGATACTTATGAGGAATTGTTTCCCTCTGAGCAGACATGCTTGGCTGCAAGCACCTTTACCCTCTGAGCCATTTTGCTCACCCTAGAGTTTTTGTCATCTAATTTACATGCTTTCATTGTTCTAAGGTCATTTTATCAAGATTTGATATGGTGTTGTGATTGTGACAAGCCTCCCTATTTCCTAGTCTGTCTTTTAAATTTTATTAACGCTGCATGTTCAGGATAATCATCACATGGTTGAGTCTTTTATTCTCTTTTCTGTACTGGACATAAAGCCCTTCATCTTATATTGGTCAGACATGTTCTATCTGCTTTCTCAGTCCTTTTGCCCTGTTCTTGGGCCCTGGCTTTGGGTTTGAAAAGATAATTTTTTATTTCTATTTTTTTTATAAAAAACAACAAACTTTTTTACACATGCCAATCCAAGTTTTCACTCCCTTCCCTCCTCTAATTCCCTCCACTTACCCAACACCAGTACACTCCATCCATTCACTCCTCAGAGAGGGTATGGCACATTGCTTTGGGGAAGGTCCAAGGCCCTCCATACTATATCAAGGCTGAGCAAAATATCTATCCAAAGAGAATAGGTTCCCAAAAAGCCAGTACAAGCAGTAGGGATAAATCCTTGTGTCACTGTCGGTGGTCTTCAGTCTGCCCCAGCCTTGCAACTGTCAGCCACATTCAGTGGGACAAATTTGGTCCTATTCTTGTTTCTTCCCAGTCAGACTGGTGTTGGAAGAATCTTTTGATTCTTTGTTTGTTGCTGTGGGACAATGGTCTTGTACTGATGGAGGAGGGTCATCTCTCTATGTGTTACTTTCATTGGTTAATAAAGGAACTGCCTTGGCCCTTTAATGGGACAGAAAATTAGGTAGGCAGAGTAGACAGAACAGAAATGTGGGAGAAAGAAAGCAGAGTCAGGCAGATGCTTCAGGCAGTCACCATGCTCTCCTCTCTGAGACAGATGCAGGTTAAGATCTCTTCTGGTAAGTGACCACCTCGTGGTGCTACACAGATTACTAAGTATGGGTTAAAGCAAGATGTGAGAATTAGCCAAAGAAAAACATGTAGTTATCCTCCTGGATATTGGAAGTAGACAAGATTGCTGGACTAAAAAATGGGAACGTGGGGGTGGGGTGGGATGGGGGGATGGGGGATGGGGAGAGAAAAGTGTGAAGTGGAGGATGGGAAGAGCTTGGGGGAATAGGATGGTTGGGATATAGGAAGGGTGGATATGGGAACAAGGAATTATATATCTTAATTAAGGGAGCCATTCTAGGGTTGGCAGAGACTTGACTCTAGAGGGGTTCCCAGGTGTCCAGGAAGACTCCCCCAGCTAGTTCCTTGGGCAGCTGAGGAGAGGGTGCCAGAAATGTCCAGATCCTATTGCCATACTCATGAATATCTTGCATATCACCATAGAACCTTCACCTGGCGTTGGATGGAGAAAATGACAGAGCCCCACATAGAAGCACTAGATTGAGCTACCAAGGTCCTGATAAGGAGCAAAAGGAGGGAGATCATTAGCAAGGAAGTCAAGACCGTGAGGAGTGCGTTTACCCATTGAGACGGTGGGACAGATCTAATGGGAGACTACCAAGTCCAGTTGGAATGGGATTGATGGAACAGGGGACCAAACTGGACTCTCTGAATGTGGCTGATGGTGGAGGAGGACTGAGAAACCAAGGACAACGACGATGAGCTTGAACTCTACAGCATGGACTGGCTCACTGTGAGCCTTGTCAGTTTGGTTGCTCACCTTCCTGGACTTAGGGGGAGCTGGGAGGACCTTGGACTTAACATAGTGAAGGGAACCCTGATGGCTCTTTGGCTTGGAGAGGGGCAGAGTGGGAAGGAGGGGAGGGAAGGGGGAGGAGGAGGGGAGGAGATGGAAATTTTTAATAAAAAAATGAGAAAAAAAGGCTGAAACTAATGGGCAGTGTTTAAAAGAATACAGTATCTGTGTAATTATTTTGTGTGTAAAGCTAGCCGGGTGGCAGGAATGCAGCCTGTGCTCATATCTACAGAGTGGCACTCAACGTGGTCATTAAATCCACTTAAAAACCGAGAGAACTTTAAAAAAAGGGAGAGAGAGCTTAACGTAGATTTTTGCTGTTTGTTGCTGGCCTGCCGCAGAGAAATTTCCCTGACTCAGCAGCCGTACCATTTAAAAAATCCTGCGAGGTTGCAGCCTCCTGCACAGTGCCACCAGTGCGAACTCTGGCTATAAACCATTTCAATGGCTTTTATGGGACTGGATGTTTGTGTGCCTGCTCAGGATTGGGAAGAAAGTACTCTGAGACCATGCCAATGGCTCAGTGCTCCCTGCCTGCACTGAAAATGGTACGTCCTTCATTTTAAAATTGGAGAGAGGTGGAGCCAACATCCAGAACAGCCCGCAACTCTGCATCCCAGAGCTGCAACTGATTCAGTCACAAGTGGCTCCGGCTCCGCCTCTGTAGATTTGAGTGCGGGCTGTGTTCCTGCTACCTGGCTAGCTTTACATGAAAAATAATTACACGGGAACTGTATTCTTTTCAACACTGCCTGGCCCATTAATTTCAGCCTCTTATTGGCTAATTCTTACATCTTGCTTTAACCCATATTTAGTAATCTGTGTAGCATCATGAGGTGGTCGCTTACCAGGAGAGATCTTAACCTGTGTCCATCTCGGAGAGGAGAGGCATGGTGACTTCCTGAGGTGTCTGCCTGACTCTGATTTTTTTCTTCCACAATTCTGTTCTGTCTACTCTGCCTACCTAATTTTCTGTCCTATTTATTAACCAATGAAAGTAACACATAGATAGATGACCTTCCTCCATCATTGTACCTGTAAAGATTTGTCACTTGTGTTGTTTTAATGAAATGCTGATTGGCCAGTAACCAGGGAGGAAGTATAAGTGGGGTGATCAGGCAGAAAATACAGGTGGGGCTATGAGAACAGGAGAATTCTGAGAAGAGGAAAGTCTATATTTGCCATGCAGACCAAAAGGAAGTAAGATGATAATGCCTCACTGATAAAGGTACCAAGCCACATGGATGACACAGACAGGAATTATAGGTTAATGTAAGATATAAGAGTTAATAATAAGCTTAAGCTCATAGCCAACCAGTTTATAATTAATGTAAGCCTCTATGTGTTTCTTTGGTACTGAATGGCTGTGGGATCAGAAATGACAGAAACCTCTGTCAACAGTTTGTTTGTCATTTTTTTCGCCTTTAAATAATAAATACATAAAAATTTCCTCAGTCTTATCACAATTTCCTCTCCTTCCCTTCTCTCCTAACAGTCCTTCTTTCTAATGTCCCCCAGCCCTGCCCCCATGCACTCTTCCTACTTTCTCTTCAGAAAAGGGCAAATCTCCTATGTACATCAGTCGGCCATAGTATATCAAATTGTAGTAAGACTAGTCACCTCTTCTCTTATTAAGGCTGGAAGAGGCAGCCCAGTAGGAGTAAAGGGTCCTAAATCAGGTTACAAAGTCAGAGATAGCCCCTGTTCCTACTGTTAGGAATCCTATAAGAAGACCAAGATATACAACTGTATCATGTACATAAGGCCTAGATCAGTTCAGTTCCAACTCTCTGGTTGGCAGTTCAGTGTCTGTGAGATCCTATGAGCTTAAGTTAGTAGAATCTGTGGGGTTTTGTTTTTGTTTGGTTGGTTTTTATTATTTTTTGTAGTGTTCTTGGCCCCTCTAACTCCCATAATCCTTCCTATCCCTCTTCCACAAGATGCTCAGAGCCCCGACTAATGTTTGCCTGTGTCTCTGCCTCTGTTTTCATCAGTTTCTGGGTAAAGCTTCTCTAATGACAATCAGGATAGGCGACACAAAGATCTTTACGAATCAGTCTCATGCAGAATACTAAAAGTTCTTCAGCATTTTCTACATGTGACCATCTTTGTACATGTGCTTAAACATTTCAAATCAGAAATTTGTTGACTAAACTCCCAGAAACTTAGACTTCCTTACTGCCTTCATGTATGTGTTTTTACATCAGATTGTGATGAGTAGGTGTTCACCAACTGTCTAGACTTTGCTTGTTCTCAGTGGCTGTGAATATTCTAAATGTGAAATTACAAATTGCTTTAAGGAAGATACTTAAATGATCTTGTTAGGTGATCCTGTACTTGAACACGGATTTCAACACCCTCTAACCTTCTCTTTTTCATTAAAGACAAGGCCCTGAGTTGTGTGAACTTCTGACTATTGTCTGACATGTTCCACAGAGCAGCAGAAGGCTTTTGAAGTTTCATTTGCTTTTAGAGGCCTCTAAGTACTTGTATGCTATGTCCCTTCAAACTTTCCAATATATAAACCAGAAAACATTCCCTCAGTCAGCCCTTCAAAGTGCCAGATAATGTATGTTCTAACTTTCCCTTCCTATGGTGCACTAACAGCTCTTGTTTGATTATTTGTTTCTTTATTCTATTATTATTTTTTCTCCATGTAGATTTTAAACTGACATAGAAGTAAGGGCTGTGACTAGCCTGCTCAAGATAGTTTTGTTTCTTATCTGTGACTCAAATTTCATGTCTTTTATTGGGCAGAATTTAGGTTCAGATTAGTGGAGGTCTTTTAGACTTCTGCACATCAATGCTGATATTCCATGAAAAAGAAGATTCAAGTTAGGTCAAATGTGAAATAGATGACGAATATGAAGAAATAGCATCAGTGGTAGAAGACTCCAAATACTACCAGGACACATATGTATGCTAGTTTATTTGCGATCGCATATGTAAAATACAGTTTATATTGGTAGCTTGAGAAAATACAGAAAAATAGGAATTTTGATACAGGATTCATGGTAAGATAACATTAAATCTTTTTCTTAGCATGCAGTTGGCTAGATTTTGTTTCATTAAAAGTCATATCAATGTCCAATATCTCAGGATTTCAGAATGGAATCTTTTGGAGGCATTGGGTTGAGACATATGTGATTAGTTGAATTACAGCCATATAAAAATAAACATTATCACTTTATGATGAGGCATGCCCCTTTAAAATGCACAAAGTAGAAATGTACAAAGATAGAGCCTTGTGAGAATATACCCATGTGATGACAGAGGCAGAAACTGGAGTAAAATATTTACAAGTCATGGATTTGGAAAGATTACTGGAAATAGCAGAATCCAAGCAAGGGTATGAAACAATTCCTTCCTCCCATCTTGCAGAAATAGTGTACTTCTAATGGCATCATATTTTTGGTCTTATAACTTTCAGTTCTGTAAAAAATAAAAAAAAAAAATTCTGTCATTTTAAACGAGTGGCTCACAACCTTCCTAATGCTGTGACCTTTTAATACAGTTCCTCATGCTCTGGTGAACCCAACCATAAAATAGTTTTCATTTCTATTTCATAAGTATAATTTTGCCACTCTTATAATTTTAATGTAAATATCTATGTTTTCTTAGGTGACACCTTTGAGTCATTCGACCCACTGTTTGAGAACCACTATTTTAAGCTATCCTATTTAGTAGGACTTTGTTAGAAAGGCTTTAGAAAGCAGAGTAGATCCACATATGAGACCAAAAACGAGGAAGTTAGGGAGTATAGTGTTATACAGGGCATGAACTGCAGAAAGCTAACCAGAAAACTGTTCACAGAGTGTTTTTGAGTGAGATGAATTCTGCGCTCTTACACAATCATGACAGACACATTACATTTTGTTTTGTGGGCTGCTGAGCACAAACCAACTTGTTAAATCATCAGTCACTTTCAAATGTACAGTAATGGAAGCAAAATACAACATGTTATTTACTCAAAAACTTCTGGCTTTCAATTGAACAATGGAAGAGTTAAATAACAGCTTCTATGTTCCTACTTTCCACTCTGCTGCCTGATTTCTCATTCTTATGTCAATATAATAAGAGCTTCCGGGACACTATTGATGGTGGTGATACGACTCAAGGGAAAGTGCCTAGTGATGAAACAGAAAGAAAAAAAGGAACATTAGATGTATTGGCACAAAGTAAACCCAAGGGAATTCATCCAAGTTTCATTGATTGACAAATCTATATGTGAACTGCCAGTTGAGAGGGGAAAAAATGTAACATTCCACAAATCATATGAGCATTTCTTTTCTTTACAATATAGGATTCTTAGTTTCAGACAGCATTCATTACATTTATGAACACTTGGTTAGAGTAAATGAAATGGTTATCACTGATAAGTGAACTGAGTCCTGAAAATTTGTGTCTTCTCTAGGTATCACGACTGTTTATAGATCTGTGCAAACAGAAATGCCTGCATACTTGAGCAGTCATTTCTTTTTAGAAGTGGCTGTCATTTTTCACATGGCCTCTTTTGTACTTGAGTATAACTTTTATAGGGCTTTCTGTGTATTCACCTGTCCTTTACAAGAATTAAATTAATACTGGCTTCCCACATACAATTCAAACACCTAGCTTGTCAGACAAAGGGTAGGTTAAGTAAATGAAATTTAATTAAAAATACCAGAAGGAAGTGTGATTTGAGAGTTTCTGTTTTATTTTGTTTTGTCTTGCTAGGATTAATTCATGGTGTTTCTGCCACCTTTTCCCAGTATCTAGCCTAAGATATAAGAGCAAACCCACAAAATCAAAACTCACAGTTCTGTTTTTCTCCACATTGTACACTCATGTGTATTATCCCCTTTAAAAGCCTTTTGTTTATCTACTCTGTAGAGGCTTTTTATTTATATATAGTGGTATGATCAGGGGAAATCTGTCTGCTTCATCTTTCTGTACATATGTGTTCTTATGTTTCTATCGACTTACTCTGTAGTTCATGTTATGGTCCATCAACATGTTTAATTTCAGTTAAGATTTTACCACTCCATATAAAGAACTGAACTAATTCAACTTCCTTTCTCCTCACCTTTTGTTTGTTAGCATTATTAATTTCACTTTTATACATATACTGAACATACAATTACATTATTATTTTCATTCTAAACAAATTTCAAGAAAAGTTGAAAGTGGCATTGGACTATATGCTCATTCCTTGATTTTCACTGCTTAAATAGATGCTTATATTCCTATGGTCTGTTTTCTTGTGCTTGAGATATTTCCCTTATTTAACTGCAGGTATTCTGTGCTATATCCCCTCAGATATTACTTCTCTGAGTGAGTTCTGCTCTGAACCTTTTTCTTGAAGGATATTTTCTCTGGGTAAAGGAAGGCTTTGTTCAGATGTCTCTGGCTTATGTAGTTTGTGATGGGAAATACTTTCTTTGTTCCTTTGTTCCACTAAATCTGTATTGGTTTTCTTTTCTGTAGTTCCTTTGATGATTTTATTTATGTTTTAGCTTATAGTATTCATGTATAACAATACATTTTATCTTGACATTTTCATATGTATATAACGTTATAACTTCTATTTGTCTCTTTTACCCACATTAAGCTATTCCATCTACATCCCCACTAGTCCTCCTTCCACTGTCATATTTTATCTTCATATTTTTCCACTCTGAGTTTAATTAGGGTGGTTTGTATGAGAATGAGTGAGAATGTCTCAAGTCCTTGTTCTTTAGGACAGATTTTTATTTCATTTTATTTGTGCTGTGGTTTTGTTAACCTCTGTCCTTACATATTTTCATATAAAGATTTTGCCACATGACAAACCAGATTATAAGATTTCTTCCAATAATTTTCTATCCTCTTTAAATTTAATGGTATTGTAGTGTGATTTACCATTTACATATAATTTATCACCCCTTTCTATGTACCTCATTTAGACATATTCTGTTCCCACTTGAGAGCTCACTTACACTTAAGGCTAGAGAGGCAGCTCAGCCATTAAAGGATAGGCTCACAATGCAAAATATATAGGCTCACTTACATTTCTACTGGGAGCATTTAGTTGGGTCTTGATTAATATCCTGTTGAATGTAGTATTTGCAGATATGTTTCATTAGATGCTTGACTTCATCTTCTTTGTCTATGCAGTCACGTAAATCTTCCATCTCTATGCTTTTTAACATATGATTTTAAATGCTTGCCCTTACTTTTATTTTACCTGATATTTATTCTTGTCTACTAATTTATTTTGCATACTTGCATATTACTCTGTATCACTTTTTTTCACAAGTTTAGTAAAAATGTTTACAGTACATAGGATGGTTTGAATGCTGCCCTTTGGAACATATAGACTCCCTGTCCTTTGAAAAGGAGCTTGTGACTTTTAGGGGTAATTTCTGGTGGGTTAAGTTGATTTTTGAAAGGTTCCTCTCATTTTGATTTTATTTTTAGATTATTATTATCATTTTAGATTAGGACAATTCCAGTTTATTTTAAAGGACAAGTTTAATCATGTTATGAAGCTTCATGGTTCTAGAATTCCATTCCATTCTTATTACCTGTTTGTTGTTGTTGTTGTTGTTCATATTGCTGTTAATATTTCATTTATCTTCTATTCCTGGTGAAATTTGTTCAGATTGATCCTGGTTTGATGGAGGAGAGTTACCTGTCTATGTTTCTTTCATTGGTTAATTAATAAAGAAAACTGCCTTGGCCCTTTAAGAACAGAAAATTAGGTAGGTGGAGTAGACAGAACAGAATTGTGGGAACAAGGAAGTAGAGTTGGAGAGACGCTTCAGGCAGTCACGATAGTGAGTCTCCATGCTGCTCCTCTCCGAGATGGACGCAGGTTAAGATCTCTCCTGGTAAGCCACACCTCGTGGTGCTACCCAGATTACTAAATATGGGTTAAAGGAAGATGTGAGAATTAGCCAATAAGAGGCTACAGATAATGGGCCAGGCAGTGATTTAAAAGAATACAGTTTCCGTGTAATTATTTTGGGTAAAGCTAGCCGGGTGGCAGGACGCCGCCCGCCGCTTCCTTCTACACTGGTTGCCTTTGGTCCTGCTTTAAATAGTTTCTTTTTGTGTGCAGAAATCAATATTTATATAAATTTCCAATGTGATATTCTACTGCATGGCACACCTTCTATGCCTCGTCCAACCTTCCCACCCAACCAGATATCCCATTTCCTTTCCAAGGGTCTGTCCTGGTGAGTCTCCTTGAAGCTTCTAATCCATACAAGCTTGCATAAAACCACTATCTACTCAGAGTTCCATATCTATTGTGTTGGTGTATTCTGTCCTTCCCTATTTGAGCAACAAATGATCTCTAGGCTTGTTCCAGGATACTCCCAACCTATCTTTGAATCCATAGACCTTATTCAATGCCATATCCAAACTTTCCAGAAAACCATGCATACTACTATGCTCCAGGCTTAAAACAGGAAACACATCCTGCATACCCATCATTTCAGTCCAAACTTTCCACCTGACTTCATTCCTCTCAAGCAATTTCCAACGTCTAGGCTCAACTAACCACTACATACATTCTTCTGCCTCAACCATCTCAGTCCATAACTGACAAAGAATTAATAAAGGAAGTGTACATACCTAGATCTCATGTAAAAAATGCCAACAACATGAAAGATCAATACAATATATTCTTTCTAAAGCTTGTTGAAATGTTTGAAATGTAGACATGTTTCTACAGTGAGATGGGTGGATTCTAGTGATATGTTGTCTTGTCATTGTTTGTCTTCTTACATTTAGGCATCTGGATTCAGAGTAATTATATGTATAGGGACCAATTTCTGGATTTGTTTTCATCAGGTGGGTGTTTTCCACCTTAGTTTCTGTTTAGTCTCTGGTCCTGTGGATTCTGTGGCCTATGGTAGAGGGTTTCTGCCTGTGTTGGGAGCTGATGTCCTGGATGGTCTCTGGTCAAGCAGGATGCTTCTGCCCAAGTTTGAGGTTGAAGATCTGGGTATGTATATGGCCTCTGATCTGGCCAAGGCTCCACTAGGGGTCACATGCTGCCATGGCTTTTGGTGGGGTAGGAGTTTTCTGCATGATTTTTCAGGGAGTTGGCCAGGTCTTTGGAGTTCAGGATGCTGGTATGGTCTTCGGGGTTTCAGATGCTGGTCTGGTCTCTGCGGATCAGGATTCTCGCCTGGCCTCTGATCTGGTGGAAGGTTTCCACCAGAGGTGAGTACTCAAATGTGGTGATGAGAAGAGGAGAAATTGAAGAAGCTGAAGCAGTGTAGGCTGGGTGGCAGCAGTATCACCTGAGGTTCAGTATACTGGTCTGTTCTCTGGGGAGTGAAAAGCTTCTTTGTGAGGTATGAGCTAGGTTCAAGTGCCCAAATCTAATTTTGTGGGAAAGCTAATTAACTCTTAGTGTGATCAAATGAGTCAGTTGCATGTAATGAGAACTTCTCAGGCTCCTTGTAGATTTCTTTCAGTTGCTGTCAGTTTTTCAAGCTCTTAGCAACAGTAAGTAGATTATGCATGCTCTGTTATTTTTATGAATCACTGTATAACGCCTAAGATCATCATTACCAGCGAAATAGTTGCCTTATCTCCCCACCCCAGCTCATCTCCAGATTTCAATTTTCATGTTGGATGTTTGAAAACTCAATGAACCCTTAGCAGATAATTCAAGTCAGATGTGATCGCTTCTGGGAGTGTGGGAACTCATTTTCAAGCTTGCATACTTTTGCTGCCTTTATTGTTGTTGTTGTTTTCTTGCCAGGAGTACTGCTGTTTCACCATCAGCCTTGAGATTCTTTTTCTTTTTTTTTTGGTTTTTCGAGACAGGGTTTCCCTGTAGTTTCTAGAGCCTGTCCTGGAACTAGCTCTTGTAGACCAGGCTGGCCTCGAACTCAGAGATCCACCTGCCTCTGCCTCCCGAGTGCTGCAGCCTTGAGATTCTTACCCATTTAACACATCACAAAATTGTCAACCACTATTTATGTGGATTTTTAAAAAGGTTAAACTTAAACAGCTATCAAAGATAATTAACAGTAAGTATATATTCTGCTAGCTCCATGTTTTACTCCAATTTTGTTTTTTCTTTCCCATCAGGAGCATTTATCATGAGCTATTGCAAGCCATGATGCTTACTCTGAAAACTGTTGCTTTGTTCTGTAATTTCTCTTGTGCAATAATAGCTATGAGTCTCCCTATTCATGCATTTTCATACAATGTATACATGTAATCTTATGATTACATCTCATTCTTATGGTCACACATATCCATGGATGGCCAAATAAATGACTTTTCATTTAGCTATATAGTTTTGATATATAGATCATATACTCAGACATGTTTTATAACTAGATCAATTGTCCAATGAGGACGTACAGATACCTAAAAGCCTGCCTTGTTAACTACACACAATTAGGTTATTTTCACCTCGGCACAAGTTCAACTAGACTAAAGGCTTTTTGTGAAAAAGAAAACTTTACAGTTTACACAAGATCAGAATCACAGATGTCCAACCAAGGTTACTAAGGAAAAGCATGCCAATTCTTCACTTGCCAGTCTACTAACAATGGATCTGTGTCTCAAAGTTGTCATTGGTTACTGTGCATCCCCGCCCTTCATCTGGTAGAGGTTTTGCTCTGATGGCCTAGGACCTTTGTGTAATGGTGAGAGGCTCAACTCCTTATCACTTCAAGGCTGCTGCAGAAGAGTTTTTTAGAAGTAGGAAAAGAAGCATGGAGAAGTTAGAAGGAGGACAGGATTATTAGAGTAGAAGCAGAACAATAAAGAGCACATGAAAGGACCAGCATGACACTTGGTTTGTGTGTGAAGTTACTATAGAGATTTTTCACTCCCTCCTTCGCTCCAGGGAAGTGTTTCACCTAAGGGACCCTGAGTAGGTGCTGGAGGTGGTCTCTTAGCCCTTACACTTTCCTATATTTTTGTTTTATTTCTCAGACACATTGAAATTATATTAATATAGGTATAGTGTATTGACTGTATTTTTACATTTATACATGTATATAAGATAATGTCTAGAAAGGTATATATTCCTCATTAAGACAGAAAATTAGTATAATATCTAGAAGAAATGTGAGTTTAGTTGATAGTGTTTTTCCTATCCAGTGTTGATCACTTTTATTAATATAGGCTTTACTACTCAGAACATGAATATACACATATATGTAAATATGAAAATTAAAATGTTGCAAGAAAACTCACCATTTTATACCTATTGCATCCTATTTTATTACTTTAAAATGTTTGATCTACTGAGTAGTTAGATTATCTATAACTACCATCTCAAGGCTTTTGTAATTACTTAGTATTTATCATTACATCAGGAAAGGAATAGATGATTCTCATCCATACTCTGGCTTCTTTGTGATGGATGAGTATGAAAACAGCTTAATCTTGACAAGTTCGGAATTTTCAGTAGGGCCACTTACCCTTTATAGGTATACCTTGAAATGCAGCACTGACTTATGGATTTGAATAAGATAAAATGTTTAATTACTTATCAGAACGAGAACACTAAGATGAGCATCATCAGGGTTAAGTAAAACTTAATGTGCTTTGATGATTTTGAAGTCCTCTATGACCCTGAGCAATCAATATACTCCACATTATTCAAGGGTAAGAACAAATTTGATCTTTAAACTTCTTGATAATTTTTATCGCCATTTAAGAATTTATCTATGAGTGCATAATTATTCCATCTTTAAAATATTTATCATGTATTTTGTATGTATGTGTGTTTACCTGAGTATATGTATGTACAAAATATCTATAGAGGTGTCCCTTGAATCCAGTAGAGGGTATTAAATCATCTGGAATGATATAGGTGTTTGTGACCTACATTTGTGGGTAAGATTCCAAGTCCTCTGCAAAAATATCAATTCTATTTATCAAGGATGTCTAGTCCCCAATTTTTATTTTATTTTTCTTCCTTCCTTCCTTCCTTCCTTCCTTCCTTCCTTCCTTCTTTCTTTCTTTCTTTCTTTCTTTCTTTCTTTCTTTCTTTCTTTCTTTTTTGAGAAATGATTGCTCTGTAGCTTTGTAGACTGTCCTAGAACTAGCTCTGTAGACCAGACTGTCCTCAAACTCAGACATCCACCTGCTTCTGCCTTCTGAGTGCTTCTGCCTTCTGAGTGCTGGGATTAAAGGTGTGAGCCACCATGGCCCAACCACAATTCCTTTTTAAACCTGTATGCTGATTAGATTGATGTGTGTGTGTGTGTGTGTGTGTGTGTGTGTGTGAGGGGGGGAGCGAAGAGAGAGAGAGAAAGAGAGAGAGGGTGATATGTTAATATGTATGGTGCATACAAATGAATGTTGCTGTTTGTGTGATGTAATATGTATGGTGCATATAAATGAATGTACACTGTTTGTACCCTTATATGTACATACAGAAGCCAGAGAATAACATTGGCATATTCCTCTACTGTTGTCTGCCTTATTGTCTTGAGAAGGGAAGCTCTTAAATCTTCTCATCTCCATCCCTCCATGTTGGGGTAACAGGCACATTCAGTCATGCCCAGCTTTTCATCTGTGTTCTGGGGACAAAAACTCAGATTCTAGTCTTTGAAGAGAAAGTGCTCTTACCCACTGTGCCATCTCCTTAACCCCCCAGACCATTTTTTTATTGTATTCATTGCTATATTGCTTTGTTCATGATTTTGCAAGGTCAATCTGACATATTACCCTGTTAAAACTCATTCATTGTTGCTTCACGACCCTGCTTTCATATGAACACCAGATACAACAAAATATGTTCTAATATTTCACATATGAGTTGATCTTAGTTCTCTCTTTGAGGTAGCTAGGTGAGCGACTTCTGAAATCTTTACTATTTTCACTAGCCTATCTTCATCAATAACACAATGTTTGCATAAATGTTACACTTATACTTTGAGCTAAAGTAAATCGATATCTGCCGGGCGGTGGTGGCGCACGCCTTTAATCCCAGCACTCGGGAGGCAGAGGCAGGCGGATCTCTGTGAGTTCGAGGCCAGCCTGGTCTACAAGAGCTAGTTCCAGGACAGGCTCTAAAAAAAAAGCTGCAGAGAAACCCTGTCTCGAAAAACCAAAAAAAAAAAAAAAAAAAAAAAGTAAATTGATATCTGGTAATACATATTGCCCAAGCCCTTTCTGCTATGTTAGCATTATCTCTGCTGTTCATCAGCTCTGAGTTTCACAATAAAGTTTAGAATAATCTTCCCAGCTTCTTGAAAAATTATTATACACACTGTGTTTGAGATGCTTTTATTTTATTAAAAATCATGAAAATTTTGTCTTTAAACTAATTAATCAATCATTTAAAATTTGTGACCTCCATTGATTTATATCTTGGAGAATTGTCCACTGCAAAGTTTTGTGGTGAAGCTTATTTTTTAAAAATTCAACTTATTGACAGGTACTTTGCATAATTGATGACATTTCAATTTATAGCAGAAATTGATTTCTGATACATGCCAATAAAGTTGCTACTTATATAAAATCCTAACATTTAGAAATCTTTTGTTTTCTAAAGTCAGCTTTTATTTTTAATTTACATGCATATATGTGGTGTGTTTTTATGTCTGTGTGCTATATGAACACGTATGTGGATGCTTTAAGTCAGTAGAGCATAGACTCCTGGAAACTAAATTTACAGACTCCTGTGAACTAGTTGATGTGGGTGCTGGGATCTCATCTTTGTTGTTCCATAGGAGTACACACGTCTTTAACAGCTGAGCCAATCTCTGACCTCATGTTTGGCAATCCTATAAAACTTAATTTACAATTTCTAGAAGCTTTTTTTTTGTAAATTGTTTGCTTTTACTTTTCTGTGTGGACATCCCTGTCGTATTTGGCTGCCGGAAATTTCATTTTTCATTTTTAATCATTAGGCCTTTTAATGTTTCCTCTTTGATTTTGTTATATAACCATGGGAGCTAAAAATTAATGTTACAGTGTTGTTAGCAAACATCCTGTCTCTGAGGAAAGCATTTTCTTATTAAATGTGACATCTGTTAAGACTGTTTGCAGATATAATTATCAAGGTCACATTTGAGAAGATTTTGCTTATTCTCGGATAAATCGCTGACAGAAAATAATTTACGGATTGAAAAAATTTAATCTTACAAAATTTGTCTTTCAGTTACAATATTAAGTTGATATTCTTTAATATACTTATCAACTTACATTTCTATGTGAAATATTTTGTATTTTATTCGTCTGTCTTCTCATTGGTCATGTTTTCATATTTTCTAGATTTCTTTTATATTTACATTTTTAAATTTTCAATCAGTTTTATTTTCCTATGTGTTTGGTTATATAAGAAATCTCTGAACCATATACCAGGCCTTCTGTAGCACTCAATGGTAATAATTACATTGCTTTCTCTGGATTTACTTTTGTGCTTCTAACAGTCCTGATTTATCCTTGAGTTCCAGACCCTGAGTTAGCCTCAGGTTCACTAACTCACAGGGAATATTCAGTCTTTGCTGCCTCATAATCCTTAGCTCCCAAGGGCCTAAGACTGATTTTGAAGGTAGGGAACAGCATGTATGATAGGGGATTTCCCTCTGTATGCTGTGAATACCATTGATTAATAAAGAAGATGCTTTGGGCCTATTGCAGTGCAGAATAGGGCAAGGTAGGAATTCCAAGCAGATAGATGTAGAGAGAGAATATGCGGTGTCAAAGAGAAGTCATGTAGCCGCCATAGGAGACAGATGCCAGATGCTGATGGAACATTATTGGTAGCCACAAACACATAGCAAAACACAGATTAATAGAAATGGGTTAATTTAATATATGAGAGCTGGCTAGAAATATACATAAGCTAATAGGCTAAGCAGTGTTCTAATTAATACAGTTTAAGAGTGATTATTTTAGGTCTGGGTAGCCAGGAACAAACAAGCAGCCTCTAACAAGACATATACACAGCTTCATGCTGTGGGACAATGATCTTGTACCCTGTAATGATTTGTCATTTGTACTGGCTTAATAAAATGTTGATTGACCAGTAGCAAGGCAGGAAATATAAGCGGGGAGACCAGAACAGGAGAATCTGGGAAGAGAAAAGGCTCAGTCTATAGTCATTACCCAGACCAAAAGGAAGAAAGATGAGAATGCCTCATTGATAAAAGCCATGTGGCTAACACAGACAAGAATGACGGGTTAATGTAAAAATTAATTAGTTAATAAAAAAGCCCGAGCTAATAGGCCAAACAGTTTATAATTAATGTAAACCTCTATGTGTTTCTTTGGGACTGAACAACTGTGGGACTGGGTGGGACAGAAACCTCTGTCAACAGGTTAAGCTTTGCATGCATACTGCATTCCATTTGCCTGATCATCCTGTAAATGTTTAAAATGTGATTGTAGCTATGTATCTTCTATACCATTTTATTGCATTTTTATCTCTGCTTGGAAAACTTTGGTGTCATATAAATCACAATTTCAGTTCCTACCCAGTTGTCAGTTCATACTTTGTTACTAGAGCTTAGATGTACAGCAGCAGTCGACTGCAAGATCACAACAGCTCAGATGCCAGTTCTGCGAGTTGAGAACTATGTCAATGTGATCTGTTTCCATGCAACGTGCTTGTGATTAAATGTGTGTATGAAGGTGTCCAGAATGTGTCTCCCAGTCTTCTGATTTGAAAACCTTGCATTAATTACTATTGATTCAAACAAGATGAAGAAGAAAAATGGGTGTTGCCATTCAACATTTACCCTCAACATGTCGAGATGAAGTGTTAGTGTGACAAACATCCAAAGGCTGTTTGGTACACATGACTCAGTAGAAAAACTTGCAATAAGGATGAAATCAGCTATTGTCAGTGTAATACTATCAGCATAATAACAGTGTTGCAAAACATATTCTCATTTGGAGGATTTATTCTAAGCCCTACTTACTCAGCCAGCCAGTTACATATGTTTTTTTGGTTTTGACCCTGGTGACTCAACTCCCAGTCCTTGGTATATAGATCTTACAATATAACCTCCTCCTGTATTGCACTTGTTCCAAAGCTGCTTTTCTTAATCATCTAATTTTTAAATATCTTCATGGAAGGAAATAAGAGTCACTCTTAAGGCAACCCAGTGGGCACTAGTTGAGGTGTTATTAATATAGTGCCCTGAGATAGAGCAAGGGCTTTCTCAGAGCCGAGAACTGCATCTGTGCATCTCACTACTTGGAATTTCCCTAAACAAGCCACACATGCATTACTCCCTTTGATATAGAAATTAATAGCTTATGCAAATTCTTATTTCACAATTAAAAACCTTTCTAAGGCTGGGTGGTGGTGGTGCACACCTTTAATCCCAGCACTCGGGAGGCAGAGGCAGGCGGATCACTGAGTTCGAGGCCAGCCTGGTCTACAAGAGCTAGTTCCAGGACAGGGTCTACTACAGGGAAACCCTATTCGAAAAACCAAAAAAAAAAAAAAAAAAACCTTTCTAAGGAGCAGACCTATGCTAAATATGAGCAGCCATATTGCCAAGAATATAATAATTGACTTGAATTGTGATAATGAATAAAATGAAACCCTAATATATAGATTCTAGAACGGACCATGGCATGCACTCTGCTGCCCATCTTTGTACTTGCATCTTCACTGGTGGAAACTAACAACATTTACTGAATCAATAGGTTGCTTTTCATAGCAACGTTTAATAAATATAGGATATACTCATGAGCCTAGAACCAGAGCAGACAGGTAGTATTGATTTGAATCCTGAAATTATCAGTGCAACTTTATTCTTGGTGTGGGAGTGAAAATAATGTGGAATTCTAAAGGTGTGTGTAAGTATAATGACACTTTCAGGAGCCCTTGCCAAAGAAATGGAAAAGACAGAATGTGTTTGTACAGAAATAGAAACACAAGTGTCTGAGGAGAAAAATGCATCTGATCCCCTGAGGTTGAACACAATGTCTCTCTTCTAACCACTAAAATACCACATATAGCTAGCGCCTGGCTTCAAAGCTAGACTGCAGCTCTCTGTACTGTAAGTTAATGCAATCATTCAATAAGTAAGAATCAGAAAAACTGGAGGTGAGGCTTTGTCTATCTTCCTAACAAGAAACCATACTGAGGCTGGTTCCCTGCAAAATTTTCCATTTCCAGTACACAGGGGAGATGCTCCACTGGCTAATGTACCCCCATCTGTCTTCTGCTCACTTCTGGCTTCCATAATGAAAGTAGTTAAAACAGTTTAATAAGTGTCATTAGTATGAGCAAGCAGTCTCCAGGCCCCATTCCTCAAAAAGTCTTGTAAGCTGACTTTGACTACACTATGTTATATCTCCATTAATTAAAACAAGCACCATTTGAGGAAAGTGAGAAGAGAATGGACTAACTATAGGAATTGTAGATCTGTATTCATTCCTCTCTTTCTAGTACTAATTTGTGTGAAGGACAGAGGGCATGATAATAATCAGAAAGGATATCTCTTAATACATGTTTGATTATATTTAGATATGTTCACTTATCCTTCAACTTATTGTCAACCAGTTATTGGAACAGTAACTGAAAAGCACGTTCACTGAAACATGGCATATTTTCAAATGAAAAATTTTCACCTGCCTTTGGTGCTGGGATGGAGGATCTCAGATTAATCAGCATCGTTTCCCAGAGGCAAATGTTAGTGTCTTTCAGTAATGTTCATTTCATAGCAGCAGCAGCAGCAGCAACATATATAAAGAAGCAATAGCTTATGGCTGCAAACTATACTGTTTTTTGGCAGAAAGTTAAGAAAGAAGGAAGCTAATGAAGGGTTAAATGCATTAAATGAAAGTAAAAATGCCCAACTCTTTTCTATAAAGCTTCTAGAAACACTAAATGAGATTTGCATGCGCGTATTAGAATAATTCGTCTTACTTTACGTTCTGTTTTTCTCTAGCTGTCATTTCAGAGTCAACTAAATTCAAGCTTATAGACATATATAGCTAAGACATAATGTTGAAAGAACAATAGATTTGAGATATTTTTATATATTTTGAATGACTTATAAAAGAAGGTCACACTGTACTAGGGTCTAATGGTCTAAATTATAATTTTAATTTTCCTCATTAAATCATGGAGATTGTTTATTGAAGAATTAGAATGAGGTACTTAAAATTGATATTTCAGAAAAATATACACATTACACATGTGCACTAAATCTGTAGCTTTATTAAAATTGAAAATAGATTTTTCTCTCATACAATATGTCCCTATTACAGTTTCCCCTGCTCCACTCTTCCCAACACCATCACTACCTCCCATCTCCCCAAGATACACCCTCCTCTGTTTCCTCTTCAGAAAAGAGCATGCCTCCAAGAGATGACAGCCAAGTAGAACAAAACAAAATGCAGTAAGACAAGGTGAAAACCTTCATGTTGAGGCTGGACAAGGAAACCCAGTAGGAGGAAAAGAGTCTCAGGAGCAGAAAAAAGAGTCAGAGATATAACTGCTCATACTGTTAGGAGTCACAAAACCACAAAGCTAACACCTTTCAACTAACAAAGAAAATACAAATTTTCTAACATGTTTCTCTTTTTGAAACATCAGATTTTTTTAAAAAAAAATCCCTTGTCTACAAGAGCTAGGTCCAGGACAGGCTCTAAAAAAGCTTCAGAGAAACCCTGTCTTAAAAAACCAAAAAAAAAAAAAAAATCTTTTTTAGAGACAGGGTTTCTCTGTACCTTTGGGGCCTCTCCTGGAACTAGCTCTTATAGACCATGCTGGCTTCGAACTCACAGAGATCCGTCTGCCTCAGTCTCCTGAGTGCTGGAATTAAAGGTGTGTGCCACCACTGCCTGGTTAACATAAGATATTTTTATGAGGGTTACTAATCATGATGATAATAAATGCTAAAATTTGGCCCTACATAATATGATCTAAATTTTTTTCTATGATTCATATATCCTGGGCTCTTTTCAATGCTATGATATCAGTGACTCATTTGTCCTTCAAAATGTTCCCATTTTACCAGTTAACCAATTGAAGGCCAGAGCAAATGTTTAACTGGTTCATGACAACAAAGTGTTGCATATCCCAGCCTGGATTCAAGTTTAGACCAGTCTTTGTCCCTAGCATGTGCCCTGACCTCCACATTGCACTGCTTTAAGACAAAAGAAAAATTAAAATTTTAAAAGCATATTTTGTAACAAGAATCCAATCATTAGTTCTTGTTTTCTTTATTCCAAAAAGGGATGAAAGACATTTCATAAGATAATTTGAGAATTTGAAACACAAGTGTTCAAAAAACATAGTCAGATACTGAAATCAGTGTCAGATTGTGATGTTGGGATACAATATTTGGAAGGGAAGAATGTGAAGAAAACTATAAAACTATAAAAACCTCAGTTGATATTATTTTGACTATGACCTAGCCACATAAACTTCCGTGCATATAAAGCTGGTGTGATTAGAAGTTTCTGAGCTCTGCTTGTTTGTAGTTGGGCCACTCTTCTTCCTGGTCTTCACCACTGTCTCTTGACCTTGAAAAGATGAGGAAAGATAGCATCTGCTTTTCATTCTCTTCAGCACCAGAGAGACTCTGATGTCATTTTGGGTTCCTAGACTCAGGTCAGTCTTTCTTTCCTCCATCATAATCCCTTACCTAAGTTGATTACTGCTTCAGAAATGTTGCCTGGTGGCTACTTTCTGAACTCATTAGCAGAAATCCTATGACTCCTTAAGCACCATTGTGATCACTTTCTGTTATAATGAGGCTGTGATACTCTGCTAAAGACACCATTTTCTTTTCTGTTTTAAAGTCCCGACTATTGGTCTGACATACTCAGTGGAGACTGGTTGTGTGCCCTTTGGGTCCTTGTTGGAATTTAAGATCGGTCACTCTTTCCCCCCCCTCAATTCCTTTAAATCTAAATCTTAAAATTTTGTATCCTGAGTGTTACCAGTTCTAACCTTACTGCAGTCATCTCTGGCCTTTTGGATTATTCATTTATATGCTTCAGAGATTCAGGACCTATGCTTGCTAATAGTCTCTTTAATTGATTTCCAATATTACTTTAGGTGACTTCGATACCCTTGTGGCTGATCATCCCATTGTCCTGCCTTATTACTTAGTTTTCATTTCTATCTAAAAACTGTATCATTTTTCATAAGCCGTGCTTCCTCTGGAATAGCTATTTAAAATACATATCAAGCATCTGAGGCCACCTGTTTCTCCACTCAACTTTTTCAAGGATCCTTGCTCTCCCATGTCTTCAAATGACCCAGAGTTTGCAATCCATTATAGATAGTGCTTTTCATTTTTCAAGCCTGCAAATTTTCATATACTTTCCTCAATAAGGATGTTACTTTCTTTTAAATTTTACTTAAAAGGTCTGTGTACACTCCCATTCCTTTCCCTTCTCAAGTGCTAAAAGTATTGTAGACAGAAGATTTCGGTTCTTGCAAGTCAGGGTTGGTTGTTGTTGAAGTAGAAAATAAGGATTACGGGTTCTAAACTACTTGTTATCCCCCCCCCCATTCTCTGTCTCAACCCCTAAACACAGATACAAAACCATAACTATCCATTACTTATATACCACCCTGCTTTAGAACAAAGCAAAATTGAGCAGTCATTGTGTCCATTTTTTATTCTTTTTTTCCTGTCATGAATCCTCTCCAATCAAGCAAGCTTTTACCACTACCATTTCATTTGAGACTGTTAATGTCAATATAGTCAGTAAATTTACAGTTAGTGGAAGTGATGCTTGTTTACAGCATCCATCACAGCTGAGCATGCCTTTCTTCTGATGCCACTTCTTTATATGGGTGCAAATCCATTCCAATTCTCATTGTTATTCTTAGCTGCCCACACTCTGGTCCCCACCACTAAACCTTTATCAGATTTGTACTTCTAATCTTGTCCTCTCTCATTCTGTATTATGGCTTTTAATTAGCACCTGTTTGCTTTCTGGAATAAGTACTTTCAGTTTGAATTTTTAAACTGCGGATTTGAGCCTTAATTAAGGTTCCTGTCAATAGTTCCAATTAGGATTGGATTACTGCTCATATTTAATAATAGAATATGGCAGAAATAAAGACAGAACCTAGTGCAATGTCCAAATAGCATAGAAACATAAAACAAAGAAAATTTCTTCTTTTAATGATTAGTTTTGGACCCTTAATGTTTCCCAGAGGAAACTGCATTTGAAAATGCTTCCACGGACAGTTTGGAGCAAAAACCAGAGACTTCAGTTTACAGGTTAAGAGTTGCTGCAGCGTGGACATCTGAACAGGCTTCTCATGGAAGGATCTTTAAAATCCTTCAAAAATTAAAATTTGTATTATTTAGAAAATTTAAAAAGGAATACTTTGCATATTGTTTTCTAAACTTGAATGACTAGCATGATTTTATACATCTTCTTAGGTAATTCCACTAAATAATCTATGATACAATTTTAAAATGAATTCATTACAATGAACTCTGCATTACTCTGTTCAGGAGATAACAGGATATAAAATGATACTGGTAATACTGCAAGTCAATATTTATATATGCCTAACAGATGTATTCATTTAATTAGCGGTGGTCATTTAACACCTACTCTAGGAATTATTTTCAACACTGTAAACATGGAGGGACATATTCTCAATTCTTATAAAAACTGGGTTGGTTCCAAGTAACAAAACTAAAGAGGTATAATAGATGCAAAGCCTTGAATAATGGAAACTATTTGTCAAATATATGCAAATGAGTGTTTGCTCTTTACTTATTATAATACAGCAATAGTAATTTTACTATCATAGATAATAATGAAAACTAATGAACTCTCAAATTTTTAATGTGATGCAATAGCACATATTGTAACTTTTCAACTTATTTTCTTCATCATATCGAACAGAAAACAATAAACTAAATAGTAAGAAATTTGAATAATAATTGAGACATGAATGTGTTAAACTCAGTACTCTGAGAAAAGACAATAAATACTTCTAAATTTTAGAGTAATTTTGTTCTCTATCTCTTATTTTTTTCTTTTCTTTTTTCATTTAACAAAAGGATCTTCCCAAGTAGGTC
The DNA here is from genome assembly GCF_903992535.2 of Arvicola amphibius. Taxonomy (NCBI): domain Eukaryota; kingdom Metazoa; phylum Chordata; class Mammalia; order Rodentia; family Cricetidae; genus Arvicola; species Arvicola amphibius. Next base: position 74,654,016 of record NC_052051.1, read on the forward strand.
AGTCTGGTCTTGATTAACATTGTCTTGGATTAGCCTCACAAAAGCGCTAAGATTTCAAGCATATGTGACACACTCCTATAGATATTAGGCTTTTCAGTTTTACATGAAGGAAAAAAATACCTCATCAAATGCCTTCCCTATAAAGCAAAATTCTATTTTTATTTCCTGCACAGAATGAACATGTTAGTTTCTCTATTAATGCTAGTGTCTAAATGAAAAAAGCACATGATTTGATATGTATAACATACAGATTTTCTTTCTGTAAATATCATTTTAGATTGCGGGATGTGTCACTCTTCCTATTCCTGGAGCTTATATGTAAATACTTATAGCTACCCTGTAATACACAGCGCATATCCTATGGATGATTCCAAGTTATAAAAAATAGTCTTCCAAGCAGAGCATTGGAGATATTGACTTAATATGTACTCTTTCTTCTTGCCAGTTCTTCTCTGTGGAAACTTTGCCTGAAAGACAAAGATATATCTGTGGTGCCCTCATGGGATGGAAATAGTGTGCTTTGCTTCCCGAAAGCCTCGCTAGCATCCTAAAGTTCTACACCTCTGAGACCAATGTTTGCCAAGCAGACATACTCCTTCAAGCTCCCCCACAACTGATATGTAACAGTCACAAATGAGCACAAACTTATCTGTATTACATATCTTTATTATAATTATGTTTGTGACTAAAGGGCTAGGGTCTAAATAGATATACTAGATTTATCCTTTTAAAAATATTTTACTGTTTAGATTTATATTTTAGATGAGGTGTAATGTGTAAGTGATACTATGGTGAGGAAAAACAGCTCAAGTTCCGGGTAGAGAACTCAACCATGCAATACTCTGGATAGGGGTGATTTTGATGATTTGTGAATATTTTCATACCTCAAAATTTTGTTTGATGCAATAATGGAGTAAAGATGTGTTTTGAAAGGTCGTTTGGGACATATCATGGTCATTTTAGAAAGTGCAGTGAGGGATGCATGTCAAGAAGGGGTGGGAAAGCAAAAGTCATTGGACCCATTCTAGTTGCATCTGCCGGAGATGAGTTGCAGCATATATCGAGAAAGACTATGTGGGAGATACTTAGAGCAACAAGGAAGAAGCAGACATGCAGAAAAAGGCAAGGGTTGCATGTTGAAGGAATTAGAAAGCTTGTCTCTCTGTTTACTAGTCTGATGGCCCACTACAGGATCAAGTGTGGAGTGGGCAGAGTATAAATGGGAATCTAACTTTCCCAGAGATAAGATGACTCGAGGCAGCGAGAGACCTGTAGCATAGTGACAGAGTGCCAGGTTTTTCTGCCTAGAGTTCTCTAAATAATTTTACCTGATGTCAGTAACTGCCTAGAAAATCAAAATGCACATCAAACTGAACTTAAGAGCACTCACTGTACAGTATGCTGTGCAGTCTTACCAATTGTTTGGTTTAACTCGTCTTCATCATCCGGAAAATATGATTCTGAACACAACTGGAAATGATAATAGCTTATTCCTTCCAGGCCTCGATAGCACAATATGGAAGATTTTTGTTGTTTCTGTGTGTGAGAGACACAGAGAGAGTCGTGGGGGAGTGGGAACAAGCAAGACTAGTAAATTTGGTGCCTTACTATTTCACTCCCTTTAGTATTCCTTTGAGACATTTTCTCACAGAATCTGGAGCTAGGATGATGGGTGGCAAGTCTTGTCAACCTTCCTGTTTATGGTACTCAGAGCATTGAGGTTACGGGCAAACACCCCACATTTTGTTTTGGCTCTGTGCTCTAGTACACAAATGCTCTTATCCATCAAACCATCTTATTACACACTTGCAGATCCTTTTAAATAATAGGAATATGCTTCTCACACTTATAGGTGTGGGAACTCCCTGGATCAAATCTGACATACTTGGTAGCTCCAAGGGCTAATTGTCTGGGTTTGTGTGTGTGTGTGTGTGTGTGTGTGTGTGTGTGTGTGTGTGTGGTGCTTTTCAGTGCATTATCATAGGGTATAATGGACACATTCCTCTGAATTCTGTTATAGGGGAACTAGACCCATTCATCAGACCTCTTGCCTTAATAATTTAATCCTAGCCATATTTTGCCTCTTAATACTACTACATTAGAATCTAGATTTTAACACATAAAAACTGAGGTACACAGAAGTTCAGACCATAGCAAATAAACATAGAAAAAGTGGACATTGTTACAATGGAAACCACAGTAGTGAAATTATTGTCTGTCATCAATATTCGAATTGTTTCAAGCATACTTCCATATATACATTGTCCTTAAATTAAATGTATTCTTAAATTTTTTTCTGAAAAAATAACTTTTAGGAGAAAATAAATGGTATAGAATTGTCTGAATAATTGCAAGACATTGCAATGAGGCTTTTCCCCAGAGAATAAAAAGTTGTTTTGCTCTGCATTTTCAAACATTAGGTGAGTTAGTCACATCTCTGGACCTCATTCAACAGTTGCCACAATTATGAGTAACAGAAAAAAAAATAATTTCCATGGGGAAAATCTTTCTAACACAAAAGAGTAGTCCCAACACTACAGGAATATTTGACTGCTCTTTTATTTTCCTGCTGCTCAGGCCCAAATTATCACATAGAAACTATATTAATTAGTGAAATGGATTTGCTGAGAGTCTCCAGGACGGCTGGGGACCCGAAGCGGTGACTAAAGGATAGGCGGCAAGTGGGACACACAGAGATAGGCACACCATACAGAATGGAATTGGACATTTATTTGGTGTTATGGAGGTGAAGGATAAAGGGAGAAGGGGAGAGAGAGACAGAAGAGAGAGAGAGAGAGAGAGAGAGAGAGAGAGAGAGAGAGAGAGAGAGAGAGAGAGAGAGAGAGAGAGAGAGAGGAAGGAGGCTAAGGTTGCAAGCAGGAAGGGAGTGGGCATGGCTTGTCTCTTAAAGAAACAGAGCATTACAATTACAACGCTGATCAATGGTTCACACATATTTCTAGCTAGCGCTTATATTTTAAATTAACCGATTTCTATTAATCTTTGTATCACTACAAGGTTGTAGCCTACCAGAAAAGTAAGCTTCCAGTGGGCATCTTTCTTCTTCGGCAGTTACATTGCATCTCATTGACTCTGCCTACTCTCTCTTTATATCTCTGTTCAGATGTCCCACCTGGTTTTAAGTCACTGGTCAAAACAGCTTTATTCATCAATCAATAAAAACAACACACACACACACACACACACACACACACACACACACACACACATACACATATGGATATCCCACATCATTTCCTATTCTCTGTGTAAATAAAAAGAAAGGTTTTAACTTTAACATAGTAAAATTGCATATAATGATACAGGTATCAAGTTAGAATTACAGTTATAATATTTAGCCCATTTCTCAAAGAAGCATGCCTTTGCTTGCAACCAGCAAAGGGGGCCTGTCTGGAAATAAAAATGTGACTATCAAGTAGTTGTGCTTAACTCTGTTCTTTGGTGTCTAAAATTCTTTCCCAAGTTCTCTAAGTTCATTTTTTTTGTGTGTGTGTGTGTGGATGTAGTTGCCCCATGCTGGTGTCATTTGTAATCGGAGACTGCAGATTGTTCGTTCATTCCTAGCCATCCAGACTTGAATAATCACACAGAAACTATATTATTTACAACACTGCTTGGCCAATAGCTGAGGCATATCCTAATTAGCTCTTATATCTTAAATTAAACCATTTCTATTAATCAATGTATCACCACAAGGTTGTGACTTAGTGGTAAGATAAGGTTCTGGAGGATGTTTTTCTCCTCTGGTAGCTACCTGGCATCTCTTTGACTCCACCTAGTTTTTTTCTGTATCTCTGTTCAAATTTTCCTTCTGGCTTTGCTCTACTAAGCCATTGCCTGAAACAGTTTTATTCATGAGCCAATAAAACAAAACATATACAGAAGGACATCCCACATCAGTGTGCATTGCTGTTTGTTTGAATAAAATGACACTTATAGGCTTATGTATTCAAATGTGTGGTCCCCAGTTGGTGAAACTGTTTAGTAAAAATTAGAAGGTGGCCTCACTGGAGGAGAAGCGTCACTAGGGATTGGGTGTGAGATTTTAAAAGCTCCTGCCTGTCTAAGCTAGGTCTCTCTGCCTCCTGCTTGTGGGCCAAGATGTGAGATCTCAGCCATCACTATAGCTTGCTGTCTACCTCCTGCTCTGGTTCTTTCCTCGAGTATCATAGACTCTAATTCTCTGAAATTGTAAGCTCCAAATAACTCTTCTGTAATCACCTTGGTCATGCTGTCTCATCACAGTTGTAGAAGGGTAGCTAAGACAGTATGAAATCATAAAAATGTTAAATGTTTTATATATGATATGTGTGTGTTGGAATTAACTTTTATATTTATGGACAAGATGATTTGAAAGAAAATATCCATAAACATTGAACATTTCTGAAGAAAGATATAATTTACTGTGAATTTGACACTGCAGGAAAAGAAATTGTCAGGAAAAGAGAAGACGTTAGGACTTCTTGCATCTTCTTCCTGAATAATTTAAACTGGAGAGACTGGGAGGCAGTAAATCAGCTGACTGAAGGCTGGTCCTCGGCCTCTGATAAATCAGGGAGGAAGGTGTGCATTTAAAGTTAACACTGCGTTTGCGAAGGAGCTATGTAAATGCTGAAAGTGGACTGTGAGAAGACTTCTTCATAGTTTATAGTTAAAACAAAGGAAGAATCAAAGAGTTCAAAGACTGCTTGATTCAGCATTTGACCTGCAATGAAGATTTTACTAATGCAGGGCTTGCCAGGGAGACATAGTGAGAGGGTCAGAACTCGTGAATTTTGGAGAAAAAAATTTTTTTTTTTTTAAAAAGGCTGTAGTAATTGACAGATTTACAAATGCAGCGTACATGGAGGGGACATTGGAAAGAAAGTGATTCTGAGGAGTCTGGGTATTAAACGGAGCAATTTTTTTCCCATCTGTGCACCTAGAGAAAGATCCCTGAGCAGGCAGTCAGACACCCCAGGGAGTGCCATGCAATTCTAGTTTCATTCCTTCATTAATCCTCTTCTCCTTTTGGGCTCTATTCTTAAGAGTGTGCATTTTCCATCCTGGCTAGCCCTTCCATCATCAGCCGATGTTTTCTATATTATTGCTTTTCCAGATGCACTCTGTTCTTTTTTAATTTGGTTCTTCTCTTCTCTGACCTAAATCTGTTTGGTAAGTCTCCTTTCTGAGCCAGTTTCACAGAACTTGTCTATCCCCATAATTTATTCTTACAAAAGTACTCATATGAGTTAAGGAATTAATTCAGAGAAGGAGAGTCCCGTAAGATATGGTTATACCCTCTCAGCTATGGCTATACCCTCATTCTTCAGCTACCTCCTGTGAGAATTGTATCAGATTGGATAGCTGTCTCTGTGAGTAGATTCTAGAACTTTTTCTATACTTTTGTATCCCTCTGGGTATAGGTCAGATCCTCCACTTAATTATCTGGATGTGGTTTCTGTGGTTTAAACTGTCTGATGTGTTAGTTTAAGCAGCAGGGATAATCAATAGTTTAATCAGTCAGTCTGTCTCTAATTCTGTTCTTGTGACTTACATTATTCATTGTATGAACAATAGTGCTTTCTTATGTTTTTTTTCTTTCCTCTTGCTAAAGTCAAAATCAGGTCAATTTCAGCATTATGACCAGACTGATAAAACCTGTTCAAAATGTTTTGCTTTCCACTTCTTACTTCAGACTGAGAGGCTACAGTGCAGAGCCAGTGTAGAAAGAGTAGGGAAATCCACTTAAATGGAACTACCTGACTTTTGGTATGTGCAAACAGGGCACATTTTACTTGTTTATAATAAAAAAAATACAGCAAAATAAGCTAAAGTTATTCTTGGAATCAACTCTGCATTTCAAATGTGTGAAAATAAGATTGCCAGTCTCACATTATTATTTTGGCTGTTAAATGATGGTTTCTGGAATAAAATACTATCTCATCAAGAGATCTTAAAACAAAATCAATCTGAAACCTAATGGGTTGATTAGCTAGTCACAGGGGTCTTGATTATTTTTATTATATGATTATTTTTATTATATATTATTTTTGGCTTTGCTGTGGTTATAGATATTAATATTGTACAATTGTTTGTTTGCTTATCCGGTTTTAACTAAAGAAAGATATTTCTTGCCTTTATTTTTAGTGTGTTTTTAGGCACTAAACACTGTAGAACCATACATCTCTTTCTGCCTACCTGGTCTCAGGAATTAATGTTTACTCCTTCATACAAGAGCGATAGACACAGAAATCAAGGAAATTGCATAAGGACAAGATTGGTTTTTAGAAAGGCCTTTTTGAAAACTGGAAATAAAAGAATGCTTTTAGCCCCGAGGAAGTGCCTAAAATCATCACTGCAAAGGAGAGCATTTCTTTCCTGGGCTATTAGCTGCGATGGCCAACTCAGCAGAACCCTAGGAGACAAACAGAGCTACTCAGTAAGCAGAGAGATGCCTGGTGGGCACAGCAGGTTTCCACTGGAGTTAGCAAAATGTCCCAGTACCCAGATGGTGCAGATTCTTCATAGCCACATCTGCAGCATCCCCTGGGGACTAAATACAATGTTTGAGAGCAAAGAATGCTTTTGAAATCAGGAATTTGGGGTGGAAAGATGAGGGCCAGAAGAAAGCCAGGGTAACTCAAGATGTCCTTTTAGCTAGAAAGTCACCTGTAGTGAAGAGAATTAATCTGTTCTTGTTTATTTTACCGAAAGGCCATCATTAAAAATAATCAGCAAGGACTGCCACATTATACTTTGTCTACAAAGGAAACATTGCATTCTGGTGAGTAGTTAAAATTATATCTGAACAAATGTCTAAGATTATAGGGAGATAAGATTTTCTTTTCTCTTGGTTTCTCAAACTCCAAATTTTAAGATGTAGAAGGAATAGGAAAAAAAAAAACCTTTATGTAAGCCAAAACAGATGATTTCCACATGTATTCTTTGTGAACTGTTTGGTATAAAGGTTTTTCTATTCACCATGCATTTGGTAAGTGCACATGTAAACACAAGAATAAATGCAGTAGAGTGCTTTGCATAGGAATCATTTTGCATACTATCCCTCCACACCCATTGCAGGCCCCTTCTGTGTCAGTGTAGCTAGGTAGGAGTAATGCAATAGGTCAAGGGGCAATAGCAAGAAGGAAGTGGGAATAGCAAGCAAATGTGGGATTTTCTGAAAATGCATATTTATTTTCTTCTTTTTATTATAATTTTAAATTTTTATTTGTTCTTTGTAGCTTTCACATCATGTGTCTTGATTCCATTCATTTTCTGTCCCTTCATATCTGCCCTCTGCTCTTGTAACCTTCCCCATAAATTAAAATAAAATAAAAAAATAGAAAAAAGGAAAAAAATCTTATCTTGGAATAGAGTGAGACAGTAAGTCACACAGTAAACATTTTTATCCATGTATCTTTACTTGCAAGTGTTCATTGCAAAGAGTTACTTGTCTGGTTTGAGGTCCCTAGATTCAGCTATACTATTGATGCTGGGCCCTTACTGGGATTCCTCTTGATATCCTGTTGTTGCATTGTGTCCTGGAGAGCCTACAGATTTAAGTCTGCAAGACTGGCCCCTTCATGTGCTCTAGTAGGACATATAATGTTGGGGACCAACTCATAGCCTTGGTCCTGTGCAGTTACAGGACTGATCAGACCACCAGCTCTCCGTCATCTTCAACATCAAGGGGAGCTATCCAGCATTGCATAGGCTCTTTTACTCCTTACAGTGAAGAGCAGGGGGCGGGGCCAGTTCTGCTTTCAGGCCCTCGGGGTTGTCTTTCTCCATCCACGCCTTCAGGGTCAGGTCTGTTGTGTTGCTCAAGTGAGGAGCAGAACCCACTTTCCTGAGTGCTGTCACTGGTAAGAGGGAGGGCCAGTTTCTTAGTCTGTCATTGGTGGTGAAGAAGAAAGGGCAAGGTGGGGCATTTCTTCCCTACCCACACCACTGCATGACAGACTAGTAGTAGCAACCATTTTCCCACACTCACAACTTCACTTTTCAGGGTTAGCTAACCCACACCTCTGCCAACAGGGCTGGTTCTACTGTGCTGCCTAGGTGAGGTGCAGGGCCTGCTCTATGGCGTACTGCAACTGGTGAGGGGCAGGTGAAGCTCTCCATCTCTTATTACCTCAGGGTCAGTTCTCCCATTCATCTCAGATATAGAGCTATGGGAGCAGCATCCCTCCCTGCCCATGCTGCCTTATGTCAGATGAGAGAGAGCGCCAGATCTTCCATACTCAAATTCTTGGCCACTGACCACCAGTCAACAGGGTCAGGTCTGCTGTGCTTTCCAGATCAGGTGCCAGGCACGGTTTCCCAGTTGTTGTAGTTGGTAAAGGGGAGGGTCAGCTCCCTCTCCAGCTGGAGGCGGTAGGGGCAACAGGGAGGGCATATTTCTTTTACCTCCACCACCACGCCTCAGAATAGGGAGGCAGTACCAGCCATGCTTCTCTCATGCCCTTAGAGCTGGCTCATCAGTTCCCTTGTCTACAGTGTCTCCACTATGCTGCCCAGGTCTCTCAATTGCTGCAGGTGTAGAGAGATGAGGGAAGAAGGAGGGCATCTTTCCCTCACCCATGGCACACATGGCAGATGAAAGCAGAGTGACTTGTTCTGCCATACTTATGCCCTCAGGCCAAGCTTGCCCATGATTCTTCAAAATAGATCAGCTCAATTGTGCTGCTCAGATGAGCTATAGAACCCTCTTTCCTGAGTGCTTCAGCAGATGAGAGACAGGACAAGTTCTCTCTAGTTTTGCAGCCACTGAGAGGCAGGGCCAACTCTGTACAGCCCTATCCTCTCAGTCTTTGTTGGTATCAGAGCTGCAGACCAGTCTAGGTCCAGACATCTCAGTCCAGGTCCAAACATCCACTCTTCACTGCTTTAACCTCTTAAGATATACCTCTGTCCACAAAAAGTAAACCCTCTCTCTCTCTCTCTCTCTGTCTCTCTCTCTCTCTCTCTCTCCTTCTCTCTCTCGCCTATCACACCATACATTTGCTCACTATATAAGTGCCTGTTCTTATTGGAACACAAGGCAGATCTCCCAAGGCCTGTGTGTGGCTGTGTGCGGGTGTCTTTGTCCCAGTCAAGTTGTCTTGGCACTGGGCAGGATCATTCATCCTCCTTGCAGCCCCTATTTTCTTCATTTTAAATTCTTAACCTCACAACTGTACTTTCTTGGCCAATTTTAGTTGCCCAGTGTTCAAGAAATAAAACCAAGGATCAATAGGTAGGACCTCATGAAATTGAAAAGCTACTTCTACAAAGAAAGCTCTTAAACTGATTAAAGTAGCTCACTGTGGAAGCAGGGGGGAGGGGGGGGACCCTTGCTAGCTGTGCATCCTACAGAAGATGAGTGTCTGAAATATATAGTAAGCTAAAAACAATACAAAACAAAAGTAAAAACTAATTCAAACTTAAAAATCAAGTAAACAAACAACCCAGTTAAAAATTGTTCATAGAATTGAGCAGTAAATTATCAAAATAAGGGATACAAGGGGCTAGGGAGATGCTCCACATGTTTAGAGCACTGGGTGTTTTTCCACAGTACTTTTGTCCAACTCCCAGTTGGTGGCTCAAAACTGTCACTCCAATTCCAAGGATTCTGACACCCTCTTCTTTTTTAAATTTTTTAATACACAATTTATTTGAATTTATTTCATGTACATTGGTGTGAAGGTGTCAAATCCCCTGGAACTGTAGTTACAGACAGCTGTAAACTGCCATTTGCATGCTGGGAATTGAACCCATGTCCTCTGGAAGAGCAGCCAGTGCTCTTTTTATAATTTATTTTTATATTATTTAAAATTTCTGCCTCCTCCCCATCTCCCATTTACCTCCCCTTTCCCCCTCCACTCCCCCTCCCTCTCGTGCCCTAAAAGCAGTAAGTGTTCCCTGCCTTGTGGGAAGTCCAGTTTCCTCCCCCCTCCATCCAGGTCTAGGAAGGTGAGCATCCAAACAGGCAACCCCCACCCAAAGCCAGTATGTGTAGTAAGATCAAAATCTGGTGCCATTGTCCTTGGCTTCTCATCAGCCCTCATTGTCCGCCATGTTCAGGGAGTCCGGTTTTATCCCGTGCTTTTTCAGTCCCAGTCCAGCTGGCCTTGGTGAGCTCAGATTAGATCAGGCCCACCATCTCAGTGGGTGGGTGCACCTCTCGTGGTCCTGACTTCCTTGCTCATGTTGTGCCTCCTTCTGCTCCTCATTTGGACCTTGGGAGCTCAGTCCGGTGCTCCTATGTGGGGCTCTGTATCTATCTCTATCATTCGCCAGATGAAGGTTCTATGGTGATATGCAAGATATTCATCAGTATGGCTATAGGATCGGGCCTTTTCGGCTCCCTCTCCTCAGCTGCCCAACGAAGTAGCTGGGGCATCTCCTTGGATACCTGGGAACCCGTCTAGAGTCAAGTCTCTTGCCAACCCTAAAATGACTCCCTTAATTAATATATATGCTTCCCTGCTCCCATATTCACCCTTCCTATATCCCAACCATTCCATTCACGCAAGCTCTCCCCATCCTCTCCTTCACACTTTTCTCTCCCCATCTCCCCTTGCCCCCATCCCACCCCACCCCCAAGTTCCCAATTTTTGCCCGGCAATCTTGTCTACTTCCAATATCCAGGAGGATAACTATATGTTTTTCTTTGGGTTCACCTTCTTATTATCTTCTCTAGGATCATGAATTATAGGCTCGATGTTCTTTATTTATGGCTAGAAACTAATTATGAGTGAGTACATCCCATGTTCATCTTTTTGGGTCTGGCTTACCTCACTCAGAATAGTGTTTTCTATTTCCATCCATTTGCATGCAAAATTAAAGATGTCATTGTTCTTTTATCGCTGAGTAGTACTCTAATATGTATATATTCCACAGTTTCTTCATCCATTCTTCCATTGAAGGGCATCTAGGTTGTTTCCAGGTTCTGGCTATTACAAATAATGCTGCTATGAACATAGTTGAACAAATGCTTTTGTAGTATGATTGGGCATCTCTTGGGTATATTCCCAAGAGTGGGATTGCTGGGCCCTGGGGTAGGTTGATCCCGAATTTCCTGAGAAACCGCCACACTGCTTTCCAAAGTGGTTGCACAAGTTTGCATTCCCACCAGCAATGGATGAGTGACACCCTCTTCTGAAGGAGAACTTTCTGTCCCACCAGCCAGTTCTCAAATAACCAACAGAGACTTAATATTAATTATAAGTGCTCAGCCTACAGCTTAGGCTTGTCTCTAGCCAGCTTTTACAACTTAGATGAAACCATTTCTGTTCATCTATGTGCTGCCCTGCAGTTCATTTATCTCATCTATTAACTTCCCAAGTTGCTTCCCCACCTCTGGCTTGTGACTCTTCAGACTTTGCTGTTCTTCTTCCTAGCATTCTCTCTGCTCTGAAAAATACTGCCTAGCTATTCGCCAATCAGCTTTTTAAATAGCATTGTCAGCAATGCATTCTCACATGGTACAGAATTGTATAGCACTTTTCTGCTTCCCACAGGTGCTGCCTACATTTGGTGCACATAGATACATATAGGAAAAGCATCCATATACATACTATAAAAATAAAGTAAGTCTTTAAAAAATTTGTAAAAACAAAAAGAAGCAAAAATATAAACAACTAGGAAATATCTGGGGAGAAAAAAATCAGTCATCTTACCCAGTACTGGACTCTTCATATTAAATATCAACGTATCAGGGAAATGTGCCACCTGGTGACTGTCACGAGTAACCAATTGCTTTATGGTGAAGGGAATTCATCCCTATACTGTAAACTTGAACAGAAACCGTAGTTAGGGAACAAATAGGCTGAAGGGAAGAACATACTGATGTTGTTTCCCTTCATGGTAATCTAAAACTGTCTTCTAAATCCTCAGACCTTTAAAGTTATCACAATTGGTAAAAGGGGACTTCTTTCTTCATTGGTTGATCAATAATATAGAGACTCATACCTCGTCAAATAATAACAATAAGAGACTGCTGAGTACTAGGAATCATATGGCACATTTATGAGGTACCCCATACCAAGGTCCAGGAAGAACCATCAAAGAGAAGGTACAAAGAATGTTAGAGCCAGACGATCGGAAGGAACACTGTGAAATGCTCTCTTCTGGACATGACATTGTTGCTGTATTCAAGAACTCAAAGCAGGTGTGATGACCTGCATAAAACCAGTACAAGATCTAGCCAGTCACAATCCCGGCATCGATGAACAAGTGGGTAAATACGGCACCACCTCAGCTGAGGATTTGTTGGCATTTTAGAGGATACCTGTTTTTTGAGGAGTGTATTGATTTACCCATTGTCTTAGTTAAGGTTTCTAGTGCTCTGCTAAAACACCTTGCCATAAATATGGGGGAGGAAAGGATTTATTTCAGTTTACAACTTTCAGATCACACTCCATTATCTTGGGAAATCAGGGAAGGGACCTAGGCTAGAAGCAGGGACGAATACAAAGGCCATGGAAGAACACTACACCGCATATTGACTTGTTTCCCAGGGCTTTCTCAGCCTACTTTCTTACAGAAACCAGAACCATCAGCCCAGTGGAGTCATTGTCTACAGTGAGCTAGGCCCTCTTATCAATAATCAGTAATGAAAAAATGACCACAGACTTTTTCATAGGTTAGTCTTTGGAAGACATTTTCTTAATTGTGTTTTCCTCTTTCCAAATGACTCTAGCTTGTGTCTAGTTTCCCAAAACTAGCCAGCACACCCATGTTCTGGTGACTGATGCTACACCGGCAAGCATATGGGCAACACTAATTAGACTCAGTGTGATGTTTTTTAAAAGAAGAGGAAATGATTTGGAAGGAGGATGCATTGCGTGGGATTGTTTATTGGGAGAGAATTGCTTTAGGTAAAATGGAAAAGATATCATCACAGTACGTTTATATATGTTTGAGTAAATGAGCAAATAAATACAAAAAGGTACACTGTTCTTAGTTATCAGGAAAATGTAACTGAAACTACTTTGAGGTTTCATCTTACACAAGGAATACTTTGAGTAAAAAGACAAGTTTAGAAACATGAAAATAAATGAACAATAATTAGGTGTCACAATATTAGAGACCTAAGGTCTGTAAGAAAATCATTTCACCATGCAGAGAAGGGTGCAGGCAGTGAATGCTGGGCTTTGGGAGAAATGTCCCAGCAACTAAGGCTATTCTCCCTTAAAAAGTATAGGAATGTAGGGAAGGGAATAGTGTGTGTAACTGGAACCTTGTTAATTGATTGATCACTCCTTACTTGTTGTGAACCTCAGGTGACTATGAAAACAACGAGGGTTTTAATTCTGTGTTGAATCTGTCTCCCACACTTCACCACTAAAGGGACCGAGGATTGGAGTCTATGAATAACTTCAGAAATTCCACATTAGACCATTCTTCGACTTTTGCTCCACAGTCATCAGCTCTAGGTTGATGTCTAAACACCACTTAAACATTTTTCCCCTCGTTTACTACATACACTGCTGATCTGCTTTTGTTCCTGGATGTGCTTTTAGTTCTTCATGACTTCAGTTTCCTAGAGGTATTGTGATTCATAGACAAAGACACACCCAGGTTTTCTGCTTCCTATACATGCATTCCTGAACATTGTTATATGGATTGTAGCCTGCTTTTCCAGACTCATAAACTACCTACATAGTTAATCTACCTTTTATGAAGTTGAGATTGGATGTGTATGGTTAAGTGGATCTTTCAATTTTCACAATTTCTTTTGGAAGGAAGTCTATAATACGATTACTGAGATACCTAAGATGAGTGGTTGCAGCTTGATATACATATTGATTTAATTCTCCTCTTGGAGATCACAGAGGCATATAATTTCTTCCTCACTGACAACTAACCCATAAAAGAAGACATGAGCTTCCAACTTTTCTGGTTTTACAGTGAACCTGGATCCTCCTTGTCTCAGGTAGGTATTGCTTGTAGGAGGCTACCACAGCCAACAATGTTTGAGTATTTGTTGGTCATTGTTTCCTTTCAGTTTTTTTAATTTTCTTGTTCCCAGATAAAAAGATGAGTGCAAGGAGCATTCTTGTGGTTAACTAGGAAGGCAGTTGACACCCTTCTCTTATTAGAAATGATGGGCTCAACACTGGAAAATACTGGTAATGAGAAAACAAAAGCCATTCTTAAGTTCATTGTAATTGTATTTGGAAAGAATGTAAACTTACAAGTCACCTATTATGTGGGTAAGTAATATAGGTGAGTATTAGATCATCTTCAAATTCTATTCTTTGGGGGATTATTTTGGCTCACAGTTTGCCCTGTATTCCTCTTTTCCTTTCCTTTATTTTGCTGGTCCTGCTTTTTCAATCTGGAAATGGATTTAAGCTTATTTCTCAATGTAGTTTCTCTCTTGGCTAAGCGGGCATGCTTGGACGATTAAATGAATGTTATCCCCAAAGAAGAATCATGTTAGGAGAATACTTATAATGTAAAAGTAGAGAATCAGTGTCTAAAATACTTTTACAGTTCCATGGAATCATTTCTACGGAGGCACTTTGAGTCCCACGTAGGAGGAAGAAAGAGATTGTACTTCAGGGCCTTATATGGTATGCCTCATTCTCCACTTCTAGAAGGTTAATTTCACAGCAGAGAATGAGATTGATCCACAATTTCTTTTTGGTGCCTCATTACATATTTTTTTTTATCAGGTTGAGTCTTCATTTTTATGTAGAGCCAAGTGTTGTGGAGTAGATTGAAGTAACAAATCAAACCATTTGAGCTTTTAGAAGATACTAATTTGCCTTCAGATATCCTTAATCTGTCTGTATATATACCCTTGCAAAGCATTCATGAACTGAAATCCTATCCAAAACAACATGGGCCAGTATCTCTAATTGCTTATGATTAAGAAAAGAGCAAATTCAGACCCTAAAGGCATCCATTTTGCCATTTTACTGGAGAAATGAATGCCACCCAGCAAGGAAGCTTGGAAATTAATGCACAGCACATGAGGCAACAGGTAAAGATTACATTTCTTTCTTTTGCTGCATTGCAAAAATGTTTTATGTGATAGGAAAAGGGGGAAGGGGAGACGGTTGGAGTTATAAATGCCTTTGAAAATAAAGTTGCAAATACATAACTGTGAGGCAAAAATATCCAAACTGACTGTTGATCAATCTTTAGGGAAGTTAAGAAGAGTAGAGGAAAGTCACAGGCGGCTAGTAAAACTGTTTTGATTTGGGTCTTTGAAAATGACAACCAGACAGTAGCTGGGAAAATGAGACGAGTGCTTCATGATGGAGTGTGGCAAGTCTCCTTGTCTGCACATATCCTTATTTTGGCAGGACAGAGTGAGGTTTCCCTTCTATTTTTAAAATTAGTTCATAATTTATTCTTCTCTTTGATGAGAAATTTGTTCATAATAGGTCTGGAGATAATTCTATTTGCTGGTTAAATGTTGTTCTACTTTTCAGAAGCTGAAAGTAGTTGAGTTAATGCCAAATTTTCACCTAACAACTGACCCAAAGTATAATAGAACAAGAGGCTTAAATTGGGTAAATGCTTTCTTCACAAATTGTTTTTGGTTGTGCTGTTTTAACACAGCAATAGTTAGGAGATGATATACACACTTTAGATGTTAGAATTTTAACACAAATTTGGGAGTGGTACATCATCAGAGGGGATGGTAAACTCTGAAGCTCTTCTCCCAGGTGACTTTCATGTGTCATTTAAAATTGTCATGTCATCATAAGTGAATGGGCCAGAATCTTTTGCCATATTGGCCTTTCTGATGATCAAATGAAACAAGAGATTATAGGTAATATATATAGGGATGAGGAGGAACTCCAAGGGAGGCAGTGGAAGAGTAGATTTGGATCAATTATTCAGGACTTGCAATGGCTCTCACACAGAGGTTCAATACACATGCCTTTTCTTGATTTTCTGAATATGGTGGTTAGTGTTCAAAATGAAATGACTCTATGGCATGAGTGGCTAGGGCATTCAGCCCAGTATAAAAACTGCTTATGGCAGAGAAGGGGACCTGAGGTCACATGCCAATATTTGTGAAAATTATGTCCATATAAAGTCAAAATTGTGATTATTATGTTACAAAGTTGAAAGGCCTAAGAAAATGTCCCAGGACTCTGAACGAAACTAAGTACAATAGCATTTAAAGTGAACATAACTCCAATGTAATTCTTAAGGTTAAATTTTCTATATGTGGAATATTCCTCTAAAATGGAGGTGACTAAGGCCAGAATTGCTATCATAGGACTCTAGAAGATGGGCACACTTTGTATGTGCAGATAGATAACAATCAAGATTGGGATTCTAGGGAGAATGGCACCTGGATGATGGGCAGGAACAGGGAACAGCTTTAATTATTCCTTTCACCACCCTGATGTGCAATTCACTTTCCTTGAGTTGAATAGTTTTTAGAAGCATCTCATAATAATTAAATAATTCATTAGAGAGTGATTATATCTTATTAAAAAACAAATTGGCACCAAAATTTATATCATTTCTTATATGGTTTCATTTCTTTTTGATTTTTTAATGTGTGTGTGTGTGTGTTGTTGTTGTTGTTGATATATAAGCACCAATGAATGCAATTCTATGTCTGTTGTGGTCAATGGAACACTTTGTGGAATTTTTTTCTCCTTTTTCCTTTCCCTGGGTTCCAGGGATTGAATTTGGATTTCCAAGTTTACATAGTAAGTAGTTTTACCTGGTCAGTCTTCTTGTGGGTGCCAGTTGGCATCCTTCCAGATTTTCTATGATCTTCAACTCATTTCATCCATAAACACTCTGTCTGGGACACTAAAATTAGTATCACTGGGATAACAGACAAATCCAGGCACATTCAGTGTAAGGAATTCCTTCCAAATTGTATAGTTAGCATGTAGCACAACAGAATTAGAGCACAGACAGTTGCTGATAGGATTTTTGGTTTTACTGTCTGTGCAGTTGTGTCTCTCTGATGTGTGGAGCTCTAAAAATAGGCTTGCTCATATTTCACTCAAATGTTCCTGCTTGGCAAAACCAAAGAAGTATTTTTGTCTATTTTCTATTATAAGAGTATTAATGATATTTATCTTTCTCTCTCTCTCTCTCTCTCTCTCTCTCTCTCTCTCTCTCTCTCTCTCTCTCTCTGTGTGTGTGTGTGTGTGTGTGTGTGTGTATGCACATAGTTTTAAATATAACCCATTCATTCAGTTTTTAGATTGCTACCTGTAAGTACATTTTCAGGACTGAAAGATAGGTGTGAGATAACCAATTTTGTTCTTTTCTGGGAAAACTCTTACATTTCATTGAAGATCTGTTCAGTAACTGTCCTGAAGTCTTTTAGAGGTGTCAAAGATTTAATTTTAATACAATCTTCATGATACCCACATTGAAGATAAGCAAAAGTAATACATGGCTTATTATATAAACTGATCAAGGTCAAAAAACATGAAAGGGCCAAGTTTAGAATATAAATTCTAATCACACTGTAGCTTTAAATGGTTTTATTCTCTCTCTTTTGAGTCGCATGTAAATTCACTTCCAGTATTGATTTCTTCCTATATACTTTTTGTAAGAACAAAGCCTAAAAAAATTACTTTGTGTGTTTATATTTGACAATATGTAAGAGGTATTGAGATTATATTGACACAGCCCCCACCATTACTATCTCTTATCCTTCTACTCCTTCCAAGTTATTCCTCTTCTTACCCTGTGTATATGTGTGTGCATGTGTGTTTGTGTACATGTATGTGTGTATGTGTAAGTGTATGCATGTCTGTGTATGCAGACACACGTGTGTGTGTGTGTGTGCGTGTGCGTGTGTGTGTGTAGGTCGTGTGTAAGTTGCCACAAGGATGTGACTGTGGTGCCTGTGGTATATGCAGAAGACAGCATTTCACAGTGCTATTATAATCTCTGACTTTCAATTTTCCTGCACTTTCTTCTCTGATGATCTTAATATTGGAGAGTATTTTCATATCCTTTAGCCCTCAAGGAATATAGTTATTGATTTGTTAAGTAAGGAATCCTTAGGAACATTTAAGGAGGTGATTTAAAGGGATGACTTCCTGTGGATGGATTTTTCTTTTTTTTCTTTTTTTCTTTTTTTTTTTTTTTGGTTTTTCGAGACAGGGTTTCTCTGTGGCTTTGGAGCCTGTCCTGGAACTAGCTCTTGTAGACCAGGCTGGTCTCGAACTCACAGAGATCCGCCTGCCTCTGCCTCCCGAGTGCTGGGATTAAAGGCGTGCGCCACCACCGCCCGGCTGGATGGATTTTTCAAAGCAGAAACATTTCTAATATCTCTGGTCTGTAGCTTTTTTCAGCTTGGCTCTCTGGGGAATACATTTTCCAGATCTTCTAAGTCTTAACTTGAGTAATAAATTTCCCCTTTTATAAACAAAAGCATTTATCAAGAGATAGGTGACAGAGCAGTCTTCCCTTTCAAGCTTTTTTGCTTGCCATATTAGACAGACTAGCCTCAAACTGAAATTCTCCAGAATAGCTGAAATTACACATCCTGATTTCCCAGCTTCTTTCAAACTTTTTTATTGAGCTCTATATTTTTCTCTGCTCCCCTCTCTGATTCTTTCCTCCCCCTTTCAACCATCCCCCAAGGTCCCCATTCTTCCAATTTACTAAGGAGATCTTGTATTTTCTATTTCCCATGTAGATTAGATCTATGTAAGTTTCTCTTAGTGTCCTCATTGTTGTCTAAATTCTCTGGGATTGTGGTTTGTAGGCTGGTTTTCTTTGCTTTATGTTTAAAAACTACCTATGAGTGAATACATGTGATAATTGTCTTTCGTGTCTGAGTTACCTCACTCAAAACAATGTTTTCTAGATCCATCCATTTTCCTGCAAAATTTAAGATGCCATTATTTTTTTCTGCTGTGTAGTACTCCATTGTGTAAATGAACCACATTTTCCTAATAATTCTTCAGTAGAGGGGCATTTAGGTTGTTTCCAAGTTCTGGCTATGATTAACAAAGCTGCTATGAACATAGTTGAGCACATGTTCTTGTGGCATGATTGAGCATCCTTTGGATATATACCCAAAAGTGTTATTACTGGGTCTTGAGGAAGGTTGTTTACTAATTTTCTGAGAAATCTCCACATTGACATCCAAAGGGGTTGTACCAGTTTGGATTCCCACCAGCAGTGCAGGAGTGTTCTGAAACTTTTAACGTTTTCGACTATATATGCATTTTAGGGTGACTATTTCCCAGAAGCATATGCGATTCAAGACAAGTGCTACAGAAATACAGGGGGTGAAAATTGTGCCATGAAATTAAGGAGGTAAGTATAAATTTTTAAAAATGTTATAGATGCAAAGAGAAGCAGAAAAACTATGATTCTAGTATAGAAATAATAATAAAAAAGATTCCTGTAATGGGAGTGGAGAAAATAACCACACATTTCAGAAGACTCTGCCCTCCTGTATCCCCATGTTTTAATAAAAGAACAAGGTATGCTGCCAGCCCAGAGGTTATATCTGGTAACATGAGCATGGTGAGTTTAATTCTCTGTCATGTACAAACTAAGGTACCAGAGGCCTCAGCACATTGAATTTACTCCTAACTCAGCCTGCCTCACACATCTCATTTTAAAAGGGTCAGGGAATTAGGGGTTGTAATCATATCATTTGCCAGCAGGTAGAAGCAGATAACGTTTGTTGAATAGCACTAATTACTGCCCCCGGGGACAATGATAGTATCTATGCTACAAAAAGTACCTATCACATAGCAAGTGGTAGCTGTTAATGATAATAATAAGCAACTCTATTTTCTCACATAGTTTTATATTTTTTCTAAGAGGAGCAATATAATAGAACATAATATCCACAGCATGTCAAATTGGGGCCTAGGTAGATCAAATTTAATTTATATTGGGAAGTATTATATCCAGATCGGTAGTTGGAGGTTGCTTGTTCATTCCTGGCTGCCCAGACCATGAAATAACCACTCAGAGACTATATTCTTTAAATCACTACTTGGCCAATCACTTAAGCGTATTACTAGCTAGCTCTTATATCTTTGATTAATCCATTTCTATTATTTTATATTTTACTACGACGCTCGTGGCCTACCAGCCAGGTTCCAGAGCTGGCTCGCATCGTTTTCCTCTGGCAGCTCCAAGGCGGCTTCTTGAGTCCGCCTACTCTCTCTCTATGTCATCTTTTCTAGCCTGGCTCCATTCTGTTAAGCCATTGGCTGAAAGCAGCTTCTTTATTCAAAAACCAATAAAAGTAACACATATACAGAAGGACTTCCCACATAACAGATCTATTAGTAGCATCATAAAATGAAGACTGGCAGCTGTCGAAATTAAAATAATATGAAGAATTTCAACGCTATCACTGTATTCCCATGATATAATATTATTTTAGTTTTAATATTCCAAGCCTATATCATATAGTCAATTCTATTTATAGGATACATAGTCTCTCATTTAAAATATTAATTATTAAAAGGTGCTAGGAGATGACTGGTATGACCTAAAATTTTAGTGTTCTAGTTATAAAAAACATAAATTAGTAGAAGAATGAGAAAAAGTTTTATTGTATTCAGTCTCATGAACAATAAACCTGTATAGGCCTATGACTTCAGATCTATAGTTATTGATGTTCACACCCTCTTCTTCTTGGTACCGTACCAATGTTCTCTGTCTGCTTTGTACAAAATGCTAATACAGTTATTTTTGCCACACTGAGAAATGTGTCCCGGTGGAATGTTTTTTAAAGGTAACTCTTTCGTTCTGAATCATTACCTGACAGCAATACAACTCTGAGTGCAGCGAGAAAACAGCTTCCCCTCACTGTCTGTGCAAAGAGGAAACAGCAGGATTTCCATATGCAGTGTCAGTCTAGGTAAATGACATCTGCTATGGAACTGTGTCTGTGCCCAAGACATCCATTAATGGATACAGGCACACTTTAACTACAGAAGGCAGCTGCTGTATATAGCAGCAGGGTTTGCCAGCAAAAACAGAGTCAATAACAGGAGCAATTTATAAATCACATCCAATTAAGTCTGCAGTTCAGGTTACTGTTTGCAAGCCTGCTCATTCTTCCTAAGTCTAAGACATATGACTGTTATGTGATTGAAAAAAAAAAAAAAACTTTGGTTTGCCATGCCCAAAGACAATCCAAATGCATAGTACAGCCTTCATTCTGCCTTGAAGTGTCTCAGACACCTGACCAGCTATGTGATTCCCACAGAACTCAGGGAGCAGCAGCCTTTGGCTGGTCATTGTGTCCATAGACACTGAGCAGCGTCCCTGCTCTGTGGTTGCTACTACCTCACTGGGAAATACATTTCCAGACTGTTTCAAGCTTAACTAGGATAATGAATCTCTCTCCCTTTTAAAACAAAATTTCCCTGGGGGTTTTGCTATGTCTCCTAGGTCCTACTCCAGAGCATTTTAATTTATAGATACTAAAATTGAATCTCATAAAGATAGTAAGTGGACCTCTCTGCAATGGATGCTGCCTGTGCCTAATTTACTGCTTCTTAAAGGTGAAATCAGCCATACTATGTACTGAAAATGCACCGCTTTACTTGTTTTGGCAGTCTCAAGACTCAGTGTGTGTGTATGCATCTGTGGATAAAAATGCAAAGATAGCTGCTGTAGAATTATATCCCCTCAACTGAAATATTTTTTTTGAGAGGAGGAGGGAGAATTAATAAAACTCAGGAAACCAAAGATGCTTAGGAGACCCAGGAATTTCACATAACTTAAACAACTTGGTGAGCTCAGAAAGTTGCAGAACACACTGTTGCTCACAAAGGTTTCACAAACAGTAAAAATTGCTCAAGAAGAGAGGACTTTTCCATGTTGTTTCCTGCTAGTTAAGGAAACTTTCATGGTAGATGAGATAGCTGGTTTGAGTCATCTATCCTCCTGCAATCAACCCCAATCAATTAATTTGTTCAGTAATTTAGACTTAGGTAGATTTAAGTCTACTATCTGTGTTCTTTTTGTAATATATTGAAGCTTGTTAACCCTTCTATGGGAACATGTACTCAATAATGCCTGAGGCATAGCTTATAAGAAGTTGCAAATTTAATACACCTTATAGAATCATATTGCATAATTATTTAGTGAGGAGTTGTTAAAACTGTGCACTAGAGGATATAAATCATGGTAGGAAAAGTCAGAAGACAAATAAGATTATTGAGAACTTCCTATTGCCTATCTACTGGATGTCTTCTTTCTAGTGTCATTATTAAAAGCTCCAGTTTGGAGCTTCACAAGGAATTGAGCTTACATCCTGGCCCCATTGCTTTCTAAATATATGAAAATGAGCAGAGGACCTATGCTTTATTTCCCTCATTTGTCTGATTGGTAACAGACAGTCATTCTGAGTATTAAGAGCGTTAACCAGGGGGAGGCAATTAAGCCGTATCTGTCACAGAGCAGATGTTTCTTAATTGTCAGCTTTTAACATTACTTTGAATCAAGCACTTGAGAACCTCATTGAAGTCTCACAATTCCTTGAGCTGGAAATTATTATGACCTGTAAACAGGTGAGGATACTGAAACATAATTATGTGAGGCTGCCATTCCAAATCCACAGTCCACTGCACTCCAGAGTTTATCCACTTAGCCGCTATCCTCACGGTAGAGCTAAAGGGACATGTTCCTAAACCTGTTCACACTCAAAACCCTATAGGTTCTCATTGTCCACTGGTGAGATAGCAGCAGGGTAGACAGTGGCTATGTCGCACGTGGCTACCTGTATGCCAGGAATAAGACAAGTGTCCTCTTTTCATCAAACTGTAGTGTGCCTGACCTCTGCACAAGGCATTCACTCTTCTGGGACTTTGATTCTAAATATGTCAAAAACGTTAATGTGGTAAAACTCCATAGTATTTTCTAATACATTAAATGAAGGTTGTAAATTGTCTAATAGTATCTCAGTCAGTCTTTGTGGACTAATCTACTGTAATTGTTAATAGTATTTTAGTAGGAGGACAAATAGCTTTTCCTGTGTGGGAGAGAATACCTGATACCCAATTGCAGGGTACTGTGGACTGGCTATGCTGGACTTTTAGAAAGAGAGCTAAGGATCAGGATTGAACCTGGGTGGGCCTGTATCTTCCTTCTGCTAAATGAAATCTGTGGGTTTCAAAGAAATGTGTAACTTTTAGTTTCATTTGTATGATACAAACACAATGGGATTAAGAATTGTTCTTATCTCACAAGAAGGTGTTTATCTAGACAAAACAATGGTGAATCACCCAGGAATTCTGACCAGCTTGAAGGAATACAATTCTTCCATTATTCATAAAAATGTGAATCTATAATCTCTCTATTATAGGGTTATTTTGAAGATTAGATGTTAACAAAACACAATAATCAGGTTAAACTAAATACTCAATAGATAAAACCTATTTTTTGAAGTAACATATTTTCAGTTTTCACTATAAATGCAGTTAAACACTTATCTAGTGCCAACATATTGGAGTGTAAAAGTACAAGATTACTTCTTTGTGAAATAATAATCATAAGAACTAGAGTTGGGAGAGGACATAGAAATGGGAAAGCATGCATAGAAATGGGAAAGCATGCATAGGTATAGCCCACTCCTGTGTGTGTGTTATAGGCAAGAGATTGAAAGGAAAATTAGCAAAATAAAAATGTTTGTTGATACTGAGCTTCTGTGAGGGTGGATAGGTTTATAGAATTAGTGTTGCTCAGTTAATCACAGTGAATGACCTCTTCCTGATGCTTTTTGACTTCTCAGAATATAAAGAAAATAGCCTCACCAGAATTGACAGGTAAACCAAACTCTAAATACCACAATTTCTAATTATGCTAATGACATGAAGTGGAGTGAATTTTGAAAAATTGAATGTAAAATATGATAAATCATGTAATATTATTAACCTCTTTCTCTTAAAAAATAGGTCACATTTCTGAAACAGCGAGAAAATGGTTTCATCTTCTTGGAGGTAAAGGGATGTTAAAAATAGAGGGGAGTCTATTAGACAAAACAAAATCCAAACTACTATGAACATTGTAGTTGTTCATTGTAAGAGTGGATAATCAGAAACCACAAGCTGAATCCAGATAACAAAAACCGCAGCTTATGAGCAGTACTAGAACAATTAGTTCGGCTTCTGATCTGTTGATTTGTGGTCTATAACACACACATATACACAGCATACATACATACACATAAATAGGCATACAATAAACACACACTTACACAACCACATGAATACACACTACACACATACACACTTCTATGACCACATGAATATATACCTCACACACACACACATATCCATGCACACCCTCCTATACTCCCACACATGTAAACACATACACATATACATAAACACATACACTTGTATACAGATACAAATACACACATGAACAAACACACATTCACACAGATACATACATACATATACACATACATACAGATACACAGACACTTACATATATATGTGTATGTGTGTGTATGTCTATGTTATTAAGTGAATAACTGAAGATTTCATACATTACAATAAAAATAAAACCAGTCCAATGTCAAAAACATGGCAGGTCTTAAAAGCCTCATTCCTGTCAAGTACTTTAGATATTGTTATTTCAACGTAAGGCAAAGACACAGCAATTCTACTGCTTACTTGCCGTTTTGTTTGCTATTCACATTTCCACAAGGTTGAAAAATCACAAATGACAGAAAGATTTTGATGTAGGACAGAATGTGTATGGTAATCTCAAGTGACATTTGCATAGTAACATGGCATTGCTGTTGATAAATAATGCATAATCTGCATTTTATACACTAGGCAAAGGAATTAGAAATGGAGAAAGCAAAAAGAAGACAACAATGTTCAGTTATTTCCATCCCAACTATTGCTTCCTATAAAATGTTGCTGAGGAATGGATAGGCTTTAAAGCACAAAGTATCAGAACTTTGCATGTCTATCAGATGGTTGAACAAATATACTCATAAAAATTCTAGGACAGATTGTAGGGTACAACTTGATGCACAGATGTAGGACAATGTTTGATGAAGAAAGTCACTAGGCAGCACATCTGCTTATCTCTGCACATGAATGGCAGACACACAGAATGAGTCATTCCTTTTTCATTCCAGCACCTGTAACAGTGTCATTAATTGCCTGTGTCAAAAGGTTGCATGACGTGGAGAAGAGGTGGTTTAAGGCAGGCAGCAACATGTATCTGGAGAAAAAATTATTAAGGATCAAAATGTTAGACATAAATTTTCAATTTATGTCTCTTCATCGTGGTTCACTATGATCAATTAGTTGCCTACAACCCAATCCTATAGTAAATATTAAATACACCTAACATTTACATCAGTAAAAAAAAACCTGCCACCCTAACTTCTCATTATAAACGTCCTAATTTAGTTGAATCCTCTATAATTATTCAGTGGACATAGTTTTCTGCTTGAGACATCTTATCAACTATGTCAAGCTACTGAGATATGATGTATCGATACACTTATTTAAATACGTGTTCAAGTAATTTACTGAATTTAATTTTAAATGTTAAAATTGAGTTTTGCATTGCAAAATACCCTAGAATCCAAAGAAAAAGAAGCGTGTATCAGAAAGGTGGAGCACTAGGTTTCAAGAACAGTAGCAACAAAGAGATAAATGACCAATTAAATAATTTTAGCTCTAACCACCTAGTAATAGATTTTTATAGTATATCACAGGCTGGATTCCATTTTCAGCATGTATATTAACCCCAAGTCAACTCTTGCATTCTGAAAGAGAATGAGTGCCTGTATCCAGGGTGTGTGTGTCTGGAATAGTGATTTGTTCCTATATTTTACCCCATTGAAAGTTGATCCTGAGACATGGTGGTGAAAGAAATTCTTTCAATGGTACAGCTTAAGGTTAATGCCCTTGATCATCTCTGTTGTGTGGAAAGAATATCAGTCTGGGATTATAATGCGTGCTCATGTGGAACTGAAAAGAGACTGGCCTCCTGTTAAGGGTAGTATTGAAAGACTGGGAATAGTAGTATTGAAAGATAAAGGAGAGCAGAAT
Source organism: Arvicola amphibius (assembly GCF_903992535.2). Classification (NCBI taxonomy): domain Eukaryota; kingdom Metazoa; phylum Chordata; class Mammalia; order Rodentia; family Cricetidae; genus Arvicola; species Arvicola amphibius. Next base: position 74,680,019 of record NC_052051.1, read on the forward strand.
GTGGATGGATCCCTGAAAACTTGAATTCCAGTGTTTGGAATTTCATGTACCCTTAAGAGACCACATGGCACCACCAACTAGGAGTAATCAAGTAATCAAGATGATCATGGTTATATGTTAACAGACAGCTCCTTTCATCGGTTACTTTAGCGCTGGTACTAATTAATACTTAGGGGTGGAGGGCATGAATACATATGGTTGTTGAGCATAGGTCCTCTATCATGGGATCCAAGTCTGAGATTGCTATTAGTCTAATAGAAACATAACTTCAAGAAACAGAAGCCTCTGCTGAGTTTCCAGTAAGGCGCCATCCTTCACAAGATGTTCATTTAATTGCTTTGAATGAATGCCCTCTGGATTGGTTTTTTTTTTCTTTATAGTGCCTTATCTATCATCTTCCGATTATTTTAAGAAAGTTTGTATGTCATTTACTTTTGCGTTACTTTTACCAAAACACTCAACAAGAACTACTTAAAGGAATAAAGGTTATTTGGGCTCAGGATTTCAGATCTCTACTTACTATTGTCAGGAAGGTATTGCTTTGTGGCTCTGTTTGTGGCAGGGGAATGAGGCTGAACTGTTCATATGGAAATACTTTAGGGAGTAAAGAGTAAGACTAGAAGAAGGGTGTATCACAGCCTTAGAAACCTGATGGAGTGACCATCAGTTAGGCCCCATCATCAAAACTCCCCACACCCTCCCAAAACAGAAAAGCAACTGAGAAACAAGTGATCAAAACATGTGCTTGGAGAAATACTTATGTTCAAATTATGAGAGTTTACTTCACACGTATTTTACAGATTACAGTGGAGAAGACTAAGTGTGAAGGTTCATAACAACTGGTAACCTAATGGACTGTATAATAACAATACTGGTAGGTGAATATACCAAACCTACAGGCATAACTGTGGGAGCCTTCCCAATTTGCTTAGCTAAAGTGAGAAAACCCATCATAAGCATGGCTTGTACCATTCCGTGTGTCGGAATGCTGGGCTGAATAAGAAGAAAGTAAGCTGAGCACTAACATATATCTCTCTGTTCTCTGATTTAGAGGCAACATAAACAGTGACCTCCGCTCACTGCGATGGTTACTTCCTCACTATTATGGACTGTACTGTAGCACGAATTCTAATTGATCTTAATGATTAAAAACCCAGAGTCAGATATTGGGGTAAATGTTGAAAGATAGAGAAGTAAAGGAGCCAGCCACTCTACAAAATTCTCAATCCAAATGAGGTATCCTGTCTCTACAAATCATCAGACTGAAAGCCTTGAATGCAGTAAGTTCCTGTTTCATCCCACGTTTTATTTCTCTCTTTGCCCAAGCATGTGCTTTTGTGTTCACCTCCTTAGAGCTGAGATTAAAGGAACATGACTCCCAAGAATTGGGATTTAAAGTATGAGCCACCACTGCCTGGATCCATCTCTCTTTGAGTCTGGATCAATCCAGTGTAGCCCAGGGCGGCCTTGAACTCAGAGAGATCCCTCTGCCTCATTCTCCTGAGGACTGGGATTTAAAGTGTGTGCCACCACTGCATGGCCTTTCTGCCTAACTAGTGGCTTAGCTCCTCACTCTGATCTTTAGGCAAACTTTATTTCTTAAATCACAAAGAAAATATCACCACACTGTACCCTCAAACTGTTTGCCTAAATAAGTCATTATTTTAAAATTATTATTTTATTTTTGTCACCTATTTTGTAGCAACAGAGGGTAAAATACATAGCAGATATTACAATGTTGTCTATTACCATGCAAGAATTTTCCAATATTGAAGATCTCTAAACAGAAAACATTTATTTTCATATATAGATTCTTTGAGTCGGGAAGAAGGAGAGACTTATTTGAATAATTTTATCAAATGAGGCTGTATTCAACATTTTAGCCAGGGGTGCAGTCCTTTAAAGGATTGATGTCTCATAGTCATCTAAACAGACTTAAAGCTTACTCAGCAGAAGGGAAGACAAACCTGGTATTAGAAACATTGCCAACAAACGTAGGACTAGTGAGGATAGAATCCCAGAGGAGAATATATTACTACTTTATTAGAACTGCATTATCTCTATCTACATAATAAATATATATCCTAGTACCCGCAAATAGATGTAGCTCTCACCCTTCATCAAAGAAGCTTCTCATTGCAAGAGAGATAATCACAGAAAAACACAGCTTGTCAATACACAGACAGAAACCAGTCATAGACTGTACAGCCTACTTGATATTCCCTAAGGCTTGGAGAACATGTAGTCAGTGGAAGTAGAAGGATTCTAAAAGCCAGAGGACCAGGAAGGCTGCTATGAGATCTTGTTTCCTAGAGATGTGAACGAAGCTTTACTCATGACACTCCAACAATATGGCTACCTAAATAAGACTTGCACAAAGGCAATGCCAATAGTCATGATAAAGTGGAAGCAGGAAAGCTCAAGGTGCCCAATCCATAGACAAAGAACTAAAGGTAACTAATAAATGATGAGACTGGATAATTAGCCATGAAGTTTGAGCCCACTAATTGTTTATCCAGTCCTAAACGGTAAGCCCTAAAATCATATGCATACACTAAATAGAATACTTGGGCTTTATTTATAAAGCTTTGCCTGCATAACAATTAAAGCAAAGAGTTTGCTTTAAGTAGAAGTCATGATGGTTATGGGACGGGTTGGAGGTAGATAATGCAATGCAGGAAACTATGAATTATAATTGAGATGTTTTTTAAAAAAAATCTCACAAACCTACAACTGTGTTTGTATTTCAAGGTCCTAATTAATAAATCAGAGAGGTGCTGATTGGGCAGTTTGGGCTTCATTAGGATGCGGAGCCTGACTTCTTTCATAGAAAATAATCTGGTAGGGAATAGGTGAAAAGAGATCTTTTATTTAATAGCATCCCAACTTACATAGTCATTCCTGTAGGACCCAACCATGACAAGATCAATAGAGGCCTGAGTCTCGGTAGTTTAACCTAAGTCAATACCTTGTTTCAAAAAAGACCACAAACTGAGACTACCCAGACACCACCCAGGAACAGCGTTTCCAAAGGAAATTTCTAAGGTTCTAACCATCGTAGAGAAGATCGCCTGTCAGCGCACACACATCCCTTTCTACCAGGACACCTCTAAACAAATGTCAGGCAATCAGGGGTCCTGAACCTTAGAAATCCCTCACCCCCACCTTTGCTACTATAAAAACCCAACCCCAACTGAACTTGGGGCTCTCTAATCACTACAATATGTAAGATGTACTAGAGTCTGAGTTTGCAAACTTGTGTAAGAAAATAAAGGCTCTTTGTTTTAACATACAGAACTCAGTCTCATAGTTGGTTTTGGTGGGTAGGGAGAATCTGTGATCTGGCATAAAATTTCCTCCATCTATTTTTAATTACACAAATTAGTCCTATTTAGTGGGAGGGCTGGCTGCATAAGGCAGACATAAAACAGGAATTGAGGAATTGGGGAATAGCCTTGGAGACTCCCCTATATGAGAATCAAAATAGTTGATTCGATTATAGGGCCCATTCTGTTCTGCTACCCAATACTCTCAAAGTCTAGAACCAGTTGAAAAAAATGAAGGAATTATGTTTAGAAATCAGAGCCAAAGGGCTTGGAGATCATATGTTCAAAGACTACTAACCAGGACCTAGTATGTACCCATTCAAAGTTGGTGCTTTACAAATGACTGAAAGTCATGCATCCCCAGGCAAGTGAGCAAGGCAAGTACCACAGTAAACTTTGGGGAGATGTGCACTTCACATTTCTACAAATCTAGCGACTCGGTGTCTAGACATTTACTGTTGAAAAGACTACTTTTCTCTTTGAAATGCTTTGGTCAAAGATCACTTCATTCTTCCTGTGTTCTATTTTGAGGCTTTTAGTTCTGTTCAATTGATCTCTGCGTCTATCTTTGCACCAATACCACCTTATCTTGATTACTGTGGCTGTTAGAATAATACTTGAAATAATCACGCAGAGTAATTTCTCCAAGTTTTCCTTCCTTAAATGGGTACTCTAGATCTTAACATTTCATATAGAATTTTAGAATTCATAAATCAGTACCAGTGAAAAATTACTTTGTATTTTACTAGGATTGCTGTGAGTCATAAATTAGCTGGGAGGAAATGAACAGCTATCTTAAGTCAATGTGACAGATAATCTTCATTGTTAACTTGAATGGTTTTAGAATTGCCATGGAAACATATCAGGGTGTGTCTACAAAGGTGTTTTCAAAAAGGTTTAGCTGAGCAGGGAAGATGAAATCTAAATATGGCTAATACCATTTCTTAGGCTATAGTCCATGATTTAACAAAAAAGAGATATGGAACTGGTTATAAGTATTTATCATCCTCTGTTTTTCTGTGGAGAGCAAACCAGGAACCTACATACCTGTTACCCTGTCTTCCTGCCATAGTTGACTATAGGCCCTATTACTGTAAGCCAATGCAAATTCCTCTTTCCTTAAGTTGCCTTTGTCAGTATTTGCTCAGTCACAGTTATGGGAAAGCACACATACAAGGGAGTTGGCTTCTCTAATACAGCATGAATCTAAAATGTGCAACAGACATGTTTAGTGTGAGATGAGAACAAGATAGGGTAATGAGGAGTGAATATGATCAAAACATAGACATAGGGAGACATCACAGTAAATCCATTATTATGTTCAATCAGTGTGCGTACTCTGAAAATGTGGAGGGAACAAATGGAAGTCAACATGGTATTTCATTGTGCTCACTTAGGAAATCCTCACTTAAAAAATGAAAAAGGTAAATAATAGGCTTTAGCTGAGGGTGTGCCTTCAACCTGTAATGCCAGCATTTGTGTTGCTGAGAGAGGAGGATTTACATCTGGGGCTATATAGTGAGTTATAGGCTGTCTTGAATTACATTGTGAAACCCTGTCTTAAAATACATAAATAAGAGCACCATTTCACCATAGTATAAATACAAGTACAGGTAAATAATCAACTGACTAGTTGTGTATATATCAGGTGTATAAACCTGTCAGAAAGCAGGTTTCTAGACATGCAGAATTTGTCTTAGATAAGCACCTCAATATGCTAAAACCACAGGGTTGTCTCATATCATTACATTGTCATAGCAATTAAATGGAAACAATATGAATAAGAACTGGTAGTACTGAAAGTCATTTGCAATCATTTTAGCCAACTTTACTTTTATATCAATGTAAAAATAAATTGCCCTACTACCAAGGAATAAACATGCTTTACCCAAATCCATGATATGTATAGGTTTAAAACATCTATGTTGGGGAGGTGTGGTGATACATGCCTTTAATCCCATCATTCAGGAGGTGGAGGTAAGTGGATCTCTGTGAGTTTGAGGCCAGTCTGGTCTACAAAGTGAATTCCAGGATAACCAGGTCTGTGATACAAAACAAGAAAACAAACAAACAAACAAAAAACCAAACCAAAGCCAAAAACAGTAAAAGAAAGAAAGAATGAATGAAAGAAAGAAAAACCCAAATAACAACAACAAAAAACCACCTATTTTTCAATTTAAGAAAAGAACTGACTGGTGACACATAAGTTTTGCTGCTTTTTGGGTGAACAGGTGTCTTCATTTTAAAAATTCTCTTCATCTTTTTAAAATATAAATTTTCTTACTCTAGAGTCCAGGCAAATAAAACATACTTTGATGTGCCAAACTAGATAGAAATATGTTGAGTTCAAATGTTTAGAAGGGATTGATTGGGTAGATAATCACACTGTTTTATGACTTGCTGTAAATTCTTTGCTTGTAGAATAGCAGGACAAAGTGCTAACTCAGCGTGATTGGAGTTGGATGCTGTCACTTTGCTCCTTATTACAGAATGCGGAAGAGAGTATGGTATTAGCCCAGAGAGAACCCTAATCTGAAAACACTTCTTGCTGCCTTTTTTTTCTATCTACAGCAGTGTGCTTCTACCCAGGGCTACTTTTTCCTAATTGGAGGAACTGTCTTGGAATAGAATACAGCTTATAACTCAGTGAATAGCTCTCGACCTTTCTAAGGCTGTGATCCTTTATTACAGTTTGTAATGTTCAGGTCTTCCTTAGACATAACATTATTTCATTGCTACTCAATAACTGCAATTTTCTACTGTTATGAATCATAATATAAATATCTGATATGCCACACAGGTTGAGAAGCACTGACCCAGAGCACTGAAAGCCTGCCTGCCTCTTCTTCAACACTGGGCTCAGATACCATGCATTTGTGACAGCTTGAAATACCACTTGCCCTTCAGTTTTTACTGTCTTTAAACTCTAAGGTGTTTGATGAAACATCATTTTATTTCTCATAAACTGGTTAAATACATTAAATAGTAGGAAATATGTTCTTAAATTACCATCCTCAATGATGGCAAGAAATTTCTATATTTTCATGGTTATGTATCAGAGAAAGCTACTGGATCTGATGGTTTAATCAGACCTAAGCTAATTCAACAGAAACATGTGAGAAGAAAAACAAATGTATAAAAGTGGTAGAGTATAGTTTATATTTCCTTTCTAAATAACGTTTAAGCATTTTAGGGTTAGCATTATTAAATTAAACCAATTATTGTATTAAATTGGCCATAAGCAAATTTCTTCTATGCTAGACAACTGTTTGTAAATGAACATTGCAAAGAGAAACATTAATATTTTAATAAATTATAAACTGGATTATTTTCTAACATAGACAACACTAACTGAGTGTATATTTATCATAATATGTTTAAATAAACTCAAATTAAAATGAAGCTAATCTGGCTAGGATATTTTCAGATATACATAAGTATAAAATTGGAAGTCAACATTTAATTTTTTATCTTTGGTAATTTCATATGTGAATATAATGTATTTAGATCACATGCCTCTCCTCTAATCACATTTTTGCATCTAGATTTTAAATGGTTTTCTTTATGCTCACATAAGTTTTATAATGGTCTCTTTTTGTAGATAAATAATATTTTATTTGAAAAATAAACTATAATTCACTTAATGACTCAAATATTTTAGTATCATAAGTACCATCATCATAACCATCTTTTGTATAAAGCTATTTTTAAATTATCATTTGGTAAATATCAGATAAGCAACATTTAGAGGTTTAGTTGTGTAGTATTAGGGTTGTATTTCCATTGATTAAAGGTCAAATTTGTGAACCTTCCTCCACTGATTAAGGGACACTGGACTCTCTAATGCCTTCTCACTTTTTGCCCCTTCTGCGTATGGAAGCAACCTCCAAGTTTGGCTACATTTGTCTTTCATGTTCTGATAATCTTCCCTCATGTCCTGTAACATTCCTTAAGTAGCTGCTTTTCAATTCATGTTTTGTGCTTCTCCTGGAACGCTAAAGCAGGGATGATTTCCACTTGCATTTCCAGACTATTTTTTTAAGTTAAATAGCTTTCTACATTGTAGAGAGAGATTTTATCTCTCTACCATTTCTTGAACATGTCAGCCTAGGAAGTAATTTTTAACTAATTGTATTGCTTATATAAAAGAACATAAAGGGTAGAATTTCAATCAGCAACCAACAATTATAGGGGTGTCAACCCACCACATGACTAAATTTAAAGACGTGCCAAATACATTAAAATGCACTGAAATGAATATTACAATCCCATATGGAAAACAAATGAATAAGTGAAATTCCTGGAAACCTCAGAGGATGGCAGCCCATCATTAGCAGTCTCTGAGTCTTTGTAAAGAATGCAGGTCTTACACAAACACCACTGACCAACTTAGTTATTTTATTACTGCCAATACTGATTTTTGAGACACAAAATTCTCCATATACTATGTGGTTAATGAAGTTCAAAGGTATGGTGACTAAATTTGATATTTAACTTCTAGAACTTCACTTTAGTGAAACATTAGGACCACAACATCTGCCTTCTCATTTTACATCGAAACCTGTGTCTCACACTGCCCCTTCCACAGTGATGACTTTTTCAGAGATATTTAAAAATTCAGCTGCTCTGTGGAGCTGTGGGTTTTCTTCAATGGCATGTATTTGTTATGACCACTGACTTTCTTCTTTCTTGAACCTATAACTTACTCTATCTCCCATGAGCTCCATTTTTATTTTGCCTTTCCACTGAAATCCTGTACACTGGTCATTCCCTTATGCTGCTACTCCTTCCTTCTTCCCTCCTCTTTCTTTTTTTCTCTTTCTTTCTTTCTTTCTTTCTTTCTTTCTTTCTTTCTTTCTTTCTTTCTTTCTTTCTAAGAAAACAGCTATCTTCTTTAATTTTAAATACAAATCTCAGTTCCCACTCCCTCATCCCCTCACATTCCCTCCACACAACCTCCTACCCCACCCCCATCTAATTCTCAGAGAAGATAAGGCACGTTGGTTTGGGGAAGGTCCAAGGCTCTCCCTACTTTATCGAGGCTGAGCAAGTTATCTATCCATAGGGAATGGGTTCTTAAAAAGTCAGTATAAGCAGTAGGAATAAATCCTGGTGCCACTGCCAGTGGCCCTACAGTCTGTCCAAGTCACACAGCTGTCACCCACATTAAGAGGGTCTAGTCTGGCCCTATTTTGGTTTCTTCCCTGTGTGACTGGAGTTGATGATATCAGGTAAACTGTTTTAGTGGGTGTGCCTCTCATGACCTTGACCTCTTTGTTCATATTCTCACTCCTCCCACTCTTCAGCTGGATTTGGGGAGCTCAGCCCAGTGACTGCTGAAGGTCTCTGCCTCTGTTTCTATGAGTTGCTGGATGAAGGTTGTATGATGACATTTAAGATATTCATCAATCAGACTACAAGACAAGGCCATTTCTGGCACCCTTTCTTCTATTGCTTAGGTTCTTAGCCGGGGTCATCCTTGTGGACTCCTGGGAATTTCTCTAGTGTCAGCTTTTTGCTAGCCCTGCTGTTTTTTTAAACCATTATAAAACCTATGGGCATTTACCCATTATTCATCTCCATTCTTCTTGGCTTAAACTGTAACCTCATGAGGATGGTTGTCAAATAAATATCCACTAAAGCAAACTCTTCAGGCTATGCTTTCTGTACTTCTACTAGCTACTTCTGTAATTCCCTATAATTATCTCAGCTTTGTTCCCCCCATCCTGCCCCGGTTTTTGTGAGATAAGGATTCATCTGTAACATTGTAACCTGTCCTGGAGCTAGCTTTTGTAGACCAAACTGACCTCAAACTCAGAGATCCACCTGCCTCTGCCTCCAGAGTGCACCCCCACTGCCTGACCTTTTAGCCTTATTCTTTTTTTTTCTCATTTTTTTTTATTAAAGATTTCCATCTCCCCCCCCTTCCCCCCCCTCCCTTCCACCCATACCCCCACTCCACCCCTCTCCAAGACAAAGAGCCATCAGGGTTCCCTTCACTATGTTAAGTCCAAGATCCTCCCAGCTCCCCCTAAGTCCAGGAAGGTGAGCAACCAAACTGACAAGGCTCACAGTGAGCCCGTCCATGCTGTAGAGTTCATGTTCATTGCCGTTGTCCTTGGTTTCTCACTCCTCTTCCACCGTCAGCCACATTCAGAGAGTCCGGTTTGGTCCCCTGTTCCATCAGTCCCATTCCAACTGGACTTGGTGGTCTCCCGTTAGATCTCTCGTACCGTCTCAATGGGTAAACGCACTCCTCACGGTCCTGACTTCCTTGCTCATGATCTCCCTCCTTTTGCTCCTCATCGGGACCTTGGGAGCTCAGTCCGGTGCTCCTATGTGGGGCTCTGTCATTTTCTCCATCCAATGCCAGGTGAAGGTTCTATGGTGATATGCAAGATATTCATGAGTATGGCAATAGGATCTGGACATTTCTGGCACCCTCTCCTCAGCTGCCCAAGGACCTAGCTGGGGGCGTCTTCCTGGACACCTGGGAACCCCTCTAGAGTCAAGTCTCTGCCAACCCTAGAATGGCTCCCTTAATTAAGATATATAATTCCTTGTTCCCATATCCACTTTTCCTATATCCCAACCATCCTATTCCCCCAAGCTCTTCCCATCCTCCACTTCACACTTTTCTCTCCCCATCCCCTATCCCCCCATCCCACTCCACCCCCAATTTCCCATTTTTTGTCCGGCAATCTTGTCTACTTCCAGTATCCAGGAGGATAACTATATGTTTTTCTTTGGGTTCACCTTCTTATATAGCTTCTCTAGGATTTTTTACGAATTATAGGCTCGATGTCCTTTATTTATGGCTAGAAACCAATTATGAGTGAGTACATCCCATGTTCATCTTTTTGGGCCTGGGTTACCTCACTCAGGATGGTGTTTTCTATTTGCATCCATTTGCATGCAAAATTCAAGATGTCATTGTTTTTTTACCGCCGAGTAGTACTCTAATATGTATATATTCCACAGTTTCTTCATCCATTCTTCCACTGAAGGGCATCTAGGTTGTTTCCAGGTTCTGGCTATTACAAATAATGCTGCTATAAACATAGTTGAACAAATGCTTTTGTAATATGATTGGGCATCTCTTGGGTAAATTCCCAAGAGTGGGATTGCTGGGACCTGGGGTAGGTTGATCCCAAATTTCCTGAGAAAACTCCACACTGCTTTCCAAGGCGGTTGCACAAGTTTGCATTCCCACCAGCAATGGATGAGTGTACCCCTTACTCCACATCCTCTCCAGCAAAGGCTATCATTGGTGTTTTTGATTTTAGCCATTCTGACAGGTGTAAGATGGTATCTCAACGTTGTTTTGATTTGCATTTCCCTGATTGCTAAGGAGGGTGAGCATGCCCTTAACTGTCTTTTGGCCATTCGAACTTCTTCTGTTGAGAATTCTCTGTTCAGTTCAGTGCCCCATTTTTAATTGGGTTCATTAGCATTTTAAAGTCTAGTCTCTTGAGTTCCTTATATATTTTGGAGATCAGACCCAAAATTTCCATCTCCTCCCTTCCTACTCCCCCTTCCCTCCCCTCCCTTCCACCCATACCCCCGTCCCTCCCTCTCTAGGCCAAGGAGCCATCGGGGTTCCCTACTCTATGTTATGTCCAAGGTCCTCCCAACTCCCCCCAGGTCCAGGAAGGTGATCAACCAAGCTGACAAGGCTTCCACAGAGCCCGTCCATGCAGAAGAATCAAAGCCCAGCACCATTGTCCTTGGCTTCTCAGTCAGCCTCCACCGTCGGCCACATTCAGAGTGTCCTTATTCTTAAAGTATATTGGCATATTCCTGTAGGCAGAGGTAATTGGTTTGTTATTGGCAACCCAGATCAGAAATAATCACTTGGAAACTATATTAAATAAATTGCTGCTTGACCAATCACTTATATGTATTGCTAGCTAGCTCTTATATCTTAAATTAACTCATTTCTACTATTTTATTTTTTACTACAAGGTTCATAGGCTACCTGCAATGTTCCATCTGGTGGGTCACATCTTTCTCTTCTGGAAGCTACATGGCATCTCCCTGACTCTACCTTCTTTCTCTTAGCATTCAGTTTAGTTTTTCCACCTAGCTCTATTCTGCCTCATCACACACTAAAGCAGCTTTGTTATTCATTACCCAATAAACACAACACATATATAGAACTTCCCACACCATTTTCCATTTTCTGTTTAGATAAAAAGGAAGGTTTAAACATTAACATAGTAAAATTATATATAACAAAACAGATATCAATCAAGAATTGCAGCTACAATATTTATATCTATTTTATATTTTATCATAACTAAGGAAAACTATAATCATATCTATCTATTCTTCAACACCACTAAAGATGCCAGAAGGATATAATATTACCTAAGTTAACAGGAAATACATTGTAAGCAACTACCAAAACTCTAGAAATGATCAAATGATCAAGACATCTTTCTCCCTGGACAGTCACCCAAAGTTTTTTTTTTTTTTTTTTAACATTGGGGCATCCATCTTCAGCCTACTGGCCCATAGTATCCAGCAGACTTTTTTATTCCATGAAACAGAAAATTTCAAAGACAATTTCATCTATGTTGTCAGTTTGTCAGTTACTTTCTTTTGTGTCCTATGGAATGTTTGGCAGACTCTTTCATGAAGCAGGAAACTGAAAGGACCGTTGCACCTTTAGGCAAATTCAGCAGTCATTTTTTTCCTTTGGTTCCTGAATGTCTAGTTCATACAGCATAATATTAAGCAGTCCAGGCAAGAACAGTTTCTTGCCCAAATGGATAGTAAACTCCATAAGGAGCCTCTTAAAATACCATCATCCTCTTTAAGTAAGTTGGTGCTGCCAGGAGCATATGTGTCTCATTGTCATGAAAAGTACTAAATTCTTAAAACATTTAAATGCCATATTTTGTTAGCATTTGGAAGGTTTGAAGACTATCCATGTGAAATATATCTCTGTACATCTAGAAACCTAACACGACTACAAACTTCACTATTATAGAGGACTACCTATTAACTTGTATTTCTTAATTATTTTTAAATAACCCGCACAAACACAAACCTCAGTCAAGAGCAGAAATATATATACACATACATACATACATATATATATGTATCAATAAACTAAGATTCATACCAGTGCAAAATATTAATCTCTATTCCATATCTCCACTTATATGTAAACAATCATTTATTAACAATATTTGGGAGTTTGGGTATAGTTTAATCCAAACTGCTTCTTGCTTTTTGTTAGGTGAAGTCATCTGGATGCTGAACAGGGTAGGAGGGTTGAGTTCGTGCCAGCCCGGACATGTTTCTCTCTCGCCCGCGGCCCAAATGCTACTGCCTAGGACTCCAATTTTCTTTTCAAATCACGGTCCCTGCTGTGTTACTCTACTGGCTGCACACATTGCACGTGGCTCAGAACTGGCAGAAAACCACCAAAGACTCTCTCTGTGCATGGAATCCCTTTAGTTGTCCTTAATAGATGCTCTTATTTTGTTAAACAAAGCATATTTATCAGTATCTAAGTAGGCAACATTGCGCATAGGGCCAGTGTGGAATGCTGCCGCAGAACCAGTGAGGTAATGCCACCCATCCTGGGGATGCCATGCAGCTGCCAGGGGAGACAGATGCTGAAACTTTGCCCAGTAAGTCACAGTAATGAGGCAATACACAAATTAATAGAAATAGGTTAATTAAGTATAAGAGCTAGCTAGAATGATGCTTAAGCTATTGACCAAAGAGTATTACAAATAATATAGTTTCTGTGTGATTATTTTGGGTCTGGGTAGTCAGGAATGAATGTGCAGCCTCAACCAAGATGTTCACTAACCTCAACATTGATATTTTATGCTTTAATAGTTTTATTAAGAGTTTGTCTGTTTTCTCTTATGTGTGTAAATATTTACCTGTAGGTACATATGTATACCACATGCATGTCTGGTGCTCCTGGAGTTGAGAAGAAGATGGCAGTGGATCCCCTGGACCGGGAGCAATGGATGGCTGTGAACTGGCATATGTATTTTGGGTCCTGAATCCAAGTCTTTGGCAAGATCATCCAGTGCTCTTAGCAGCTGATCTAACTAACTCTTTAGTGTCAGCGAACACTACCTTCTTGAATAGCAATCCTTGAGTGTTTACACGTCATGTGGGTCCCTTTTTTCATGTAATAAAGTTGAATGTTTGAAGCAAGGCCACAAACTCAAAACATTTAATATGTGCCTCCTTAGAGAAAATTCCAAGGTTTCAGGAGTAAGCTGGCACTGTGGAGCTCCCACACTCTCAAACTGAAACAACAACTCTCATAGCCAAGTCTGTAAAAAGTGACCTCATTTCAAATTGGACGTGAGTGTGCAGACTAGGAATTACCTTCACACTTGTTTCTTTCAAATGGGTTCAATAAATTTATGAAGGGCAAAATTTATTACATTGTTCTATTATGAAATATTTCACAGCACTTTTGCTCTTTAAATTAGTTTCTGATTCAACTGAAAGTCGTTCATGTTTGGCTTCATTTACTAAATATTATACAACTGTATATTACTTCAGTGTTTGAAAACATAAATGCTTCCAAATACAGTTTATAATGAATATATTCTGTTGATATATAGTAAGCTATACATATACTACTATGAAGTGACTCTTTTAAAGTCATGTTAATGATATTGATATACTATCTTATCCTAATTAGAAAAAACCTCTCATTTTTCTAAAGGTCTAAATATGAAAGGTGCAGTTCGTGCAGTTATAGAAAAACATAACAGTTTCTGTTAAATCCATTCTTGTTGGTTTCTGAAACAATTTCAACTCCTCCATTACACTGACAACATCAGTATTTGTCAACATAAGGGCACATTTGAAGATGTAATAATAAAATTCAGCATACTGTAATTTGCTCCAAACCAATTGCTTTAAATAAAGAATTTTTTAATATTTTGCTAAAGGTTTACACATCCATTTATCTAGCTTTGCAAAAAATACCTTAATCCATAATTCACACTGTAGATTCTTTTGTAATCTCTTATACCTCCAAATATTTCTTGATTGATTTTATTGTTTTCTCTTTCTTTTTCTCTTTTTCCTTTTCCTCCAATGTTTTCTTGGGGGAATGGCATTTGGCTTGGATCTTCCAATGTATTTCTAGTAACCTAAATCTGTAACACCCCACCCCAATTATTTTGTTGAGTATGACATTGTTGAGTATGACAACAATGGAATTTGTCCCTTAGAGTGACTTTTTCTTATCACATGGGATTTTTATTAAGCATGCAACATTGTTTTATAGCATTTTACCAGAGAGTGTTCTGTTATCAAAAAATTGCAGCCAATTATTTCAGACTCTGTCATTGTCTTATTAACTAACTTTGTGCTCTATTATAAATTTATCACTTTTTCAAAAATATCACAACATCCTTACTGGGAGTAAATTCCGTCTAAAGAAACTAGCTACTTGTTCATTCTAGAAATTAATTTCTCGCCTGTTAAAAATTTAGAACAGGATTATAATAGCTTGGATACTTCTCCAAAATCAGTCTTTGACTGACTGTAGTTCTCTTCCTTCCTTCCTCCATATCTCCAGTTGTTTTATTTATTTGAATTTTCAACTTCTCAAAGTGAAATGTAGTCAAAGACCATCATACCTATGAATACTTTGAGCATATCTCAGAAATGAGAAATGTTTATGGCATCTAGAATTGCAAACTCTTTCCAAAATTTTCCCATGTACTTTGGCTGTGTTAATCAGAGGAATCAACCTTGTGTCTGTGATAGCTTTATAAAATGTGTTTCTTAAATAAAATGAAGATGAACACCTCTCCTTATTCCTTTTATGTTGTAAGAGCAAATATGAAAATAGCATTAATCTTGTGATAAATCTTTTTAATCCTTGAATCATTAGGCAGGTCTAATATTTGAAAGAAATCTTTACTTCTGATTAATACTTGTCAAGAATGGGCTTAAATTTTGGTAAACCTTGTTATAAATAGATGTGCTGCCACTTAGAGATTGTAGTTCCATGTTTGAGCACAACCACAATTGATTTAACATTGCCCCAAAGAGTGATAGATGAGCATTGGCTTTGACTTACAATCACTAGCTGCAACAGCTCCTAACAAAGGAAGTAGGTTGTGACAGACTACCCTGTAATATTCTAAAGCCAGACATTAGCTTCTCTCTGGCTCTTAAGGATCTTCTACTAGAATGCTGATTGTTCCAAACTGGAAGCCTGCTGCACAGCATAGTCAACTATATCAATGAGATGTGCTATAACTTTATCCACTGCAGCACACGCTGTTTTACCTTTCATATCATGATAATGCTTCTTTAAGTCTCATTAACAACCTTTTTTATATTCCAGCTTGTCTTTCACTAATTCTTTACCTCTCTCAGGAGTCATAGAATTAAAAAGTAAATTAGAGAATTTTCATGGGTGAAACCCTGGTTTAGGTGTTCCAACCTGTGGTATCTGGATCACTTGAACCTTAGATAGCTGAGAATGCAGCTCAGCAGATAATCATAAACATAAAATTGTATGCATGTTCATTGTAACTCAATTACATTGTTGTTGAGAATGAATTTTGCAGATTGGAACAACATGGTGTCGCAATGTCAAAGGTTAGCCTTGTCTTGGGGGATGTAGCTGATCTGATTTTTCTACCTTATACCAAAGCATTCTCCAGCCATTATTCATACCTTTACTGGTGCAGCACTTTGAATGATTTTGGGAACTTGTCCTTTGCATTTAAAACTTTCATTCCTGATACAAGATCTTTTAGGCTATTGGGAGTTTTGACATGCTCTCCATGTTATGCTTAATTATATTCATTTTAGGATTTAAAGTAAAAGTAAATGACTTTTCCATTCATGTTAAAATTAGAGCCAAGTATAGTGATAGTAATTGATCTAAATTCAATATATTGACTCTGAAGGAAGAGAGAAGTCCAAGGAGAGTGTAAGAGATGATGGAGCAGCTATATACAGAGCAGTGAGATCCACAGTTTTCAATTAACATTTCTACCTTGTAGGCATGTACCTTACAAACCTAGTAATCACAATACCAATAGCAAAGATTACTAATCACAAATCATGATGGATATGACAATTTTGGCAAATTTGAATAATATGAGAGGTATCCAAACGTGACACAGATAAAGAAAGTGAGGTCATGTTAGAATGTGAGTGGCGTTGAGTGGCTCAACACATACTGCACATCCTTCAATTTATGGACAAGGCACATTGATGAAAGACAGTAACTCAAGTGAACTGCATCAAAACACTGATGCCTGTAAGCTTGCGTGTGTTTCTTCTGTATATATTATATATGAAAAGCATTGTAGTTATGTACTCTTGTTTAGAACAAAAGTATTTTTTTTATTTGTTTTATAAACTTTCTATAGATTTTATAAAAATAAATGTTGCTATATGATAGCTTGCTTATATAGAACTTAAGAAAGTAAATATTAGCTAGATACTTTTTATAGTTTCGATCAGGGTGAATGTTTAATTAGTCATCATTTTATTAATGGAACAAACCCCAAAACATTTATGAATGCACACAAATGTGAGCATGTGTGCCAGTTTCACTCTGTAGACAAAAGTTTCTGTCCCTAAACTTGGTCCTGCAGTCATTCAGTCCTAACAAAACACATAGAGGCTTATATTAATTATAAACTTTTGGCTTATTAGCCTAGGCTTATTACTAACTAGCTCTTACATCTTAAATTAACCCATAATTCTTGTCTGTGTTTACTCATGTGGTTTGGTACCTGAAAAGTGAAGCATTCTCATCTTGTTTCCTCTGGGTCTGGTTGGTAATTGACTCTACCATTTCTCCTCCTGGAATTCTCTCGGTTTGGTCACCCCACTTACACTTTCTGCCTGGATACTAGCTAATCATTGTTTTATTAAAATAATACAAGTGACAAATCTTTACAGTATACAAGAACATTATCCCACAGCATTTCTTATTTTTTCTTTTTAAAACAAGAACTCCAAATCAAATATTCTTTGTCTAGCTTTTTTCTTAACCATTATCTATATCAACCCATAACAATACTCTAATGAAAGACAAACATCCATTAAGCATTTTTGGGGGACTGTGGGCATTGGTTTCTAGGCTACTTCCTGCTGATGGGGGCACTGAAATGTTATAGTAACCCAAAGAAAAAAAATTAGATTTATGGTTAAGTCCTGACTGGAATATTCTGTAAGGCTGAATCATCTTAGCCAACAATCTTGAAGCTGTTCTGGATGCAGAACTCAGAAAAAACTGAAACGGAGGTGCTCTGAAATGTGGGACCATCTAGACAGTGGTAACTGTTGGAAATTTTTTCAGGGGTTTTTCCTCAATCAAACCATGTTTTTCTTTATCAAGAATAAATTCTCTGGCTCTCATTTCCTGTGGAAACAAGAGCAAAACCTCTTCTCTAATGTAACTTATCTTTTGACTTAAATTTTTAAATCAAGACATTTTCAAAATATAAAGGTTGAACTAATCCAGGAGCATATTTTTTAAAACAAGCTATCTCTTTTAATTTTAAATATTAATCCCAGTTCCCACTCCCTCTTCTCCTCCCATCCCCTCTATCTTCACCCCACCTCCCATCACCTCCTCAGAGAGGGCAAGGCACTTCGTTCCAAGGAAGGGCCAAGGCCCTCCTGACTTAGCAAGGTATTTATCCAAAGACAATGGGTTCTAAAAAAAAAACAGTACAAGCAGCAGAAACAAATTCTGGTCCACTTCCAGTGGCCCTGCAGTCTATCCCAGCCATACAACTGTCACCCACATTAAGAGGGTCTAGCTGGATTCTTTGCAGTTCCTTCCCTGTCCGACTATGGGTAAGCTCCCATAAGCTGTTTTAGTGTGTGTGCCTATCAAGGTCTTGATCTCTTTGCTCATATTCTCACTCTTTCCACTATTCAACTTAACTTTGGGAGCTCAGCCCAGTGCTCCCCTGTGAATCTCTGCCCATCTCCATCAGTTGCTGGATAAAGGTTCTCTAATGACATTTAAGATATTCATAAATCTGACTACAAGCAAGGCCATTTTAGGTACCCTCTCCGCTATTGCTTAAGAAATTAAACGTCTTTTAGCAGTTTTTGCTCCTTTCTCAACAGTCAAACAATTCAAAGGCAACACAATAACATACAGTATCCATATTCTTTGTGCATTTTTTCATCTTTATTTTTTTATTTCGCTTTTTTTTTTTTAATTTTTGGTGTTTTGAGACAGGGTTTCTCTGTGTCACTTTGGCTATCCTGAATCTCATTCTGTAGACCCAGACTGGTCTTGAACTCACAAAGATTTTCCTCCCTCTGCCTCCCAAGTGCTGGGATTCAAGGTGTGTGCAAACATGCCTGGCTACCCTGTTTCTTTTTAAAAGGACTTTCTCTAGTCTTTTGCTTTTTTCTCCCAAGCCTACATATATTTTTAAATACACTGTAAATCTTTTAGAGTTTCTTTTTCTGTCTAGATTTGTCTTTACTGCATATCTCTATCTTTTTCTGAGCACATGAACCTTTAATCTTCTAAATGGAATGTCTAAGAATAAAACTCTGCTTTTGGAAGCTGGTTCCACCCCATTCCTTAGCATCCTGAGAATCTAGCTTTTGGGGGGAAGTATTGGCAGAGCCACGCTTATTGCCACAACTCTGCAGAGTATCTAGGTCCATGCCACCACCAAGAAACATGCCACTGGCTGCTCATGAAGAACAATTAAGTATTTGATAGCAGGGCCTCTTAAAAGAGTTGTCATGTGGATTTTGCTGCTAACACTAAGTCAAGAAACCTTAAAGGAGCCACACATTTGCTAGCTACCAAAAAACCTACTAGATTTATGATGGTTAGCAAGAAACTGCACTTGCCTCTGTTCTTGTCTGTCTAGAATCCTTTTTAAAAATTTTCTCAGACTTTTTTCTTGAAAAGCATTTGGGTGCCATTTATAGACAGAAGTTTTTATACTGCCTGGTCCTGTAGCTGTTCATTCCCAAAGAAACACACAGAGACTTATATTAATTATAAACTATTTGGTCTATTAGCTCAGGCTTATTATTAACTAGCTCTCACAACTTAAATCAATCCTTAACTCTTATCTATGTTTAGCCATGTGGCTTGGTACCATTCCTCAATGAGGCATTCTCATCCCCTTTCCTCTGTGTCTGGCTCGTGATTGACTCTCTGCTTTTCTTTATCACAGAATTATCTTAGCTTGTTCCCTGCCTATACTTCCTGCCTGCCTACTGGCAAATCAGGATTTTATTAAACTAATACAAGTGACAAATTTTACAGTGTACAGAAGTATTATCCCACAGCACTTCTCTCTCTCTCTCCTTTCTCTCTCTCTGTGTGTGTGTGTGTGTGTGAGAGAGAGAGAGAGAGAGAGAGAGAGAGAGAGAGAGAAAGAATGAAAGAATAAGAGAGATGGAGTGTGTGTATGTGTTTATGTGTGTAGGAGGGGCATTTAGGGGGTGCATTTTTCATGGTGCAAATGTGTAAGTCAGGAGACAACAGTATAATTTCTCTTCATCCACTTTGATGTGGGTTTAAGAGTGAAACACAGTTTGTCAGGTTATTGTGTGTTAAGTATCTTTATCCACTGATCCATATGCATGTTCTATTAGTTTAATTTCAGACAAATTTGATAGTTCATTGTTTGCAAATGATGAAGAATGGGGCTTAGAAAAGGGAAATAATATAAAGAAATTAAAGGAAAATTGTATCAAAACTTTATTCAAATTAGTCGTTTTATATTTATTTTTTACTTAGACTTCTTCATTAATATGTTTAAAAATATATTCTTATAAGGCATAAGTACCTCGCTAATGGTCTATTTTTGTCTGTAGAACATTATTGATTTATCCCAACCTTTTATGATTTGCATACATTTTGAAACTGTGTTTTATTCAACAACTTCAAAGGAGTTATTTAGAGATTCAGACTACACTGAAATGTGTGTAAAGAAGTATTTGCATGAAGAACAATGATCTTTACATTTTGAGCTTATTTCATTATGCTAAAATGCAGGAACCATTATTAATATAAAAGAGAAAAAGAACGTATTTCTCTGTGGCCATAATATATGAGACTATGGTCTTTTGGTGGCTAGATATGATCATATATTGTTGCAATACAATACATCGAAAAATATGAAGAAACTCATGTTAAATAAAATGGGTCAGTATAATTAAAGATAAGATTCATCAATGATGTTTTTGGCTTTTTCAACATCTGCCATGTTTTAGATATGTTGTAAATGAAATGAAAAAGGTGTTCAGGGAATCTGTATTTAAAGAATTCAGCGTGTCTGAGTACTGACCCTAATCCAGCCCACAGTATTCTGCGAACTTTATACACAGAAGTGCGGCAATGATAAATGAGGGACTTCTCAGAGTACACTTCAGTGTATGCGTGAGCTACCCTGACTTTGCAGTTCTCCCTCAGTTGTCCTTGGTAATTTTACATTCATCCTGTCGGCAACTCCTTTTTGAAGTTTCTTTTTCTTTTTGTTGATAATCTTATACCTAGCACCTTAGGTTAAATTCACTAAGAGTCAAAGAAGGTCCCATTGTATGATAAGGTCCTGTGTCTTCAGAATAATAATGATGCATCAGAATAGGCTAGGAGACAAGGTATGAAGACCTGATGTGTGAGGCTGGAATATGCTCAACAAGTATTTCCCACCAAGGGCTCAGTGCTTTGTGTTGGAAATGGTTGCTATATTAATGTTCACTCAAGTTTTAACTGATAGCAAAAAAATCATTCAAATCACATACTTGACAGTTTCAAATTTTAGAAATAATTTCATGGGCATGTTAACTAATGCTAATTTGACAAATGTAAATATGGTCAAAATGTAAAAAGTACAATGAGTAATAGAATGTGCTGGTCTTTTTCTATTTTACTACAAAATAGATATTTTGTGTTCTAAAAGATAATAATTATGTGATTTTCAACACTATAACTGTGGAATGTATGTATTTTGTTATGAATATAATGTATTTCCTATATAAAATGAATTAAAGCATGTATTTGAGTAATAATAGTACTCTACTTTTATTTTTATAGTGTTGTTTTGTATGCATTTGTCTCAACTTTATATGGAAGCTGAGGTTACTATTGTCAGTATTCTCATTACCATATTAAAATTTCTTGCATATATTTACAAAATAAATTGGAGTCACCTAATTCATCAGACCAAAATATAGCCACCCCTTTTGATTACCTCCCCTGTTTATGCTGGAAGTTGGGCTGGATCTACCTTGTGCAGATATGCAAAGCTGCTGTAAGCTCATTTGTGCAGTGGCCATGCCAGATCCAGAGACAACATTTCACAGAACTGCTCCTCACCCACTGTCTCTTCTTAAACTCTTTATAGTTCATTTCATGTTATTATGTGCCTGACTTTTATGCCTGTTTTTATGTCCATGTTCCTGCCAACTGTGTCCCGTGTACTATTTCACCTCCTGTACAAAGTGTTTCCTGAGTGCAGGGAGCCGATTTGCCGGCCACCATCACAAGATGGCGCTGAGCCCCTGCAGAGCCGAGTAAACAACTCCATATTAGGCAAGGCTCTAGACAAAACCTCCCACAGACATGACCCGTGTCCACTCTCCCTATATAAGCGGCTGCCGTTTAGTGCTCCGGGCCCTTTGCTTTCTGCTCTCCCCTTAACCAAGAGGCTCCAATAAAGCGTGATTTAAAAAAAATCCTCGACTCGGTGGTCGTTCTTCCCTGCTGGCCAGGGGGGTTGGCCGCAATTGGTGCCGGAACCCCGGGACGCCGGGACATCTTTCAGTCACCGGGCGAGGGGCCAGAGGATCCAGAACTCAACACGCGGAGCGTGACACTAAACAGGAGTTGTTTAATGCTACAAAGATAGCCCTAAATGGGACTCTGTGCTTCTCCCTTGAGGGGAAGGGATCCTGCATAAGGCTTTAACGCAAAAACTTGACCAATTGGATGGATCCCCTGATGCAGAGTAAAGTTGGGTTAGGGTCCCTGGGTGCAGTATTAGCCCAGGTGACTCAGGGGATCATCTCAGGGTCAGGAGGGCCCAGTAATGCTACATCTATCAATGCTACCACCTTGGCCATGAGAGTGGAGTCCATGGTACCGTTGGGAGGTGCATCCACCCCTAAAAATGCCACTCATTTTAGGGCGTCACCAATACCTTTATAATCAGTCTAATCAAAATTCTACTATCGGATCAGGATAGTCCTGGTATCAATGGTTGCTCTCTAATGAAGTAAAAGCCATGGCGGACATCTCAGCCCTGGCGACGCTACAATTAACTAAGACTTGGCTCCTTAATGTTTCTGGTAGCATATCAGAGTCACGGGGCTGGAGAGATGGCTCAGCCGTTAAAGGCTAGGCTCACAACCAAAAATATAAGAGTTCATAGCCATGGCTAATCAGGTACAAACGGCGACCACAATTAACGACGTGGTTTCAAAAACAGCTGATACATTAAAAACCCAAAATAAAATCAACAATCATATCCTTTCTGGCATAATAGCTGCCAATCAGAGGATAAATTATGTACAGACTCAGATGGATAAATTGACCCGTCTGGTCCAGATCGAATGTGTCTCCTATCAGAAACATGTGTACATTACTTCTCTTATCTTTAACAATTCCAGAAATGAGTCACAAAAAAATTGGGGAGTATCTGGCAAAAAACTGGTCGCGGGAAGCGGAGCTGTTTCTCCAAAATCAATTGTTCCAGATCACTATCCTAAATAATACTCGTGTCCAGCCCATCGCCCTTAAACAGTTTTCTGACTGGCTATATTCCGCTTTCTCCTTTTTTAAGGAATGGGTGGTGGTTGGGATATTTCTGGCATGCTGTCTGGGAGGATGCATGGTCTGCTTGTGGCTGATTTGCCATCTTCGAGCCCAAACAAATAGAGATAAGGTTGCTGTCCTACAGGCCTTAGCCGCTTTGGAGTGTGGTGACTCTCCCCAAATATGGTTATCGGTTCTTAAAAACCAGTAGGCATTTGTCCTACATAGCCTTTGCACCCCTGTAGGGCTTGTTCCCATTGCACCAGGGAAGATATGCTGAGACAACGCTTGAGATACTGCCTTTGCACCTCCTAGGGGTTTGTCCCATTGCATAGGAGAAGGAGTACCATGAGCCTGGGCCTCCCTTGATCGGCCCCCACATCATGAGGTGGGAGCCAGAACGGGAATAAGACCCCTTGTTGCCTACTTTGCTATAAAAACTAAAAGGGGGAACTGCAGGGAGCCGATTTGCCGGCCACAATCACAAGATGGCGCTGAGCCCCTGCAGCGCCAAGTAAACAACTCCATATTAGGCAAGGCTCTAGACAAAACCTCCCACAGACATGACCCGTGTCCACTCTCCCTATATAAGCGGCTGCCGTTTAGTGCTCCGGGCCCTTTGCTTCCTGCTCTCCCCTTAACCAAGAGGCTCCAATAAAGCGTGATTACAAGAGCTAGTTCCAGGACAGGCTCCAAAGCTACAGAGAAACCCTGTCTCAAAAAAAAAAAAAACCAAACAAACAAACAAAAAAAAATAAAGCGTGATTTAAAAAAGAAATCCTCGACTCGGTGGTCGTTCTTCCCTGCTGGCCAGGGGGGTTCGCCACACCTGAGCTTTAACAAAGTAAGGGGAGGCATTGAAAAGCAGTCCCATCTTTGAGCTGAGTATTCACATTTGCTTTACCAAGGCTTAGCTAAGCCAAATCAAACAAAAGTAATTTCTGTGTTATGACATAGACTAAGACATTTGTAAATGTAATACTTGAACTAAACGTCAGGAAGGAGAATGTAATGAGCTGTCCCTTTATTAAAAGGGTTATGTATTTCTGTGGTTTCTCTTTTTTGGTGTGTGTGTATGTGTTTATGTATGAGAGAGTGCTATGAGGCATTAAGTTCCTTCCACTCTGAATCAAAGGAAGGAGAATCCTAACACAAGCTTTAAATGTGAAAAATATAGCACCAGGGACTAATAAGAGTGCCTTGGGTTGAACCTTTTGGAGTGTAAGTACGCTCTTCCTATAATTGTCTACAAGTAGCACAATGGACTGTTCTTGAGGACGATAAAGAAAGAAGGTGTTGGATTTAGACAAAGGGCCACCTCTCTCGAGTCGATTTCTGGGAGTTTCAGATTAAATTATGATTGATATTAAGTTAACATCTATATTATTAAACATAATATCTTTATGTTTAAAGCAGCTACATACAGTTAACAGTAACATATTCTGAATGTCTTGTGTTGAATATTATTCTAGGTAAGGGTACACTAAATTATCCTTGCATATTATTGCAATTTATTGTAATGCAAATCAAAATTTTCTATAATCATTACTTAACCTTACTTTCCAAAAGATACAGTCTATAAGAGAATACTGTATTTGTCTTCTAATTTACTCTTACCATTTAAATATCATTATCAAATTCATGGAAGATGCACAATAAAGTATGAAAACAGAAGTAGATTTCATGATTTTGCTGAAATCTTTCAAAAGTATTGAGAATGCAGTTAATTAGGTAGGTAATCAGGGTAATGATTTATGAATGTAATCACAAAAGAAACTTGAAATCATATCACTTTTTAAGAAAACTTCCCTTAAAATAGATAAGATTTAAACATTTGTTTCCATTGAAGAAACCAAAAAGTTATACATCATCCCAGGACAAGGCATTTTGGATATCTAGTGTTCTACCCACTATTACTGAGGGTTAATGCCCATAGAAATCTAGGATTTATAACAATGTAGAAAATGGAATATTGCTTAGATAAATAAAAGATACATAAATATCATATGCCTAGATAGTATCAATGGAAGCCATGAGTACAGGAATTTTCCTTAAGAATGTCAAACACTGAACAAAACTTGTGTTTTTTTCAAAGATTACGTCTTGTTAAAAACAATGACAACAGCAAAAACAAATCAAGTCTTCATTGGAGAAATGAAGATGCCACACAGACTTATCTTATTTCCACTATGCACAAGGGCTCTGCATGTGATCTTTGCTCTGCAATACCTTCTTTCCTCTCAACTATATAATAATCTGATGAATCCAAGCCATTGATTCCTATAATGAGATAGGACACTATCAGTCCTTTACAGAAGAATATTGTTATCATTGAAATTTAATCACCTGGCATTTGGGTTCATATGTTATTCTTTTATGGACTTCACTTAGCTATCCTAAGGGACAGAAAAATCTTGGTTTGGAATGTACTGAAGTTCCTATGCTTGATAAAAGATACACACTACAGGCTTAAGAAAAAAATTACTGAGATAGTAGTGAAAGTAACAATGAGGTCAAGTGTGAGAATTATGCTGGTGTTAAAATCATAATTTACAATTTGCTTATGTGAAGATGCTATGCTAATCTAATTTAGTCTTTATAATTATATTGTATGGTATTGTATAATATCATATTAAATGAAAATACCAAAGCATACTGAATTATAAGAAATCATGGACAATAAATATTAAAGTCACAATCCAAATGTGGTTGCTACAGTCTAGAGCACCAGCTGTTTCTCCCTATACCATATTTTCTAATAGATTAATTTAAACAGTATCCTTAAACACATTTCTACCTGATTTAACATGAAGTTGATCTCATTGTTTTCACTTAATTTCAATATAGATTTTAAGAAAAATACACAACATAAGTGATACCATGCTTGAATCATTTCAGTCATTTCATTTTTCAAGTCAAGTAAATGTTTCTTTCAGCATCATGGTTTTGAAACTATTAGATACATTATTAGTAAAATAATGCCAATGATGTGGTTATATCTTTTTTCTGCTGCCAGCTATATAGGCTGGGTTTTCTTGAGCTTCTAACCTTCCTGCTTCAGAGTCCTGAGAACTTGGATTACAGGTGTGCATCACTCAGTCCAGTTTCCCTCTTCATTTTAGGTAACATTCCTCTAGTAACTCATATGATTAAAACAGATAGAAGGGATTTTGTTTTTCTAGCACATCCATGAGTAAACCTTCACAGAAACACTGGGTTACTGTCCTATGTTGAGCCATTGTTCAGAATCATACCCTTTATTTTTAACACCATTCTGTAGACATGCATACAATGAGGAGGAAATGAAGACCTAAATATTTACAGCTATCCAGAGACACAACATCAGGAATGGATTCCAATACAGAGTAGGAGATTTTTTTCCTGCAATCTGTTTTTGGGTTAATAATATCCAATCTGGACATGCTGGGGTGTGACAGATGTTTCATCATGAATAAGTAAATTTTAGAGTAAGAAACAACTCGGGGACAAATTCATCCCTTACATTTTATGGGCAAGAAGACAGAAACCCACATGGGAGAAGTGGGGATTTGTTCCTTGATGTTTTGTTATAATCTTTCTCCTTTCATGTGAACTAGCAAACAGTGTTGTTATTCTTGGATAACCTTCCTGACTTTAATCCTGTACATAGGATAGTCTGCATCTGGGGATTTGACATGTCCTTTACTGCTTTATTTAGAAAGCTATTAAGAATACTTTTACACTGTTGTGAGATTCTTTTTAATTGTCTTTCTATCTCTGGTTGGATAAGAAGCATTCGTTAGGAGGAGGTGAAATGACTAATTTAGTGACATTTTTAAGGACATATTTAAATTCTTTAAAAAATTTTTAATATGTATCTACAAAATTTAACTAGGTTGAAAATGATTCAAACAAAATTCTATTATGCTATAAGACATAGTTTCATTAGTGATAGTCTCTCATCCATATACTGAAAAATTGTTTTTTAAAGACAGATGTGGGGCAACAGAAAGAGGGAGAAAAACAAAGGCCAGGATAGGTGAGGCCAAGAGGCTCCCTTTAGAACTCCCAGAATACCCCAAGCCAATTCTTCCCATATGGGAACAATAAAAATGACAAAAGTTTTCCTGGAAATTATTTCCACAGGCACTAAAACTTTCACTATGGCCATGCAATCTATACACCCTCATTGAATGTTCCAAAAATTTACATGTTTTAAATCCTATATCCAGAAGCAGAATCTCTACAAGATGGGGGTAGGGGAGTTAAACTTCCCTGGTCTTTTAATTGGCTTTGCAATCATGCTTCCAAAACACTTTGTGAGATAAAATATTGAGTCATACAGAATTTTATTGGATGGTTTTAATGTAGTTACAGAGCAAATATAAAATATATTACAAAATACAGGATCCAAATAGTTAAATTACAGAACAAAGCAATTTATAAGAAGGTAGATAAATAGCATTGGAAAGACTAGGTTTGGAAAGCATTTTGAGAAGAGGTGATTAATTGTTTATAGAGATAAATTCCTGTTTTTTATGAGAGCTGTAGTTTGTTCAGAGATCTCAAGTACCCATGAGACTCCTTAAAAGAGATAAGTTAGAGACAGTTTTATGCTGAAAAAGAAATAGACAATAGTAAATCAATAAAAAAGTTTAGCTAGAAAAATGCTGAGTTATTTTAATTTAATATTCAAATAAATAGTTTGTAGTGGTAAATGTTGGATAATTTAAGTGGAAAGATTTGGTTTAATTTAGTTTTGTTTTTATTTTTATGTAAACATTAAAAGGTCAGAGTATTTAATTTAGTTCTTGGACTATCATTAAGAAATGTACTGCCAGCCGGGCGGTGGTGGCGCACGCCTTTAATCCCAGCACTCGGGAGGCAGAGGCAGGCGGATTTCTGTGAGTTCGAGACCAGCCTGGTCTACAAGAGCTAGTTCCAGGACAGGCTCCAAAGCCACAGAGAAACCCTGTCTCGAAAACAAAAAAAAACAAAACAAAAAAAAAAAAAAAAAAAAAAAAAAAAAAGAAATGTACTGCCAATCCTATTTTATATTTTTAACTAATATTGGGTCAGAACACCTAGATTCTTGCTCAATTATAATGTTGTTTAATATAGCAGGAGAATATTATTTCTCATTTGTTCATTTGTTCCATCTATTGAATAAGTAAGTTTTAGAACAAGAAGTAATCCAATGGGAAAAATTATCCCTCACATTTTACAGACAGGAGACAAACTCACGTGGGGAAGTGGCAATATTTTTTTAAAACTTAATCTTTACAGGATACTCCTTTAAGTTCTTGAGTAAATAATAGTGGAATAGATAGAAAGGTTTAACTTCACTATGCGTATGATCTAATTTAAAATATAAAATAATATTGTTTTGTACTTGTTCATTTGATTCTTTGATTAGTAACGTATGTCACAGAAGTCTATGAAATCTGGGTTCCATATGTGTCAATTCATGTCTTTGAAATTACACAATACATATATGCTTATTTGAATCTTAGGGCCTCAGTGCATGGTTTCCCTTTATCTGATAAGCTTAAGAGAGAGATATCTGACTTCTGTAGATAGATATTTCTTTTACTATGGAGCATATTCAAAGCATAAATGATTTAAAGTCTGCATTGTGAGACCAGCTCAGGGTTTTGAGCCCATTTTACAGCATAGGATCAACCAGGATATGCAAATAGATACATACACTCTTTCTCA
Source organism: Arvicola amphibius (assembly GCF_903992535.2). Lineage (NCBI taxonomy): Eukaryota > Metazoa > Chordata > Mammalia > Rodentia > Cricetidae > Arvicola > Arvicola amphibius. The sequence goes on from NC_052051.1 coordinate 74,708,819, forward strand.
TCTCTCTTGCATGCATCATCAGACCTATACTTGTTTCCTAACCACATAGTCTAAAACAGTACCTTTGAAATGATAACCTTCTTGCCCAACTACCTCTGAGAAGTAGCATCCATTGACCACATGTTGGACATACATCTCACTTATAACCAAAAGCAACCTCTTCTTGCTTGATGCAGAGAATTCATCATTTGCTGTATTTGTTCTGGCAGAACAGCTAAGCTTGGAGGGAAGAAGACAGCAGCCCATGCTGGCCCACATCCCAAAATCTTTACAGTTCCTCGTTGATGCTGAGCATTCCTGTTTCTCTTCATCCTCCTCCTTCTTCTCCCCTCCTTCCTTCTTATCTCCACCAGCACCCCCACCACCACAATTATCATTTTTTGTGGGTGTTTGATGTGTATGTGTTCATCTGTGTAGGTAAGGATATGCATGTGTGACTGCTCACATGTGGTTTTCAGAGGGCAATCTAAGATATTGACCTTGGCCTTCTAGTTTGTTTGAGACTTTTTTTTTTTTTAATTTTCGAGACAAGGTTTCTCTGTAGCTTTTGGTGCTTGTCCTTAAACTAGCTCTTGTAGACCAGGCTGGCCTCAAACTCTCAGATATCTGCCTGCCTCTGACTCCCGAGTGCTAGGATTAAAGGTTAGCATCACCACCGCCCGGCAAGACAATGCATTGTTACTCTATTTTGTGTTTTATATCAGTTGTACCAGGAATTTTCCTGCCTCCACCTCCCATTTCCCCACAGGAGCCCTGGAGATACAGAGACACATACCAGTTATATATAGATTTTAGGTCTTCAAATGCAGGCCTTAACTTCAGGTTCTGAATCATCACAGGTACAAGTTTTTACCTACAAATACTTTTTAGAGTGTTGTCTTGTTTTTTGTTTGTTTGTTTGTTTGTTTTGTTTTGTTTTGGTCTATTGGTTTGGCTTTGAAATAAATGGGGGAAAGAAGATTTGTCTATATTTTTGTATATTAATTTTCATATTTCTTGATGTGATTTATAACTAACAAAACAAAACTTTTTATATTGAACAATGAATGAACTGATTTAGGTCTTGAACTTTACATTTCAAGGTTTCTCTGAGCCTCCTTCTGATTTTTTTCTTTTATAACAAAAGTATCAAATATTTATGGGACTTTCTTCTTAAACATTCTTCTGAGTGGAGGAGCTATCCAATAGGCCAACTTTCATTGCATGCTTTACTTCTCCCAAAGGCTTTATGAAGGTGTACTATGGAACACGTTAAACGAAAACTGTGAACCTCTCACTGTACACTGAAGAATGAGGGATATTTTTTTATCTTCAAAGCACATTGGGTTAAGAAGCCAGTTACTGTGCTTTCTGCTTTAATTTCTATGCCTTCCTTTTTGCAAGAAAGATGGTTTATGCCAGTGCAAATTGCACACTCAGCTGCTTAAAACATGTTCTGTTCTCCTGCCTCCCTATCAGGGTTATCATTAACTAAAGCAGTTCAGTTATCAAATTCCATACTCAAACCCTGTAAGAACTTAGAAGTTGGTTAATTTGGAATATTTGATGAAAGTACAATATCTTAGAGATAATCATCTCATTTCAACAAAATGAGTTTTTATTTTAATGGTGTAGGATAAAACTAACACACATTTAAATGTCCTCACCTGCACCACTAATTGCATCTTAAGTTGCTTAAACAGAACCATTGAAACAACTGCCTTTGGCAAAAATATTTTACTAAAATTCCCTTTTCAACTAAGAATGTTATGATTCTAAAGCAGTCACAATTACTAAGAAAAAAGTCTTACTATTTTCTGCAAGAACATTTAAATATTAATAGAAATGTGAGAGAGAGTAATTTTATCTTTTTAAGATATTTGCAATCACATCTTTAATTGTATTTGGTTATAAAGGAGGACTTTGTTAGTGTGGGTTCTCATCACAGATGCTGGTTTTATATATGTAATTCCAGGGGGTTACCACCACAGATGCTGGTTTTATATATGTACTTCCAGTGGGTTCCCACCACAGACAGTGGTATTAGATTTGTAATTCCATTTTCATTGTCTTCTCTTCCTTCTTAATAGTGTGAAGATTCAGTATGGTCTCACCAAAGTGTGTACTTACCCAGACAATGGGGACAAAACCATATCAACTTGAATATCTTCCTGGCCATAATTGTGAGGATTGGAGAGGTTAACTCACTTTCACACTGTAATATTTTTATAGAACTAGAATCTTCTATAAGAAATTAGTATTAAAAATAATTTTCAAAACATCTTTTTACATTAGCTAATACTCAAAGCAACGGCTTCTTTAGATATAGAAGTCATTCTTCGTTGATTTTATTGTTCATTGTTGTTTTCTCCTAAATATATATAATCACAATAAAAACTGAATTCAATGAATTGCTTATTTTCATACACATTTGAAATAATGTTTTCCCAGATAATTTGATTATGGTCTATAATTAGAAATGGAAAATTTATTGTTCCAAGGGTCGTAAAATTTCCTAAATACCAACATAGTAGCCCATAGAACGGACAATGTCTCAACTTCATTGTCAAAGACTAGTCTCAATACTCAATGTACGTAGAGCCAGCAGCATAGTTCTTCAGCTTTATCCAGAAATAAGAAAATGTGAATGTGTTAATAGTCTTATGATTAACACTCAGAGAAGTGTAGATTTTAGGTTATAATAGGCATATTTGAAATACAGTATTTAGGATCAAATTCCAGGTAGAAATTTTTCTTTGAAAGTATTTTGTCACTTTGCTACTTATTGTGAGTCCAAGTTTACTGGGTTATACCATAGTCTCTGCATTTATTAGAATGAAGAAAACTTCTTTATCCTTCTTTTTATTGATATTATTGAGCTTTACATTTTTCTCTGTTCCTCTCTCTTTCTCTGCCCTCTTCTTCAACACTCTCCCATGGTCACGATGCTCCCAAGTTACTCAGGAGATCTTGTCTTTTTCTACTTCCCATGTAGATTAGATCCATGTATTTCTCCCTTAGGCTCCGCATTGCTGTCTATGTTCTCTGGGATTGTGATTTTTAAGGCTGATTTTCTTTGCTTTATGTCTAAAAGCCACTTATGAGTGGGTATTTATGATATTTGTCTTTCTGGGTCTGGGTTACCACAATATGATGTTTTCTAGATCCATCCATTTGTCTGCAAATTTTAAGATGCCATTATTATTTTTTTTTTCTGCTCTGTCCAGACTAGAGGCATTTAGGTTTTTTCCAGGTTCTGGCTATGACAAGCAATCCTGCTATGAACATAGTTGAGCATATGTCCTTGTGGTACGATTGAGCATCCTTTGGGTATATACCCAAAAATAGTAATGCTGGGTCTTGAGGAACAACAGTTGTTTCCTAATTTTCTGAGAATTGACACACTGATATCCAAAGGAGCTGTACCAGCTTGCATTCCCACCAGCAACTCATGAGTGTTCTTTTTATGCCACAAATTTCCAGCATAATTCGTCATCAGTGGTTTTGATTTTGGCCATTCTTACAGGTATAAGATGGATCCTCAGAATTGTTTTGATTTGCATTTCTCTGATGGTTAAGGAATTTGAGCATTTCCTTATGTGTCTTTCAGCCATTTTAGAGTCCTCTGTTGAGAATTCACTGTTTAGGTCTATATTCCACTTTTTATTGTATTATTTGTTCTTTTGATGACTAATTTCTTGAGTTCTTTGCATATTTTGGAGATCAGTCCTCTGACTAATGTGGGATTGTTGAAGATCTTTTGCAGTTCTGTAGGCTACCATTTTGTCTTGTTGACTATGTCCTTTGCTTTACAGAAGCTTTTCAGTTTCAGGAAGTCCCATTTATTAATTGTTGCTCTCTGTGTCTGTGCTACTGGGGTTATATTTAGGAAGTGGTCTTCTGTGCCAATGCGTTCAAGTGTACGTTCCACTTCCTCTTTTATGAGGTTCAGTGTGGCTGGCTTTATGTTGAAGTCTTGATCCATTTGGACTTGAGTTTTGTGCATGGTGATAGATATGAATCTATTTTCATTCTTCTAAATGTTGATATCCAGTTATGCCAGCACCACTTGTTAAATATGCTTTCTTTTTTCCATTTGATATTTTTTGCTTTTTTTGTCAAAAATCAAGTGTTTGTAGGTGTGTGGATTAATATCTGGGTCTCGATTCAGTTTCATTGGTCCTCTTTCTTGTTTTTATGCTAATACCAGGCTGTTTTCTGTACTGTAGCTCTGTAATAGCATTTGAAGTCAGGGATTGTGATGTCTCCAGAAGTTCCTTTATTGTACAGAATTGTTTTGGCTATATTGAGTTTTTTTCTTTTCCATATGAAGTTGAGTACTGCTATTTAGAGGTCTGGGAAATTTTTTATTGGATTTTGATGGGAATTGCATTGAATCTGTAGATTGCTTTTGGTAAGACTGCCATTTAACTATGTTAATTATCTATCCAAAAGCATGGGAGATCTTTTCACTTTTGTGTGTTCTTCAATTTTTTTCTTTAAATATTTAAAGTTCCTGTCATACAGGTCTTCCACTTGTTTGGTTAAAGTTACTCTGAGATATTTTATATTCTTTGTTGCTATTGTGAAGGGTGATATTTCTCTGATTTCCTTCTCAGCCCATTTATCATCTGTTTAAAGGATGGCTCCTTTTTTTTTAGTGAATCTTGTATTAAGCTACATTACTAAAAGTGTTTATGACTTGTAGAAGTTCCTTGGTAGAATTTTTGGGGTTGCTTATGTAAACTATCATATCAGCAAATAGTGAGAGTTTGACTTCTTCTTTTCTGATTTGTATCACCTTAATCTCATTTTGGTGTCTTAATTGCTCTGTCTAGGACCTTAAAAACTATATTGAATAGATATGAAGAGAGGGGACAACCTTGTCTTGTTCCTGATTTCAGTGGAATCACTGTGAGTTTCTCTTCATTTAGTTTGAGTGGCTGTTGGATTGCTTTATATTACCTTTATTATGTTTAGATATGTTCCTTGTATCCCTGCTCTTTCCAAGACAATTATTATGAAGGGATGTTGTATTTTATGAAAAGCTTTTTCAGCATCTAACGAGATGATCATGTGGTTTTTATTTTTAGTTTGTTTATATGGTGGGTTACATTGACAGATTATATGTTGAACCATCCTTGCATATCTGGGATGAAGCCAACTTGATCATGGTGGATGATTTTTCTGATGTGTTATTGATTTTGATTTACCAGTATTTTATCAAGTATTTTTGCATCAATATTTGTAGGAAGGAGGTAGGTTGCATTTTTTGGTTCCAGGCTGCTTAACCCCAAAATAATAACACATAAACTGTATTAATTAAATAACTGCTTGGTCCATTAGCTCTATATTTATATTGGTTAACTCTTACATATTAATTTAATCCATTTTTATTAATCTGTGTATCACCATGGGCCTGTGGCTTACTGGCTCAGGTTCCAACATCTGTCTCCAGTGGAGCTACATGGTATCTCCCTGACTCTGCCTTCTTTCTCCCAGCATTCAGTTTAGTTTTTCCCACCAGCTCTGTTCCCCTATAGTTCTACAATAGGCCCAAAGCAGTTTATTTATCAATTGTAATCACAGCATACAGAGAGAAATACCACATTACCTCCTCTTTTCTGTTTAAATAAAAAAGAAGGTTTTAACTTTAACATAGTAATATTACATAAAACAGTTATCAAGCAAGAATTACAGTTATATATTTTTTTATCTTTTATCATAACTAAGGAAAACCATATTATTACCATCTATTCTTCAACTTCATTAAAGACACCAAAAGGATATAATATTACCTAAGTAAACAAGAAGTCCATTGTAAGCAGTTTACAGACTCTAGAATTAACAGAGACAACTTACTGCCTGAATACTAGTCACCCAAAGTTCTTCTGTTCCCTTGAGACATCCAATCTTCAGCCCACAGGCCCATAGCAGCCCAGCAGACTTTTCCACAAAGCAAGAAATTTCAGTCATTTCTCTGTGGGTACTGCATGTCCAGTTCATCAAGCAGTCCATGCAAGAGCAGTTTCTTACCCAAATGGCTAACCAACTCCATGAGGAGCTTCTTCAATGCCCATCTTCCTCTTGAAGTAATTGATGCTGCCAGAGCAGATGTGTCTCATATGATGAAAAGTCCTAAGTTTTTAAACATTTAAATGCCATATTCTGTAGTCTTTGAAAGGTTTGAAGATGATCTATCTACCTGAAATTTATCTCTATATATCTAGAAAACCTAACATGACTACAAGCATGATTATTATAGGTTATTATCTATTAACCTGTATTTCTTAATTATACATTACATTTTTCAATGAGCTGCACAAACACAAAACCATAATCAAGAGCAGAAATATACATAAAACAAAATTAATCTTAAATTTGTATCAATAAATCAATAACCATACCAATGTAAATCTCTATAGCATATCTACTTTTAAATGTAAACAATATTTGGGAATATGGGCATAGTTCTCCAAACTGCTTGCTGCTGTTTATTGGGTAAAGTAATTTTCTGAGGGGTGTTCAGGGTGACCTTTTAGGGATTCTTGGTCCATCAAACTACATCAGTCTGAAAGGACCCACAGGTTCTCATCCTCTGTGGAAACAAAAGAATAAACTCTTTTCCAAAGCCACATATTCTTAGACCCAAATTCTGAAGTTAAAAAAAAAAAAAACTTTTATAATTTACATGCTGGTTTAGTTTAGTAGTCTATACAATAAAATGTCTCTCTGTACTTAGCTCCTTCACAGACAAAACATTTAAAGAAGACACAATAATATACATAATCTAGATCCTCTTTGCATATTTCATCTTTACATGTTATTTTAATCTACGACTATCTGTACTATCTCTTTAAAGACTTTGTTTTTCTTTTTTTTCCAATTTTTTCTTTTTTTTCCATTCAAAAATTTACACTTCCTCCCCTCCTCCAGCTTCCACACTGACCCTCCTCCCTCCCCCTCCCTCCTTAAGAGAGGGCAGGGAACCCTGGGAAGTCCAAGGCCTTCCCCCATACATCCAGGCCTAGGAAGTTTTGCATCCAAATAGGCTAGGGTCCCAAAAAGCCAGTACATGCAGTAGAAACAAGTCCCAGTGTTTTTATCAATGGCTTCTCAGTCACCCCCCACTGTCAGCCACATTCAGAGAGTCCAGTTTGATCACATGCTCATTCAGTCCATGTCCAGCTGGATTTGATGAGCTCCCATTAGAACCGATCCCCTGCAGTCCAGACTTCCTTGCTCTTCTTCTTCTCCCTCCTTCTGCTCTTCAACTGGACCTTGGGAGCTCAGTCCATTAAGACTTTGAGTTTTTAATAAAAAAAAAAAACTTACTTCTTTTTATAACTCCCTGTACTATTTTTCTTCTCTCTCCCAAGCCTATGTACATTTACCCAATATGGCGACCCATTTTGAGGTCTTTTATGTCTGAATCTGTCCTATTGTTTATCTGTAATTCTTTCCTGTCTTTAAGAGCTTTTAAAATGCTAAGCAGCTTGGTTGCAATGGCTCTGAATGCTGACTCTGCCTCTGTCCACTTTCAAAATGGTGGAGATACCATTCCTGCCAGCTCTGGGACTGCCAGGTAGGAACTGTGCTTAGCACTTTAACTCAGAATGAACATGCAGCACATAAACCCCTTTTATCTGAGTAATAGCTAGATAGGCCATGTAGAGCATTGCGTGATCTGGAAATATCTCTATGTATGTCTGCAAGAATCTATCATTCTCTCCTGCCTGTGCACTCCTTGCAGTCCTGATCCTGCCGTCTGCCTAGGTAGGGGGTGCTGAGCTTTGGGCATGGTCTCAGTTGCTTTCCCAAGTGGGCATACAAGTACCTGGACCTACAAACCTCATTCAAGTGTTCCATACCCGGACCTCCAGAAAGAGTCAGAGTTCACACTGGCAGCAGGGCCCAGAAAGTAGCATTTCAAAATGGAGCAACTTTTTTTCGGCTACCACTGAATCAGAAAAATCTTTCTTAAAGGAGCCATGCTTCTGCTTACTTCTAGCAAACAGACCCCACCCCATCCCCCAAGAAAATGTTGCTACCAAACCATGTTTAACTCTGTTCATTTGTATCTAGGATTCCTTTTTTAGGCCCTCTCAGGTTTTAAGTGGATTATAGTCAACCATGTTGACACCAGTTTGTAGGAAGGAGGCAATGGCTGCTTGTTGGTTTCCAGCCGCTTAGGCCAGAAATAATCACACAGAAACTGTATTAATTAGATTATTGCTTGGCCCATTAGCTCTAGCTTTATACTGGCTAACTCTTACATATTAAATGTTCATGAATAAGACTGGTGTGTTATTCTCTTTCTTTGTAATGTCTTTATGTGGTTTGGATATTAGGGTTATTTTAGCCTCATAAAAAAGATTTGGCAGACTGGAGAGATGGCTCAGAGGTTAAAAGCATTGACTGCTGTTCCAGAGGTCATGAGTTCAACTCCCAGCAACTACATGGTGGCTCACAACCATCTGCAACGAGATCTGGTGCCTTCTTCTGGCATTCAGGCAAACATGTAGACAAAACACTATATATAATAAATAAAATAAATTAAAAAAAGGGTTTGGCAATGGTTCTTCTATTTCTATTGTGTGGAACAATTGGAGAAGTATTGGTATTAGTTCTTTGAAAATCTTGTGGAATTCTGAGCTGAAACCATGCGGTTCTGGACTTTTTTTGGGGGGTTGGGAGTCTTGATCACTGTTTCTATTTCTTTAGCAGTTATAGATCTGTTTAATTTGCTTATCTGGTCTTGATTTAATTTTGGTAAGTGATATTTATCTAGAAATTTGTCCATTTCCTTTAAGTTTTCCAATTTTGAGGAGTACATATTCTCAAAATATGACATAATGATTCTCTGGATTTCCTTCATATCTGTTCTTATGTCTCACTTTTCATTTCTGATTTTGTTAGTTTGAACATTCTTTCTCTACCTTTTGGTTGGTTTGAATAAAGGTTTGTCTATTTTGTTGATTTTCTCAAGGAACCAACTCTGTCTCATTGATTCTTTGTATTAATTCTTTTTTTTTATTTTGTTGATTTCAGCTCTCAATTTAACTGTTTTCTGCAATCTAGTACTCCTGGGTGTGTTGACTGAGGTTTCTGTCCTGCCTGGTCCTGCTGTTACTCAGTCCCAAAGAACTACACAGAGCTCTATATTAATTATAATTATATTATATTAATTATAAACTGATTGACCTATTAGCTCTGGCTTCTTATTAACTTTTATTAACTTTTCGGTGAAGCAGTCACATCTCACGTTCTCTGCATCTGTGTGACTGCTATACTTCCTGCCCGGTTGCCCTGCCTATACTTCCTGCCTGACTATTGGCCTATCAGAATTTTATTAAAATACAATCTCTAGAAACTACAGGGAAACCCTGCCTCGAAAAAAACAAAACAAATAAAATACAATTGACAGGGTACAGACTATTGCCCCACAGCATGGGTGAGTTTGCTTCTTTTTGTTCTAAAGTTTTCAAACATTCTGTTAATTCAGTAGTGTGGGATTTTTTCCAGCTTCTTTATGTAGGCATTTAGCAAGATGAACTTTCCTCTTAACACTGTTTTCATAGTGTTTCATAAATTTGGGTATGCTGTGTGGTCATTTTCATTAAATTTTAGGAAGTCTTTAATTTCCCCTTTATTTCTTCCTTGACACACTGATGCTTCAGGTGAGCATTGTTTAATTTCCATGTATTTGTGGACTCTATGGAATTAGTGTTGCTGTTGAATTTGAAGTTTAAGCCATGGTGATCGGATAAGATACATGGGGTTATTCCAATTTTTATGTATCTGTTGATGTTTGTTTTGTTGCCTAGTATGTGGTCAATTTATGAGAAGGTTGCATAAGGTGCTAAGAAGAAGGTATATTATTTTATGTTTGGATGGAATGCTCCATAGATGTCTATTAAGTCCATTTGAATATCTGTCAGTTCCCCTATTTCTCTGTTAACTTTTTGTTTGACAGACCCATCCAGTAGTGAGAGTGGAGTGCTGAAGTCTGCTACTATTAGTGTGTGGGGTTTCATGTGTGATTTAAACTTTAGAAGTGTTTCTTTTACACATGAGGGTGCCCTTGTATTCAGGGCATAGATGTTCAGTATTGAGATTTCCTCTTGATGGATATTTCCTGTGACGAATATGAAATGTCCTTTGTGTCTTTTGATTGATTTTAGTTTGAAGTCTCTTTTGTTAGTTATTAGAATAGCTACACCATCTTGTTTCTTATGTATATTTGATTGGATAATTTTTTCCCAACTTTTTACTATGAGGCAATGTCTGTGTTTGAGCTTGAAGTTGTGTTTCTTGTATGCAGCAGAAGGATGGATTATGTTTTCATATACATTCTGTTAGCCTGTGTCTTTTTATAGGTGAGTTGAGTCCATTTATATTGAGATATTAATGACCAGTGACTGCTATCTCCTGTTAATTTTGTTTTCATTGTTGGTGATTTTATTTTGTGTGTTTTTTTCTTCTTTGGTATTTGCTGCTGTGAGATCATCAATTTATTGTGTTTTTGTGATGTAGCCAACATCTTTGGGTTGGAGTTTTTCTTCTAGTACTTCATGTAGGGCAGGTTTGTGGCCAGGTATTGTTTAAATCTGGTTTTCTCATGGAATATCTTGAAACTTCTGACCAGTTGATGAATATTTGAGTCAGTAAGTTCAAATCTCATCAAAATTATAAAATGGAAATACCTTCATATTTCATTACTTTTAAGATTTACAGTTTAATGTTTTATACTCTTAAACTGAGACATATAAGACAATAAATGGCAGAATGTTTCATTCTTATTTTTATATAAAATTATGATGCATATTTAAGGTGGAAAAATATTTTTGATGTCAGAATCTCAAGACTTCTATGGAAAAATTTAGAAATGAACTAAAGTAAGACAGCATCAGAGATACTTACAAAAATAAAACTAGACTAACCTATTAAGTTACCCAAGCAGCCAGTGAAATTCATGATTTCAAACACATACACAGAATCTCTTAGAAATACAGATGAACATATTAAATTTCAGACATTAAGGAGAATTGAGGCATGAAAGGATGGGGAAAAGTTTATTACTTGGTACTAAGTAATAGTCAGATGCAAAAATCAAGTTCTAGGGTGTTATTGCCAAGTGGTGACTAGAGGTGTTATATTACAAAAAGCTAGAATGAATGATTTTATAAAAATTCAGAGTAAATGAAGAATCATTAACTTGATCTATACATTATAAAGCATATAGGCATATGGTTTATACCCTAGAAACTCACAAGATACTCTATTGATATACAGCTTTTATGTTTTATGTGATATTTAAAAGGTAAGTTTAGGAGATGATAGAGAAACAGATGAGTTATTAGGAGAACTTAGTGATCTTTAATAGGACTACACTTTAGTTGCTAGCACCCTTACTCTCGCACATTCTGTTTCAGGCACTTTGAAGCTTTCTTCTGGAAGCAGTTAAACATACTTGTATTCATACTCACACTTACATACTCACACAAGATGCACACACATACATACACATACAGGCTCTCATGCAATGAATCATACATACACACACACTCACACATAATAACATTCATACTTTCACAAAGTCACACACACAAATACACTATAAATCATATGCACTTGAACAACAATAAAACTGTCATGACATTCACTTAATAGTGGAAGAACTATATTCTTTTTTTTCTCATTTTTTATTAAAAATTTCCATCTCCTCCCCTCCTCCTCCCCCTTCCCTCCCCTCCCTTCCACCCATACCCCCACTCCGCCCCTCTCCAAGACAAAGAGCCATCAGGGTTCCCTTCACTATGTTAAGTCCAAGGTCCTCCCAACTCCCCCTAAGTCCAGGAAGATGAGCAACCAAACTGACAAGGCTCACAGTGAGCCCGTCCATGCTGTAGAGTTCAAGCTCATCGCCGTTGTCCTTGGTTTCTCAGTCCTCCTCCATCATCAGCCACATTCAGAGAGTCCGGTTTGTTCCCCTGTTCCATCAGTTCCATTCCAACTGTACTCACTCATAATTGGTTTCTAGCCATAAATAAAGGACATCAAGCCTATAATTCATAAAAAATCCTAGAGAAGCTAAATAAGAACTATATTCTTAAAACAGGGGCTTGGATCTCATTTGCAAAAGGACCAATATTTTGTCATTGAACATTGTAAAAATGAAATGGAAAGATAAATATATTTGTGGAGATGCTGGTGTTCATGAACCAAAGAATAAATGCTATGTATAAGAAGAAAAGACAAATTATGAACAAAGATGATTATTAAATTTTCTTCCAGAATAGTATGCAGAAACTGAGGGTCAAAATTTATCTTTTGAATAAAGTGAAGTATGAATAATTTACATCCAGCAAAACTGTCTAAGTTTTATAATATAGCAAATAAAAGTAAATCTTCATAATGAAAAAAATATTACAGAAGAACAAATGAAAAATAAAGAATGGAAAATTGAATATATGTGAAAAGGACTCTTAATGACCATACAGTCAAATTTGAACATATTTAAAACAATAATTACAGAAATAATGTATATGTTAAAAGCAATACAGTTTAAAACTTGCAAATAATTAAATGTGAAGGAAGATGATAATTCACATAATCTTAAATAGAAAGATAAATTGATATGGTAATAATGTGATTAAACCTGTGCATATAATAAGAAGTTAAAAACAAATCCCAGCACTTGGGAGGCAGAGGCAGGTGAATCTCTGGGAGTTTGAGGCCAGCCTGGTCTACAAGAGCTAGTTCAGGACAGGCACCAAAGCTACAGAGAAACCATGTCTCTAAAAAGAGAGCAATATCATTAATTTTGATGCCAATTTATTGAAATATTTTAATAATAATTTAAACTTAAACATTTTTATAACTGTTGAAGTTACTTTCATTTTACTGAAAGTCAGAACTCTATCATATATGCTAATTATAAGTGAAATTAATTTTGATAACACATGATGATTACAATGAGCCTGTGTTTATAAAGCCATGATTCCTTGAAATTGTAGCTCAGTGGTTGGGTTCTTATTAACATGCATGAGAATCAGGTTTTCACTGAAGTCTTACAACTAAAAAATATGATCAACCAAGTATTAATATCTTTATAAATAGTGATCTTGAACACTAATCTTTAAATTTCTGTCTTTTGGATGCTGATGTGTGTGTGTGTGTGTGTGTGTGTGTGTGTGTGTGTGTGTATGTGTGTGTGTACTTATGGACATTTTGCTTTTCTTAATTTTCAGTGGCTTGATTTGGGATAATTTGATAGATTCTTTATGCTTTAGTTAATTTTAAAACTGTAAATTTAAATATAGTTAAACAGAGACCTAGAACATAAAAACATCAATAAAAGGATTATAAATGATACTCTTCTAATACTAACAAATCTGTGTCTATCTCAATTGTTATCATAGAAGCTTCTTCAGGTAGCTGAGGGGAGCAGATGCAGAGAATCAGTCAAATTTTAGAAGCAGAAAGTGCTCCAAATTGGAGATCTTCACTGGGTCCCTTCTCTAGGCGTTCATGGAACTCCATGGGAGGGGAGGAGAACATGGCCCACAGAATCCAGCAAACTTGGCTCATAGGGGCTCATGAAGACCGAAACTGCAAGCACTGTGCCTACATGGTCAACGCTAGACCCTCTGCCGTATGTTATGGTTATGTAGCTTGTTGTTTTTAATGGATCTCCTAGCAGTGGGAACAGGTATGTTTCTGACTTTCCCACCTGCCCTTGGGAACTTTTCCCTCCTACTGGGTTGCTTTACCCAGCACTGAATTGAGGGTTTGTGCCTAGTCTTACTGCATCTGATAATACTATGTTGGGTTGCTATCCCTTGGAGGTTTTGCTTTTTTCTGAAGAGAAATGGATGAGTGAATTGGGAGGAAACAGGAGGGTGTGGAATGAGTAGAGGATATATTGTATGAGAGAAGAATAAAAAAAAAACATTAGACATTTCCGTAAAGTTAAAGTTTACAACTTTAAACATCTGATTAGAAAATAAACTGTAACTGTATGCACATTTTACTATATGTAGTCTTAAGAAATATAAAATGAAATGTATCTATTGCACAGATGCTGGCAAACTGCAGTCATAAAGTGAAAGTTCCAGGCCTTGTCTATAAATACAGATATTTTGTGTAATTTACTGTAAGTTTTTGGAATGTCTCCCATATAAAGTCTACTATGTAATTCTCATTTTTTCACATCAGGCCTCTAAAAAATAGAGATACTTGAAGTCATTTATAGGTAGAGACTGTGTAGGCTGGGTTTTTAAATATACTGGTCTTTCAGTTTCCTCTTAGTCATACATTTTTGCTTTTTCAAAACGATTAAGTTAGTTTTTATGGAATTATTGAGCAGTCTTTCTAATAGTTCTTCAATTTAAATATATGTATGTATCATTTGATTACATCCAGAAAAACTTCAGTATTTACTTTTGTTATAGACAACTTACAATAAGGAAATTCATATACTTTTAAACTGTTAAAACGTGTTTGTATATATGTATATGGTATTTATGTATTGTGTATGTTTTTTGTGTATGTGTGTGTGTGTGCATGCTTCTGGTTCAACTCAAATATAACTCCACTTATTTTTAATGTTCTGGAATATAGAACAATTGATTGGGTAGTGTAACCATTAAGAATCAGAAAAATATTTTTGAAAATTGGTGAATCAATAATGTAATAGCTAAAAAATAGTAATTTCGTTTCTCTCCAGTTATTCTGTTGTAAGTTGGCCTGCATTAATCTTGAAACATTTTTCTTTCCTTTTTAAAATTAATTAATTACTTTTTAAAAAACAATCTTTTTTCATTTTATATACCAATCCCAGTACCTCTCCCTCCCCTCCTCCTGCTTCCTCCAAATTTTTCCCACCCTACCCTCTATCCACTCCTCAGAGAGGGTAAAGCATCCCATGGGGAGTCAATAAAGCCTGACACATCAATCTGAGGCAAGACCAAGGCCTGTTCTCCTATATTTAGGCTGAACAAGGTATCTCTCCAAAAAGAATGGACTCCAAATCATCAGTTCAAGTACTAGGGATAAATCCTGGTCCCATTGCCAGTGGCCCCACAAACTGCCTCAGCCACATAACTATCACTTACATTTAGAGGGCCAAGTTTGGTTTTATGCAGGCTCCCCTGCTATCAATCTGAAGTCAGTTTGCTCCCACTAGCTAAGGTCAGTTGTTTCTGTGGGCATCCCCATCATGGCCTTGATCTCTTTGCTCATATTATTGCTCCTTCTTCTCTTTGATTGGTCTCTGTAAGCTCGGCCCAGTGCTTAGCTGTGGATCTCTGCATCTGCTTCTATCATTGAACCATTCTTATAAGGTGGGAGAATGTCAACTTAATTACTTCAAGTTGCAAAGAGAATGAACTTTCAACTGTTACAGGAGAGTGTCAAAACAGGTTGACCTCTCAAGGCCAGCCCAATCTACAGGAACAAGTTCTAGGACAGGCTCCAAAGCTACAGAGAAACCCTGTCTCGAAAAATCAAACAAACACAAAACAAAAACCCCCAAACCAAAACCAACCAACCAACCAACCAACCAACCAACCAACCAACCAACCAACCAACCAAACAAAACAAGCACAAACACAAAAACCAAAAAACAAACAGGTTTACCTCAAAGTGATCTAATTTTCTGTGCTCAAACAATCCTACTGGGACATCTTCTGTCTTTCAATTTGACTTCTTCCTGTGTGATGAGTTTTTTCATTCATGCTAGTGTAATCATCCCACATCCCACTTCAGTCCCCATAGCTATAGTTTCTACATCTGGGGATTCTGTTAATAACAACAAAAATACATCCATACTGATCACACACAGGTATTGTGTCATTGTTATTTAATCACACAGTATAGCATATTAATAGAAAATTCATGTGTTAAGCATAGGTTGTATAGGTGTACATATACCTTCTAGAACAATTTGAAGTACACAGAAGATTTGCACAAGTCAATGTGTAGTAAAAGGAGTGGCAGGCCGCATCCCTGTCACCTGGCTAGCTTATGCCTGAAATAATCACACAGAGATTGTGCCTGGCCCATTAGTTGTAACCTCTTATGGCTAACTCTTACATATTTGTTTAACCCATCTCCATTAATATGTATCGCCACTTGACTGTGGCTTACCGGCATGAGTCTAACCAGCGTCGGTGTCGTAGAGGAAAGCCATGACTTCTGCCACACTTCCTTCTTTTTCCCAGAATTCTGTTCTGTCTACTCCACCCACCTAAGGGCTGGCCTATTAAAAGGCCAAGGCAGCTTCTTTATTTAACCAATGAAAGTAACACATAGACAGAAGATCCTCCTACACCAGCAATGCAAAGCTATGCCATTTTATAAAAGGAACTTGAGCATCTAGGACTTTGGTAATCTACATCAACAATGCAGTGTAAATTATACTGAACTCTCCTAGGGAATAATAACTTTTTTTTTTCAGAAAATCTGAATGAATTTTGAATAGTCTTGATTTTCTTCTAAATATTTTTGGTCATGAATAGTTATCTGGATCCACTGCTGGTCAAATCACTGATATTGTAATTACAACTAAATAGCATATCTATATCTATCTATATATATATAGATATATATATATTCATTAGAGTAAAATACTATAAAATTCAATTTTATCTTTTAAAAATGTTCTCCATTTTAGCATATATTTATTGTTTTTATTTGTATGGGTGTTCTATCTACACATGTATGTATATCATGTTTATATAATGCCCCAGAGGTCATCAGATCCCATTGGTGGTTGGGAGCTACCAGTGGGTGCTGGGAGTCGAACCTAATTCTTTTGGAAGAGAATAGCAGCCAGTGCTCTTAACTGCTAACCCATCTTTCCAGCCCTCATAAGTCAAATTCCATCAACCTGTTCTAAGGCAAGACAATTGCTCATGCTGAAAAGTGTGTATGGAATAAATGTAGAATGACTTGGCAATATGGCTGACTTTTAGTTACCATGGCAATGGGAGGTTGAGCTAATTATAGTTTACACATGCTGCCATCCCTACCCAGAAGGTATAAGCACTAGAAAATGAAAAGAAATAGTTTTGTTCAAGGGAGTTTTGCCTGAGGTAAAAGCACTCTTAAGGGTAGACCCCATACCTCGAGGTAAATCCTCAACAGAAAACAAACATAGCAGCATCTTTGGAAGTTCTTCCTCTTAAAATGTAGTGTTGTCAGGGTTTTGGTTTTCTCATCAGTCATTTGTGTAAATACTATGGGTTTTGGTTTTGTATTTTTATTGGATTCCTATGTATATAAACATGTGTGTTTCTGTTTGTCTTGCTTGGGCTTTTTCATTTGCTGTTCTCCTACAGTTTGCTTTTTTGCTCATATTCCAATCTGATAGTTTTTATTTAATACTATCTCTTAGATGCCTATTGTTTTATATTTGTTTTATAACCAGAGACAGAAAGCGGGGGATCCAGATGCTAGGGGAGAGGGTGAGGTACTGGAAGGGTCATGGGAGGGAAACTAGTTAGAATATATTGCATTAAAATATACTTTCAATAAGATGGAATAACAAATAAAATAAAATATTTATTTAAAATAAGAAAGACTGCCCCTAAACTTGTTTGTCCCTTTACACCTGTCTCTTTTTGCCCAAGCATTTTGTAGGCACCACTTCATAATGATATTTCCTGAGTCCAGTTTTGTCTCCTTTCATGTTCTTTGTCCTTCAAACTGGAAAATAATTTAAAGCTTTATTTCATTGTTCTATCTTGAGGGACTAATAAAATATTTGAAGAACTGTTTATTCAAAAATATTGAACAGTTATGCTTCATTTCATCACATTATCAAATGATAATCGACACATACATGAGACACAATAGGATAAGTTTATGCATGTCCAGTCATCCATGTAATTATCACCTAAATCAGGATAATAAATGCATCATCCGCTCCTAAAGATTCTCTGTAGCCCTCTTCATTCTCTTCCTTTTGCTTTTCCCATCAAATTCTGATCTGACTCCATCACTGTAGATTGCTTTGTACTTTTTTATTTGTATATTTTGCAATATATTTCCAATTCTTATAATTTCCCCCTAAATCATAATACATTGTATTGGAACTATTTCAGTGTGGTTAATGCATTTAATAGAGTGTTGACTTTTATGCTGCTGGGATATTTGAAAATTATAAAAATTATAAAAGCACACTGCTACAGCATATGATTTTGTTGTTTTCACTTTGTTTGTAAGACAGTGACCATCACCACTAACCAGTTCAGAATAATTCCACATCTTTAAAGAAAATGCCATATCCACCAACAGTTATTCTCATTTCTTTTCAAAGTTTTCAAGAAATATTAATTTTCTTTATATCTGTATTCATTTCTTTACTCTGAACTTTGGATAAAGGTGCATGCAATATGTGGCTCTTGATGTGTGGATTTCATTGACTGTTTTCAAGGTTCATCAATACTGTATTCCATGGCTTTGTTTATGGGTGAATAATATTGTTTTACATCTTTTATGTAGTTATCAGTCGATGGGAACTAGAGTTGTTTTTACCTGCAGGCTATTATGAATAATGCTTTTATGAACATCTCTGTACAAGTTTTTGTGTGTATATTGAAGAATGAAATTGCCTGGTCTTATGATAACTGTATTTTTGTGTTTTTGATAAACTGCCAAACTGGTTTTGGTTCAGGTGGTTGCTTTGCTTTATATTCCTACCAGCAAGATAGAAAATTACACTTATTTCACATTCTTTTCAAAACCTCCCATTGTATGCTTTGTTTTTAATTATTCCTACTTTAATAATGTGAAGTGACATACATTTGTTTATACTTGCATCTTTCTAACTACTATTGATTTTGAAAATAATTTTAGGGGCACCACACATATGGTTATTTCATTTTTATTTTAGAAGTGTAAAATGGTTTTCTTTTGTATTTTAGATGCTAGATTTTTATCAGATAATTGTTTGGAAGTATTTTCTCCCACTTTGCAGGCCGTCATTTCTCTCTCTCTTTTGTAATGTACTGTGATATAATCTGTGGAAATCCTGAAGACTATTTTGCCCATACTTTTTTTTTTAAAGCTAGTTATCGTTTTTGTTTCCTTGTAAGAGTTTTCAAACTATGTCTTTTCCAGTGGTGAGCACCAGTTCTGGGACATAACAAAGGTTGAGTCAAGTTCTGTCTTTTTTTTTTCCAGTTTATTTATTTTTTATTAAAAATTGCCATCTCCTCCCCTCCTCCTCCCCCTTCCCTCCCCTCCCCTCCACCCACACCCCCACTCCCTCCCTCTTGAGGCCAAACAGCCATCAGGGTTCTCTATACTATGTTGAGTCCAAGGTCCTCCCAACTCCCCCCAGGTCCAGGAAGGTGAGCAACCAAACTGACAAGGCTCACACAGAGCCCGTCCATGTCGTAGAGACCAAGCCCATCGCCATTGTCCTTGGCTCCTCGGTCAGCCTCCAC
Source organism: Arvicola amphibius (assembly GCF_903992535.2). Classification (NCBI taxonomy): domain Eukaryota; kingdom Metazoa; phylum Chordata; class Mammalia; order Rodentia; family Cricetidae; genus Arvicola; species Arvicola amphibius. The sequence goes on from NC_052051.1 coordinate 74,728,255, forward strand.
CATCAGCCACCCTCAGAGAGTCCGATTTGTTCGCATGTTCCATCAGTCCCATTCCAAGTGCACTTGGTGGTCTCCCATAGTTCTGTCCTGCCGTCTCAGTGGGTGAACGCATCCCTCATGGTTCTGACTTTCTTTCTCATGATCTCTCTCCATCCGCTCCTCATCAGAACTTTGGGAGCTCAGTCCGGTGCTCCAATGTGGGGCTCTGTCTCTATCTCCATCCATCGCCAGGTGAAGGTTAAGGCTCACAGTGAGCCCGTCCATGCTGTAGAGTTCACGTTCATTGCCGTTGTCCTTGGTTTCTCAGTCCTCCTCCACCGTCAGCCACATTCAGAGAGCCCGGTTTGGTCCCCTGTTCCATCAGTTCCATTCCAACTGGACTTGGTGGTCTCCCGTTAGATCACCATAGAACCTTCACCTGGCATTGGATGGAGAAAATGACAGAGCCCCACATAGGAGCACCGGACTGAGCTCCCAAGGTCCCGATGAGGAGCAAAAGGAGGGAGATCATGAGCAAGGAAGTCAGGACCGTGAGGAGTGCGTTTACCCATTGAGACGGTGGGACAGATCTAACGGAAGTTCTGTCTTTTTTTTTGTCTGTTTGTTATTATTATTATTAAAAAATTCTGCCTCCTTCCCACCTCCCATTTCCCTTCCCCTCCCTTAACTCCCCTCCCCCTCCTTTTCCAGTCCAAGGAGAAGTCAGGGTTCCCTGCCCTGCGGGAAGTCCAAGGTCCAACCCCCTCAATCCAGGTCCAGGAAGGTGCGCATCTAAACAGACTAGGCTTCCCCAAAGCCAGTACATGCGGTAGGATCAAAACCCAGTGCCATTCTTGGCTTCTCAGTCAGCCCTCATTGTCCTCCACGTTCAGAGAATCCAGTTTGATCCCATGCTTTTTCATTCCCAGTGGAGCTGGCCTTGGTGAGCTCCCATTAGACCAGCCCCACTGTCTCAGTGGGTGGGCGCACTCCTGGAGGTCCTGACTTCCTTGCTCATGTTCTCCCTCCTCCAGCTCCTCATTTGGGCCTTGGGAGCTCAGTCGTGCACTCCAATGTGGGGCTCTGTCTCTATCTCCATCCATCGACAGATGAAGCTTCTATGGTAATATGCAAGATATTCATCAGTATGGCTATAGGAAAGGGCCATTTCAGGCTCCCTCTCCTCAGCTGCCCAAGGAACTAGCTGGGGACATCTCCATGGATACCTGGGACCCCCTCTAGAGTGAAGTCTCTTGCTAACCCTAAAATGGCTCCCTTAATTAAGATATCTTCTTCCCTGCACCCCTATCTACCCTTCCTCCATCCCAACCATCCCATCCCCTAGGGTCTCCCCATCCTCCCCTCCTCACTTTTCTCTCCACATCTCCCCATCACCCCTTACCGCCACCCCACCCCCACCCCCAAGATTCCAATTTTTGCCTGGCAATCTAGTCTACTTCCAATATCTAGGAGGATAACTATATGTTTTCCTTTGGGTTCACCTTCTTATTTAGCTTCTCTAGGATCAGGAATTATAGGCTCACTGACCTTTGTTTATGTCTGGGTTGTTGAGAAGTTATGCCTGTTAAGTCTTACTAACACGACCATCAATATATGAGCTGAACACTAAGGGCACCAGTGAGCATGGCAAAATACACACACACACACACACACACACACACACACACACACACACACACACACACACACACAAACCCTATGAGGCCTTAACCCTACACAGAGAACTAAAAGGAAAAGTTAAGAGATGGGGACGAGCACAGCAATTGGTTTCCAATGCCAAATAGTCATCTCTGAAAGCATACCTGTAAGAAATAGTATATGGAGTCAACAGATAGTATTCCATCTAGGGGTTACAGAAAACATTGGGAACACTACTAAGCAAATGATTTGCTTTCAGTGAATTAAATAGTATTTTACGTTAAGGAAACAATACATCTTTCATTGGCATTAAGTAAAGAATATGTTGGAAGAATATGATTCCACTTTCATTACATTTAAAATTTTATTTTTATTATAAGTTCATGTTTTGATTTCTGAGTATAATATCTTGAAAAAATGGTGTTTTTGAAGCTTGTTTGTGGTTATGATCCTTACCTTGTCCAAGGATCACAAGTTAAGCATTATAGTCTTTGTCTGATGGGCAAAAAGAGTCGCTTAGGAACTGTAATTAATCAAAGTTTCAGATATAATGAGTTGTATTGCATATCCTTATCTCATATATCAAAATACAGTGAAGATTTAGATACACTAACTTTTATTATGACCATGTTTTGTTTGGGAGAATGTTATAGGGGCTTGCTGCAAGAAGGAAAATCTGAGGTTTTATGCATCTTCTCAACTCTTTTGCTTTGGAAGTTTTAAATAAATCATGATGATTAAGTTCATGAGAGCTGGTGAGGACTGGGCAGAAAATTCGCGGGTGTGACAAACATCTGAGTCAACGTCTTCCAGGGGTGAGGTGCCAAACGTACACCTGGCTGTGCATAGAAGCTGCTTTGTCTGCCAAAATCAATGCTATGAAATGAGTGGAAGAAGGGATAGCAATTCAAAACCTGAGCACTACTGAACACCATGAGAAGAGGGACCCAAGAAGGACAAAGCCGAGGCTGGAGCTATAGGTTGCAGCAAATGTGTTTAAAAGTTGCAAGAAAATAGATTTTTAAACTATTTATTGGAGGTCTCTATTAATGGTAGAACTTATTCAAATTATAAATATTTGAGTTTCTCATGGTAACATGGCATTTTATGAGTTTTGAATAATATTAGTGTGAGAAATAATGTCAAAAACAGTTGGTCTTACATTTGAACATTCATGGGCACTAGCCCATGTATCTCTGTACATGACTGTAAACATGTTTTCCTAGAATCCATGGTGCTGACTAAACATTGACTTCTATGGACTTTCTAATAAACTACAAGAATAAATGTATTATAATCAAGCACATGTTCTGCTATAAGAGTCTAATACTATATAGGACACAGTGTTGAACTCAGCAAAGAAGGAATAGCTAAGGAAACTTTGCAAAGGAGAATAATATGGTGTAGAGAAGAATTTCATGAGCTGCATAGGGAGAGAGCACAGGGATGCACACTAAAGTAACTATTTAGAATAGTTCACTTATGGGGTAAACTTCATTGTTTTTTAAAAAAAAACTTCATTATATTCTAATTGTGTATCTGTATGGCCTAAAAAGTGTCAAGTTGCTAGAGGTTTCATTATGTAACTGTATTTTAGCCACTCCATAATATTATGGTACTTAGTACACAAACTGATATTAAGCAACTCTGTTAAGTTACATTATATTGTATTGTGTTATAATTTATTATGATGATAATTCCATCTTTACTTTAATAAGCTTGCTATTGTAGATTTTCACTGACCAGTTAATTTTGGCAAGAAACACTATCCATTCATTTTTTTTAAGTTCCTGGGCTTGAAGGCGTGTGGCATGCTGACTGCAGAGGCCTAGGGCATGGGAACAGCAAGGGCAGCTGTGGAAGACAAAGCCAGAGGCAGGAGTCAGAAGCCTGAGGGGCGGAGGCATCCGAAACATTATCAATTCTTCTCATAGTCTTGTGTTCCCCCATGTACTGAAAAAAAAAATCTGCTAATCTTTATCATTATGTAATGAGTATACATTACGAATTTATTATTATAAGCCTCTGAATTTTAGGGCTTTACAAGTAAAGGAATTTTTTGGCAGTAAAGAATATTGTGCCAGGGGTTAATGAAATAATCATGATTTTTTGAAAGTATTCTAAACTATTTCCATGTCTTAAAATAAAGAGCATTGTGTGAATTTAAGTGTTTAGAGCAACCTAAAGCACACATGTCTCTCTCTCTCTCTCTCTCTCTCTCTCTCTCTCTCTCTCTCTTTCTGTGTGTGTGTGTGTGTGTGTATACATATGGGTAGGAAGGTGGTTCACTGGTACAAAGCCTGTTGTTGCTCTTCCAGAGGATGTGTTCAGATCCCAGCACACACATCTGGCAATTCACAATTTGCAAATTCAGCTCCAAAGTACCGAATGTTCCCTTATGGTTCTGCAGGCATTCCACTTACATGTATAAACTTACACAGAGACTAACACACACATATAATCAAAACTTTAAAAGAAATTAAAAACTTATGAAAGTGAAAATACAAAGTAGAATGAATTCTTGTTTTTAAGTCTCACAGAATAAAGTTTTCAAAAGAAATATAATGGGAATGTGGAAATTAGATTTAATTTAATCTAGAAAATTTGAGTTAGAAAAATATATGCATAAAAATGATTGTGGAATCACATTACATGAAATTTGCTAATAAAAGACTTAGTGGATTGTAGTCAGAAGTCTAATTCAAGATAATTTCACTGGCTACATTCTTCATCACAGTCCCCTTATTCGTAACATCACCACTATTTCTGCCCTCTTTTATTCTCCTTAGCATATAGCAGTACTCAACAAATTTTGCATGATTCTTATGCATCTTGCTTATTTAGTCTCTTCATAAGAACGTGATTTACAGGATGTAGTTTGATCACTTTTGCTTGTATTAATTTTATCACCTAAAAGAACAACTTGGCAACTCATCCACACTACCTGAGAAAAGAAATTGTTAGAAAACAAATGAACCAATATCTTGATGCCCCCTGCCCCGAAGAGTACAAAGTAGTTTACTAGCGAATGTACTTGGTGCTTTTAACTAAATTAGAATTAATTATTCTATAAACAAAAACAAAAAAATCAATTTTGCTGCAGCAGAAACTGAACAATTCTTAATGCCCACAGAACACTTTTCCTTTGTTTTTCCTCTTTGCATGTTTCTGATAGTTGTTTTCTTTTGTGTGTGTGCCTATGTGTGTGTGTGTGTGTGTGTGTGTGTGTGTGCGTGTGCGTGTGTGTGTGTGTGTGAGTGTGTATTCAGATCTGCTGTAATGGTTTACTGTGCTTTTCTGCACTGGGCATGCTTCCCCTTATGTAAGAAAGATGATTATTAACAGCTTCAGAAAACAGATTATTTCTTAGCAACTTTGGGTGGGAGAGTTTCATCTTGCAGATAATTTACATAATTCCTTAGAATATCGTATTTTTCTCACTTGTTTACCCATTTTAAGGATTACTAACGTGGATAGGGAGGGCTGGGACACAAGAACTAGAGGAAAATTATATAAAAGGTATGTTTAATAGCATAAAGATTGATCCTAGGCTGGGGATATGGCTTAGTAAGAGTACTGCCTTATAAGCAGGGAACCTGAGTTCAAACTCCCATCACTTATGCAAAGTGTCTGACAAGGTTATGCACACCTTTAACTCCAGATTTGGTGGACAAGAGAACAGATACATGCAGATTCTCAGCACTCATGGCTCAGCCTAAACAGGAGTTTCTGGTACAAGCAAAGTCCCTGTTTCAAAGCAGCAGTGAAGAAGGTAAGAGAGAAACACATCTGATGTGCTTCTCTGGTCTTCACTTGTACTTACATGAGAGGTATACACCGACAAACTAATATACATGGACACACGGACAGACAGACGACAGACAGAGACATACACAGTGAATATCCTTGTCGCAAGCAAAAAAAGGAGAAGGTGCTCCAAGTAAAAAGAAACGGAACAAGAGTCATGTTTGACATGTGATGTGGGAGAGTCTTCTGTTTGTGTTGATTTCATTCGTTAATAAAGAAACTACCTTGGCCCATTTAATAGGCCAGCCCTTAGGTGGGTGGAGTAGACAGAACAAGAAGAAGAAAGTGAGGTAGATGGCTCAGACAGATGCCATACCTCTCCTCTCTGAGCCAGACGTGATGAAGCTCCGGCACAAGATGGACGTATGCTAGCATCTTCCCAGTAAGGCACCATTTTGTGGTGCTACAGAGATTATTAGATATGTGTTAAAGCAAGAGATGTGAGAATTAGCTAATAAGAGGCTGGAACTAATGGGCCAGGCAGTGTTTAAAAGAATAAAATTTGTGTGTTGTTATTTTGGGTCATAAGCTGGGAGCTGGGCGGTGGGATGCAGCCCACAGCCCCACACTACAGACATGTACTAGTTGCTCAAAACCATAGGTTATGTAAACTTCTGTATCCTATTTCATGGCTAACTATTATTTCATAAATAATTTGACCCTCACTGTAATTTGCTGTATCTCCTCAAGCTTTGTTAGGGCCTGAAAATCTATTGACTGATAAACACTTGTTAAGCTTAGATACAAAGAAAGTTTTCTAAAAGGAGGAAAAATAAACAAAGCAAAGTATAGTATCATTTAGTGCCGTGTTCCTCTTCTCATGTTAAACCCATAATAGATGCTTGTGAGCAGGGTAGAAGACATTGATCTGCATTAGTTATTCAGTAATTGCCATTAGTTTCTTCAAAAGAGAAGATTTCCATGGCTGCATTCTACTGACAAGTGATACTTTTCTCTGTTTCTCAAGTTGTTCTTCACACTTAGTATCTCATTGCTCAAGAATTCAGGGTTCTTTGCTGTGGAAACAGAACTGAATTAAACACTGCTGTCTAGCACCAAGATCATGTAAAAGTTGAATTACTCTTGGCCCAAGTCCTTTCCCTGAGGAAATCAATTTGGATTCTGAGGTCATTTGAAAGTTCTACCTGGCTGGTTCCACAACAAGGGTGTGTACAATAGATAGCTTTGTCAACAATTTTTAACACAAATTAACTGTGTAAAAGTAGCAGGCCTGTGTCCTACGCTGAGTACACCCATGCTCTGAGCTCCGGCATTCCCCAGACTCATGCTAATGATGTGGCTGGACTGCACTCAGTTATTGCTGGAAATATAAATACTTCAGAAGCATTTGATAGCTTAATTGTAATAACTCTTAAACACCTGTTCTCCTAACCTGGGATCAAGGCTGAGAAGACCCTACAGGTTCTGGGTTTTTCCTATTTTTTTTTTTTTTTTTTTACAGTTACAGAAAGAGAGCTCTGTAAATAAGAAATGACTCAAGTACCTTTCGGAAGTTAGAATGGGGACTCATCCTGCTGCTACAGCACGGGGCTAGCTGACATGAATACATCATAAGGAAGTGGCTGTAATGGAGTAAAATAGATACTTGTGACTAATTTATTGGATGGGAGAACAGAAAGAGATTTGTCTTCTCTTTATGCCCCAATTATGAATGAATGCATAACTTTGTTGATTGACTCATTGAATTGGAGGATGGATTATGGAAAGTCTATGTTGTTCAGGCTGTATTCATGGAGGCTGTGCATAGCATACCTGACAAATGGGTATAAAAGAACTTAGCTACCTGAGAGTCAAGCGTGACAGGGAGGACCAGAGATAGCACACTGGACCAAGCATAAAGGGCAGCTACAAATACAACCTATCCTCTTGGGAGATAAAGCTGTTTGCTTTAGTTGTTCCCGTACTAGTAGGGAAATTAGGAAAGTGCTAAAAAAATAAAAGAATCTGGATCTTTCAATACAGAACTGTCATGCCACCATTAGACATTTCCTGAATTCTCACAAAACTGCCTTACTGTGCTGAATCATTTGACTAACATGTAGTATGGTCTAATATAAGACTCAGTAGCTGCCTCTGGTGCCACACACACATTTAATCCCAGCACTGGGTAAGAAGAGACAGGCAGATCTCTGTGAGTTCGAGGCCAGCCTGATCTAGAGTTCCAGTCCAGCCAGAACTACCCTGCATCAAACAAGAAGAACTCACAAAAACTCAGTGAAAATAAAATGTGTGGCTTAAAGTAAAGACTGAATGTCTGCCTAAAAGTAAAATCTGTAATATTGGTTATAGATGTTTTCAGTAATGATTAGTTTTAATTCGTTTAAAGTAATGTCCTTGCATTACTGATATTATTAATCTTTACAACATACATGTACATGTAAAAATTATTTACAATCCATGACCTGAATTAGAAGTCCTTTCTATTTAGAGTAAAGCACAGAGAACACAGTTTAGATTTAATGTGTTTTTTATTTTTCTTTTATGCCATTATTAAATTCAGCTGAAAAGTAAGAGCTAAAGCCATTTCCGTTACTGTAATGCTTTTCAGCAACCTCGTTTCTACACTGAAACACATTTTTGGACTGAGATACAGCTCGAAAAGCACACATACAAACATAACAGGAGTTTACTTTGATATAAAATGAGAAGTACATATTTAAGGATCTGCTGTACATTCTGGAATCTTTCCCAAGGTAAATATGCATTACAGTCATGTAGAGAATTTAGAATTGATTGCACTGGGTTGTTTATAATCCAAGGGCTCAGTCATATTTACAAATTTGGACTCGACACTTAGAGATGGATCAGCAGTATGTGAGTTATGTGAATGATTATCGCATCAAGCTTAATTAAGCATTTTATTAACTTTTTGCTTGCCTCTGCTTTCTTCTACATGATTTATTTCAGGAAACAGAAAACTTTATCCTGGAATAATTGTAATAATTGTTTAAATATACATGTATATTATATGTATATGTGAGTGCATGCATATAGGTGTGGGGTGGAGAGAGAGGCATAAGAGATATGCCTTATTCATATTTTGAATATAAATCTACATATTTAAAATCTTTCTATACAGTTCTCCAAACATTAAAAAGATAATGCTAACTTCTATTCCTGGACACAGGGAAAATCTTTTATATTCTTTTCTACAGCAGTGAAGAAACACTTTATTGGCATTTGTTAAGAGTACCACAAACTTTACTTGCACCCAGACTCACAGAACGGCCCACAGTGTACCAGGGTTTCTACTTCTTCTACTGTTTCACAGCTTAGATCCCACTCTTCCTCATTTGCATCTTTTACACAAGGTCCCAAAATTAATCTGGTGGAAACAATGTAAATATGTAAATGTTATCAGACTGCAAGACCTGTGGGTCCTCTCTCCTGTTATAGCCTTTTCACAGGAGGGAAGACTCGCCACAGGCTGAGAGGGAAGTGGCATCAAGAAGCTGGAAAGTTATTCCTGACAAAGTGAAAAGATAACGTGTCCCTGTGTCTCTTTCCCGTACCCCTTTCTCCTTTTGCTCCTTCCATTCTCGCTTTCGTTCTATATTTATCTAGCTAATTAATTTTGAGGAAGGATCTTATTATTTAGTGCATTAACTCCTATCTTGCTTCATTCTGCTGAAGGCTGGGGTTATAGCCACGGGCCTACTTTATTTTTATCTTGTACATTGTTTGTGAAGAATAAAATCAATACTTTTTTTCCTCCAGTTTATTTACTAATGATTTCTTTAAAATATTTTCTTTACTTAGCTGAGCTGATCCAGACAAAAACTTTTTATTTTTATTTTATTTTTTTTTGAGAGATAGCCTCAATGGATCTAAATATCTGTAATTCGTCATTTTGTTTTCATCCGCAGATGCTCAGAGATGAAAAAACAACACCATATTATCTCCACATTCTGTGTTAAATTCTAGTTTTAGTATAATTCTGAATACATATGTATATGAGCAGGTAAAATTTTATAGTAACTTCCAGTGCATTTTAAATTTAATTATATCTATGTTAGGCAATGTGAAAGGCATTTAGATATGCTTTGTCCTCAATCTTTTGAATATCCCTACAGAGTGCACATGTGCAGTAGTTTGGAGATCAGAAAGCTGAAGTCTAGAAGGGCAAAGCACATTTTCAAGGTTATGCCTTAGACCCTCTCTGTCTCAAAATCAATACCCAAAGGACTCAGACTCAAGGCAATGTGGCTGTCAGTTTGATGTGACCTTGGCTTTGGTTTTATAATTTGGGTATGTGCTCCATTCTTGAAAGCAAAATAAAACGAAGTATTTCACTTGGTGACATGAGTACCTGATCCCTAATCAACAATGCACACGGCCTTTTATAAACCTGATCTATTCCCCAGAATTTTTCTTTCTCATGCATTTACTCAGAGATGCCCAACTTGTCCACTTTTCTTATTGCTTTAGATCTTTTGAAGGTTATTGGTACCAAGGCACCTGAATATCTATTGTTTCATATTCTCTGTTTCAATAAATTTAGCTTGTTGCTTATTGTTCCTCATAGAGTTTTGTAGTATCATAGAATTCCCAAAAGCCTAACTATACCAACATAAATCAAGAGTGTAGATGTTTCTTATAAAGGAAAACAAGTGAAGTCAATAAGAGTTATTGGAACAACAGAAAAAACAAATAAGCAAAAATAAAGCCCATTGCATTTCCTCCACTCCTACACACACACACACACACACATACACACACACACTAAATAGCATCAAAATTGTTTTTGAAAAAAAAGCTTTGTGTTATGCTTTAGATTACTAGAAACAATTACTAAAAACAGTGCTTTTAGTTTTCTTAGTTTCCTTGGAAAGTATAAAATTCAGTGTCTTATTAGGTGACTTGGATTTTAATTTAAATTTTAGTACTTTAATCACTAATAACAGAGAGATTAATTGTAACAGAGTTAGTGTATATGTGATACGTTTAATACATATTAACCACTCAATAATTTTATGGCTTTTAATAGTGAATCAGGGGAGGGTATGTGTGAGACAGGTCACATGTGTAAAATGCCTGTAAGATAAAAGAGACTTGAATAGATGTCTATAATAAAGTATGGTTTATAAAACTTCTTTATGTATTTAAATGTAAGGACATTTTGTGAATGGAGCCAATGAGACCAAATTCTTCTTCATCATGTAAGCTATTTTCTAATGGTTTTAAATCAAGCTTTCTTCTATATTGCAGTTCCATATTGATTCCTTCCTGCCACCATGTTTCTGGAGAATTCTCTGCTAGGCAAACAGAACACAACAACTAGATTCATCATAATAACTTTTTGAGGAAATCCTTATTGCCTGTGAACATCTAAGAAGGGGGCTGAGTTTGGAGTTGTTAATGTCAATAGCACACAGTTAGAAAGTGACTTTGGATTGATTTATTTGGGCTCAAACCTTGGATTACTGACAGTAGACTCTATTATGTGAGAGCTCTTCTGGCGAGTCAAACCTGCCTAAGTAGTTGCTCATTAATAAAATTGATACACATAAAATCACTGTGAGACAAACTATTCTAAAGCACAGTGATTTTGCTAAAAGTTCAACATATTGATTCTGCTATAACATTCTCATTGACAACAATTAATGCCTTTATTATTGGTGTAAGTCTATCAGAACACATTTCTAGAATTCAGCTGTTTGATTTGAGGTCCATAAGCAAGTAAAGGGATTGAATACTAGATAATTAAAACTTTTGCTTTAATAACATTCCAAGTAAATAAAAAGAAAGCTAGCTTAAAATACCGACACTAAACAATTGCATAATAGAATGAAGAAACAAAATGTAATAAATATAAACATTAAATTAGTTTTGGAAAATCATAAATTATAGTTTTGTGGCAAAGTGGTCTCTCCAGCTCACAAATAGGGGTTAATACAGTATGTATTGCAAATCAGTGTCTTTTAGGTAATCCAAATGCTCATGTATAAGAATATATCTCATTATTTAAGTTTAAATGTACCCTGTTCTGATAGTAGGTATGTAGATGCAGATCTATGCATACATTTCCATACTAGCTTTCTGTGTTAAAATCCATTCCTACCCTAGGTTTACAGTGAGGCACTAGCATTGATTAATTATTTATATGGAGATAATTCATTCATTCTGGGGAGTCTTCATCTATGATCAAGAGCAACAATCATAATTATGCAAGCAGCTTTGAAAAACCAATGTGTTGCAATTAGGAACTGACATAAGATAAAAGGAGCCTTAATACTTGTAATTGGAAGAAATGGAGATATCAGATGTTTCATTGCAGAATTCAACCCAATCTAATTATTGGCAGCATGTATTACACCTACAACTCATTGCAAGAAATTTGGAAAGCTTCTCAAAGTATATTTGTTAATTACTTGGCTTTTATGGGATGAATTTTAGGTTGGAAAAGCAGATGCCATTTTCTCCAGTTATGGTTAATCTACCCCAATGGGTATATAATGGGTATAGTACAAATGACTCATCTGAGCCTGGTTTGGATCATATAACTGGTTATTACTAGGGAAATTATCATGGTAGATAAAGAGTCTAGTTTATCAAATGGTTATACCTATCCATCCTAAACAATACCTTTATATCTCCTGTCAGTATTCTTTAAGACTGAATATTAACCCAGATCTTCTTGCTGTTTTAACACCACCATTTTTTAAGTGAACCGAGTAACTAGCCATGATGATTTATAGTTTCACTTACCGTGGTCTTTTTAATGCTGCCTTACCTTTAGAGACACTGTTGCTAAAAGTAAATCCAATGTGTGTGCAACTATAAAAATACTTAAAATTATTTGGTTTTATATATTTCATGTACAATATCTCATTTGATATTTACCACTCTAAGCAATGAATATTTTATTAAACTACATCAACATAAAGAAATTGAAGATTATTGTTTTGGAGAGATGGCTCAGAGGCTAGGAGTGCTGGTTGCTTCTTCAGAGGACGCATGTTTGAATCCTGGCATCCACTTGGAAACCCACAACCACCTGCAACTAATGTTGCAGGGAATCAGACATCATCTTCTAGCCTCTGAAGGCACCAACTTAACATGTGGTACACAGATAGGCATGCAGCCAAAACACTAGGCACAACCATTTCCTAGGGGAACAGTAAAAGTCATGAGTCGAGCATAGCTTCTTGACAAAGTTCCAGCAAAGACGAGCCACATGTTATGATGGCCTTTCTGTTGGAATCTCTGTGTGTTACACGCTTGGGGGCTATTAGCACAATGATTCACCCATGTCTTTTCTGAGAAAATCGCTTCTGTACCCTCTAAAGAAGTTCTAAATGGACTACCACTGCTTTCGTGGAGGTAACTTTAGTTGACTATATTTGGCAGTCTTCTCTATATGCCTTGGAGATTGTTATCTGTTGGGAGCAGTGAACCCCCAGATACTGAATTTTTGGTAAACAACTTGTAATGCTTGCAGCTGCTCTGAGCACGAGACCCTCGGGAGTTCCTGTTGGCAGGGGAATGATTTCTGGTGCGTTTGGCTGGGGCGTGGCTATCCTTATATAAGCTACCCCTGAACATAATAAAAGGGGCATTCTTGGGGCATTCCTGCTTCAAGCATGACCAGTGTCTCTGTCTATGTGTCTTTGTGTCTTTAAATCTCCAGGCCCTTGCCCGGCTCGCGAATGGTAGTGCAGGCGCCGAAATATAGGAGTAGTACTGTAATGTCATGTACTACAGGCAGGCAATACAGTTATCTGCTCCTATGCAAACTCGAGAACAAATATGGTCACAGTCTACAATTCCAAGTATGAAATATACTAAACACTATATAGCAGAGAACTAATACTGTTAAGTGTAGGTTTAGCTAAACTCTATGATCCTGATATATGCACATATGTGTGTGTTCATATACATGTTACATACAAGTAGTACATATTAAGTAATTACTTAGATTTTGGCTTCTGATTTTCAAAAACGTGTTTGTTTTATTTTTGATATTTTGCATGTTGTTATGAGACAGGACATTTGTTTTCCCTCCTAGAGATTGACAGTACTTGTTGCTCTTATTACCATGTATATTGATTACTTTGTTTAAAGGATAACTGTCTATGAATCTTTTTCAATTATCACATGAGAGTAGAACACTTAGATAATTTTTCAGGAGATAGAATAAAACACCTTACCTTGCACTTTTCTTCAAAAATGTAGTTTCAGCAGAATATTTTATTTATGGATGAACAAAATCTTTGTCCTTCAGGATTTCCTGGGATTGGAATCCATGTTCTGGCGTCTTCACAGGTCATGTTTCTGTGCACCAGGTTGGTTGTTCTGTTGTTACCTTCACTTGATTTTCACTTATTAGAACAGCAGTTCTCAACTGGTAGTCATGACCCTATTGGGTGTCAAATTATCCTTTCACATGGGTCATCTAAGACCACTGGAAAGCACAGATATTTACATTAATATTTCTAAGAGTCACAAAATTACTGTTATAAGTAGAAACATGATGTGGAATTTCATTCTGTATGCTGTGATTACCATTAATGAATAAAGTAACTGCTTAGGACCTATAGCAGGGCAGAACTTAGGTAGGAGGGGAAGATGATTATTCAGACACAATCATAATTTATTTTTAAAACATATCTTCCTTTTGAATAATTCAATGATAGATGACTTTAGGAAATAATTGAACTTAATTAGGTGGTAATTATTGATTTGATATTTGTCTTAAAATACTGTATTTTGAAAACTCTTTTCTCACCTGAGATTGTGGAGAGAGGAATGAAGTTAATGAAACAACTCAGAAAGTAATGCCCCTGCTTTCCCATGTACAATCTATACAATGGTGTTTTAAAAATCTTTCTGCCTAGAAATGTTGTTTTTCCATTTCAAAACATAATTAACCATGTGCCTGTTACGTCTTTGAACTCATCATAGATGACATTATGGCAGCTCTTTGCTATGGTATACTATCAGCATTTCTCAGTCTCGAGTCTTTGTTCAACGCTTTTTCTCAAAGCACATTTAATTCATTGGCTTTATTGTAATGGTACAAGTCTGTGGCCAGGTAGCTCAAAATGTGCTGTCTTCATGTCAAAGTCAGATACTTTGATGAAAATAGTTCGGCAATGTTCACAAGTCCATAAATTGCAGAGGGCTGGATTTTCTGGCCATTTCTGCTGATCTCCACCCTGGACTTACTTTAAGATTTTTCTTTAATACCGAGTGAAGTGAATTGCTATTCCTAGCTCAAATTCTTCAATCTAAGACTTTAAACCTCAAATTACTAGATGTGAGTATGAAGAAAAATATGTAAACATTCTTTTTAAACGTGTGCTAATTTCATTCCCCCCACATTTGATAAAGACAATAACTCACTAAAACATTGGCTGGGATTGCTTTTGCAAATAAATGGCTAAATAAATGTGGAGAAACTTAAAGCAACAACCTTAGGCAATTTAGTATAATGAATATGATCTTACCAGTAGATTATTCATTTTTTTTCGTTTTTTAAATTTTTTTTTTTGGTTTTTCGAGACAGGGTTTCTCTGTAGCTTTTTAAAAGCCTGTCCTGGAACTAGCTCTTGTAGACCAGGCTGGCCTCAAACTCACAGAGATCTGCCTGCCTCTGCCTCCCGAGTGCTGGATTACCACCACCGCCCGGCATAGATTATTCATTTCTATTTATATGTTTGAGTGTTCTGTCTGCATTGCGTGTATGTGTCCCACATACATACAGTGTCCATGGTGGCCAGAGGAGGACAGCACAGCTTTTGGAATTGGAGATAAAGGATTAAGGACTGATTTGGGCTGCCCTTTGGTTTCTGGAGAAGGAATGCAGAGTCTCTGCAAGAGGATCAAGTGCTCTTAACTGCTGAACGATCTCTTTTGCCCTTTTTCATACATAAGTAACATTTTGGTTGTCAGTCTGTTTGACTTTGATTGTTAATTTTCAATTCTCCAAAGAATATCATTTTTTTAGAAAAAATTGAATGAATGACTACTATGCACGGAATCCTTGATAAAGAACTGAAGTGCTTCTTTTGTTGTTACTTGTGCTGTAGATAGCTGACACAAAAGGAGAAGCATTTGAAAATACTAATGAAATGGTGATTGATCTTATTGAAACTGATAGGATTGGTTTGATGCAGTTTTCTTCTCCAAGGTCAGTGGCTTAGGCAATAATTTGCCAAACTGGAATAATGTAATACTGCAGAGAAAGAGTTTCACAGGACATTTTCTTTTGCTTATGAAATAACTCATGAATAAGAACACACATGCATACACAAACACAGTTAATGTTTTTTATTAGAATTCCAAGAAATATGCTTATAGCTATACTAGAAAACGATGTGAAGGCAATAGGTAAAAAAGATAGAATCTTTTGATATGACTGCTATAGCAAAGAATTTGATGAAAAGCAAAGCCTGTGTCATATCAACATAAGAAGAATCTTTTTAAAATTATGTGTATGATGAAAAATTTTTACAAAAACAAAGATAGTATCTCTTGAATTATTTAAGAAAAGCTTACCATAGGTAGTTTAAGAACACATCACAGGTCACCAAATGTAAAATGCTTTATAGTCTATTTGGGGAATCTTGCCAGAATTCGTCTAAACTGGTCTCTGTATATCTATTATTACAAATTTAGACTTCCATTCGAGAAACTTTGTGTGTGTGTGTGTGTGTGTGTCTGTGTCTGAATCTCTCTCCCTCCCTCCCTCTCTCTCTCTCTCTCTCTCTCTCTCTCTCTCTCTCTCTCTCTCTCTCCCTCTCTCTCTCTCTCTCTCTCTCAGTGTGTGTGTGTGTGTGTGTGTGTGTGTGTGTGTATACAGGAACATATACCTATATACCTAGGTTAGTGCCTGTGAAAGTCAGAAGACAGCATTAGGATGTCATTCTCAAATAGTTTCCATCTTACTTTTGTTTTATGAAAAGAAAAACCTAATTTTTTTCTTTTTTTTTTTTTTTTGGTTTTTCGAGACAGGGTTTCTCTGCAGCTTTTTTTAGAGCCTATCCTGGAACTAGCTCTTGTAGACCAGGATGGCCTCGAACTCACAGAGATCCACCTGCTTCTGCCTCCCGAGTGCTGGGATTAAAGGCGTGTGCCACCACCGCCCGGCTTTTTTTTTTTTTTTTTGGTAAAACCTAATTTTTATTCAAGTGTTTACTTCATCAAGTTGAATGTGATTATTAAAAAAAAAATCCAGATTTGCTAAAGAGAATACTTAATTTTCACTGTTTCTGTAGTTTAAATGTACAACTATATTTCTAGATTTTAATTTTCAGAGCAAATGTCTTCTTAGTGGTTACTACACAGCTAAAGCTGGTTCAGAATAACATCAATGGCACTGTTGTTTTCCAAGTTCATGTAAGCTGAAATTATGTAGAAGATTTTATTTCTAGATCAATTATCTGACTAAATATATATTAAAAAGATACAACTGCTTCAGTACTAGGAAAGTTAAAGAAAATATAATATTTCAATTAGAACATAGAAAATGTGCTAATTAACCAGCGCATCTGACAAGACTGTTTCTTACAAGAACACTATGATGAGATAAAAACTGAGGGACACACTTTGTTTTATTTTGTTTTAAAACAAACCATTTCTTTGACAAAACAGCAATTTTTTTTAAGAGAAACAACCGAGAATGCCCATCCCCATAAAGCTATCTGCCTCTTTGCTTTAGATTCCCTATAAATTATCCTGGGCTTATTGCTTTGATTAGATTTAGTGATATATGATTATATTTAGTCTACCTTACCTTTTAAGACCAAATCTTTCAGTATACTGAACCTTGAGCTCTCAGTTTTGGCAAGGATGGTGGTTTAGTAAGCTCAGGAATTCTACTTGTGTGTGCCCTGCTACACTAGGATACAGATGCTTGAGGACACAGCATGTTTGTAAGTTACCAGCTAGGGATCCAGATGCAGGTCCTCTTGCTTGTACGTAAGCACTTTACCCAACTAAGCCATCTCACTGCCCCATCAAATACCACATATTTAAGTGGCTTAGGAGATGGCTCAGCAGCAATGTATTTTAGGACTGGAGTTTGGAACCTCACAATTCACAGAGATATCAGGTGGACCTACATGCCTGCTGGTTAATCCCAGCACCTTGGCGGCAGAAATAGAATCTCAAGAGTGGCTGAGTAGACAGAATAGACAAATAAGTACCTCCATTCAGCAGGAAGCAGTTTGGAGAGAAATAACTGTGCCCATATTCCCAAATATTGCTTATAAATGTTCTTTTACATTTAAAGGGGGATATGATATAGGTATGAATAATTTGCATTGGTATAAATCTTGACTTATTGATACAAGTTTAAGGTCAATTTTGTTATATGTATATGTATTTCTGCTCTTGATTAAGGTATTGTGATTATGTAGTTCATTTAAAAATGTAATGGAAAATTAGGAAATATAGGTTGTTAATGGATAATCATTGATAATAGTCAAGCTTCTAGTCATGTTAGTTAGATTTTCTAGATATATAGAGATATATTTCAGTTAAATAGACATTTTTCATATCTTTCAAAGACTACAGCATACGGCATTTTAAATGCTTTAATAATTTAGGTTTTTTCATGACAATGAGACACGTCTGCTCCTGGCAGCACCAATCTACTTCAAGAGGAAGATGGGCATTGAAGAGGCTCCTTATAAAGTTTGATAGCAATTTGGGCAAGAAACTGTTCTTTCCTGGACTGATGCATCAACTGGACATGAAGAACCTGCAGAGAGAGGACTGCTGAACTTGCCTAAAGGTGAGATGGTCTTTCAGGGTTCCTGATTCATGAAAGAGTCTGCGAAACATTCTGCAGGACACAGTAGATACTGACTGAACTGCCTTTGAAATTTCCTGCTTCATGGAAATATCTGCTTGAAACTATGGGCCTATAGGACAAAGATGGATGCCCCAATGGTACAGAGGAACTTTGGGTGACTGTCCAGGCAGCAAGATGTCTCTGTGATTTCTAGGGTTTTGTAAGTTGCTTACTTCTCACTTGCTTAGGTAATATTATATCCTTCTGAAGTCTTTGATGGAGTTTAAGAACATATAGATAGTTATAGTTTTCCTTTGTTATGATAAAAGATAAAATAGATATAAATATTGTAACTGTAATTCTTACTTGATAACTGTTTTGTTATATGTAATTTTGTTATGTTAAAGTTAAAGCCTTTCTTTTTTGTTTAAACAGAAAAGGGTGAAATGATGGAGGACTCTCATTGGTTAATAAAGAAACTACCTTGGAGGACTCTCATTGGTTAATAAAGAAACTACCTTGGCTTTTTGATAGGGCAGGATTTAATAGGTGGGAGTAGACAGAACAGAATGCTGGGAAGAAAGGAAGTTAGTCTATTGTAATGCCTCTCCTCTCTGGGTTAGTTGCCATGAAGCCAGCCACCAGGTCAGACATGCTGAATCGTTCTCAGTAAGCCACCACCTTGTGGTGCTACACACACTACTAAATATAGATTAAAGCAAGATGTGAGAATTAGCTAATAAGAGGCTGAAACTAATGGGCCAGGCAGTGTTTAAATGTATACAGTTTGTGTGTTGTTATTTCGGGGCATAATCCATGTGGGATCCATGCGGGATGAAAAGCAGTCTGCCGTTCCCATTACTACACTATATATCTAGGAATCGATGTTCTAATATTTATTTATTTATTTATTTATTTATTGACTAAGTTAAATCAAAAGCATTGACATTTAAATTAATTAAATAATACCATAATTCTCAAATAATTTTCATAAATTCTCTTTGCATTCCTTTCTTTTTGAGTTTGTTTTTTATTTTACATTTTGTTTGTCCCTAGCTAGTGTTATTGGGAAGAAAACACAATAGGAATTATTCTAATGTCCAATGAGAAACTTGAGCAGGAGGACTGTAGCATTTGATCCCTGCAGCACAAATGGCCCAGATAGGCAAGGGGTGTCAGTCCTTGCTGACTCTTTTTGGAAAGAGAAGCAAAGAGTAACAGAAAGGGGATTTTTTCTTTTTCCACCTCACTGCCATTTTTATTATTAGTTGTACTCTTTGGAAAGCAGAGAGCCTTACCTTTGGAAAGTACAACTCTCTTGTCTTTTCTTTCATTTCTTGTCTTTTACTTTAATTCTTTTCTCTGTCTAGATGACATAAGGCTCCCTCCTGTGACTATTACAGACTCATCAGTATGAATGAGTCCCCAGACAATGTCTAGTTAGACCCACTGAATAGGAATCTAAGGAAAAAGAGATGATCTTTCAAGCTCTCTTTCTATCCTACTACCTTTTAAAATAAGTGTTCAAAAACATAGAATAGAGCAATAGTAATTGAGAAGTGACATCAGATCTGTCTGGTTTTAGGAAATTGTTAGAAGTTATATTGGACTAGGTGCCTTAAACTAAAATGTTAGCTATTTTGAAAGCTAGATGTCTGAGACCATGATTTTCGCATAGCCAGTTTCTGTGAGGCTTTTTTTTTTACTAGATTCCCCCTAACCCATGACTCCCTAGTTCTCTGTCTCTTGATATAAGAAGGTAATAAGCTCCTCTCGTTCTGCAGTCATTAAAACACTTATCAGACATCCAACTTAAGTTCATTCCCTCTCAAAAACCCCATCACTAAATGCTTAATGCTGAGAATTAAATTTTGAAACATGCTGGATGGGTGAGGGATGGGGGCTGGAGTGTGCCCCTGAGCCTAGGGCACATAAATCTGGAAGCAACACAGCTGTTTTTCTACAACACTATCACTAAACAGGGATTAGGTACATTTAAAATGGCCACAGATTCCTTGGCATTGCTTCTAAGGTTTGTTTTTAAATTTATTATATTATAGTGGTATTTTATTTGTATTTTGATCAATAAATCTTTTTATGGTTTTTTATATTTAAAATTTCAATCTCCTCCTCTTCCTCCTACCACCCTTCCCTCCCCTCCCCTCCCCTCCCCTCCACCCATACCCCCCCTCATCCAGGCCAAGGAGCCATCGGGTTCCCTACTCTATGTTAAGACCAAACCTCCTCCTGGCGATAGATGAAGAAAATGACTGAGCCCACATTGGAGCACCGGACTGAGCTCTCAAGGTCCTGAGGAGGAGCAGAAGGAGGGAGAAATGAGAAAGAAAGTCAGGACCTGAGGGGTGTGTTCACACCATGGAGATGGTGGACAGAACTAATGGAGATCACCAACTCCAGTTGGAATGGGACTTATGGAACATGAGACCAAACTGGACTCTCTGAATGTGGCCGATGGTGGAGGCTGACAGAGAAGCCAAGGACAATGGGCGCTGGGCTATACGATTCTTCTGCATGGACAGGCTCTGTGGGAGCCTTGTCGCTTGGCTGATCACCTTCCTGGACCTTGGGGGGAGTTGGGAGGACCTTTGCTTCTAAGGTTTAATTCTTTTCAAATCTCCTAAAGTTGGGAGCCAGAGGTAAGAATATCAATGGGAAATGAATAGTGAGTTTGAAGCAGGTTGAAGGTATATTAAACCTTATCATAAAACAAAACAATAAAACCAAATAAAAAGACTCCCCTAGTATCTAAACTGGTTTTGTATTTTGCTGTAAAACCAGAGAATGAGCAGAAAAGCTAAGTCCTAGTGAAAACCAAGTAGTTCTATTTAGCCCAGGCTAAATTTACATCTAACTTTCCATCATTCTTCTTTATCTAAACTATTCTGGAATTACAAATTTTATGCTGATCCTAGAGTGCTCTAAAGCAGGTTTTAGGGACCATATTTGTTGTTCTTTTCTTGGAATTCTGCTGCAGTAGCAAGCAAATCCAGACAGAACTGTGAGAGTTGGGTAATTTAGGGTCACATCTCGTACTAACCTGAAAAACATCACATGAGACCATCTTGCCCATTCCATCCCAAGTGAATCACCAGATAAATAGTTGTGGAACTCACTCAAGAGCAGACAACAATTAAAACTAAATTTTTGTCTCCAAAGAAGAGTGAGCTGCCGGCGGTGGTGGCGCACGCTTTAATCCCAGCACTCGGGAGGCAGAGGCAGGCGGGGATCTCTGAGTTCGAGGCCAGCCTGGTCTACAAGAGCTAGTTCCAGGACAGGCTCTAGAACTACAGGGAAACCCTTGTCTCGAAAAAACCAAAAAAAAAAAAAAAAAAAAAAAAAAGAAGAGTGAGCTTTAAATAGTAAACTCAAAGATACTTGGTTCTCTATCAGTGAGCCATGAAGACAGGTAGGCTTTAACCTATTGTACTTGGTGTTAAGAGCAGAAGAGCAGAAGGCAATGTAACATCTCCAGGTAGGAACCATGTATAATCATGTCTGCTAATAGATACCATCACAACAGTTGTTCTCTGTCTGACATTGGAAAATGATAAAGCTAATTCAAAGGAGGGAAGAGCCTGGAATCCCAGACACTACAGATGTATACCCGGCTTCAGATATCTCTTAAAGTCAGGATATGCGACCAAATCGGACTCTCTGAAAGTGGCTGATGGTGGAGGCTGACCGAGGAGCCAAGGACAATGGCGATGGGCTTGGTCTCTAACGACATGGACGGGCTTCTGTGTGAGCCTTGTCAGTTTGGTGGCTCACCTTCTTGACCTGGAGGGAGTTGGGAGGACCTTGGACTCACATAGTGTAGAGAACCCTGATGGCTCTTTGGCCTGGAGAGGGAGGGAGTGGGGGTATGGGTGGAGGGGAGGGGAGGGAGGGGGAGGAGGAGGGGGAGGAGATTGGCAATTTTAATAAAAAATAAATAAACTGGAAACAAAAAAAAAAAACAAAAAAAAAGTCAGGGCAGTTTCTTCTCAAGGTAAGGTTTAATTTACTTTAATTAATTTAATTAAATTCAGACCCATGCGAGTTTTGTAGAATAGATCCTAAAATCTATTCTAAGACTCATTTTCTTTATTACACCAAAGTTGAAAAGTTCAAAGAATGATTTTCTGTTTTGCTTTCACTCACATTTAAATTGTGAATAGGGCTTGCCTGGGAGACCATGACTAGTGACTGGACAGAGGCAAACTCATAACAGCCTGTAGATTTCTTGCCTACTGCAGTGGGTTAACATGCTCTGTGCCTTGAATCTAAATATCGAGTCTGAAATCACACACACTGCTAACGCTTAGTGACTAAGCTAACATTCTGTAGGAGACTTTGCCAGCCACTTGTCAGTGTTTCAGGCTGATAATGCTAATGTAATAAAGAGAAACAGATCTCCACTCACTGATATTCTGGTAAAATCCAACTTTGGCATGTTACCGCCTGTGTTACTTTTAGAGTAATAATTTCTGTCTAGGACTCCCTTTTCCCAGTTATTTGGCATTAGTGAAAATACAATAACAAGCACATAAAAGAATAAGTGAGATAGAATGTGAACTACTTCACACATTAACAAAAATAACAAATTCATAAATACTAAACAAAATAACAAATGACTTCCTGAGTGCCACACTGATTTAACATTTTACCTGAATTTGTCAACAAGGAAATAGGCTTTTTTTTTAGATAGGTTCTGATGCCATAGCCCATTCTTGAACCCATAATGTAGCTAGGATGACACTGAACTCATAGTAATCCTCCTACCTTAGCTTCTTCTGTACTGGGTTCCTAAGTAATAATTTCAACCACATGAGGCATTCTCTTACCAAATGTAGGATTTTGAAAAAGAACTAACATGAGTATAAACACATGCATTTATGTATACACACATATAATTACATATATAGAGAGACGTATGTATTATTTGTATCCTATGTCTAAAATCAAAATATAGTGCCTTGTGCAATATCTATCCATTGGGAAAGGCCTGTCTGTGTGAGTATGTTAGTCCCTTGAATTTAAAGCTGTTCCACAATTCTCAGCCATATGGTAAGAGAGAAAAATAATGTGCCCAACTGGTTGGTGGAAATTGTAGATGTGACTAAAATATTCATGTTTGATAGCAAGTGGCTTTGCCTAACTTGTTTTCTTGTGCAGAGATTATCAGCACCTTTCTTTGGGCTGATCCGTTTGACCCAATACTAAATACAGTTTGACTGTTGTTCCATGTTGAGCCTGCATGGGATTAAAAGAAGAAAAGAAACCAGGGACAGGAGTGAGCTGAGCTCAGGTTCCCAGATGCAGTGAGCTCTAACTATACTCATGGGAGTGACAAGGCAGACTCTTGGTGGTCACTTTTTCTCAGTATCTCAGTCACACAATTGAGAACCTGCAGATTTTTCAATTTAACATACAAAATGGGCCTCAGTTGTGCAACAGGGAGGAGGTGGGACAGCTATCTGGGGAAGCTTCCATCTTCAAGTCCATTTGACTTAGTTTAAAGAAAATTGTACCTTGTTTCCTAGGAAAAGTATTTTTTTTTTTTTTTTGGTTTTTTGAGACAGGGTTTCTCTGTGGCTTTAGAGCCTGTCCTGGAACTAGCTCTTGTAGACCAAGCTGGTCTCGAACTCACAGAGATCCGCCTGCCTCTGCCTCCCGAGTGCTGGGATTAAAGGCGTGCGCCACCACCGCCCGGCTGGAAAAGTATTTTTTTTATTTCTCCTTCCACCTTTCCTTTCAGGCATATCTTCTTGACTTGATATTATGAGGTCTGTGATTCTTTCATTAGTTTTCCACCTTTTGTCCTGTGGTCCCTTGTGTGGGATAAATGCATTAGAGATAGGCTCAGAGGCAGCAAAAAGCATAGATGCTGCATAGAAGCCAGAAAATTCAGTTGTTTTCCCTTGGAATAATTAATTGTATGAAGAGCAAGCTCAAGTTTGAATTCTACTCTTCCCTCCCTGTATCTTCAGTCTCTCTGTAGTTTGTCAGTTTGGGCTTAAATTATGTGTCTTATCTGTCCTTATTGTGCATATGTCCATGTGCATCCATGACTATGCGTGCCCCTCTGTAAAAAAATGGCCTTCCTGCTTTGTGTTTATGGACTAGCACAGAGAGCATTACTTAGGCAAGAGGAACGAGGACTACGTTAATTTTGCACAGAAAAGAAGTTAAACAAAAATTTTTTCACGGATTATGCTATTACTCCAACTGACCCCAAACACTCAGTACTGCAAAAATACTTTATTAAACAAACCTCTATGCTGTTTTCACATTTATGGCTTGTATTTGTCATATAAGGCCACTTTTGATGTGATCTCTGTATTCAGTCCTATAGTTATAGTGACACAGTACATGCACACATCTTGCCTTCTGAGTCAGGGACATGAAAGAATACATTATTTAAGAATTACGACTATTCATTACTTTGAGTAGTAAAGCATATTATTACATGGGAAGCCTAAAGCTGTTAAGATAGTTTGTTATATTGTTCTTTTAATGGCTGGTTAAACAAACAGGCTAAGTGCCCAGCAGGATAACAGGTTATGTCTTAGATGACCTCGAGATATATTATTAACTCAGCTGTAGGTCCAGCAAAAGTTCCAGTCTATTAGAAAGGAAATACTTTCATAAAATTACATCACCACAGATATTATTTTCAAAGCACACTTCTATTAATACAAAAAGAAAAACAAAGACTACATTTCCATGTTGGTTACTTGAGGGAGCCTCAAAAAAGGCACCCAGAAAACAAAACTTTCCAACTGGGTGTAAAATTGATATCACATTAAAACTAGATAATGGTTTATAAATGCCCACAAGAAGATTCTATGTCCATAGTCTAACATAATATACTATACTGCCTTTCACCAAGGTTGTTCAACCACTTCAGGGAGAATAGTCTCCCTATCTGGAAAATTTTTGAGAGCCCCATGGAGAAGCAAGTGAGCCAAAATACAACTTGCTACATTATAACCATTTTACAAGTGCAAATAACCTAAAAAAATTACTATTCTTAATTCTATAGCACAACCATGTGTTAAATTTTAGCTGGAAATCAAACTAATTTTAGTCATTAAATGATTTTCCAAACAGTCGATGTAAAGAGTGACATGTCACAGTCAATTGCTACCATCTTGCTTAGACTCTTAAACTTCCAAACTCCAAGGCTCCCTACAATAAATGAATTGGAACCTCTTAATCAGTGACATTTCATAATGTTACAAACTGGTTCTTTTTTCACATTAATTCAATCATAAAATAATTGTCTTCCTCCCATGATATCTAGTAGTATGTTGTTAATGTTGAATGGAAGGCAACATTGAAACAACTGAAATATATCACAAATGTCAATTAATAGAATCCAAATTGTGATCCATGGATTCTGCTTAAGCTTTCTGGCTTTTGTTTGTTCACTCACCACAGGGAGTTCATTCACCGTGAAATCAACAGTGTTCCACCTTATTAAATGACACTGAGACAGCTATGGATATGGAATGTCACATTAACTCTATATGTGACTAAACTCACACAATCTCACAATTTTCTTTGAAGTTTTCTTACAATCCCAGTCTGAATTAATTTGGACAATCATCTGAAGTGATCATTTTAATGCTTATTTTCTTCGTATCATGAATGTAAAAGCATTCTGTGATATGTTTTCAAACTAAAATTTAGACCTCAAGATAGTTTAGATAAATAAATTAATTTTATGTTTTCATTAATGCAAGTGGAAAGAGAAAAAATAAAAATCAAGGTTTCTGCTGTTAAATTCTAGTCTTAACTATGTATTATTTATCAGGGAATATTGTCTTTACTGAATCACTTGTTAAACAATCATAAACTAATGATGTAAAGTATTTTGAGGATAAATCTGAAATTCAAGGAGATAGTCTATCTTTGAGTATATTTAGAGGTAGAAGGTAAAATGCAACAATTATCACTTACTAAGTTTTTTACATATCCACCTGCCACTGACATTCGTCAGCACCTTTTACATCTATTATATGAACAAATTTTCAGAAGCAGAAAGGGTGTATGGATGTTTGCTGAAATCAACATGAGAGCTTTCCCTTGGGATCATATCTTCTTACTATTCTAATGAATGAAAAGTAATAGGAGAGGAAAAGGAAACAAAGATGTTATAATGGATAACTCTGGTCCTAATATCTAATGTGGATGAAGGAAAATGTCATTTTGGGGGCTGAAGATGTAGATTTAAATGGTTAGGAGAACATAGTTTTTTTTTTGAGAGGGTCTGAGTTTGATATCCAGAACCCACATCAGGCAGCTCACTACCTCCTGCATTTCTAGCTACAAGGGATCTGAAGAAGTCTTCCTGCTTCTGTGGGTACCTGCACTTATATGCTCATACCTGTACACAGAAACACACACCAAAAATAAAAAATACAAAATTGAAAATTTAAAATAAAAATATAATTTGATTAACAAACACGCTAAAAGCATCATGATATAATCTTCAGTACACCAGACCATCTTGAGCAGAGATATATTTATATTGTGTGTGTTAACTTCATTATTTTCAAACTTCTTCAAAACTTTTATAAGAAAAACACATTAGTTAAACAAAACATACTTCCATAATAATAATGAGCTGCTAGAATGATTCTTAAGAACTGGAAGTGTTATTAACTATATTTGGTTCCTTAAGTGACTGGACAGTCAGCCTGGTGGTAAAGAGCTCTTGCTGCTCTTGGAGGTGATCTGTGCTCTGTTCCCAGTACATGGGGGTAGCTCAAAATTATCTGTGACTCTCATTCCAGGGGATCCCACTTCCTTTTCTGAACTCCAAGACACTGAGTACACATAGGTAAATTACATATGTGCAGACAAAATATATCAAAACTTCAGATAATTATAATCTTTAAAAAAATTAAAAATGCTACTTATGTGTAAAGATTTCTTGTAGTATTCTAAATGATAATCCATAACACAGAGGTTTCAAGACCTTCAGAATGTTTCTGAAGTGTTTAAACTTTGAGTTTATTAATCCCATCAAGAATTTATTTGGAAAACATTTTCTCTCTCATTAATAAAATACAGTTTATTTTAAAGGTAATATTTTGGAGGTTATTTTATTTCCATGTCTGCCTAGTAAGAAAAAGACAAATAGTTTCAAGCCAAAAGGCAAATTTTTGTCAAAAGTAGACAATAGTTCTAAACAGGTTTTATTGTGTTATCTATTATAACCCATCAGTCATAAAGATTTTGCCAATCATTTAGGAGGTTGCGATTAGGTGGGTCTATATTCATCTGAGGCACAATGCAAGTAGAGCTTCTTTATTGCCCAAGAACATCTCTGTTCTGAATTACCCTGCAGTATAAATATGGGAGGTAGGTTTTCCTAGTAAATCTTAAACTGTCCATCTTAGGGTTATACTAACTCAGGTTGAACTTATAATTTTATAATTATAGTTCCAGAGAATTATACTTGCCAAAGATGAATATGCTGGCAAAAGCATGAGGTAAAGCCTTTGTAAAAACTATTTACCTACTGGGTTTCATTAAAAACTTTCATACATTTTATTCATATTTTCTCTTATCCTCCAACCTTTACATTCTCCCCATCACCCAACCCACACAACTCACATACTTCTCTCTCTCTCTCTTTCTCAAAAATAATAACAACAGAGAAATCAAAACAAATGAATAAACAGAAGACAACAAAACAAAAACGTACAAAAATCTGGGGGTCTCTGTGATGACAAGCTAAGTACTTTGAGCTTTGGAATCAGCTCTGGAGTTTGGTTTACATATCCAGTGTCACTACACCAGAAAAACTGACTTTTCCTTTCCCAGTAGTTAACAATTGCAAGCAACTTCTTGACTGAATGTGGGACTTTCAATAAGAAATATGCCAATTTATTATTCTTCGTGTTGGTATTTTGTGTGACTTGAACTCATGCAGTTTTTGTTCATGTTGTCACAGTCTCTGTAAGTTCAACATGAGCATCAGCATTGTTTTATCTAGAAGATTTTCTAATCCACCATCTCTGGCTTTTATACTTATTCTGCCTCAACTTCTGGATACATCTCTAAACCTTGAGAGAAAGGTTTTGGTAAAGACATCCCATTTAGGGCTGAATGTTGCAAAGTCTCTCACTTGCTACATGGTGTCCATTGTGGGTCTTTATGTTAATTGTCATCTACTGCTATAAGCTTCCATGGTAAGGGCTGGTTGATATGCTGATCTATGTATTTAGCAATATGTAAGTAATAGCTATTTTATATTTGTGATTATTTAGCAGAATAAGTTGTAAGTTTCCACCTAGGGCTCATGACCTTCTCTCGTCTCAGGTTCTTGGCCACTTTACCAGTTTCAGGTATGGGTTCCAGCTCATGGGGTGTGTTAAGTAAAATCTTAAGACGAGCCTCTCCACCAACACAAAATAACTCCAATTAGACCAGATTAGACCAAATCAAAATAGCCCACATTTAATGAATACAGCACTTTCAGATGGCCAGGAGCATGGCAAGGGGAAGACAGAGAGGAAAGCGCAGGTAAAACCCGAAACCACATGTTCCTTTTCTGGGCAGGAGCCTAAATTGCCTGTGGAATTGGTCCTGACCCTCCCTTGGAAGGGATCAGTGTTTGGCAGGTTTTCCTGGAGGTGGAGTTCAAACCAAGGCAACTTCCAGGGGGAGGGGCTTAGGATGGATACTAGGGATGGGGGTGATACTTCCAGTCATTTCAGATTCCTTAAATATAGGGGTGTTAGAAGGCTGGAGTCTCACTTTCAATCAAACATACCAGAGTTTTTTTTTTTAAATAGGTGTGTCAGCTCATGTCTGGCTACTTCCCACAGGCATGTGGCAATGTGGGAAAGGGGAAAGCTGGGAGTTGGTGCACTCATGCTCAGTGAGAGGTGTGGCTGGAGCAGCATCTGGTTTACTGTCATCCTGGAGTCCTCAGACAAATGCCTTTTGAGGGAAATGAGAAGGCAGGTGGCTTGGAGAAAAAAAATATTGTTATTATTGGCCTTATGAAATGAGGCTAGCAATCAGATGGGACACAATAGCAGATAAAACCAGATTTTAGTTGGCAGGTGTCCTTGATCCAGGAGAGTTGGTACCAATGGTGAAGTCCCAGGAGCTGGTACAGGTATTTGACATTGTCTGGGGAATACTTTGTAGGTTAGTCTTGGCCCAGGCAGCAGGAGTGACCTGTAAAATATGCTTGAAATTGGCTAGGGTTAGCAAAACGCTCTGGAGACTATAAGTTGTTTACCAGACCTGATTTTTGATACAGCAGTAGAACTTTTACAGGAACCTGTATAGTTTCTGTAAGAGATATGGAACAGATTTACATCTTGCTGACATAGTAAAAGGCTATTGCTGTTAGGATATACCTCAAGCCTGTTAATCATGTTCTATGAAGCCTGTTAAATAGGTACACCTGTCTGTATTTCAGAAGGAAACTTCATTAAATGTCATCGATGAAGTAATAAGTTAACAGTCCCTTAAGTTGTCAAATGCCATTAGACAGATCTGGGAGGGATAAATGAGCAAAAATGAGACAGCTTTTTACCTATGCAGGCAATCCCAAATCCTTTCCTTAGGCCTTGGTGAACACCAGTCTTAGAAGCAGTACTTGCCATTAGTACAAGAGGACCAAAGGATTTTCCTGTGGGGGGAAGATTTAATCTACCTGTCTTGGCAGGATGAGAAGATCAATCCCCCCCGATGAAAGATCCAGGAAGTTGAAGAGATTAAAAGCCACTTTTTGTTGTGTGGTGGTTTTACCAAACCCAAGGCCTGCCTTGGCCTGGAAGCAGAAGGTTTTCTGCCATCTTGGAGGAGCTAAAGGGTGCTGCAGAACCTGACATGTGTGTGTTAGAAGCTTTTTTGTTAAATGCCATATTCTCAGATCTGTAAAGGCACTTGAGAATTAGGTACCATTTCCTGTTATTTTAAACTGGGCATATAAGCTAAATTTAGGCATATATTTTATCCAATAAGTTACAGTTTACCAATGCTAGTAAATGTAAGAATATTAAAAGGAAATTTTAATAAGTCAAAGAATGTTAGCACATGTGAGTACTCTTACCCCAAGATGGCGCTGAGGTCAAGACACCAGCTACCCACATGTCTGTATTTTTCCAGAGCTGTTATAGTCTAGAGTTATAACTTTTACTGATCTTGACATAAGCACACACACATACAGAAAAGTAAATTGACCACATCACAAAAAACACATTTACACAGATACTGTGTCCACATTATCCTAAAAGACAGACAAACAAACCTTTAGAAACCTGTGTCAGCTGAACAACTTAACATCTCTGTGAAGTTATGTCTGCTGGGGAAGCACAGCAAGCAGCTTGAGGGGGAGGGGCCCAGAGTGAGACAAAGAGCAAACAAACAGCTAGAATGGGAAGGGGGAAGGGGCCCAGAGTGATCCTGGAGCAGAAGTCAGGAGAGTGGAAGGACAGGGGAGACAGTTTGGTTGGTTTAGAAAATCTCAGAGTGAGACAAACAGCTAGAGAAGCAGGATGAAGAAGTGGAGAGGGGAGCAGGACAGAGAAGTAGAAGCAGGGGCAGGACATAGAAGCAGGGGTGGTAGTGCGCATTTAGAAATCATGGGTTGTGAGTCTTGTTTGCTTTATGTTAGCCCCAATTTAAACGGAATTTTGTAAAAGGCCTCCCAGGGGTGTTTTAGGAATAGCAAGAAACCCATTTTAAAAGTCTATGCCCAATCGTGGAGCTGTCACAGTGTGTCCACTGGGACCACCCTTGAGCCAAAAACAGAGCTGTGAATATTGAATGGCAGGCATGCCTGGCCATGCAGTCTTCACCTCAGCCAAAGCCGCGGGTATTGCATCGGTCAGGCTTCTGGCTAGGTCCTGACTTCAAGAGAAAGCCCAAAAAGCAAATGGGTCCCCAACCCTACTGGCCATTCACTTTAAAAGGGGAACTCATCAAGTGAAGCCGATCTTGCCTGGCAATGAGGGTATCCAGGAAGGGCGTTTTCAAGCATGTGACCCTGGGCCATGGGCCCGTGGAAAAAAAAAAACTGACCCTTTCAATGGGAAACCTCCAACTGTTAGGAAAAATTTAAGAAGAGCCTCTCCACTGACTCAAAATAATTCCAGTTAGACCAAATTAGACCAAATCGAAGATGCCCATGTTTAATAAATGTAGTGCTCTCAGGTGGCCAGAGAGGAAGAGCAACACAAAACCCAAAATCCACGTGTTCCTTTTTCTGCCCCAAGCCTAAATAGCCTGTGGGAGTGGTACTAACCATCCCTGGGAAGGGGTCAGCATTTGGAGGGCTTTCCTGGAGGTGGAGTCTGGACAAAGGCAACACCCAGGGAGAGGGGCTTAGGATTGATGCCAGAGACTAGGGTGATGCCTTCAATCATCCCAGATTCCTTGGATATAGGGGTGTTAGAGGGCTGGGGTCTCACTTTCAAACAGGGTGGGCGTTCAATCCAATCAAAAAGTGATTTGATACTCTCATAAACATTAGAAAAAATAAGAAGACAATGAAAACATTACTTTCAACTCTGCTGTTCAAAAATCCCCTTCAGGAGGGGCTTAATTTCAAAGTTAAATAGCCTGTGTTCCCAACTCCCCTGCCACTTGCAATGATGCCATGAAGGAGACATAAAGAAGTCAAATATTCTAAGTTCTCTGTGTATTTGTATAAGTGTATGTATAATATAAATATTAATTTTTGGCAGACATATTCATAGTGAACTTTTGGTGTTTCATCACTTCCTTTGAAGCAGAGCAAATGTAAGTTTTAGAAACCGAGTGAAAAAGCCCTCCCTGGAGAGAAAGGGTGCCACTGTAGTTTTGCTGTGGTCCCGAACTCAAGCACAAATTTGATAAAAAGATTACTCTTTTGCTTATTTAATAACACAATGAACTAAATACTTTATTAGTTCACAAATATTTATTTTTATTGCCTGTGTTCTATTTCTTGAATAGAGCAAACAAAATACTAACAAAAAAAAGAAACAAAAGCAACTGATATATAGAGGTTCACAATGTTCTTATTTTCTTCAGGGATATGTGGTGTGAGCTCATAAATTCTACACAGTAAATGTACAGCTGACAGAGCTATTGGACTGTCCACAGAAAGTGTATACGTACACTCCACCTGGAGCAACCTGTTTTGGCAGAGCTATAGGCACACTCGTCCTTTGGATAAGTCACTGTCAGTTCTGTAAATATCTTGTGAATCAAGGCATTTCTCCATTCTGTAGTATCCAGGTAATGTATAAACCTGACTTTTCCTATAGGGCAGCAGATACCCCCATACTTACCATGAAGCCGTGATGTGAAAAGAATTGACTCAGTCAAACCTTTGTTCTCACAGCCAAAATCTACACAACTTTCTTTATTGAGAGTAGTCACTTATAAGAAAGGAGCCTCATATAGGAGGTAATATTTCTGCTCTAACAGCAGATTCAGGGAGGTGTAATCTCCTGATCTACTGCTCTGACTTAGCAGGTTACTAATATTCTGTATTTACCCTTCATCTCGGTTTCAACTAACACAAGTGCATAACCCAGGAAATTAACTGTTTGTACAGTATAAAGGCCTGAGTCATTAAAACTAGCTTCAAAGAGAAAAATCTCACCTGGACACATTGCTGGAGTCAAAAACAAGATCCCCAGAAGAGATCACTTTTAACTCAACCAGCTTGATGCTAAAGCAAATCAAGCCCCAGGCCTGCAGGTTAGTAGAGCTACCAATGCTGTGTTCCCAGCTACAGGGGAACTTCACAGCCATACTGCCAGATCTACAGGTTTATTATGACTGTGAAAATCATGTTTGATACTATTGTTACTGCATATGGGATTGTTAGCTTGTCTGTATGCCTATATAAACTGAAAGCTTTGTGGAGATCACCCCTTTTATACCCTTAGCCTTAGGCCTTATCCCTTATGCCTTTTATGCCCTTATGCTTCTTCTCTTCCCTTCTCTCATTTCCCCCCAAGGAATAAGGAAACATGTAGGAAAAACATGCCTAAGTCAGTCAGTTTGTTTGATTCCATTCCCAAGCCAGTTTTCATTGATCATAGAAGTCTTGCTCTGAACCCTGAGAGAGTGCTGAGGCTGGTACTCAGTAGCTCCCGACAGCTATGGAAAAGGCTTGTCCAGTGGAAGATGAAAGCACATAAAATGCAATTCAATCAGATGGTAATTGGGTGATGATAAACTCCAAGTAGAAACACAAGGCATGGTGGATACCTAAGACTTGGTTTGGTAATTGTGCTTCAATTAAATATTTCAGAATTTACAGACCGTCTTGACAGAGAAGGGGTGGGCTGGGTGTTGTTCAGTAGAGATATAGGATGACTGACTTACAGAGAAGACCTACTGCACTATCAGGCTTTACTCAGTTTCTGAATTACTGGTGTTTGAACAAAATTTTTGTAATGGGCCTCATATATTCCTTTGAGGCTCTGAATAAGAATCCCACACTATAATCTATGTTTTCATTTCCTTGTGTGACAAACATGGATTATATTTGCATCTAAAATATGTATAAATTTGTGGGGATTAAATGACCAACCATAACAGGTGATTGTAGTATTTAGATTGTATAATAATATTGTTTTTATCAATTGCATAGTCAAAATGAAATTTGCAATAATAGTGTTCAAAGTACAGTGTCCTCTCTGATATTTTCATGGAAGAATACGCCAACAACAACCAAAGTTCAAAAGAAAGAAGAGAATCATGGCTTCATAAACAGCAACTGCACAGTGGACAGTCTTTTGAAGGTAGATGTGGGGAATAAGAAAAAGAAATATATGGCAGAATGCACAGTTGATTCTATATGTTCACAATTACTCAAAATTACCCTTTTTCCTAGTATTTAATTCATCCCCCAAAACAATTTTATGAAGCTGATCTTTCTGAAATTCAGCAATGTCTCTGGGAACTCAAATTCGAGAAATATGTTGAAAGCAGAAACTCATATGGAGTTTTTGAAATACTGATCGCAACAATCAGGGTATTTACAGAGTACAGAGAGAATACTGAAACTTCAAAATGACTTCTGTTTTGGGGACCAATAATAATAACATTTTCCATACTGCTATGGTTTGGCTCTCTTCCATAGAGTATTTTTTCCTTTGTTTCATTAATGAGAGTCATTTTCAATAATGGCACTGATGGAGGGTTGCAAATTTAATTGAATAGAATAAAGGAACAGGGATAGACTTTAGAGGCAGAGTATTTGCCTAGCTTATGTGAGGACAAAAGTGTGTCTTAATATGTAGTATCTGGTACTGAAATCAAGAGAGGAGAAGGAGAGCTTCTGGAGACTGTGTCTGTTCTGGCAGAGCTGACTCAATTAAATTGAGTATCTATTATGTTTTAATACTGCTATGGTTTTGGTACATGTCCTCTAAAGAACCGTATGCTGAAGATTTTGTCCCCAGTGAGGTGTAACTGGGAGGTGGTGGAACCCTTCGTAATTCCTTATGCCTTTGGAGACAAGACTTTTGTTTGTCTGTTTGTTTGTTTGGTTTTGGTTTTCTCAGTAGCCCCGTGTGCCCAGGAACTCATTCTGGAAACCAAACTGGCCTCAAACTCACAGATCTGCTTGTCTCTGATTCTAACGTGTTAGGATTAAAGGTGTGCACCACTACCATCTTGATGTGGGATGTCCTTCTATATATATATGTTGCTTTTATTGGTTAATTAATAAAGCTGTTTTGGCCAATGACTTAGCAGAATGCAGTCAGGTAGGAAACCCGAACAGAGATATATATAGAGTAGGCATAGTCAGGGAGACACCATGTAGCTGCCGAAGGAAACACACCCTGGATCTTTACCAGTGAGCCACAGCCTCATGCCAATACATAGATTAATAGAAATGGATTAACTCCAGATGTGAAAGCTAGTTAGAAATATGCCTGAATCATTGGCAGGACAGTGTTATAATTAATATAGTTTCTGTTTGATTATTTGGGTCTGAGCAGTTGGGAAAGAAATGAGTAACCTCTGCCTACACCTCCTGGCTGAGACATGACTTCTAAGATCACTGTGGGTTCATGTTTTCTTTCCGTTTCTATTTATTTCTCTTTTCTTTCCAACCAAGAGATAAGCAGACTTTCTCCACGCTACCACTGTGATATTTCACTTTTGCTAGGAGTTCAAAGCAACAACATTGTGTGGCCATGAATTGGGAACTTCTAAACAGTAAGCAAAAATAAAGCTTTTCTCTTAATAAGTTATTTATCCTAGACTTTTAATCACAGGAAAGGTAATCCAAATGAAACATATATCTATATAGGGAAAGAATTTATACTTCTAAAATGAAAAATAAATTAGATAATGACTGCATATAAAATAAAATAAAAACTAAATTCTTTGTTTATCTTCAAAGGACAAAATGTCATATCAGGCTAGTAAAAGCCATAGGACTATTTAGAAGGGGCACATTTAAATACATCTTTAAAAACAAAACAAAATAATGAATACATTTTCTGACTGCTAAATACTTGTAGAATGATGCAGAAACACACTGAAATTCTACTTCAGTCTCATATTGATGTCTGTGGTTTTCCTGGGGTACAAGCTGTATTACCCAGCTTTTGAAAGTTCTCAGGCTGTTGACAACAATGCATTTGAATTCCATTCAAATAATTAGCTTTTATCAAGATTGGCATGGGTTAGGACATTCTTCTTATTGTCATATATTTTCATACTCTCATCAACACTTTTTGTTTATGCAATTATTATATGTATCATAATGGCCAATATTACTGAGTGAAATATTATTCAGTGAAATGTTATTAAGTGAAATATGGGTCTATAACTCAAAACCAATCTCCTCTTCTCTATTTCTCTTTCTCTGTGTCCAAGTCTTCTCTTTTAAGCACATGCTATACAAATGAATTGTACTAATACTTACAATGTATAATTATAATTTATTTCTGACTTCTCAGGAAGCATTTGCCAGGGGTCATTATTGACAAATCTATTAATCTTGGTCATGCAAACTACTCAGTATTGAAAAGCCTTCTTTCAGGTTCAATAATTGCAGGCATTTGTCAGTAATGGTATCAACCAATCACAGAAATATAAAAACCAGTTTTAATACTTAAAACCTCATTAGAAAATACAGAGATGGAAAATAATTTTAGATCCAGCAAAATACACAAATTAGAATGGAAGTATTTTTATTCATCTAAGTCTTTAGATTAAAATACAGAAAGTAGCTATCATCAAAGACACAGAGAAAATCAGACCTTAAAGTGTTCTTAAATATCAATTAAATCCAAATAATGATGGGAAAACTCCCACCCAAAAATATGAAATTCACAATAACCACAGGATTCTAATTCTTAAACACTATGTGTTTCCTTTAGTGCCTCCCATGGGGTTGTTGTGGAACTTGAGTTCATCAAATCACTTCTATATAAAGACCTGACTTGGTGGTGGAATTAAATATTTGAATATCCGCTGAGATATCTAGAATATAAATGCACGTGAGGGAGTTACTGACATGGAGAAGACAATGGGAAACTAGGAGTGTTTTTCCATAGATCAAGGGAAGTTACAATAAGTAGGATGCTGCCTGTCACTGAAAAGATATCCTGGATCAATCAGTAAGTACTTTTAAATGAGTCAGTTTATACTTTTGTCCTGTAACAGAATCTTAGTGAAAACAAGAATCCTTGTGCCCTCAGATTTCTAGAGAAAATAGGGGTGTCAAAATCTTAGTGACATCTTAATGGAAGAGACAAGGTACCTGATTTCCTGCCTAGAAGGCTGAGAGTGGATTGTGTTAGTGTTCTGTGGCCATTTTGCTGTCTGTGGCAGAAGATGTCACACACCTTTTGTTATAGAAGTAAACCTCACCTAGGTTCCCCAGAATGGTTATCCCAAACCCTTCCCTCCCTAGGCCATTATCATTCTTAGATGAGATGTCCCATGTACTTTATGGCCTGCCGATCCTTATGCTGTAGATCAGAGACTACACTAGATTCTAGACATTTTAGCTATGGAAGCTACCCTCATGGTAACATGTACTTTGTAAAGGAGTTTCTGTGTAGTCACATCTTAAGCTTTATTGTGCACCTGGAATTGGAATGACTATTTTCTGGAAACCTCTTCTCAATTTATACTGTGCTTTAAATACACTGACAATGAACTTCATGGCATTAGACTCCTTATACTCTGGTTCAGGTTGACAAAGTCAATCTCTATTGGGTTTTCATTTTTATCTCTTTGCCATTCACTTCCTGATTTGACACCTGCAGGAACACTCCCAAGAATTAACTTAATGTAAAAATATATTCATATGAAAATGTATACATAATTTTAAGAAACTGAATAAATATTCCTGAAACACATACAGAGGTTGGAAAACAAAACAAAACAAAATTTCATTTTCTGTGTGAAGTAACAAATCTAAAGTGACACCTGGGTTGTATCTTTACATTTTTAGATTCTCAGGGAAGTTGACTTAGGGCATTCTTTTACACCTGTTCTATTAATGAATTAATCATTAACTTGTACTGTAAGGAGGTAATGACTAATTGTACCAGAATCTCTATCATTTTGATTCTCTTAGTTCGAATTAGCAGTAGGTCCCTTACAATTCAAGGGACTCTCCAAAAATTTCTCAAACAATTTGTGAAGAAATACGTGAACACAGAATGTGGCTTATTAACACCTACTTCCTACGAGAATGTTATAACAGAATGTAGAAGAACTTTATTAAGAAATAGAAATCCCTCCAGGATCCAGCAATACCACTTCTGAGAATATACCCGAGATGCCCTATCATACTACAAAAGCATTTGTTCAACTATGTTCATAGCAGCACTATTTGTAATAGCCAGATCCTGGAAACAATCTACTTGCCCCTCAATGGAAGAATGGACAAAGAAAGTATGGAATATATACACATTAGAGTACTGCTCAGCAAAAAAAAAAAAAAAAAAAAAAAAAAAAAAAAAAAAAAAAAAAAAAAAAAAAAACCAATGACATCTTGAATTTTGCATCCAAATGGATGGAAATAGAAAACACCATTCTCAGTGAGGTAACCCAGACCCAAAAAGATGAATATGCTATGTACTCACTCATAAGTGGATTCTAGCCATAGAATTGGGCCTATATTTCATGATCCTAGAGAAGCTAGATAGGAAGGTGAACCCAAAGAAAAACATGTAGTTATCCTCCTGGATATTGGAAGTAGACAAGATTGCCGGCAAAAATTGAGAGCTTAGGGGCGGAGGTAGGATGGGGGTAAGGAGAGATGGGGAGAGAGAAGTGAGAAGGGAGGATGGGGAGAGCTTGGGGGAATGGGACAGTTGGGATGGAGGAAGAGTGGATATGGAATCAGGGAAGTATATATCTTAGCTAAGGGAGCCATTTGAAGGTAGGCAAGAGATTGGAGTCTAGAGGAGTTCCCAGGTGTCCAAGGAGATGTTCCCAGCTTGCTCCTTGAGCAGCTGAGGAGAGGGGGCCTGAACTGGCCCTTTACTACAGCCACACTGATGATTATCTTGCATATCACCATAGAACCTTCATCTGGCATTGGATGGAGATAGAGACAGAGACCCCCATTGGGGCACTGGACTGAGCTCCCAAGGTCCCAGGGCAGCCTTATCTATTGAAGTATTTCCAGGAAAGCAAGAATATGCAAAGACACCCTGTCACTAAAAACAAAACAAAAATAAATAAACACACAAATAATTAAACAAATGGCTCAAATAAAATATCTTCATTACATATTATGAACTTGATACACCTACCTTCTCTAAATTACCAATGGTTTGTTTAGATAAAATAAGGATCTATTTATTTTTATATTTTAATAAATTTGATTGGTAGGCCTGGGGTAAACATTTATCATGCCAGTACTTGGGAGATAGAAGCAGAAGAATTGCTTCAAGTAAAAGGCCAGCTTTCTCTACACAAGTTTCTGGTTAGGTGGGACTTGCCTTTGTGAAATAGTCAGAAAAAAATAATAAATTAGAAAAATGAGAGGAAAAGGAGGAGAATAAAAATTACACAAAACTGATTAGAGGTAATAAGACTCTTGGGAGCTATATAAGGAATGTCAAGAACCCACACTAAAGTCATAATTCAGGAAACAGTAGAGTCCTGGGTGTGTAGTCTGGTGCTATGAACTTCAGTCTAGAACAGGAAAAAAACAACATACCAACTTTGCAACAACCTAATCCTTTTGACCTTTTATCTCCAGATGATTAAAGGTGATTTTACATAAATAATAAATAACTAATGAAAACTAAATCCAACCACTGACTTAGTCGCAGATGTGTAAGCCCCAACACAAAATGGGACGAACTTGAAAATCCAATACATTATAGCTCTTCCAAAAATTACTAATTGCAGCTGGTCAGTGGAGATGCATGCATTTAATCCCAGCAATAAGGAGGCAGAGACAGGTGGATCTACGTGAGTTCGAGGCCAGCCTGGTCTATAAGAGCTAGTTCCAGGAGTGTCTCCAAAACTACAGAGAAATCCTGTCCCAACAAACAAAACAAAACAAAACAATACTGATCAGTAAACAATGTATTCAAAGTCATTTAATTCATTGGAAGACTTAATTGCACAAAACTGACCTCTTCTCATTCTTTGATTAGATGTGAAGACATTTAGTAAAGACATCACTTGTTTTTCATTTGCTTGCTTGCTTGCTTTCCTGTTTTTGTCCAGTTCTTGTTTCTAATTCGCTATGCTCTTTGTAGGGCATTCCTCGTTACTAGGTTTCCAAATGCTTGAATGTAAAAGGGAATAATTAAGATGGTCAACATTGGAATGAGTATAAAAGTAAACATGAGACATCCCTGACATAAAGTCTCTTTTAACACACACAGATAAGAAATGGATGCTTAAACAACTGTAAGCCAAGGAAGAGGGACTGGTGCCTGCACCATTCTAGGCTCCCCTGTTCTGCGCCAAAATCATCCCTGCTGCTCTGCACACAGAAGCCTAACTGGGATACCATCCGTAGATCTGCCTTCACTCTTCTTTCAAGTTTTTCCTGGGTTGAGGTCTTTTACAATGCTTCATCTTTGGAAACGGATTGCTTGGGGCCAAAAATACCCAGTGTCTCATTTTCCATATATTCTTCATTCTGAGCACATGGGGTTGTTTTTACAATGAACAAAAAGTAGAAAGCAAACTATAAAATGTAGAGGAAGAGGATGTCTAATGTGGATATTAATTAGTTCTGCTACTAAAATATATTAGTGGCATTTGTATAGCAGATGGAACGTAAGAATTTGAGTTTTTTACCTAGTAGAGATGGGAATTCTTTGCAGCATCATTTCTGTATAAAGGAAATGAAATACAAACGACCAAGTCCTGCTTAGCATCCCATTCACAAGTGTGTGTGTGTTTGTGTGTGTGTGTGTGTGTGTGTGTGCGTGCGCGCTCGCACGTGCGTGCACATGCACCAATATGCAGTTCAGCTATGCTAAAGTTAACCCTTTATTTCTGGGCATGGCATGGCCATCACCATGATGCAGTGATGTTGTGGTATTAACAGAAGACCCACAGGAATGATAAGGAAATAAGCAGAGTTATACATTGAGAGATCTATTTAATGATAATGAGGGTATTAACTTCCCTTATCGAAGGAACAGGGCTACCAGCCTCTCTCCTGATATTCCAGTCATCACCTCTTCCTGCATCACTTGCAAAGTAATCCTTCCAGAGTTGTATGAGGTCTTAAGGGAGAGGTGCTAGAGAATACAGGAGGTAAAAATTTGAGTGACATTTGTGGGACTGTACAGTAGGTGCAGCTCTTGTGAGACATTATTCATATTATATTCATACTTTAGGTGACAATATTTCCTTTGAGTTGCCTATCCCATAAGCAACCCTGATACAATTATTGTTCACGAAGCTGAGCTTAGATGGACTCTTTTCTCTGGAGTGTCAGGGCTTTCTTCATCTGCATTGATCTTCTGCATATCTCCTCAACAAAAGTCACATGGTAGCTGTTTGAGCAATCATAATATCTCCTTATTAAGTTAAAAAGAATTATATAATACTTGTATGTATTCTTATAAAATCATTCATTTAAACATTAGTAACTGTCCACTTGTGATTTTTAAAGTAAGCTATTCTTAATTTTGGCAATCTGTTATGTGATACAAATGAGTCCAATGAAAACTAAGTAAGTTCTTACATTGGTCTGTGGTTTGTTCTTCTGATAACACGGCCACTATACATCAAAAATGAGCAATTTTTACCAAGTCAGTAAAGCTCAAAGAAGACAAGTGTTTTAAAAACTGCAGTTTGCCAAAAATCATTAATGGTTTCCCAGATATAGTAAAATAATTCAATCAATATATGGTGGTAATAATAATCATAAAGTTATTGAAAATGAAAGTATCTATAACACATTGATTCTTTATATTTTCCTTGTACTTAAAGGTTCACTTAAATGGCAAACAGTTTCATAATAGAACTATCATTTTTTTGTTAATAAGACTGAAAACGAGTAACACAAATGAGGTTATATAAATTTATTAAATTCACATAACTAATAAGTTATAAAGTTTGGACACTGAATAAAAGAATCCTACTTTCACAGTTCAGAGATTCTGTGAGATATTTATCTTAGATAATCATACTGATATACTTCTCAGTCCAAATGTAATTACAATATGCAGGATACATTTTGATAGACATATTTATCTATTAACTGCTCTAGTTTCTCAATAGTTTAAGTATTAAAAATCATAGCACATGCCTGAATTTTCTAGAAAGTAGTGGTTACAAGGTGGATGGTGGAAGATGGAGAATTGATTGGCTGACCTAAGTCATTTCTAGGTCCAATTACCATGAATTTTTGAGTGCTTGGGGAAAGAATTCTTGTTTGTACTGACTTTGATAGAATCACTCTCTGGGAACTCATCTTAAAGACAGTCTTCATCATTCCTGGAGCCTGAAAGACTCGGGAACTGATGCAGTTTGACACATTGCTGGCATGCTCAGAATCCCCATGCCTGTCAAGATTTTGAAAGACATAAAGTAAGTTTTCAAATATTCCAACCTGGGCCCAGGGGGTACTGTGAGTCTGACAATTTAAAAGAAAATCAATTGTGTCAAGTATTTATTATTCAAATCCTTCCTGAAAATTGGCGTGTCATATTTGCCAGAGAAGGTGGAGCCTTCATTTTGCTTTTCAGCAATAGCGAAAGAAAAGAGTCACAGGGCAGA
This sequence comes from Arvicola amphibius, assembly GCF_903992535.2. Taxonomy (NCBI): domain Eukaryota; kingdom Metazoa; phylum Chordata; class Mammalia; order Rodentia; family Cricetidae; genus Arvicola; species Arvicola amphibius. The sequence goes on from NC_052051.1 coordinate 74,770,673, forward strand.
ACAACACCGAAGTGAACAGAGACCATTGCTCAGATCAGGGATTACAGTCAGCAGGCAGCTAGGATGATGCAAGAAAAGAATGATAAAAAGGGAGGGAAGGAAGAAGTGAGGGAAGGAGAGAGAGAGAGAGAGAAAGAGAGAGAGAGAGAGAGAGTTATAGTTTGCTTAGCAAATACCAACAAAAATTTGTTTTAAAATTTACTTTTCAAATCATGAATTATCTTAAAGATATCACAATGACAGTTTTCTTTCTAGATTTTCCTATGTACAGGTTGTGTGTGCGCGTGTGTGTGCGCACGCGTGCATGAATGTGCATATGCATACATGCACATTTTTCAGAAATGTACTAGTTTATTCTAAACTCTGTATTATTCTTTTTTATCTTTAATTGTGCATGTGTCTGTCTGTGTCTGTGTCTGTGTGAGTATATGTACCTGAGTGTAGGTGGCAACAGAAGTTAAGTGTACTAGATTCCCCTGGACCTGTAGTAAGCATGCGGTTATGAGATGCCTGAGGTCATGATGCTGGGAATCAAATTTAGGTCCTCTGTAAGAAAAGTATGCACTTCTGAAATCTGAGCAATCTTTCTAGTCCTATTTGCTATTCTTTTCTAAGAGGATGGAATAGACATATAAATGTGCATAGTAACTTACTTAGTCAACTACACAGGACTAATTATTTCATTTCTACCCTAATACTGCTGATGGTGATTTACCTTTGAGCATAGTACTGTAGGTACTTTATTTTAGCCAAAGTTGATAATTCTTTCTATCTGTTATTTTAAATTAGAGGCAACTATACACACGAAGAAAGTATAGGAGGCAACTCTCCCACATGGAAGATCACGTAGCAAGGAGATCCTTGAGGAAAACTTCCAACACGTGTCTGGTCTTTATACCCAAGGATGTTTTCCAGAATATGTGAGCATGGTCAGTTCTTAAACAGCAAAAAGAGTTTGCAGAACTAGGTAAAATAAACAGGTTAAAAAATGGAGGAAAGGAACACTATTATTAACTTTGCAGGGCTGTGGGGTCTGGACATGAAGCTACGGTCCCTGCAGGTCAGTTACCAGATCCTGGGCTTACAGACACTGGTTGGAGCTTCAGAACTAGTGACATCACTCTGTTATGCATATGAGTAAGAAGCAGTGATAACTGTGATGGAGATTTGTAAACATGTTAAAGACTCGCAGAATCAGATACAAAAATAATTAATAAGCCTTAGCAGTAAATCTACATGATTAAAATTTTTATATTTAATAAATCACCAATAACAGTTTTCTAATCTTACACTTTTTCCCCCCGGATTTTTGTGCTGTTTATTCTCACCCATGTTAGCTCTTTTGCTTATGTGGTTTGCTATTTATTTCAGCTGATAGCTGTTGAGAATGTTACCCTTATTATATGAGACTTTTATCATGTAAGAGTTTTTATAAGAGAAGGTTCTTACTTTAATTAGAGAGATAGAAATCTTAACAGCTTGACGCCAGATTTTGTTAATTACTCAGCAAGGCACTTGTGTTTATACATCTTATCCACATGAAACATCCAGATCTGTGTTTTTTTTTCCCTTCAGTCTAGAAAAAAACTGATGGTGGTGAGAGAGGGTTATATGCCACATTATGGAAAGAGAAGAATACTTAAAATTGTGGGAGTGGGGCAGGGAGGGATGCAGGAAGGAAAAGGAGGTCAGTGCAGTGCTGTCCAGTTGCACTGATGTGAGTCAAAGCTTCATTCTTGTTTTTTTTATTGTTTTATTTATTTTTAATCATTTTAACACCAACCACAATTCCCTCTCCCTCCTCCTCTCCTCCAGCTCTGGCCCACCTTCTCCTAACCCACTAGCTGCCATCCTCTCCTCAAAAAGGATAAGGCCTCCCACCGTGAGTCAACAAAGACAGGACCATTAAGTTGAGGCAGGAACAAGATCCTCCCCCTCCATCAAGGATGAGTATTCCCACCACAGGGAATGGGCTCCAAAAAGCCAGCTCATTCACCAAAAATAGACCCTGGTCTTTGTCAGGGGTCCCATAAACAGACCAAGCTACACAACTGTTCACCACATGAGAAAGCCTAGTTCAATTCCAGACAGGCTTCTCAGCTGTTAGTCTAGAGTCCCTGAGCTCCCCAGAACTAGGGTCAGCTGTCTCTGTAGATTCCCCATCATGATCTTGACTACCACCCTGCACTTGCTTATATGATCTCTCCTACTTCTCTTCGACTGGACTCATAGAGCTTAGAGCTCTGCCTAGTGCTTGTCTATGGATCTCTTCTGCGTTCATCAGTTACTGGAAGAAGGTTCTCTGAGGACAGATAGGGTAGTCACCAATCTGATCATAGCAGAAGGCCAGTTCAGGCACCTTCTCAAGTATTGCTAGGTTGCTTAGCTGGGGTCATCCTTATGATTTCCTGGAAATTTCCCTAGCACCAGGTTCCCCTCAGCATAATGGCTCCCGTTTACTCTTTAGCTAATTCTATTTCTTCTTAGGAAATGAGTATCTATTCATTGTATTTATTCATTGTGTAAAGGCATTGTTTGTTTCTAATGTTATTTTTCTTTTTTTTCTTAAATTCTAATATAGTTACATCATCTCCCTTCCTTTTTTTTGCTCCACAACCTCTTCTTGTTCTCTTTCAAATTCACAGTCTCTCTTTTCAGTGATCATATATGTATATATGCATATGACTATATATTCATAAATATAATTTACTCAATTTAGGTTACTTTTATGCATCTTTTCAGGGTTGACTATTTGATATTGGAAAAACAATTTGTGTACTTTTTTCTGGAAGACCATTTCATCCACTCTCAGCATTCCGTATTTGCCTGTGGTTTTTTTTTTTTTTTTTTTTTTTTTTTTTTTTTTTTTTGTAGGGTTGAGGTTTCTGTGGGTCTTCCTTCATCTGCTTTCTATTGTTGTCTCTGTTCAACTCATGTTTAGAAGGTCATGTTGATGAAAACGTTTTGGTATAGCTTTTGGTGTTACTAAGAGACAGAATCTCTAGGTGACAAAATCTCATACCAAACTCTCTGAGCCTCTGATTTTTATAATCTTCTCACTGCTTCTTTTGCAATGTTCCCTGAGCTTTATTTTTCAAAGTTGATTCTGTGTTCCACTCACTGAACTCTTGTTAAACATATAGCTCAACTCTATAATTTTTCTCTTCATTGTGTTGATTTATTTCCTTAAATGTGCAGTCTTTTACTGTGATTTGAGCTCATTCGTTAAATCTTGGCTTTGTTTCCTGTGATTTTGGATCCTTTGAGAAAAAGCTTTGCACACAACAGCATCTTGAGTGCTTCCTCTCCATTTACTGTACTTTCAGCTTCATATCTTACATTTAGGTCTTTGATCCTATTCTGAGTTGATTTTTATATAGAATGAGATGTTCAATTTCCTACCACCATTTATCGAAAGGCTGCTGTTTCGCTGCTGTATACTTTTGAAGCCTTTGTTCGGAATCATTTGTCTTAAGTTGTATGGATTTATTTCTGGCATCTCTGTTATGCTTTATTTGTTCACATGCCTGTTTTAATCTCAACACCATGCTGTTCAGTTACTATGATGTTCAGTTATAGTCTGAATTCAGCTCTTACAAAGCTACCAGATTCTTTTCTTTTTTTGCTCCATATTGTTTTTACTATGCATAATCTTTTTTATATCCATATACATCTAATGAAATTTATCTGCTTCCATATAAATACAAAATATAGTTATATTTTAATGATTTGGTAAACTTTAGGTTTATTTTTACTATTTTAATTGTGTGTGGTTATGTGTCTGGGTCTGAGTATGTACAGATGAATATATGTAACCTCAGAAGCTAGAAGCAAAGAGAACACCCACATCACCCTCAATCCTTTGGTAGTTGTGTGAGGTGTCTGGTATAGATGCTGGGAACCAAACTTGGATCCTCTGTAGGAACAGAAAGTACTCTTAAATTCTGAGCCATCTCTCCAATACCAGAGGTACTTTTATGTCTCAAGTTCAGTGTTTCATAATCAGTATATTGTGCCTCATCTCATGTAGGCATATGAGGCTGTTGTGATCCAGATGTGAGATAATAAGCTATCATTCTCTCTGTCTGCTTATCACCTGTGTATCATCTATCATCATAATGAACCCCAGGGACAAGTTAGAACAAGTTAGAAATACAGTTAGACATTTGTGAATTTTTTAAACTGCATACAAAATATCCTCTTATTTTGATGGTATTATTAATGGATTGGGTTTTAAGAGTGGATAGCAATCATATTTCACCTCTCCACACTTCCACTGGCATATTTTAGTTCATAATTTTGGGTATGATCTTATCAACCTTCTTACAGAAAAAAGTATCCTGGATCAAAAGTTAATCTCAGTTTACTAAAGATGTATTGCTATATATTATTATTATTATTATTATTATTATTATTATCTGTAGTTATGTGTTTTGTGTGTGGGAATGGGTGCATTTATATGAATGTCAGTGACAGCTGAGTTCCGAGTTACTAGGGATCCCTGGAGCTGAAGATACAGGAAGTTATATGTCATCCTATGTGGGTACTTGTAAATTGGTTAAAAAAAACTTAGGTTCTCTGCTAACCACTCATGTTATAGTAAAGAATAAAATGAGGAAAAAATGGAAAAGATTTAGTAATATTAGTTCACCACATATCAAACATTAACACACAAATTGGAAGTTTTAATTGATTTAGACATAAGAATACTTAAATGAATTTCTATTTAATTGTTGGTATCTGGCCCATATCTTAGTTGGTTTTATTTGATATGTACTGTATCTTCATTAGAGGTTTCTCTTTATATTATCTTCTTATTCAACCAACACAGATGTTATTGTGATGCGACTCCATGGAGAAGATCTTCCACTGGTAGTCTAGAATGGAACAATTGTGATTTGTTAAAAATATATTATTGTACATGTTATTATTACCTGGTATGGGAAGTCCTTCTATATATGAGTTGCTTTTATTGATTAATGAATAAAGAGCTTTTTTGGCCTTTAATAGGACAGAATAGAGGTAGGTGGGAAAGCTAAAACTGAATGCTGGGAAAAAGAAGGCAGAGTCAGGGAGATGCCATTGGCCACTGTATGTCTGAGGCTTGTTGAAGAACTCTCTATGTAGCAAAATAGGAGTTTAAATCTGATTCCTCTTGCCTGTATTCTCTCAAGTGGTGGAATTGAATGAGTACATTGCCATATCCAGTTCAGTATTTGGTTTTAGTTAATTTATTTTTTAAATATCATATTACTGTTTAGTGGTATGTACATTTTGATCCTAAGATATATTTGACATGACATATCTTTTTAAGCTTTGGATTTTGTCTTTTGCATTTGGTTATCAATGACAGGGATTAATTTATCTGTAGTCCAGAGGTACATGCTTGCTCATTTTTCCAAAACAATAGCTAGTTAATTCAGCATCATCTGCTGAAGCAATTATAATTTCTTTTTCTTTATTTCTTTTATTCACTGTAGAAATGTTGTTACTGTAAGCCGTTGGTCACACACACATGTGTGTGTGTGACTAATTTCATTGTTTTTTGCCTTTTTGTATTTTCCTTACTTCTGAAACAGTTGACAGACATTTTTTTAAAAATAATTTTGGAATATTGCATATTCTTGATTTACTTTAAGGGATTGTGATGTTCTCTATTCTTTTGCTTGTTTTTTTTCCTCCATTTCTCTGAGGGAATTTTTCATTTTTTCGTTTAAATGTTCTTCAAACATTCTCCTAAAGTTATTTTTAGGTCATTCTTTCTTCTGCTTCATACTATATTTGTTTGTTCAAAAATGGAGTACAGACCTAAAAAGAGAACTCTCAACCAAAGGAAATCTAAAATGACTGAAAGACACTTAAGGAAATGTTCAACATCCTTAGCCATCAGAGAAATACAAATCAAAACATCTCTGAGATTCCATCTTACAACTGTAAGAATGGACAAAATTCCCGTTAGATCTGTCCCACCGTCTCAATGGGTAATGGACTTAGGGGAGCTGGGAGGACCTTGGACTTAACATAGTGAAGGGAACCCTGATGGCTCTTTGTCTTTGGAGAGGGGTGGAGTGGGGGTATGGGTGGAAGGGAGGGGAGGGAAGGGGGAGGAGGAGGGGAGGAGATGGAAATCTTGAATTAAAAAATGAGAAAAATAAAAAAAAATAAAAAAAAGAATGGACAAAATCAAAAACACTAATGACAGCTTATGATGGAGAGGATATGAGATCAAGGGAACATTCCTGCATTGTTGGTGGGAATGCAAACCGGTACAGTCTGTTTGGATATCAGTATGTCAATTTCTTAGAAAATTAGGAAATAACGTTCCTCAAGACTCAGCAATAACACTTTTTTGGTATATACCCAAAGGATGCTCAATCATACCACAAGGACATGCGATGTGAGATTCCCCTCTGTATGCTGTGAATACCATTGGTTAAAAGAAACTGGCTTGGCCTGATAAGGTAAAACATAACTAGGCAGGGAAAATAAACTGAATGCTGCAACAAAGAAGGCAGGCAAAGTCAGAGAGAAGCCATGTAGTCCCTCCAGAGAAAGACATGCGAAACGTTGCCAGTAGGCCATGAGCCTCATGATAAAATATAAAATAAGAGATGGATTAATTATGCTTAAGTAATTGACCAGCAGTCATTTAATTAATATAATTTCTATGAGATTATTTCAGGGCTGAGCAGCCTGGAATCAACAAGCAGCCCTCCATACAACAGACATGTTCTCAACTATGTTCATAACAGCATTGTTTGCCATAGCCAGAACCTGGAAACAACCTAAATGCCCCTTGACCGAAGAATGGATAAGGCGAATGTGGTTCATTTATACAATGGAGTAATACAGAGCAGAAAAAAATAATGGTATCTTGATATTTGGCAGGCAAATGGATGGATCTAGAAAACATCATATTGAGTGAGCCAACCCAGAGCCAGAAAGACAAATAAATATCATATGTACTCACTTCATAAGTGGTTTTTAGATATAAAGCAAAGAAAATGAGCCCCACATGAACAATCTCAGAGAATGTAGACAACAAAGGGGACCCTAAGAGAGACATATATGAATGTAATCTACAGGGGAAGTAAGCAAAAGACAAGAATTCCTAAGTAAATTGGGAGCATGGGGACGATGGGAGATGGTTTGAAGGGGAGTGGAGAGGAAGGAAGGGGAGCAGAGAAAAATGTATTGCTCAATAAAATCAATAAAACAAAAACAAAAAATTGAATATTTCCACTACTTATCCTTCAAATACAACTTCGCCCATTCCTTTTTATCTAGATTGGCAGTTATGAGTATGTTTTGGTTTTCATTGTGTCTTGAGGTGTTTAGAAAGACTTCAAGAAATCAGAACCTGAGGGACAGCACAATTACATAGCTGAACTGGTTTGAGCTGAGACTTACCTTTGCCTAATAGTGGTTAAACCATGGTGATCAACTGAGTGGGAAAGGAAGAAGTGATAATAATTTTGTTTAGCAGTAAGAAAGTAATATTTTCCCTCATCCATTTTTATCTAAGAGATTTACTTATTCATTGTTATGACTTTAAGCACTGAGCAGGGAGTAATTAATTCAGTCAAATGTACCGTAGTAGAATGTTAACTCTTTCTCTTGACCCACTGTGTATTTTCCACTTTAAATTTCATAGATGAAAGTTTTCTAGCAGATTAGAAAACATGTGATTTATTTCAAACTGAATAGTGCTGGTGTTCTATAGAGACTGTGGCAGCATGCACACGCCTGCAAGTGATTACATCAGATATGATACTAGAGCAGAAAGAAGTTAATACACATCCCCATCATCACCCAAAGGTCTCTCTAATTGATAGCCACTTTCAAAAGGAAAGTTTAGTTTTCTCAAGGGAGTATCACTAGACAAATAAAACACTCTTGAGGTAGGCCCCATGCTGAGCAGCTAGATAGCTAGCCGAAAAAGAAACTGAATGGCACCTTTGGAAGTTCTTGTCTCATTAATGTATATATTATGGCTTTTTGTTTGGGGTTTTTATGGGATCCTTTATGTGTAAACATGGTGTGTATCTGGTGTCCTTATATGTATTTCTTTTGTTTTCTGTGACCTCTTTTTTGATTTGATTTGTTTTACCATATTGCCCAATTTTTGTTTTTGTTTATGGTCTGTTTATATATTTATTCTTCAGACAATTGTTTGTGTTTTTAATGATCTGTAGGTGTGTGGCAAAGGGATGGGGGTTTGGATGAATAGAGGAGGGGAAATATAATAAAAGTATATTCATGATAAAAAAAAAATCTATTGTCCAAAGAAAGTAAAAAGTAAACAAGCAGAGCTGGCAGACAAAAAAAAAAAAAAGGAAGAAAGCCACTATAGTAATGTCAGGGGATCCATATTTCAGATTCCATAGGGTCATTATGATCAAGTGGGACTTTACTGAAATCCAGTTCTTTTGAGGTCATCCAACTGCTGTTGTAAAACCTCCCTCGTTCTATATTTCTGATCAATCACTATCATCACTCCTATAATCTAATAAACTCACTGATTAATCGTGTTGGTGTTAGATGTTTTATATTGATCTCTATTATATGCCTTATCTGAGGTAAATAGAATTTCTTTTCATCTCCCTATGTAAAGCTGACATAAATTATACATAAAGAGTTGTATAAAATACATAAAATAGACTCACTACTTTATCACTTTAAATATTGAGCCCAATGCAAGTATCAAGAGAGTCTACTTACCTGTTATCATGTGTAAGCACTGTCAGAAGTTTACAAAATCTATCAGTTAGTCTTGAAACCTTGGCTGTGATATCATTTCAAATAAGTCTTAAATGTTTGTAATATGCAAAAGTATACATACTTACCGTCTCTCTAACATAAGAATCCTGTATAAGTGAATTAGATTTGAAAATATTTTTGTTTTTCTGCGGCTTCTCAGTAACTTCTGTTTCTCTTCCAGTATACATATCATGCTCCTCATTATAAGGAAATAGTAAATCACACAAAATATTGGCTTATAACCAAACTTCAGTTAGCACCCATATGCCTCTTCTTCCTTCAGCATTCCTCTACTTACTTTCTTTGGTTAGAGATTCCAAATGGTAAAAACAGAGATACATTTCTGACTCTTCATCTGTTTGCTTGATATTTGGTTCTAGCGAGAATGTGAATATATATATATGTATATATACATATATATATACATATATATATATTGAGATTTTCAGTGGAGTCTACATATAATCATAATTGATATTAAAATTACATTTTAGACTTTATTTAATAACAAGCTCATGTCCAGAATATTAAATTATCTTAACATACAAAATAATATCAAGACAATTTTGTAGCAAATTCATTCGGATTTTTCTGCCACCTATTGTGAAGGCACAGATAAAAGCAAATCCGGCTCTTTTAGCAATGATAGAGATAGACACAGTAATTTTACGAATATAACTTAATAAACCTGTTTTCCAAAATGCTATGTACTGAAACATTTTTTGTGTCATCCTGTCACTACACTGCAGCTCTCTGTCCTTTGCAAGCATGATCCCAAGTAGTTCTTTGCAAAACCCCAGAGTTTCTCAGCCTCAAAAAGAAGAGATAAAAGAAAAAAAAACAGTTAGATTTGTTGAGCTAAATGAAATACAAGATAAAAGCAAACAGAAAAATGCCACTGGTCCGATCCAGAGAATGAACAGTATATTTATTCTAGTGTGTGCCTTGACTGCCTGAGAATAGAAGTTAACAAATTGAATCTCTTCTCCCTCAATTTTCCTTTGTTGACAACGGATGCTGTGAACATTAAATCAGTCAGAGTTTGGGAACTGAGATAGGTTAGCTGATCTTGCCCAGTGATTGACACCCTTGAGTTGCTGAGAATTGACTGATGTAGAGATGATCTAGTCTTTTGACCTTCAGGCTGTCGTAGAGACACTCGTGGAACTTTCGCTGGTTGCAAGTTGCTGACTGAGCAGAGCTTCGTCCAGTTAAGAACAGGGATTATATTGCACAGAGGGAGGAAATGAAAGCTTTAGCTGCAGTAAAAGCTTTCCTCCTAAAACAGCATTAATGTACTTAATGCTTTCTTAAAATGCATATTAAGCCTATAGTTATCAAGTAAGTCATTGTGTTGTGTTAACAAAAATCTCTTTATGAAATAAAAAGGTAATGTGGCAGAGACACTTTAACAAAATGAGAAGGGCATTGGAAGATGAAGGTAAGAGCTTTGTGTGCAGTTATACTAAAAAGGCAACCTGGGGAAGAGAGACACTAGCACTTTCTGAGTCTCTTATGCTGCATCTATAAAACAGGGTCCCTTGAAAATTAAGCAGGAGAAAATATGGGACTTAATGGTGTCATGCTAAAATATATCCCTTGACCAATATCTAGATGTGGTGAATAATTTCCCATACGATTGTTTTGATCAGTATTTTAACATATGGGCTCATTTTTATTTGAAGTAGATATGATTCCACATTAATTTATAAATATCTGTCTCAGTGTTAGACTGTATTAATAATGATTGGTGTAGATTACTATGATGACTTCCAGTAGTTTTGTGTTCTTCTAAGCAATGGAAAAATAATCATTTACTTGAATAATGATAATTGTAATAATTTTACATTCATAAACTTATTGAAAATGCATTGTAGTTATTGCTGTTTTTAGAGACTATTTCATGTTAATAAAGAATGAAATAAAATATTACAATATTTAAACCTGCACAGGTTCCAATAAGTTTTGTTTCATGACTATTCCTCTTTCCAATCCTATTAAAAGATTTCCATTTTATTGCTATTAGGACATTTACTATAAATTATTTATGCATATAACTTGTTTCCATTTCCTCCTATTTATCTCAGTTTCCTCATTTCTCAAATAATAAGCACCTTCTTGAATTATTGTAAATTACATCAATAATAACCCATCACACACATGCACCCCCCATGTACACACCATGCACACACACACACACACACACACACACACACACACACCAGCTTTTAATTTTTTCCCATTTAAAATATTTTTCCCATTGAAATGACACTTTGCGGTGCCTTCTTTTGATTGTTGTCTAGAGAGTAGAGGCTGGGATGCTGATAATTGTCCCACAGTAACACCTCAAAATAAAGCCCTATTAGGATTGAGATTAAGTTGTGTTCATTACCATACTTTTGTCATTTTATTTAACATCCATTTAATAAAGTTCTATGGCCACATAGATACAGCCAGTGCCTCACACTATCTGGTTTCTATGAAGCTCCTCTATCTTCAGAGAAAGAAAGAGTATGAAGGAATTCCTGAGATACCTTGTCAGTATGAATCCTGGAGAATATTCTGAAGTTAAGCTTCCAGGGTGTAATGACAATATTGATTGTCAAATTGACAAGACGTGGACTCACCTACGAGACAAATCTCTGTTCTTATTAGAGAGAATGTTTCTATATTGTGTTTACTGATAGGTCTTAGATGTAAATGTTATCTCATAAAAGAGGAAGTAAGCTGAGAACACCAATCACATTTCTCTGTCTCCTTACCCTGGATACAATGTGACCAACTGCTTCTTCCTCCTTATGCCATGCTTTAACCAACGTGGTAAGTCTTCACCTCAATTTATGAACTTAACCCTCCCTTATCAAGTTGTTTTGTCAGTTGTCACACTAGTAAAAGTAAAATACGGTTTCATTTATTTTCACTTTCTTGCTTCCATGCACTTTTAAAAAAAATCTCCTGTGAATAGGTGGCCAATGTATTCATTTGTTTGATTATTATTAGTTAATGACATGCTCTCATGTCTCCATTTGTGTGGAGGTCAGAAGAAAACTTGTAAGTGATTGTTTTCCTCCTCAATGAGTTTCTGGGCTGTTGACTTAAACTGTCAAGATTTGATGTGGGATTCTTCTCTGTTTGCTGTGAATACCATTGGTTAATAAAGAAGTTGCTTTGGGCTTATTGCAGCCCAGAATAGGGTAAAGCAGGAATTCCAAGCAGATAGATGTAGAGAGAGAGAGTAGGACAAGTCAATGAGAAGCCATGTAGCTGCCCAAGGAGAAAGATGCCTGCAGTAGCCCGCTGGGAGCCGTTCCAGTAGGCCATGGCCTCATGATGATGCACAGATGAATAAAAATGGGTTAGTATAAGATAAATGAGCTAGCTAGAAATATGCTTATGCTATTAGACAAACAGTATTGCAATTAATATAGTTTCTGTGTGATTATTTTGTGTCTTGGCAACCAGGAAATGAATAAGCGGTCTCAGCCAACAAGGATTGGCAGTATCTGCCTTTATTGGTTAAGCCATCTTGGTAGTCCATCCACTCTCTCTTCCTTTAGGAAGAAAACTTGAGTTTAAAATTCAGCTTCTTTCCAGTATGTATTTTAATAAAACTTTCAAATGTGTCAGTCCAGCCAGCACATGTGTTTCGTTACCTACAAATCATTCATAAGAAGCTGTATCTCACTCAAAGAATGCTTCATGGCTAACTTCTGAAAACAGTTTACTTTCTTCTATTTAAATTCATCAAGGTATAATTTGCATTCTCTTTAATATACTCATTTGATGAATACACTCAGTAAATTTTAGGAAATTTTCTTATTTTTTGATGGAATAGCTGTATTTATTTTCTTTCTTATGTTGTTTTGGAAAACTCTAAGTAAGAGGAAGAATCATAAAACTGAATGTATTAGCTTTATGAGTAACTGTTACATTTCCCCATATTTTCCTCATTCATCTGAGACAACTGAAATCACCTTGGGAACTCTGACCAAAAATCAATGTTTTTGATGCTGTCTTTGATGCTGCCTTTCAGGGGAATAAAACTTTTATTGCATTGGATAATAACATCCCAGCAGATGAGTTTATAAATCAGAAAAACACTCAAACATCATTAAAAAGTGACATTATTTGTGACCTCTTAAATATCAAATGCACCAAACTTTGAATGCAGTCTGACTGTGAAATTACCACTTTAAATCCAGCTTTGTTTAGTCAATTGAAGTGTGAAAATATTCAGAGTATTAAAATACAGACTCTGAATCAGTTGTAAATAATGAAAAGAGAAAAATCATCCTAAATTCTATTTGAATTTACTTATAGTTGGCTTGTCCTCTGACTTGCCTAGTAAATTATCTGCATATGAAAAAGATAAAACAAACACTATTGGTAACTACTTCTTCACTCTTCTGTGTTTTCCAATAGCAACCAGGACACCTTTGTTTTTGTTGTCACTGGCAAGAATTATTAAGACAAAAATATCTATAATCAACCCAAGATATATTTCCCAATCCTATGCTGCAAAATTGCAATTATAGCAGCAGAAAGCAAACAGGGTATTGTAGATAAACTACCACCACTGAGATAGAGGTCTCCTGGATTGTACAGGTAGGCCTCAGCATCATCACAATGATACTAATAAAGCAAGGCAGAAAAGAGAATATGATGCTGGAACCAGTGACCGGAGTGATGCAATTTGAAGACGCTGGAAGGTCAGAGATGGAGGACAGGTGGCCCCTGGAAGCTGAACTAGGCAAGATAACATATTACCACAAAAGTATCTAGAACAAACTAGCCCTGCCAATACATCAATCATAGACACTGTAAATTACTGTAACCTTTAACATTTAGAACTAATGAGGGGGTAGTTGTTGTTATTATTAAGTCAGTAGGCTGGTAGAATAGTAATCTAATGTACTAGCAGACTAGCAGTACGTGAGCTTTTCATAATTAAAAGCCCCAAATTCGAGTGAGATGATAATTGAACCAGTTGTATACTGGCATTACTTACACACCAAGAAACGCACAATGTTTAAAAGCAGAATTTGCAACTAGGTCAAAGGTCTGCTATTGACAAGGATTCTATTCCTCCTCACCATTAACTTTAGTATTACTTTCAGTGCCATAGCTGAGAATATATCATATGAAATACTTGTATCATAACTATGAGAATAGTTGGGGCCTTTGGGAGGTGAGTGGTTTGCAGGCAATACTCCTAAGACTGGGACTGGTATCTTTAAAAATCAAGGACAGTCACCTTGTTCCTTCTTCTCTGGAGATCACAGTGAGAAAATGGTTATCTGCCATCAGGATATGAAACCTCACCAGATTTTGAAAAAAAAATTATGCATTAATCTTAGTATTACAACCCTCCATGACTGTGAAGTAACGTTTGTTGTTTATCAGACCCTATATATGGTATTCAACAATGCTACTATGGAACAGCTAAGGAAGTATATGGCCCATATATAAAGGTGAAAAATGTTGAAGAAGGGAATTTTTTCTTTCTATTAATCCTGAGACACTCATTTTCTGACCTTGTCTACTACAGCTTATATCTCAAGGTGACTGAAGCCTATAACATGTCTGTCCATGCCTAACTTATATTCATCTAGAGGGCTTTAGACTCTGTGAACAGTCTCATCAGTGTTCCCAATTCTCCATGTGCATATAGTAGATGAAGGGGTTTCTCAGACTTCATTGGCTAACTATAGGAATCAACATCCACAGTTAATTGCCTATGTGTTTGTATGTGTGGACATTGTATGCATGTGCAGATGAAATAGAGTGGCGGAGACATATTAAAAGATAAAGTTAGAAAGTGAAAAATAAGCCAAAATTAAGGGATGTACTAAGATAGTTTGGAATAAATTGTGTATGTATATATATATATATATATACATACATATATATATGTATGTATGTATGTATGTATGCATTTTTCTTTGTGGCACACAGTTTCCCCTTCCTCTTCTCCTCTCAGTCCCTTCCCCTCTGGTCCTAGCCCATTCCTACCCCTGAATTCACTCCTCTCCCAATTCTGTTAGGAAAGGGCAGGTCTCCCATGAATATCAACAAAATATGGTATATCAAGTCCAGGAAAACTAAGTACTTCTCCATGTATTAAGGCTGGGCAAGGTGACCCAGTATTAGGAAAAGGGTCACACAGGCCATTAAAAGAGTCTGAGATAGTCCCTGCTCCCAGTGTTAGAATTTCCAGAAGAGGACCACATTACACAACTGTAACATATCCAGAATGCCTAGGGTTCAAACCATGCAGGCTCCCTGGTTGTCAGTTCTGTCTCTGTGAGTCCCTATGAGCCCAGGATAGTTGATTCTGTGAGTTTTCTTGTGCCCCCTCTGCCTCCTACATTCTTTCTCCTCCTCTTCTTCAGTATTCCCCAAGTTCTGCCTAATGTTTGGCTCTGCATCAGCATCTGTTTTCATGAATTTCTGGATGAAGTTCCTCTGATGACAATTGGGTTAGGCATCAACCTGGTAACAGGATAGCCAGTTCAGGCTACATATCCAATATTGCTAGGAGTCTTAGTTGGGGTCATCCTTATGAATTTCTGGGTGATTCTCTTACATGTCCCAAAAATGCCACCCTTACCAGTAGTGTCTTTCAATACTCTCCCATTCCATTCCCTCCATCCCCAACCTGATTACTTAGGTTCCCAACCCCACTCACCATCAGTCTGCTCATAAAATCACTTCTATATTTGCTTCCCAGGGAGATCTGGATGCCCTTCTTGGAAACCTCCTTGATATCCAGTCTCTCGGGATCTGTGGACTGTAGCATAGCTATCCTTTATTTTACAGCTATTATACACTTATTCTAACCCAAGCAAGTGAAAGAACTTTAAGACTTTGAAAAAAGAAGTTGAAGAAGATACTAAAAAATGAAAAGATCTCCCATGATCATGGATCAATATGATTAACATAACAAAATGAACTTTTTATCAAAAGCAAATCTGCAGATTCAATGCAATCCCCATGAAAATCCCAACTCAATTATACAGACCTTGAAAAAAACAATTTTTAACTTCATATGGAAAAACAAAGAACTCAGATAGCTAAAATAATATTTGTACAGTAAAAGAACTTCTGGAGGCATCATCACCCCCTGATTTCAATCTCTACTACAGAGCTACAGTATAAAAACTGCATAGTATTGGCATAAAAATAGACAGGTAGATCAGATGTATCTAATCAAAGACTAGGTATAAATCCACACACCTATGGATACCTGAGTTTTGACACAGAATGGCAGAATATTTAAAGCAGTGGTTCTCAACCTTCCTAATGTGACTTTAATGGTTTTACATGCTGTGCTTACCCCTAACCATAAAATTATTTTCCATGCTACTTGGCTACTGTACTTTGCTATGTATAAAATATACTGTAAATTATTGTGAGCTCTAATCATCCTTTTAATGAAAAGATTCAAGGTTTTAATGCTGTTTTCTAATTGTCTACTTTTATTATGTTCTGCAGGTCACATAGGAAAATCATCACCTATTCTAATAGTGGAACTCGCCTTCTTCCAGAACTTGTAGCTTCAGATTCTGCATCTCGGTCATTGATGCCATTTGATTATATATGTGAAGAGAAAGGATTAAATTCAAAACAATCTACTCTTGAATAGTTCATATCCCCAGTATCATTTATTGAAGAGTCTGTTCTCTCTCCAGTGGTTGATCCTGAAGTCTGTCCAGAATCAGTTGTATCTAAAGGCACCATATGAGTCTAACAGTCAGACAATTTTAAGGGCAATTGACTTAAATGTTTTGCCTTTTGAAGAAAGAAACACTAAAATGGTCAATAAGAAAATGAAGTTCATTGGAAAAGCATCTTGTAGTTCATAGATGTGAGCAAAATGGAGAAGTGTTACTTTTGGACAGATGATCTGACACAGGTGTAGGAGATAGAGTTAAGCTTCCAGGAGATAATAATTCCAGATATTTAAAGGAAAAATATTTTCACTGAACTATATGATTTTTAGATTTAGAGAAGTATACAGAGCATGGTCAAACTACTGATGCTTTCCCATCTCCTAGGAGGAATTAGGATAGTTTAATGTATGGACCAAAGAAATGAAGCAATGGTAAGAAAGATTTCAACCAGAGTATACTTTATTAACATGAACTGAAAAGAGAGAAGCATAGTAGCCAAAGCAGTTTAATGAATAAGTGTGCACACATGTACATAACATGACTACCAGGAGCATAACAACAGCCACATTTAACAATTCCAGTTGTATAAATATCCATTAAGAAGACACAGCAGCTCTTGACAATGGACTAAACAATGTCCTCATCACCGCTTTATAAGGAGGGACTAATTATTGAGCTAAGTCTTTGGAAACTGCACAGATTCTTTATGTTTGTTGTTCCACACAGCATATGTAGTAGATTATCTGGTCTACCATTCACATTTCCTTGGCAATTAAATTTGAACCTCCACAATTCCCTTCTGCTTGGTATCTGTTCCAAACATGTGACATACTAAGGATGCTCCAGGAATCCCAGAAGAGCAGCATTTCATGCATGTGTAACACATGCAGAGCAGGAGGGGCAAATCCAGGAATAATGTCTTGGATTATGTCTTGGAGAGATATTAATGGAAAATAATCAATACAGTGATAGCGTTCAAGTTATATACATGCACAAAAGAGCAGATTTGAAATATCATTGTAAATCCTTGAAAGAAAAACAGTAGTATTTACTGTTTTTAGGAATTAAACAAACAGTGAGGTCACAATACCATTAGAGAAAAAAATGCAAGTAAAAGTAACTCTCAATTTGTTTTTAAAGTTTTCTGACCCTGGCACTATATACTATAAAAGTAGAGTTGATAAAACCATAATCTACATTTCTACCTTAACTTCAATTGTTCAAGCAATGTAAACACACACACACAGACACACACACACACACACACACACACACACACATCACGGTGAGAAAGAAGAGAGAGAGAGAGAGAGAGAGAGAGAGAGAGAGAGAGAGAGAGAGAGAGAGAACCCTGAACTAGATCACAAAATATTTGAAGCCCAGTGAAGAAGTTAATATCAAAACCCATTTGTCTCTTCATCCCATGAACAGAGGACCAGCTTCTTTTTCCAAACATAAAAACATATATGACATTCTTTTATTAAAATTAATGAATATATATCCCTCAAAGTGTAAAAACTTATTTGTACTCTAACTAGAATGATTGTAATCTGTATATTAATTTTGATACATTTTTGTAGTCAATAGAATTTTTAAAAATCCAGACAAAAATTCTGACTCTTAGCTTTATATGAAGGGAGAAATAGTTAACTGAATTACAATCTCTACTCTCGGTGCTCATGCTAGCAGAGAGCTCACATGTACGAAAACATAGCATACAGCAAGAACTATTAAATCAATACTTTAATGATCAAAGCAACATAATGAAACTGTGGTATTATTATATAGAAACAGAGGAGGTAAGTTTACATGAAATGTCAGATGGTAAGATCAACACCCAAAGCTGATATTCTACCTAAACTACTTCTTGTACATAAATTTATCTAGTACATAATACATTTATGTATAACGTGCATTAAACTATATTCCCCATGCATATAAGCATGTACTATCAATTATTCTAGACATTTTAACTTCTTTATCAACATAACTTTATACAACCATGTCTATTCAACTCAATTATTTAATTAATGCTTCATCGGACATATCTGCGTTATCTTACATACACCATATACCGTCCATAAACCTTTCTTGTCCATACGCCTATCCCCCACCACATTTGGTCTATTTATCTACCATCCTCCGTGAAACCAGCAAACCCGCCCACCCCATGCCCCTCTTCCTCGCTCCGGGCCGATTTTAACTTGGGGGTAGCTAATGTGAAACTTTATCAGACATCTGGTTCTTACTTCAGGGCCATATTAATGTTCCCCTTAAATAAGACATCTCGATGGTACGGGTCTAATCAGCCCATGCCTAACATAACTGTGGTCTCGGGCAGTTGGTATTTTTTAATTTTCGGGATGGTATCACTCAGCATAGCCGTCAAGGCATGAAGGTCACCTTGTCCTTAGCTGGACTTCTCTTTCAAGTGTCATTTATCCACATATATACCTTACCAACATAGTAATCAATGGATCCGGGACATAAAGTGAAACAATTCTGAGCAGAACATAAAAGTCTGTGTTGCATGATTTGTTGATACAAAGCTTTATTTAGCAAACTTGAAAAGGGGTAGATGGTCAAGTTCACCCATTTGTTATATTTACTGACTAAACTTGATATAGATATTAAAGGGGTGAGGTAGAATCAAATAGCTGGGAATGATAAAAAATACAGTCTGCAAAAGATATGGAACAGCCAAAACAGAAGAAATGTGGTGTTTGGGAAAGATAAAAAACTACCTTGAGTGTTTACTCTCATACTAAATAGCTGAACATTAAGTCAATACAGTCAGCCAATACATCAAATTCATTCTTAGTAATCAAAGAAAATTCTATATAATGTGGTAAAACAGGATTCAATGACTCAAGTACAGGTTCAACTTAACCCTGTTGTTTGCACTGTACCTTGCTTTTTAGTCTCAGAAAATGCACTTGTTAAATACTATACACTTGGTAATTACAGGTTTTCCTTTTTATACAGGGGATTGCATTTGCTGGATCCAGTGTCGTTAGCATGTATGGTAAATTCCACTTGCATAGAATACTGAAAAATAACACAGAGAGACCTATAATTGCATGACTGGTGCCAGGTAAATTAATCTTCCTTGAAATGAAGTTAATTATGAATTAAAAGTGCCAACCATTTAATTTGAAATAGATTCACTTTTTAATTTTCTCATGCTCAATGTTGTAGGTTCTTTCCTAATTTGTTCACTATTGGCTACAAGTGGAAGCAAATCCATTTTCTTTAACACTTTGCAATTGTGAGTAACACATATGCATATGCTCTTCTTGAAATATCAGTTAATTATGGGAAAAAATGGGAAGCTCCGTATGCACTTCTTCTGGAACCATACAGTGCTATCATTCAAAATTTACTCTTTGCCTTGGTAAAGTAAGGCATAACTTAAAGTTTATATGTAGGCAAGGAGAATGTTCAGTTTTAGGAATCCGAGAGTCAAAAGTCACCATTAAGACTTTTTAAATTGTAGATATTGCAAATATTAAAAAAAGACAAAGAAATAATTTTTAAACATTTGTCATTCATATGCTTAAACATTTCATAAAATCAATTATCCACATGAAAAGGAAATCTAGAGTCTGGTTATACTTCATTAGGTCATTAGCTAGGGCACCAGCATCTTAATATAAATCACCCTCATATGAGTACCCAAGAAGATAATTAAGCACTTTTCAAAGAGATGAAAAAGGAAAACAGATAATAGACAGCATGGTTTCCAGTCTTGGGATCATTAATGAGCTACACATCTTTTGTACTACTGAATCACCTCTAATTGGTCTTGATTTTACAAGGAATATGCTCTTTTCCATTGATCTTTCCATCATGTAAAAGCCTTTTTTTCCCACAGAGATTGACAGAGTTAAAAACTACCTACAAAGTTAGCTGAATCCACTCCCTCATTTTACACAGTGGGAAATTGAAGGCTCTGAAGATGATATAGCATAGTTCACAACAGACCCCAGATGACTGAGAGCTAGTTTTCTGTGCTTTCACTTTAAAAACCCTTTCTTGTATGTGTTCTTTTATAGACATTCATATCTTGGGTTTCCATCACATAGAAGTCTGACATTCTTTACTCTACTAATATTTTAATTATATATATATATATATATTATATATATATATATATATATATATATCTCACATCGGTTGTCTCTTATTTTTTTCTTTTTCCCCCCTCCCTCCCTCCTCCTCCCCCTTCCCTCCCCTCCTTCTCCCCCTTCCCTCCCCTCCCCTCCACCATACCTCCCCTCCCTCATAATCTAGCTTTATTAATTTAATTCAGGGCCTGTGCACATTAATCTAAGCCTTTTACTATGATCTATATACTCAGATCCTTTAATTCATTCTGAAGAAACAAATGCTACGCTTCTTTTTTTACTGCATTTCCTCAGACCTTGTTTGTAGTGGTATTTCAACTGCATTTTAATAATGACTGCCTGAAGATCTGAGTAAAACAGTCCCACCTGTCAGCCTTACACATCAGGTTATGGTAATGCACACATTTCAGCCCAGTAGCCACAATGACACACACTTTTAATACCAGTAGCCACACTAGTTGCCTTAGAAATTGGGTGGTGCATGCTTTTAATCCCATTGGTGCATGTTTTTAATCCCGTCCTAAAGAGAAATATAAAATGGGGGGAGACAGCTCTCAGACACAGTCTCATTCTGAGATCCTAGAGGAAGGATCACCATATCAACCATTTCAGACAGAGGTTGAGGTAAGAGTTAGTGGCTGAGTGTTTTAATTTTTGGATTTTCAGTTTGAACCCCAATTTCTCTCTCTCTGAATTTTTATTAATTGTGCTTCATTTGGCACCCAAATTTTTGTGTCATGATTTATAAAAAAGCAATTAACTTGAGGCTTTTTAGCCACCATTCCAGGCCAGGGCTGGGATTGAATTCATACAACCCAAACCTAGCCACCTGGTTTGAGAGAAAGTCTAATGCCTCCCAGCTCCCATCCACCCAGCTTAGCTTCCATTTAAAGGTGGAAATACACAGAGAATCTGAATATTGTTTATTATTGTGTTGTCTTTTATTTGTTTGACTGATGAAGATAGAGCAAAAGCTGCTAAAAGACTTTTCAATTATAAATGTTTCGGGGTTAATCCAATTTATATATTTTGAAATGCCTTGACTCTCAAAATTTAATTCAAAAGATATGTTACTTTGGAAAAGAGGTTTGCTTTTTTTCAACCAGAAAATGACAGTCTGTGAATTCATTCTTGGTTAAGAAACATAATGTTTGATCAAGGAAGATTCCCTGAAAAATCTGCATTTGGAACAGATGACCCACATTATCCCACATTTCAGAGTGCATTTGTTTGTCAGATTTCTCAGTCTGAGTTTTACAGTCCGTAACAGCTTCAAGACTGCTGGCTGAAATGATCCAGCCTCACAGAATACTCACTAAAAACTTAACTATAATCCTAATTTTTCTTGGTGTCCTAGCGTACCATAAGATTTTCAGTGCCCCCAATCAGCAAGAAGTAGCCTAGAGAAAACTACATCCACATTCCCCTACAAATGATTATGATGTTCGTTTGTTTAATGTGATTGTTATAAGTTGTTATGGCTAAAAGGTCAGGAAAAAAGCTAAACAAAAGGAATTAGATTCAAGTTTCTTGTTTTTGAAAAAAGAAGGCTGGGTGGTGGTGGCACACACCTTTACTCCAAGAACTCGGAAGACAGAAGCAGGCAGGTCTCTATGAGTTCAAATTCAGCCTGGTCTACAGAGAGAGTTCCAGATAGGCTACATAGCTACTGAGAAACCCTGTCCTCAATAACCAAAATAAATAAGAAGAAATGACAAAAGGAAGAAAGGAAAAAAGAAAGGAAAGAATAAAAGGGATATAAATATGATAAGAGAGAAAGATAGATTATTTAATGTACTCTGCAAAAAAAATGGAGGATATGATAAAAAGAAAATAGATTATTGCAACTACTTTTAATGGCACTATTAGTTTTAAATGTTTTACATTGGTTTTACTTTTATATACTGTATACTATTTTGTATATTGATACAAATTTGAGTTAGTTTTGTTAAAACATACTGTACATACATTTCTAGTCTTGTTCAGGTATTGTACATATTCAGCTGATTAACAATTTGATGCAAATTTCTAGTCCATGAAAATTATTATTACCCACTGTTTAGAATAATAATAAATATAGGTAGTAGTTAAAATCACCTAGTAAATCGAACTTGTAGTCACATTAGCTATGTTTTTCAAGGTCAAACAAAGATATAATTTAAATAGATAGGTCATCTTCAAACACTCAGAGATCTATAGGTTATGACATTTAAGATGTTTTGATAACCTAGGCTCTTTTTATTATGACAATGTGATATGTCTGCTCCTGGCAGTACCAGTCTACTTCATAGAAGATAATGGGCATTGAGAAACTCTACATGGAGTTTCTTTTTTTGTGGTAAAAGTAAGCCACTGGGTGGGGAAGCTCCTGCAACTTCTGACAATTTGCTGTCCTAATTAGACAAGGCAAGACACCAAACTATCTTGCTTTACATAAAAGTTTGTCGAATATGCAGGCTTGTAGGCAAAGATGGATGACCCAACATTGCAGAGGCAATTTGTGTGATTGTCCTGGCAGCCAACTGTTTCTGTCATTACTCACATTTTTGGAAGTTGCTTGCTTGCCACTTCCTGCTTACTTAGTTAATATTATTTCCTGTCTTGTGTTTTGGGGGGTGATTGAAGAGTAGATAGCTATAATTATAGTTTACCAGACACAGAAATCAAGTTACAATAGAAAGTAAATTAGGTATAAGACTTTGGAATCCACCAAGATAGAAGAGATATGTAGTATTTTCTCTGCATTTGTCAAATGCCAATGACTAGAGTTGTTAATGCTATTTTTATTGCCTGTATATATTGTATATAGTCATTGTACTTATTGTATATTACTTTTCTATTTAGTAATCTTTTTTAAATTTTAGTACAAAAAGGGGAAATGTAGTGGCCTTTCATTGTATTTTACTAAATAAAGACTGCCTGAAGATCTAAGAGTAAACAGTCCCACTTCGTCAGCTTATAGACCAGGTTATGATAACACACATCTTTAACCCCAATAACCACACTAGTTTGCCATAAAATCGAGTGGTGCATGCTTTTAATCTCAGTCCTAAAGAGGAAGTAAAAACGGGGGGAGGGGGAGATACAACTCTCAGACACAGTCCCATTCTGAGATTCCTAAAGGCAGACATCATTTCAGACTGAGTGAGGGTATGAGACAGTGGCTGGCTATTTTACTTTACAGATCTTCAGTTGAACCCTAATTTCTTTCTCTGCAGTTTTATTAATTATGCTTCACTTGCTTTATCAGATCTGGAAATTATATTGTGTTACTTGAATGGCTAAATCAATATTCTAAATGTAATTACAAAGTCAGCCTGTCAAAATACTTCATTGAAAATTGAGACAATTACCTCAGTTGAATATATACAATAATCTTTACCTTTTCATCTATTTACATATATAAAATAATAAAAGTCTTGCCTTCCTATTAGAGTTCTCTTTTCTCTTACTTTTCCCTCGGCAATAACTATTCATTCTTTGTTGCTGGCATCCTTCTCTGCTTAATGTCCCCCATTAGACTGTTCATTGTCAACTTCTCTTTGCCTTTATTTATGAGTAATTTTCTCATTATTTTCATCATTTTCTCCTGCACTTTCAACACCACAAATTGCATTTATTCATAATTACTCAGTATGATATTGGTCCTAAGATTTTCTGTTTAAAACAGCCTTATATGATATGCTCTGAATTGTGTAGGTAGAGGTACCTGACACACAGTGGACTTACAAAGGGTGCCCATTCCTTTACCATGTGAGTAAGCACTGCTAATGTTTGGCCATAAGTTACAAGGGCTTTTTTTCTATGAAGTGGTTCAGAATTTGCAGATAATTATAATACAATAACTGACTATGTGCTCATTATTATAGCATTATATTCATTCTTTTTTGTGTTTCTTTTCTCTTTAGCCACACTAATACATACATATATTATATATAGTATGCCATACGTATATATATATATGTATATATATATGTAACAGCAAAGAGAAGGGAATTGTCTGACACTTTCTTGTGAAAATTATAACTAATAATACTCTCTTAGCAAACTTGAATAGACCCCCCTCTTATTCTGGGAGGGCTTATTTTCTACCTGCCCCACTTAGGTTGGTATAATCCGAATGGATCTTTTGATTGACATCTTTTCTTTAGTCATGGCTCTTGCATTTTCTTATTGATACATCTTTATCTCACAATTTGCATTAAGAAACATAACTTCAGAGTTATCCTTAATGTTTCTGACAAAACAATAAGTCTGGGTTCCATGCAGTTCTAGCACTTTAACTTAGCAAAATAAACCCTTTTATATGTAAGCCATTGTGTATTGATAAACGCTTAAAAGTTCAAAGTCATTGGCATTTGAAGAAAGAGCTGCATCTTGGCAAAAGATGTTATATAAATTAATTGCAATATTGAAGGACTAAACGAAGATTTCAATATGTTATATAGGTAATTATTTTGGGTATACACTTAACTTAGACAAATTAGCCTTACAATAACCACATATTCAAATAATAATTAAAGCATTCAACTTACCATATTTTCTTAAAACATAGTCCATTGGTTTCACCATTTTTATATCAGCAATCCAGGAGTAGGGTTGGAGATTAATTGATCACAAAAATTATTTGAAGCAAATTCATTGAAGTAAAACAACGTCAATTTTCCCTATTTTCTCCATGATATAGCAGATTAATATGCACCTCTATCCCTACCCACTAGGTTAGGAGTAAGGTGGCGAAAGAATTCCTGAGGGAAATTGAAAAGTAGCATTCTATAAAGACATATTACTTACTGATGTGATGAAAGAATTCTGAAATATAGAAAGATCAAAACTTTTGTGGTTTAGTAAAATTTAAACTTGATTTGGAGTAATGTGTTAGAGCTTGACTCTATATGGGAAGTCTGACAAGATCTTTTTAATAGGTAGTAAACAGAAAGCAGTATAGAACCAAGAGTCCTTGTACTGATTGGCAGAGAAAGAGTGTGCATAATTTATATAAATACATGGATATCAGGAAAGGTTATACAGATGTTGGCTGGTTATAGTTGCTGTGGGTTACTTATGGAGAGAGTAGCTAGGGATAAATTCATAAGTCAGCTGATATTCTATTGCCTGTGCCATGGAGTGGTGCCAATTAATGTACTTGATTGTTCTATGTTGATTAACTTTCCATGAAAGAGGTTATTCAACATCTTGAAAGTCTTGCAATTAGCGTTGGCAAATTGAGATAATTTTACTCATTAAATGACAGTAACTTTATCTATCTTTTCTGGCTTGAAAAATAGAACATCTAGTTGAACAAAGTGAAGTTGAATTAAGAAAACAGGAACTGATCATATAGTTTCCAACTTTGGTCATATGTTAGGTTAATGAAACATGACAGGTTTAATTTGGCTGAGAAAGTGTACGTCTTATATGAATACTTGAAGATAAAGGTTATAGTACTATAAGCTATAGGACTTTTATTACTGAGAAAATTAAATAACCATGACCAGAATGGTGAAAGACAACTAACACAATTTATTTGAAGGTGAAAGCAAAATATTTAAATAAATAAACTGCATAAAACAAACCAAATCAGGTGAAATTAAAACAAATGTAACAAACAACAGCAAACTGAAAATGACTTGTAGTTTATACTTTGGTTGAAAGACAAGTGTATAGACCACTTATGAGGATAGAAGAACCAGAACTTTTCTTCTTACCTAATATCACAGCTCACATTTTATAAGCTGACATGGATACCTACTATAATGTTTGCAAGTTTCTAAGAAATTCAGTACAGCAGAATGTTGCATTGGTTTGTAGGTTAAGAATCTCAGTGTCAAGTGGTTTGTGTGCCCTGGTTCTACAGAAATGTAGTATAGGTTTTACATAACAAAATCATCTAAGGATCTCTTTGTTGGACCCTAAGCCTGTTGCCAAATGAGGCATGACTCTGTTATAAGGTTGTATTATGTTGTAATTTTCTTATGCCTAGCTTTTCATAAGCACTTAGGGTCTCTACTACTAATGCTCTTTACCAGAGTACCCAGGATGAAAAACAGAACAATGAGTAAGATTCCAGTTCACTTTCAAGGACCATGTTGCCTAGAAGGAGACAAAGTGATAATTAAAATTCTAGGACAAAGGACATTTTAAAGTTCTAATAGATTATAAACATGGGGAGAATTTGAAACTATCCTGTTTCTTCAGCTGGGCATTCACTTTCCCTCCAGGTCATTCTAACTTCATATTGGTGTGTTCTGAAGAACCAAGTATGAACTAAAGTTGCAGTAGTTTGATCATTCATGTTAATCCCTTTACTGACTACAAAATGCCCAGCAAACATATCTCTTCCATAGAGTAAGTCTTGACAACCATGTTTTGAGTTACAAGGCGATTTCTGTGGAAGCCGACATTAACATGCCTCAATCATTCAATAGTGTAAGAGCTGTCACGGAAATAACACATGTTTTTGTTGAATGATAACCTGTTTACCTATCTGTATATGTTCAGACAGAGTAAGAATGAATGTTCTCACATTTAGTTGTTCACAGACAGAGCACTGATAGTCCACAGTGGCACAGACCTGATGTTGTGCAACAGAAACTTACTGTACTTGTGAAAGTACCAACTATTGCCACACTGCTTTGTTAATGATATTTTGGATCTGTCAGAAAAGCTACCGTAAACACATGGTGATAGTCACTAAATTAATTTTAAATATATATCTCTAACTGTATAAGATAATGAGGCAACATCTATTTTAAATCAAGTTCAATAGTTTCTTCCTATTTCTTTCCACAGTGTTTGGACCCCAGCTTTCTACAGTGTTCAATCATTCAGTCATTGTGTAAGATTTTCTCAATTCCACACTTTCTTCTCAACAAACTGACATCTATATGAATATACTTTCTCAAAATGTACCACACAGTAGGACATTTATTAGAACAAATAATCCACTGCCTCCACGGCACATGCATGGTATGCTTCCCTAGATTACTTCAGACTCTACTCTCACACTATAAACAGGTGGGCATGTCTCAATATTATACTTTTATTAAAGACATATTTATTTTGTGTGAATTGTGTGTATATTTGTAGGTGCATGTTTTCCATGGTGAGAATATGGAAGCCAAGAAAACTTGTGGGAGTCGGTTTTCTGGGAAATGGAGATCATGTTCTCAGACTGTGTGGCAAGTATTTAATTATTCAGCCATCCTTTACTCTCAGTGTTTTTTTTTTTCAAAAATCCATTTGGAGGGAGGATCCTGAATTATGTTACCTTAATCTCTGTAGCTTGGTGATTATGGATGGGTGTGCACATTTACAAGAGCCCATCTTTTCCTATTCTGCTAATCATATTCACAGCACTACTTTTCTACTAGATTTTTTCTAAAGTCAATGGGTTTCTTCATAATTTAAATTGGAAACAATATTAAAGCCTTCAGTCCCTCCATGTTTTTCATCCCTCAGAATGCTTGACCATCAGCTTTGGTAGTCTGTTTGTTGGTGATCCTCATCTAAATTAAAAGGCATCTGTCATATAATTTACCAGAGCTTGATTTAAAAAATGATCTTTTTTCATATAACAAAGAAGTTTCTGTTCCATTCAGTCCCTGCAGCCATTCAGTCCCAAATGAATTCAACAGAGGCTTATAGTAATTATAAACTGTTTTAACTATTGCTAGGTTTTATTGATACTAACTAGCTCTTATGGCTTAAATCGCCCACAATTCTTGTCTATTTTTAGTCATATGGCTTGGTACCTTTTCTTAGTGAGACATTCTCATCTTGTTTCCTCTGCATCTGTTTGTGACTGACTCTCTGCCTTTCCTCCTCTTCCCAGAAATATCCCAGTCTGGTTGATCTGCCTATACTTCTTGCTGGCCAATCAGCGTTTTTTTAAACCAACGTGAGTGGCAAATCTTTATACACAGGAACATTATCCCACACCAATACATCAATGTTTTTGTAGGAAAGAAGAAAGAAAGAAAGAAAGAAAGGAAGGAAGGAAGGAAGAAAGAAAGAAAGAAAGAAAGAAAGAAAGAAAGAAAGAAGAAAGAAAGAAAGAAAGAAGAAAAAGAGTGAAAGAGAAATCTTTTTGAACCCAGAATTGCATAGCTGGAGGACTGTCCTGCTCAATTTTCACTAGCTAACCTTTAAAACCGTAGTTTACTTCTACAGTTTATGTGCCTAAGATTTTCACACAACAGTTTAGTTAGTGTTATGTTATGGTAAGTACAGACTATTTTCATTTTTGATCCCCAGTCATTAAATTCTGTAGAAAGGTTAAAAAATGGGTAGATGCTGCATTATTTGCTGAAGTGATCCGGTTTTTTCCTTTAGGTAAGAATTAGTTTCAGTCAATTTTAAGAAATCTTTCCTGTTAAGTCGCCATTTTATCTCTCACTCATTTTAATTCTTCGCATAACGTTTTTTCACTAAACTATCTATTTTAATTTAAGAATTAAAAATTCCATTTTATAACTATATAACGTGTACTTTCCGCATTCTTTCATTGGTGGAAGTTTATGTTATATCCTTATTCCTTATGAATATGGGACCTGAAAATTTCTCTTGGATGTTCTGAGTTCAACCAGCAGGAAATCCAGCCTTTGCACTGAAGTGAATGAACTTGGATGACATTAAGCTAAGTGAAATGAGCCAGACATAAAAAGACCCATACTGTATACCCATCATACTGTATACTGCCAGTTCTATAGTGCATCTAATGTAATCTTACTCATAGAGGCAGAAAATGAAATGATACCTGCAATAAATTTTTATTAATAAGAAAGGGACAATACAGCATGTAAATACTAAATAAATCTGCAGCATAATCTATTAATTCACTATGGCATTTTATACTTGGTACATTCAAAGGGAGAAGTTTTCATGTCAACTGGTTTTATTATGAAGGAGAAAAAACATTATTCAGAAAGGTGGGAGTAAACTTTGGAGTTGACAAAAAGCCAGACCTTCCTTCCTGATCTTCTTGCTTACAAGAAACATTTACATCTATCTGCTCATGCCATTAATATTTTATCATTTGGGATACACATTTTCTCTTATTTATAGAAAATAGCTTTTCTTTGCAGGCATTATTACTTATATGACTGACATCTAAGTCTGTGTCTCACGGCATATCTATGCTTTTGTTTGCATGTTTATTTCATGGCCTCTTTGAGGAAGTATAAGCTAAGCAAGAACTCAATTTAAAATGAAGGATGCTAGATATGTATGTTTTTAAAATGTCACTTCTCATGACATATAAACTATTGACTGATGCTTTTATTGCTTTTCCAAGAAATCATTATAACTCATGCCACATTTCTTTTAATACTAAGCCATTTCAATGCAGGAAGAATTATAAAGTCACAAATTTTCACAGCTTTGAAATTATTTTTGTTAGTTATCAATCAATCATTGTAAAACATTATTTGATCTTTTTGGATATAATTCTGTTCTGAACTATAAGGTTTTAAGAATATGTTATATAGCTTGAGGAAAAGGAGGTATAATTTATAACTCAAATGTCAGGTAGACATTTTAACCTTCCCCTGCAAAATGAACTTATGTCTCCTTGTATTATTAGTGACCAGCCATACTTTACTGTGGAACTGAGTCACATAATAGACATCAATCATTCCTATTTTACTGATGAGAAAAGAGCCTCAAATATGCTTTTCAGCCAAATTCTTTGCATAACACTTTACAAGAGTCGATAAAAGCAGTGGTTGTCTTGTTCTAAAAGCTAAATATTAAGTTTCCTGTGACCTCTGATCTTGGAGTAGATCTTTCTACTCCTGAAGCATGGATAATCAATTTACTTAGATTTGTAAAGAATATAAGTGCATTAAGACAGTGCCCTAAAATCTAAATTGATAATACAGTGTATGATAGACTTAGATCTTTACTACACACTATAGAAAAATTTGATGTGTTACACAGTACATAATGAGAAATCACTTTTCTTGAGCTATCACTTTTAGATGACTTTAGATAAGAGATTAATGGGCTATGTGTACTGATACAAAAATGGTTTTTAATTAGGCATGTATACTCTATAAGTGTCATAGTTCTTTCAAAAGGTGTCCTGAATGCCAGGTGAGGGAGAGAACTTTCTTTTATCTATCTCCCTCCCCCCCCCTCTCTCTCTCTCTGTGTGTGTGTGTGTGTGTGTGTCTGTGTGTGTATTTATTCACAGGTGTGTTCAATTGGGCATGGGGGCCAGAAAAGGGCATTGAATTCCCTGTACCTGGAGTTGCATTAAGTTGCCCAACATAAATGGGTGCAGGAAATGCTTTCAGGACCTCTGCACAAGAAGAAATGACTTTTAAATACTGATTATCTGACAATTTTTTGAACTTAATTCTTGGTCTACAAAGAAAAAAGAATGGGTAAATTCTACAAAAAGACAGATGATAGTATTAGAAAGAGAAAGAAGGAAATGAAAGAAGAAAGAAGACAGACCATGTGAAAAGTTGTAATTTTTTTTTACACTTTTAGTTAAGACACAGGAATTCTTATATTCTATCCTTGCAGTGCAGTTGGCTCTATCTTAAGTAAACATAGCCCAACTTGTGCTTTGATGAGAATGACATAGGTGATGTGGGAGTCCCCTCTGTGTGCTGTGAATACCATTAATGAATAAAGAAACTGCCATGGCCTGTTGATGGGGCAGAACTTAGGTAGGCAGCAGGGGGCGAGGACTGAACTGAATGCTGAGAGAAGGAGGGCAGAGAGGGAGCCACCGTGGAGCCACCAGACATAGACGTGCTGAAACTTTGCTGGTAGGCCACAACCTCGTGGTGATGCACAGATTAATAGAAATGGGTTAAATTAAGATGGAAGAGTTAGCCAATAAGAAGCTAGAGATAATGGGCCAAGCAGTAATTTAATTAATGCAATTTCTGTGTGGTTATTTTGAGCTGGGCAGCCAGGATGAACAAACGGCCCCGGTCCTTACAACACATTGGCTCAAATTTTCCTACCCTAAATGGTGGTTTCTAGTAATAGAAAGACAGTAATTCTTATATGTACATGTACAATATAAAAATAATTTATCTGGGACTTGTCAAATACTTGAAACATAATATACATTTTATGTGATTTTTTAAAATTTTATTATAAAGGAAAATAGTCACTGACTATCAAAAATAGCTAGACAAATTTGCTAACATGTGCTTCAATATGTATAAAGTATGTTAGAATATCCATCTATTTTATTTTAAGATTGATAGCTTGTTTAATGTTCATGGATTTGGGAATATGGGAGGTACACAGGTACGATAGAAGAGGGCATTGAATTTCCTGGAAATGGAGAGTAAGGCAGTTGTGAACTTTGACCCTCCAGGGGAACAATGAGTGCTGTTAACCACTGAGCCATCTCTCCAGCCCAGATGTTTTTCTTAATTAATATTTTCAGAATATGTTATTTTTGTTGGTGGTATTTTTTTGTTTTTTGTCATTGTTTTGGCTTTTCAAGGAAGGCTTTCTCTGTGTGACAGCCCTGGCTGTCCTGGAACTCACTATGTAGACCTTGCTGTCCTTGAATTCATAGAGTTCCACCTGCCTCTGCCTCACAAACACTGAAATTAATGGTGTATGTCAGCACTGCCTAGGATAATAAGATTTTTTTTATATGACACATAATATTTGGAGTTTTTCTGTTTGGTCCCAAAATACAGGGAAGTTTTAATCAAGCAAAAATATGAGGGGTTTTGAATAGTGTTAATTATAAAAAGATGTTGCAATAGTAAATTCAAACAGGAACACCCCGTATTATCAATATGGGCCTTGATAATGAATTAACTTATCAACACAATGAAAAGCCACATGGGCATGGTGAACTACAGAGGTCAGAAGAGGATCCTCTGAACCACTCGTGGTAAAAACTGAAGTGGATTCTAGGAATTGAATTCAGGTATTCTGGAAGTATAGCAAGCAGTTTCAAACACCAAGTTATCCATCCATCCCCACTCTTTATTTTGGATGCATGATCTCTCACTGAATCTGGAGGGTCATCTATGCAGTTCAGGCTGGTTGACCAATAAAGCTCAGTGATCCATCTGCCTCTATCTTCTTAGCCCTGAGTTTATAGACATTCACTGCCATGTCCAGGGTTTTACAGAGATGCTCAGGATCAAAATTAGGTCCTTAAGCAACCACTCTGTAACTGACCCATCTCCTCAGTACTACATCTCTGTGTTTTTAATGGAAGTATAAATTTGTAGTGCAAAAATTGTTACTCAAAGTAGATAAAATGAAGGTGGGTGGCAAACAATATCGATTTTTAAAAAGTATTTTCTGAATAATGCTTCATGTCAGAAATGTAAAATTGATTGGTATGAATTTGAACTTTTAGCATTATAATCAAGCTTACATGAAGCAAAACAACACACATGTGAAGTTTATAGAATAAGACAAAAAGAAAAGGAAATTATTCAGCTTTTTAAATGTTCCCTTATTACCTTAAATAGGAATGTTTGAGCATCATTTATGGTAAAAATTATAATCACTGGAAATCAACCTGATCCATGAAATGAGTTGAAGTGAAGATGTTAATACCTTGAAGTTGGTATTGATGTTTAAGAAAAGCAGACAGTGTTCAAACATACTATTCTTTTTAAAGTTCTGTGTTTGAAATTTTTTATAAAAGTCAAACAGAACAGAGAATACATTTGTACAAGGAATCAAACTTAACTCACATGATGTTACTACATTGAAGGAAATTATACATATTAACACCTAGTTATTTTCTCATCTTTGTATAAGTAGAGGGAAAATAATATGTACTGTCAAGGTTTCTACTTATTTTTATTACAAGAGCTACACTGGTAAGCTATATACAGTTCTAGAATTGTTCTATTTCTAAGCTGAGACATGCCAGCTGTAATTTGCACTAGAGTGCATGTTTTTGAAATAAAGAACCAAGTAGTAACAATACACTTTTCTTAAGTACTAAATTCTTAATACAAAGGGAGTGGGCCCTTTATCATGGTAGACAATATAGTAGCTACCATTTCCAGATAGCTTTTACAAGAATAAAGTCAAATAGAATGAGTGGTTGCCCAGTGGTAAGGAGCTTGCATAGCATGTGTATAGCATAGGCTCTGGGTTTATACTCATATCTATAGAGAAAAGTAGTCATATGCAATGAGACATTTATTCCTTTGCTATACAAAGCCATACTTCTAATCTCCAACCAGTACTTATGTTACTGATTTCTATTTGGGATTGTGGCAATATGACCATTTCTATCATCATCAAAATTTCAATAACATAGTGCTGTTCTAACCATTTTCATTATTACAGAAAAGTCTGTCTTTCAAAAGCTTTGTCCTTGTATAAAAATCCCAAGTGAATTTATCATTGGCTATGCTACATTTCTTTCTTTATCAATTATACTATATTAAAGGAGAAGAACTCATTCCAAAGACGGCATCATGAGCCATCTTTTGTACAATGGAAATACCTTATATCATTTCTCTTGTATAAATCATCTCTTGAAAAGGGTATTAAACAGATCTTGTCAACATAATGATGACTTCTGAAAATGAAACCTTCCGCATGTTGTCTAACTTATCCTCAAATTAACTGATGTCATTAACTAGCACTGAGCTCAAAAATAAATGGACTATTGATTCCTCTTCTTAGACTCATGCTATTTATTGTCTTTACATAGATTTCTTTGGTACAAATGTCTTTTCCTGTTTTCTAATCACAGATTGTTTTCTATTTATAGAATTTTGGAGAGTGTAGTAGGCAGAAAAGTATGGCCCCAAAGATACCCATTCCATAAACAATATAACTTGTATCTGCCATAAAAATTATGAATAAAAATAAAGGCAACTAAGTACAATGTTACAGATTTTAAAGAGGGTTACTATATATCATGTAGCTAGGCCCCTTACCTCTAAAATATAGCTGATTCCAGGGTGTCTTTGAAAGTATTTCATGTACTTTTAGAATTTTAAAAAAAGGAATAGAAGAAGCAAGCAAACAAACACAAACACACACACAAAACCCAGAAAGTAATCAACTGCAATGTGAGGAGGTGGAGCCCAGCAAGTGCAGAAAAATAAAAGGAACTCTCTTTTTTCATTTGAATCCAAAAGAAGGGGAAAGGAACAGTCAAATGAATACTGTCAAAGATGCTGAGGCTGTAGTTTTTGTTGTAGAATCCTTACACAGCACACATAAGGTAGGATGTTTAATCACCAAATGCTACCAAATCTAAAACAATGACAAAAAAGTGTCTTTAAAAAGATAGTCTTTAATATATACATATACAATATATTATATAATGTATATTAAATATATACTGAAAAAAATATATATGCAAATCTCAATATATGTTGAGAGAGAGATATCAAACTTTCCATCAGGAAAATATCTATATATAGATTTTAAAAAGATTCTTGATTTTTGTATTCTTTGAAAAACAACTTGTTTCTTAATTTATTTTTTAACTTTTATTTTTATTTCATGTGCATCTTTGTTTTGCCTGTATGTATGTCTGTGTGATAGTGTAGAATCCTTTGGAACTGGAGTTATTGACAGTTGGGACCTGCCATGTGGGTATTGGGAATTGAACCCTGGTCCTCAGAAGGATATTCAGTGCCCTTCACCACTGAGCCATCTCTCCAGGCCCAATTTTATGTGTCCTGCTATGAGAAATATTATGTCACTTGTCACAAAGGTAGACTAATGCTGCTTTGATGGACTGTCCAGTTGTGATATCAACTTTATATATGAGAGCAAAACAGAGTAGGTAACCATCCATTATTTCATGCTAAAATGTTATACAAAAAATATCCTTTAATCTTTTCTTGAATTCTCCCATTATAATTCAAAGGTACCCATGATATTTTCTATGCTTAAAAATTATATTAATAAGATCTACAAGATAGAAGCTGAATATATTATCCTTTATAATTAGAATAACTTTACTTATATAATAAACATAAAAAGTCCATAAGTGAAAATTATTGCTTGAATATTAAATGTGAAATTACTTAAGAATTTGAGTAAATTATATTTTTCACCCTCCAACTATTTGAGTTGAATAATATTGTTCACTCCTTAAACTACATGTTGGCAGTCATGCCAGATTTTTTTTTTGTTTGCATTGGTTAGATCATTTGTATTGTCATGATAAGGCACATTGTTTAAAGGAAAAACCAATATGAGAATTAAGCATTTTCTGAGATTTTTAGTATTTGAAATTCCAAATTGGTCTACAGGACATTGGTTTCTGAGTACATTTTTCTTCCATACTTTGATATAAAGAGACACAAATGTATTATCATCTCATAGAAGTTGAAGTGTAACAGTGAAGGCAGTTAATTTTCATACATGTGATAATTTTTCTTCAACAAGAAAATTATTTTTTATACCATTCAACTGTTTCCCTCTTGACATTATCTCCAAATATGCAAAGTTCTCATGGGTTAGGAAGTTTTATTTCAGGGGCTCAAGACATGACTCAGAAGTGAAAAGAGCATACTACACATTCACGGTTTGGTGTTCAAATGCCACAATCTACCTAACAACTTAGGTGTTCCATAAACTCCTGCAATTCCAGCTTCTCTTGAACCTTTGCAATCTTCTTCCCTCTCCTATTTCCCCCCCTCCTCAATGCCCCTGCTCATACACACACAAATAAAATAAATTTTTAATAACATTTCAAAAAAGATCTTTACTGCATTCTGTAAGTTTTCACATGGGACATGAGGCAAAACATTTTATGCTTCTGACTTCTATAAGACTGTTATTAGGATTCTGTAAAATGGGTTTTCATTTTGAGCTTGAAGTTGTAGTGGTCATGTACTTATCGGTGCAAATTTATTCCTAAAGGATATGTGACTTGTTGGATTAACTTAACTTGTCCCATAGAATTGAATAATCCATTTGTAATTACTAAAAGTCTTGCTCATCATATTTTGATATTAATTCCCTCATGTTTTTACAACTTAGAAAACATTATCTCAGTAAAATTAGTCAGTCATCAACATACACTTAGCATGAGAGCAAAAACAACAAGATCCAACATATAAATTTCAGAAAAGAAAATAATAAAAATAGCCATACAGTTTTATGTATAAAACTGAACATATTTTTATTGCTGACTGGGAGAGGTTGCAGTCTCCTATGGCCTGGAAGCTTATATCAATAGCTGGGCAACATGGAACCTCACTCCCTCCAGCAAAGTTTCCTGCTCGGTACCTGCCATTATCTGGAGAATGTCCCTGGACCTAGAGGACTGACCTTCCCTGAAAGTTGTCTCTAAGTCAGATGCTTTAGCTTGACTCCTGGCACAGATTCTTGCTAAGAAAACTTGTTTTAGGAGCTCTGATATAGGACCTACTGCCACATACAAAGCTTGTGATAGAACCTTGTCAATTAATAAATTAATGAAAATTAGGGTTTGTCACCAGGCTCCCCAATTCTATATATTTCTTATACTTTTTTTCTCATTTTTTTATTCAAGATTTCCATCTCCTCCCCTTCTCCTCCCCCTTCCCTCCCCTCCCTTCCACCCATACTCCCACTCCACCCCTCTCCAAAGACAAAGAGCCATCAGGGTTCCCTTCACTATGTTTAGTCCAAGGTCCTCCCAGCTCCCCCTAAGTCCAGAAAGGTGAGCAACCAAACTCACAAGGCTCACAGTGAGCCCGTCCATGCTGTAGAGTTCATGTTCATTGCCATTGTCCTTGGTTTCTCAGTCCTCCTCCACCGTCAGCCACATTCAGAGAGTCCGGTTTGGTCCCCTGTTCCATCAGTCCCATTCCAACTGGATTTGGTGGTCTCCCGTTAGATCTGTCCCCACCGTCTCAATGGGTAAAAGCACTCCTCGCGGTCCTGGCTTCCTTGCTCATGATCTCCCTCCTTTTGCTCCTCATCAGGACCTTGAGAGCTCAGTCTGGTGCTCCTATGTGGGGCTCTGTCATTTTCTCCATCCAATGCCAGGTGAAGGTTCAATGGTGATATGCAAGATATTCATGAGTATGACAATAGGATCTGGACATTTCTGGCACCCTCTCCTCAGCTGCCCAAGGAACTAGCTGGGGGCGTCTTTTTGATAAAGCTGAACTGTTTCACCATAAGACAGTGTCCTGGCTTTTTCTGTTCATGTTCACGGACCATGTTCAAAGTTTTCGCTTGCTGATTCTGACCCTTTGCCCTTTTAGACTTAAGGCCAACAGGCTGAGAAGGAACAGAGAAACACACAGTCAATGGTTGAACATACTCTTAGCATAAGGAAAAAATCCAACCTCTACATGTCAGAATAGAAAAAAATAGCTATATAGCTATGTAAGAATAAGCATAAACATAAATTGAATGATAGAGAAATGGGTAAAGAATATTCAATGGAGGGAAAGAATAGACACACAGGGCGGATTTAAGTCATTGGAATAGAACACAATGATTTCAGAGTAAATATATTATTTGTATAAACATAAAAATGCATAAAAACTAGTATACTTTAAATGAAAAATAATTTTACAATGATACTTATATAAGAAGTATGTATACATATATGTGTTGAATAAAATTTAATTCTGACAAAAAAATTAGTTAATACTTTTTATTTATTAGATATTTTAAAACCAATATCACAAATCATAATCTAAAAGCACATATTTAAAGCATTTTATCAAAGAATTATAGGGCCATGGTAAGTAGTTATAATAATTTTTTTTATTGTAAATAAATTTTTATTTAAGGGATTTGATTGCATTGCTCTCCATCCTGAGTCACATGGTTTCCAGGTTTCTTTCACTCGTCTGATTGTACTCGTTAGCCCTTTTGTTCTCATCTCTCCTTGAATTAAAGCCAGAACAGTCATGACTAATTCAAAGTTTTCCACCGTAATAATTCTGGTGCCTTCTTCAAACCAGTTTACTTTAGGAACCATTTTAAGCCAGGCCTCTCACTTGGTGACACCCAGTGTGTTTGAAGAGTTCTGCTTACTCATTCCTAACATTATACTAATCACTGTGAAGGCATGCCAGGGTCTGAAATTTAAAAGAAAAGGTGGTATATTATTGCTTCAAACGTTTAGATGTTTTGGAGTAGAAAATTGAAAAAGAGATTAGTAAATTTTAAGATAAAATGTGTGTGTGTGTGTGTGTGTGTGTGTGTGTGTAGGATGTGGGAAGAGTATTAGCAAGTGATATTAATGTATTTGCTTATATTTATACTCTCATATTTTGTTTTATTTTAGAGAATTTATGGTTTGTTTATGTAGTATTTATCCCTCAGTCAAGGAATTATTTTCTTGTGTTCACATAGCTTTTAAGACAAACAATTTAAACATATTTCTTTTTCAAACTTTTCATCTTCTGCATCTCATTAACAGGATAATAATGGAACATGGTAATATTGTTCAGCTAAGTATGTAATGCATAATTTAAAATATCCTTCAAATACATAAAGCCACTTATTTAGAGTACTGAAAATTTTGAGAGTAGAAATCTTATTTTCCTCACACACAGACAATAACATCAATGGATTTCTCAAGACCCAATATAGAACAAATTAAGTTAAAAACTCCCTATCATACATACTAATTAAATGCTAATAGCACATGCTAAACAGTTTCTGTCACAGATATGGCAGATAATCAAAAGAGAAGCAGATAAGAATCTGTGAACCTCAATGCTTACTTTTTTTTTTTACACTTACAAAGAAGAGCAAACATTTACTTCAATTGCAGAATATGCTTTTCAGTCACAAGAAGAAAGAAAAGAAAGTGATCAGACAGTGGTCATATCCTGTGCAAAAAAAAAAAAAAAGAAAGTAAAATACAAAAATGGTAGCACAGAGTATCAGTCTGCTTATATTGCAGGAAAAAGGTAACATGGGAGCTGAGATATGGCACTCCTGGAAATTTCTAAACCAAATAGAATGCCTTTGAAATGATTAAATTTATTTGTATATTAGTAAGAAAGCCCCACCACCATAAACTTTTGTACTAGGAGGTCAGGAACACACACCTACAGTTTCACTGCCTTATTCTGCCAAATACATTCAATGCAATTAATAATAATATAATATGGTGACAGCATGTAAGAGCTACTATTAGAAACCTTTAGAATATGTTGCCCGGTGACATCTGCAGTACAAGTGACAGCAGCAGATGGCATGGAGACATTTTGACACCTTATGTCTTCATTTATCTAT
The DNA here is from genome assembly GCF_903992535.2 of Arvicola amphibius. Taxonomy (NCBI): domain Eukaryota; kingdom Metazoa; phylum Chordata; class Mammalia; order Rodentia; family Cricetidae; genus Arvicola; species Arvicola amphibius. The sequence continues at coordinate 74,810,412 of NC_052051.1, forward strand.
AAAGCTATTGGGTAAATACTTGGACAAGTTCCCTTTATACTTGTTAGTAATAAAATACAATATGAACTTTCATCACCTCCATGGTAGATGTGCAGCTATAAACAGGGTTTTGAAGTAACTATCACCAGATGAACAATAGAACCATGACTTTTATTCTGGCACCCAGATATAAGAACATGACATCCCTGTTGGATAATTGTTGCAGAACTGAGGATGGCGTAAGTAATAGCTCAGAGTTGCCTCTCTCCTTGCCCTCAGAGCTAAAAGCGTCCAGATTAAATTGCAGAAGAGTGCTGTGCTTTCATTACAATGGGGACTGCTCTTGCCAAAAGGGAATTTTCCTTAATTAATGAGAAAGTACTCTCTTCAAGTGCTACACAATGAGGTCATTTCAATGCAACTTTCTCAGGTAGAGTAGTTCAGCGTTCGAACACTGAACTTTTGCATCTGAGGTGGAGAGGTAATTCAATATAATTGTGAACATAATAGAATTTGGAGTCAGGAAAACCTTACTATAAAATACTGGCTCTCAATTATTTTTTTTCTATAATCTTTGGCAAGTTACTGCACTTTACTTTTATAGTTTTGTTCCCTAAAGAAAATGGGTCTATAATTTCCAATATGGAATTATTGTGAGGCCTATATGTGGTGAGGATAGGAAAGGCATTGTGATGTAGTTGGTACTGAGACAGTGATTCCTATCTCATCCTGACAGTTTCAATTTTAGTCAGTTTTTTTTAATTTGCTAGTGAAAATATTGACATTCTTATGAGATAACTCATTTTTCAAGAATAAAGCAGGCAAAGTATCTTTCATTACACACAATGCTTTAACAAAAGATGTTTGCTACTTCTTGTTCTGATCTTGACACTGTAGTTTCATACAAGAACAGCCTTGCGATGTCACATTTAATTATTTGTTTTCTTTTCTCATGAAACACTGAGAAAGGAATTTAAAGTGATACTAGACTCTTTAAAACTAAATATTATGATTGTATTAACACATTTTATGAAAGAATAGAACCTAAGAAAATAAATACTGCCCACCTCTATCCTTGACCAAGGAAAAACGCTTCCCATCATATTAAAATGGAAGTAACAATAACCGGAATCTGTTTATATTAGTTTTACATAGCTTATCTCTCAGATTTTCTGAATGTTAACAGTATTAAATCTCTAAACCTTAATTTTGGAAAATATATTTGAATAATTTCAGTGAATTTTGTGAGTCCATCCTGTGAATTTTACACTGAAAAATAAAGACAACAACAACAATAGTTCAGCTATGGGAATAGTCTATCACTTTTTTATTGGACTTAAAGCTCACTTTATGATATGGAACCCATGCATGACACTATTGAAATGGTAAAGAACCTGAGACTGGATAGGTCCATGGTCTAGGGAAAAATTACTGCTGTTCCGCCAGAGGAACATAGTTAAATAACTCCTAAAGACATTCTGCTATACCCACATATGAATGTTTGGTTGTTATCAGAGAAGCTTCCTCTTGTAGTAGATGGAATTAACACAGGCACATAACTGGACAATGTGCAGAGAAAAACAGGATATCTTTATCAAATGCATCCTCTCAAGACTGGGCAATCTATGTAGACAAGGAGGTAAAAGGATTGTAAGAGCAAGAGGTGATGGATAATTCCAAAGAAGCAGTGTCTTCCAGACACAACTGGAGGATGAATATATGAACTCAGAACAGAAAACCTGCAGAGGTTCAAGTTACATGAAGTCCCAGCACAGAAAAATGTGTGGAAGGAATAGATGCGGGCTCCTATCTTTTAGCAAGAAGCTATTTGCAATTGGTTTGCCTCCCAGCAAAGGGAAAATTCCATTTTCTCCAATGAAATGTCCCTGGATTTGTCAACTGCACTTCAGGGAAGGCTCGAGGTGTGGAAGTATTTGGCTAACAAAAAATAGTTGCATTGTTTTTTTTGGGGATTGGGTAAGATGTGCTTTTTGCTTCCTTCAGTTTGGGCTTTTATTTTTTGTCCTATAGGCGTTGTTTGTATATTTTGATATTTTCTTGGTGAAAGTGAACATAAAATTAGTTTAGGGGGAGACAGGGAGGTAATGGAAGAAGTTGTGAAATGGGAAAGAGTGATAAAAATATAGTATATGAAAAAGAATTAAATAAAAAGAAAATTAAAACATTCTGATAATCTATCCTAATAATAGTCTCAACATATCTTGGATAACCAATATTTTAAGGAGCAGATAAAACTAGCAATAGATGACAATTTGTGCTAGATTCTGTATAATCTCAGTATCTCTCCTTCTTGGAAATATCTGTAAAGTTGGAAAAAACAGTGTTTTCACAACTGAGTTTGTAATAAACTGTTTTTTTTTCCAGATCATTGGGAGTTTCATTAATGTTAGGGAAAACATACAGATAAAATATAGAAGTAATATAGACTTATATACTTTTCCTAGTAAAATTAATTTACAAAGATCAATTCTACATTTAAAAGGAAATATAATTGGTATTCTTTAAGCTATTTAAATCATCTACAATTCTATTTCAAACAGGTTTCTTTTTGGAATGAATGTGTACAACATAGAAAAATAAAAATAAAAGTGCAAAAAGTACAGACTTATCCTCACTTCCACTAATAGTACACATGCATTTTACCTGAGGAGATTTCGTGCATGAACGATGTATTTAAGTAATTTCTAAACTATCACTCATTCCTATAATTCCTCATTTGCCTCCATTCCCTCTGAAATTCATTACTTCTTCTTTAATTATTGTTGCACAATGCGCACACACACAATTTAGCATTGCTCATATATGTGTGTTTATGAATGACCACTTGGAATTGGATAGCCTCTCAGGGAGTTAGTCACTGAAAAATACTGATTTTTCCTCTCTTAGTAGCCATTGATTTTCTGTAGCTGTTCATTCAGAGAAGAACATTGTGGTTTGATATTTGAGATTTTTTTTACATCCTCATGGAGATGTCAACTGTGATTAAATTGCATATGCCGTATTTAGAAAATCATAGAGTTAAGATAACTTAAATCTATCTTTTCTACTTATTTTCTAAGCTACTTCCTTTCTTCAGTCATCGTGGTTCTTGGGAGTGTTTTAAAGTTTTTTATTTATGATTTATACCTTATTTAACTTTGTATTTATGAAACTATAATTTTCCTTGACTATTCATTGTGTTCATTTTGTTTATAATCTTAGTTCCTTAGCAAATCATTACTTCCTCCTTCTACCATATTTTTACCAAACCCAGATTCAAACACACAGTGACATATACAAACCACACACACACGCACACATACACACACACACACACACACACACACACACAGAGAGAGAGAGAGAGAGAGAGAGAGAGAGAGAGAGAAACACAAGCATTCAGTTTTCAAAAACAAAAGAATACCAGAGCTGAAAACATCAAGTATTGCTTAAGAAATTCATAAGGCATTTTTAATAAAAGAATATTTACTCACATAAGAGTAATTCTATTTTAAATAAGCTTCTTATTCTGCAGGTTTAAAAAAATCTAGATTGTAGTGTTTCTTAGATTATTGTTCCTGATAAGCAAGCTTGAAGAAAATAATAAACCAATGATTAAGAAGTATGTAAAGTCTGTTTGAAAGTTATAACAAAAAATCTATAAAAACAATAAGTGATTGATGATGCCTTGAAGATGCCTTCATAGCAGAAGTCCTTGAAGAGCAAACCTGACCCCTGGTTCTGAATCCCTTGAATGGGGATAGCAAAGTGACAGATAGCTTATGACTTGATTGGCTGTATCTCTGGGAAACACAGAATTAAAGAAAGCATGTGAGCCATGACATAGCAATAAGTCACAAAAGCCTGAGGCTGAGGCTTCAATATGTAAATCTGTAAACTCTTTAATATGTCCAGATAATAAAACTGGGATTATGTACAAAGCAATCATTTGGAGTGGCTGTTTCCAGACAGGTGAAGGGCGCTAAAGTTTATTAGATTTTGAAGCATATGTTTTATGCTTTTCAATTGACTGGAATTCTTGGAGCTTCACTGTGCAGTAGATTTTTAACATTTTCTTGAATATTTCAATCCTTGAAGATTTTTCTATGTAACTTTTCAACATTTAAAATTATAACATGAAAATAAAGAGACACTGATTTAGTCTATTAAATCTTACCAAAAATCTAGAACTGAAGGGACAAAGCAGAATTGCCAGTTATAAAAAACACAAACAGTAATTGTCTATAACACATTTTCAGTGTGCTAGTCTCTGTAGCTTCCTCACTCTCAAAAGAATGCTGAGACATGGACAAAACAAACATGTCCAAAAAAGAAAGAGACAATTGACCATTCCTGTAATTACATGAGTAAAAGAGAATGTCAGAAAATTATTATGTACATTTTATATATTCTACATCTGATTGTTAGTTTAAAAATCAGAATCAGATATAAATGATGCAAATGCAATTGTATAGAAAACTATATTTGATTTTAAATAATTTCCTTTTATTATCTGTAGTTAAAAGTAACACTCTCTTTTCTGGTACTTTTCCTCCTTCCTTCCTTCCTTCCTTCCTTCCTTCCTTCCTTCCTTCCTTCCTTCCCTTCTTCTTTCATTAGTCCTTTCTCTCTGTGTCTCTGTCTCTGTCTCTGTCTCTCTCTCTTCCTTTACTTTATTTACCTTCTAACGACTTGAAATGAAAAAAAAAACTAGGAATAAACTACCACTCTTATAAAGAAATGATATTCTAAAATAGAATAAATTTATGTGGGTACAAATTCAAATGAAGACATGCTATGCAATTTTACTAAATGATGTTAGCATTGAGTCCACCACAGGCACTGATCAATAAAAACAGAATGCAGACTTTGGTACTTTGGGAATATGGACAGTTAGTGTCATGCCTAGAATTGATTCTATAGTCACTACATTGCTAGGAATCTTCATAAATACAGTCTAGAGATTTCTAATAGTGAGAGCACTAGTAAGGTGTTCAATGAGCTCAAGAAAGTGATGGTTTACTGAGCACTATGGGAGCAATCATCCCTTTTAAATTTTAGAAATACATCAATGTGTTAAAATTTTTCTTATTTAAATTAACAGTCAGGCATGAGAATGTATGTGTGTATGCTTTTATGTGTACATGTAGGTGAAAATAAGTTGTTGAACAGTGAAAATAAACATATAGTACTTGGTAGTCAATTAAACAGAGAGGCATACTTGCTGTGCAAGAATGAGAACCTGAATCTGAGATCCTATTACCCACATAAAAAGTTGTATCACATGTCTGTAACCTCAGAATTGTGGGTCAAGTAAAGAAACAAGCAGGCAGAAATGCTGGATGGGCTTGAGTAGTTGGGCTTCAGTTTCACTGAGATGTTTTCCCAAGGTAAAAAGACAGAAAATGACAGATGCAATCACCAGACTATTTCTCTGTCTTCTGCAGGTGCCCTCACATTGCGTGTAAATGCAATTATACACCTCTCATATCTGCAAAGAAATAAAAACAATATCATAATACCTTTCAGCTGGCCTATATTTTAATAGTGAGGATGAACATTTGAGATAGTGGGATTCTGAAATAGGGGGTTCTGCTGGATAGCAGTGGCTAATTATGGCAGTGAATGGGACAACAATTTCTAGACAGCAGACTTATTTATAACAAGACACTTAGATTTATGCTCCAGGACCATAGCTGTTATAAATATGAAAGGTTAACTCATGTCATTGAACATTTTAATATCCCAAAATGTATGTTGGCCATACCGTGAAATCTAATACACTCTACTTCCGGATTTCCTGGAACCCAATGTCAGTTCAGGATGTCACTGAATTAACTCTAGTCTTCTGACCATCTCCTCATTAGTGCTGGAGTTACAGATATAAACTGCTGCATTTAGCTATAATGCCATTCTTTTTTCATGTTGATTTTTAGTTGGTCTAGCATTTCTTATAGTAAGATGAGAGTGATTTTTGCATCTTGGAACCCATCTTAATATTTTTGAAATTATGAAATATTTAAATTATGAAGTAATGTTTTATGATCAGTAAACAACTACATATGAAACAACAAAATCTTTTTAAATATCAGAAAATAAATATCAATCACATCATGTGGACATCAGTTTTAAAGCTTAAGATGTGAATAACCAGAAGGTATAAAGCTAGTAAGGGGTAAGAGGGGACAAGGGTTTTTCAAAGAATGGGAAATGGAGTGTGGGATTATGGTGCAATATAGTTCAAACTAGTGTAAGATGATTAAATGGAAAATAGTATATGGAGAAGGATAAATGAAGAATTATGGGGATAAACAGCTAACACTAAAGGACTCTTTAAAATCATATTGTAACCAACTATTGTAGAAGCTTCCTAAAATACATCCGCAAATGAAAAAATTTTAATGGAGTTACCATATAATGGGTAAAACAATGCTGAAAATAGGTCTCTTATGTTCATAAGTAAAACCTCTATTACCAGAAATGTCACTTAATTAAAGTTTCTATTCCTTTGAAGAGATACCATGACTATGGCAACTCTTATAAACACTTAATTGTGATGGCTCACTTACACTTCATATATTTAGTCTATTATCATCATGGCAGGAAGCAAGAGCGCATGCAGGCAGATGTGGTGCTGGAGAAGTAGGTGAGAGTTCTCACATCTCGATTCACAGGCAACAGTACGTGGTCTAGGACACTGGACCTGGCTTGAGCAAGCATAAGACCTCAAAGTCCGTCCCTGCAGTGATACAATTCCACCAACAAGACCACACCAATTTCAACAAGGCCACAGTTCCTAATAGTATCACTTTGTTTGGGGGCCATTTTCTTTCAACACCACAAATTAATGCATACAAGAATCTATACCAAGGTAAATTGTCTATAAATAATAGCTTACAAGTATTCATTCTGTTACTCATTATTATTATGAGTGTGAGTAAGCTCACACTAATCTACCCATTATCCAATTCAATTTCCTTTATTTTTTCCAAAGGAGATCCCTGACCCTACATAATTTCTGCTCCAACTCCCAACCCTATACCAGATACCAGATATAATCAACACCTAACTGAAATTCCTAACCTTGGAGACAAACTTTGTTGGAAGAAGAGACATCATCTTCTAGAATTACTTCCATATGTCATGGGGTGATATTCTTTCTATGGGATCCTGCAAAACTAAAATAATGGTTAAGTTTCAAGATTACTATCTGGTGTACTTGCAAATAGTCTCTGAGTAGTTTATAGGAATTTTCTGAAGTTCTTATTTGAAGTTCTGGCCAGAATGTTATAAGAATGTCCAACATTTCAGCTAACCAAGTAGGTTATATTGAGCAGCTGATATCCAAAACTGATCTTAAAGTAGCACTATCAGCATCATGGCATTGTATCAACCAGGTGGAATCACTGTTGTGGGGCCCCATCTTATTCCTGGAAACTTCAAAGATTACTGGAGGAAAATTTATTGTTTTTGTGGAAAACTTAAACATTATTCATGTAGACATATATTCAATGAAAGGTACAATAGAGACAAAAATAGGTATGGAGATAATAAAAGTTTCTCCTAATTTCATTCTTCTCTCTGTCCCATACCATATGGCTCCTGATATGAGACAGAACTCCGAATTTTTCGTTTTACAACATGCCTCATTATTATAGTCAAATGTCTCTATGTTCATTGTATGCAGGATCCAATTATCCGTTGGTGTTGATTTAACCTATAATGACCCAGGTATCTTTTTGCATTCTAAGTTTGCATTTTCAAAAGTCAGAGATTCAATAAGTACTTACCTAGCTTCTGGGTCTGGTACTCCTATTTGTACAGTCTTTGTTAATCTTTGTAAAACGTCAATAAAGGGTTCTCTTTCACCTTGTTTAACCCTAGTATATGATTCAATTATTTTTTTTTTTTAGTTCTTGAATCCTTTACCATGCATTTAAGGCTTGATCCTGTGGGTCAGCGCAAGTGCCTTTGCCAAGAATTTGATCTTGGGAAATCTCAAATCCTTTTGTTCTTCCCTGATGTTCAAATATTTTTGTTTCTTCTTCTAGTAAATAACATTTCCACAGTAGTTTTGTCTTGTCTTACAGGATGCTGAAACTAATTGAAGCCAATCATGTGGGGTAGCCTTATTGCTCATGTCTTTAGTATCTTCCTAACAAATGGTAATGCAAGCCATAAGATATTATTGCTTGCTTTATTTCTTTTAGTTTATAACTATCAGTTTCCCTCTACTTTCTTTGTGTCCTTTTAGGCATTATTACTTGATGGTATGTCAGAGGTGATTATGGGGCAAGTAGTTAAAACACTTGGTAAGTCATCTGTGACTCTGACAGGTACTAACGATGCTAAATCCTGGCCTTCTACTTTTTCTCCTGCTCATCTGTTCTGATAAATTCCTCAATCATTTCAAATCCTTTTACCACTGTGTTTTGTAAATTCCAAATCTTTTGACATGTGAGCATTTCTAATTATTCCATTGATGCATATAACCTCTGGTCCTCATTCTGCACATATGACTCCAAGGTATGAAATTTTTCCATTATGGATGACTTCTCATCCTTGGATATTTTTTGGATCACATGCAGATTGACCTCTTGGAGTGATACTGTATAAGCTAACTTTCCATAAATTTAAAACATATTTTAATTGTCAAATTCAACAGTATGAATTATTTCTTTAATTTCTCAGGCCCTTTGACATGGGTTGAATTTTGTCTGTCAAATTAATATTGTCCTTTTCAATGGTATAAGTTTTTTTTAGCTACCTTTTGATTTTCAATGGTAAAAATCCTGCCAACTAGCTGTTCATTATTAGTCTGTAAAGACTGTATCATTTCTAAAAGGACCCAATTCTTGGCTCTGTTATCAAACCATTTTCTTAAGGATGTAATATAAAAAACAAAACTAATTCCCAATATCAAATAATGGATATATCAGAAAAACTGCATAAGCCTTGCAGAATACCATCCATAGTATAAGCAAAAGGTTATTAAATTCTTGGATGATGATACTGTCTGCAATTATATTACTTTCACATTGATGGATTTATTTATTAATCAAATAATCTTACCTTCTTTAGGAGATTACAGTAAATTGCTGTAGGTGTAATAATATATATTGGCCAGCAGGTGTGGTTGTGGTCATATGGTGGAGAGATGCAACTGGTGGCATGAGTAGTCCTGCTCAGTTCCGCATTGGTGCCTGCTTAAATACTGACAAATATGCTTTTCTTGACAAATTAAGAACTATTAAATGGATTCCATACATGGAGAGAGTTTTGGTGTCCAGTATATGAAGAAACAAAGAGCTTGCAAGCTGGGAACACAAACTGGAAGCTAAACAAGTTATGTGTTACAGGGAAAGTGGTGGTGTGAAGTAATGCATGTGAGTCTGGGAAATTGCCAAGTCACCACCCAAGGGGTAGCTCCGCTGCAGTTGTGTTTTGGCAAAAACTGCTTAGTAAATGAAATCAAGAGTGGGAGACCTGTGCCATGAACATTTTCTGGTCCCAGTAGGCATGGAGTTGGTATTCATATGGGCACCAGATGTTGATGGATGCTATAAAGTTGTCCTACACTAGCTCAGAATTGTGTTTAATAAAGGGTTCTATATTTTGGGGTAGATGACTCACAAATCACAGTCTTCTGTACAAGTGGGGAACGGGAATCAAATCCAGGAGGTTGGGAAAGAGAGAGAGAAATAGAGAGAGAGAGAGAGAGAGAGAGAGAGAGAGAGAGAGAGAGAGAGAGAGAGAAGCTTTATATCTACATTTATAGTACAAGAGACCATGCCCAAGTGGGTTGTTATCTTAAAAGCTACTGGTTGAAGGAGTTCCCACAGCATGTTCTCCACAGACTTCAAAGACATTTTGTTTCTTTAAATCTATAATAATGGAAGTATTTTTTAAAGTTCCATAATTGCTTTATTTTATGTGTGACAGGTGTGAGGTGTGTCCTAGTACAAGTGCTTAGGTCAGAAGACAGTTTTCTAGAGTGAGTTCCCTTCTTCCACTATGTTGGTCCTAGAGATGAACTCAGGATATTAGATTGGCAACAAGCATATTCAGTTTCCAAACCATCCTGAAGTCCCACTAGTACTTTACTTTCTCATTTTAGTAAGTTCAACTCTCTCTCTTATCTCTCCCTTTTTCTCTTTCTTCTTCTTACTCCACCTTTGATAAGCTAAGGAAAATAAGCAATGCATTACTTTTAAAAATAAAGTTTTTTTTTTTTATTTTGCTACACCCCATTGTTATTTGTTTATATTATATAATCCTACTTTTTATGTCAGATGTTAACTTTGGGATTCTGTCCTTTTTTCTAGCCCCTAATAGAAGAAATCCTTCTTCCCATAGAATTATAGCAACAGATTCCCCTCTCTGTGATTCTTCTGCCCCAACCCCAAGCTTTGCCATATTTTGTCTTTGTTTTCAAAGCATTCCTTTTAATTTAACTATACAAGAGTAAAGGAAAATATTTTGCAATGGAATTTTGAAAACTTATATAAAAATCTTCACATATCCTATAGTCTTTTGGTTGTTGGTTTCACAAGGACACAGTAATTGTTGTGGAAACCCTATACACTGGCTATCCTTTGTGGTCACTCGTCTTTTTGACATTAGCTTATTTACCAGCAAGACTTGGCATTTTAAACCAAGGATGGAAAATAGCTACCTTCACATTTAAATTTGCATATTCAGCCTCTTAGTAACCTCTATACTTTGCTGTTGCATAACCTATTATTTTTTTCCTTTTTTAAGAAAAGTTCTTTTTCATATATGTTCATGACCAAAACAGAATTTGATGGCTTCTTAATTATGTAGTGAAAAACATCAAGTAAACATAGAAAAGTTATAAATGTAAATTCTCTAGCACAAGATCAGTCCATTTATTCACTTGTTTATTCTTGTATGATAAACTCTACTTTTCTCTTTTTTAAACATTAAACAACATTCTTACAAGCAACTATTGGATAATTACTTAATTACTTGTTACATTCCATTTTGTGAAAAATCTGTTCTTCTTTGAGATTATAGTTCAAATTCCTTTATTTTACTGGCATTTTCTCCAAAATATTTTAATGTTCAAATATATTGTCATCTCTTTATTTCCAAAAAAAACAATCCTGCATTTTTTTATTGTTAAGCAACTTCAATTTCATTTATATTTGCAAATGCATTAAATTGATGTTCATTTAAGAAATTTTTTATCAGACATTTTGTCTGGCAGAGTTGTGCTGTGAGAGCCACTATTTCTTACTTTTAGCAACTCTAGAAATCTGATCATAACTTTGCAATAATCTATGACACTTTGGAGGGACCATGGGGGCATTTTTGGCCAGCTACTCAACAAGATTTAACTCATTTGTGGTGTTGAAAGAAAATGGCCCCCAAACAGAGTGATACTATTAGGACCTGTGGCCTTGTTGTAATTGGTGTGGTCTTGTTGGTGGAATTGTATCACTGTGGGGATGGTCTTTGAGGTCTCATGCTAGCTCAAGCCATGCCCAATGTCCTAGACCACTTACTGTTCTACATACTTCATATTTCATAATTTAAATTTGTAATAACTAAAAAGGTATCATGTTACAGAATAAGAGAAAACAGAAGATAAAGAACATTTTGTGATCCCATGCCATAGAAATTACTAAAGATATCACAGAAATTACATCATTGAATGAAGACTTTCTTGACAGACATTTTTTAATGATGTCAGTTACCACTTATAAGGCTATGCAGTTTATTAAAGTTGCATTTGTTTGTTCCATTTGAACAAATGAACAAAACATGTTATGTAAACATGCCCCATGTGGACACAACAGAACTCCAATATTTTTATACATATACCTTGGAATTTGAGAATCTACTTACTCCATATATTTTTTCTTGATAGTTCCGCTGTCACTTAAGATATAAGCATTTATTTAGCCAAGAAAAACAAGCATGTAACTGGGCGGTGGTGGCGCACGCCTCTAATCCCAGCACTTGGGAGGCAGAGGCAGGCGGATCTCTGAGTTCCAGGCCAGCCTGGTCTACAAGAGCTAGTTCCAGGACAGGCTCTAGAAACTACAGGGAATCCCTGTCTCGAAAAACCAAAAAAAAAAAACCAAGCATCTTTGTTTCCTCAGACTTTCTTTTCACCTTGCAGTGCACACAAGTGTACACTTCACATATGTGGTTAACATTTTAGAATCTCTTATGTATTCATTAGAAGAAGTTGCATTTTCATGACACAATGTGAGGCATAGATAAGCAATAGATTTCCATTGACTTGTAACCCACATTGTCTTTCACTGTTGGCGTGAACATGGGAGCCTAGATAACTAATTTGCTTTGCTAATGTCACCCTCAGTGTGATAAATACATACTCATCTAGGCAGTTTTAAAGATAAATTTGCTGCTATCTGTAAATTCCAGCCTTTCTATTGAATGTGAATAACTGTTCTCACCATTTGTACCACATGATTGCTTTGTCTACCAATTTACAAATTTTACATGTAAATATAAATCAAATATCATCCTCAAAATCCTTCCATTGTGGTCCTTGATTATCTACTCTTTCTGCAGAATCTGTTGCACTCTAACCATGATAGATGGCTGTCATTAGATGAGAGCTTTTTGGTCCAAACTTCACTTCTCCAGTCTTGGCATAACTCTCTTCCTTTAAAACATTGCTAAAATGTCACCCAAGAGCTCAATTTAAAATCACAATATATAATCACAAACTGTCCCTTTGTCTTTTTAGCATATAAAAAATAATCCCTTATCTCTGCATAAGGAAATGAATAAATGGCTACACCAGATTTTTATTGCCAATTACTTCTAATCAGTGAAATTGACTTTCCTGTGAAAAGAAAGTAATAAATACATAAGATGTGAAGCTTAGTCTAGTAGTTCAATAAGAAAATTAATTTCCTTAAGGGTGTAAATGTCATGACCTAAACTACTAATTTTGTTTGGGGTGATCTCAGGACACAAATAAATGTCGGTATAGCCAAGAATAGATTCACTCAGTCACAATATATAATTTCATTTATTGATTCAAAACTTTGATTTGTGGGATGAATTATCTTAGTACCAACCCCAAATTCTATTATGTGGTTTTGTGTTCACAATAGTGTTTATGACTCCATTGTTAAATCATGATGTCCTAACTATGTAAGACTTATTAAAGTTTGATTGCTACAAAAGTCCCATGAGGTTTGAGTTCAGATGGACCAGGCTGCTCTCATCTATACTGTATTTCACAAAATGCAGGGGGAAAAGAAGAGAAAAGATGTCCTATTTATATGCACTATAAATTGAACAGATAGCATCACTTAATTTTAATTTGCCAGAGATCAATTTTTAATCTAGCAATTAAATTATAATCCTTTCCCACATTCTTTTGCTACCTACCATGATGTTCATACTTACTGTAGATTTGCTAACACTTATTGGAGGGAAATTTGCAAGTCTGAGACCCAATACTGCAATCTTCCAGGCAAATCCTATTCATTCACCTTCTTCTGAGCTGAGAACTTTCTCAACTATAAAAAGCCTGGTTGTTGGAGAGTCACATAAACTGCTATAACCAATTGCAGATTCCTGAAACAGACGTACTCACAAACCACTTTGCCCCTAACTTCATCAGAACTATGTGTTATCATCACATCTATCTTACTTCAGAGAAACAATTTAATCTCTCATCTCAGCACTTTAGCACCTTAGCCATAAAATTATGACTATGAATCTTTCTATTTATATTAGCTCTAGCTGAAATATACTTTCACAGAGATGCTATTTCTAGTGGCATAAATGAATTGCTATTAGGTAACAAGAGTGCATTGCTTTGAATGCTTGTATCCATCCAAAATTCAAATTGGAATTTATGGCGATATAGTGATATTTGGGACAATGGACTCTTGGAAAGTGTTGTGAGGCAGTCTCTGTTTTTATGAACAGGAAGAATAACCTTTCCAAAGAAACCTTGGGCCATTAGAATGCAGTCCCTGTGTGGTCATAGCAACAAGGAGAGATTGCCTCTGTTGATAGCAGTTCTAGGAGTGCCAATCCCAGTCTTTGAGTTCTATTTTTATGAATTTATATTTTTTACCCATTTAAGGTATTTTCTTATGGTACCAATAAAAAAATAAAACAAAACACACAGTCATTTCACCATCTATTGTATTTGTTAATGACTGACATCATACTTTATGGTTCAGGATACCTTAACTAGATGTGACTTATTTGTGCTCTATTTTAAATGTATTTATACAAACCATAATTTTGGCATTTTATTAATAATTAATGTCAATTTAAACATATTTCATAACTTTACTGTTGATATATTTAATGAATATATCATCCATCTCTTTTACCAGTTGCTGTATATCATTATGAGCATGTATCTATTCATTTGGCTTTAAAATATTTTGTTCACTGAAATATCTCTAGTGTTTAGTATGATGTTGATACATGTCAGTTATATATTATTCAAACATTATCATGTTTTAAAAGTTCTTCCTTGTTCTATGAGCATACTAACCCTGCTATGTTATAACTATTTATTCATATGTTGACATTCCCAGTGTATCATGTTGTTTGTAAATACAGGGGTCCCACTTTTTTCTCATAAATACTTTTGAGAGAAAAGGATTAGCTAAAAACTGGGATTGTGTAGCACTGACAAAAATTGGCTTCTATAACCATTATCAGTATTAAAATATTATAATTATGGTTCCATATTTAATAGCAAAAATTCTTCAGAAAAAATCCTTCCAAATTCACACCCGTACTGATCACTACCCAATTCTAGTTTGGCTTCTCATCATTTTCAGTCAATGATTTAATTTTTTTAATAAACATTTTTGAGAACCTGTTCTGAGTAGAGCAATCTCAAGGATGAAAACACCAGGTGTCCACATTCACTTGCCATATTCAAGTGGGACTGGATGATATGTGGAAAAGGGTCACTGGTTAATTTATTTCCAGGAACCACCTTAAATCTTGGGAAACTGGATTGTGTTTAAAAAGATCCTTGTGGATTTTAATTTGACAAATTAACATTGGCATTTTTCCTTCTAAAATGTCAGGTATATAACTTAATGAGCTCGTGTTCTACTACAGGAGCCCTCCCCTCTCTGTGACAGCTGTCATTTCACGGCAGATATAGGAGATTCCTGGTTTTAGTTTTTATAATTAGAACTATTTATGGTTCCCTGTTCTCTTTATAGGAATAGGAGGAAAACAATTTAGGAAGGTACCATTTTCCAACAAATAGAGAAATGTATTTATTAAACTTCAGAGTGAAAAATCATTAACACTATTCTGACAGACATCTTGTTACATCAATGTCCTTTATTTTGATTATTATTATAATTAATTCTGGAAAACAAAGCCAAGGTGTGATGGAGTCATTTAATGATTAGTTAATAGGCTATGTTATAAAACAAAAGGTCATGAAACATTCCAAAGGAACAGTGTCTGGGCAGAAGAGACAGAAACCTTCTCTGAATTCATATGTGGGGTGCTGCATGCTGCAGAATTTCCACTTTGACCTCAGACACAGGAGCAGTGTATAGAGTTGTCATAGTCAATTTAGACTACGATATCAAAATGTCATGGACTAGGTGGCTTAAATAACAGATACTTATTTCCCACAGGCCTACAAGCTGAAAATCTGAGATCAAGGTGTCAGTAAATGGGATTCCTGTTCAGAGCCCTTTTCTGGCTGATGGATAGTCTTGTTTGTGCTCTATACTCATGAAGCTTTGCCTTTCCTCGGGGTGTGTGCATGGAAAGATTGAGAGATTTGTCTGACTCCTTCTCATGCAGCAACTAATCCCATCATAAGGGATTTGTCCTCACAAACTCATCTAAGTCTAATTACAGCCCAAAGCCCAACATCCAAATCTAACTATTATCACACTGAAGGTTGTAGCTCTGACATACAAGTTTGGAGGGAAATTACAAAGTTAAGTCTGTTAGCTATTTAGTTTGGAAATTACTGCAAAAGCATAATAAAGTTCAATATTATCAAAATATAGCTAGCTTTCTGTATGGTAAATAAATATTAATTCTTTAGAACATGATTGTCTGAACTATTAATATATTATCTATAACTGCTCGTTTTATGCACTTATGACAAATGTTACTATTCTTATTATGTAAAGGGTACTTGTAACTAACTTAAAAAACAAATATTACCCACTTCCAATATAGCTTCTTTTATATTTCAATAAGAACCATCAGTATTTGTGGTGAAGACCCCGTGATAAAGTCTCAGAAGGACTATTAGAACAACTATACTAGATTGCACAATTGCTTTAGACAATCCTAAGTCTATTCCAATTATCCTTCCATTTCAATCAGTGATTCTCAAAATTTAACACTTGATACAACCTCTTGAGTTTCCAGCTAAAAGGATATGGGAACCCTACATGAGACATTCTCACAAAGGATACCTAGTATGGAGGACAGGGATGTGCTTCTCCAAGTGTCTAGACGACACTGATGCTGCTGAGTCAAGAGGGGACACATTGGGAACTGCACTGTTGGAATTCAATGTGAGTGCCTAGAGATGGCTCATTGAGCAGGGGCACATGCCACCAAACCTGAGGACATGCTGGAATACACATGGTAAAATAAAGAGGAGAACTGACTGCTGAAAATTTTCTTTTCATCTCCACATGCTTGTTCATGCACACATGCAGATGTGTATGCACACACACAAACACTAACACTCACAAATAAATGCATATATATGCACTGTGCACAATCACACACATACATCCATATGTGTACACACATATACACATATGTGCACACAGAATAAATGTGAAAAGAAATTTTAAAGTAAATCAATAATTCAATGGACTTGCTCAATTAAAATGCTATTGGTTGTAAAAATGGTAAAATATTTTGAAAGATTGTAATACTTAAATAGCTAAGTTGACTACTTGTTTTTTAGTATTTTTATTTTTCATTATGTATTTATATGTGTGTCTGTGTAGGGTTGTTTTGAACATCAGTGAAGAGGCCCTGGAAAACAAAAGTAGGTTGTCAGATACCATAGAACTTGAGTTGCAGGTGCTTCCAAATCATCTGTTGTGGGTTCTGGAATCCAAACTTACTACCTCTAGAGTAGTATCCTTCTTTAACTGTGGAGTCATCATCTTTTCATCTTAATGATGTAATCATTTTAAGTGTTTAATGTAATGAAGGCACATTTATCTATACTGACTTTATCACATTTAATGTAACTATCAAAATTATTTCAATTATGAATTTATTTGTATTATTTTGTGTGTGTGATGTTTCACTCCATGTATATATTTAAATCATATGTATACCGGATGTATACCTGTGCTTGCACAGGTCAGAAGACAGTGTCAGATTGCTTGCCACTGGAGTTGCGGATGGTTACAGGCGACACAATTGAGAGGCATGGATCTAGTTTCATTTGTTTGCAATGGGTATTAAGATTTTCAAGTGCATTTATTAAGGAGACTGCTCTCTAGTGGATATCCTTGGTGTTTCTGTCAAATATAGCTGGCTTCTAGGTTTCTTCCTGATTCCTGTGTTCAGGTCCATTCTCATGTGCTCATTTTAATGCCAGATGAGTTTCTTGAGGCCTGTGTCTTGAGAACAGATACTCCGTTTCCTCAGCTTTATCCTTTTGGCTCAACATTTGTGCAGATGTTTGGGGTCCTTAAGGCTTACTTCAAATTTTAGAAGTGGCTCTTTGTTTTCTAATTTGATATTGAATATCAGTGATTTATTTATTTATTTATTTATTTATTTATTTATTTATTTATTCATTCTATTTTTAATGTGTATGAGGATTTTGTCTTGCGTATATGCATATAAGCACCCTGTGCAGGCCTTTTGTTGGTAGAGGCCAGAGTTGGGTGTCCATAGAGTAGTAGATTCACCTCGGACAGTAATTATATATGGTTGCATGCCACAATTTGTGTGCAAGGACTTGAATCTAGATCCTCTGTAAAAGCAGCCAGTGTTCTTAAACATGGAGCCATATCTCCAGCCCATAGTATTGGTATTTTATTCTAGAAGGGTCCTTCTCAAATCTAAACATCACTTTGAGGAGTATAAAATTAGTTTTTGGGGGGGTAATTACTTATATTCTATTCCATACTGTTTAACATTCTAAAGTATTTTTATTCAGTAACTACTATCAAATAATTGTCATTACTACTGATTAATGTGCATAGTACTAGAAAGTACTCTGCACACTACTAGAGAAGAAAGGGAAACACAAATCAGTTATCCACAGTGGTGTCCTGCTGGCAAGATATGCAGCAGCAGTAGTGGCACAAAAGTTGTAAGAGTAACCAAACAATATCTGATCAATGTTATGTCCCACTCCACGAGATGGAACCCATGTCTTCCAATGCTCAGCAGCCAAGAACCTGAACTAGATAGGTAAGGAAATACTACTGCTCTGGTAACTGAAAAAAGTCAATACAATGTCTCCTTATAACATTCTGTTATACTCATAGATCAGTGTCTTCCTCAGCCTCCAGAGAAGCTTCCTGTTGTAGCTGGGAGCAAATTCAGAGACCCAGAAATGAGTAAAGTGTAGAAAGTGAGATCCTGGAACACTCATTCATACATGGGATACCCATCTGTGCCTTGCGACCCTAATTATAAATAGAGACACTAATTAGTCCCCACCTGAATGGATGTTTTGAGAAGTGAAGGCATTAGTAGGATCAAAGTGATTTAAACAACATTTATGATTTAAACATATCATTTTTAAATGTTGTCTGTTCTAGTCTAGGAATACTTATTCTTTTATCTAAAATCATAAAAGCACTTCTACCTTACTAAATATGTTTATCATTCAATTTATAATCTATTTATATATTCAATTGTTTATGGCTATTTCCTAAGCAGGAAATGAATTTTTCTTCTATACCAAAGTGTTATAGCATAACGCTATTTCTTAAGCAAAAATCCTAAAAAAAATCTATGCTTAATCAATCATTACATTGACAATGAGGGTTTATACTTAAATGCCACCTATTCAGATGATATGTTCCTTTATAAATTTTTAACATATTATGAAAACTGTCATTGATTGTCATAATACAATGTCCTAAAAATTCTAGATTTCCTGTTGATCATATTTCTCTTATTTCAATTGAGTTGTCACAAAACTTACTGGGACATGACTTTTATATTCATTCCATATTGTAATTATAACATCAGGAATATGCCATATTTCAATACATGCATGCATGCACATAGAACTCACATTTACATACACACATGCAGATAAGCTAAAGGAGTTAATTTTGCTTGTTAAATTTACAAGCATATTATAGTAAGAGTAATAGTCATAATTATCTTATACATGTGGTTAATTGCTCTCTACAAAGTATGTCCAAACACAAAGGACCTTATAAATTCTAAATAATAATAATTAGGAAAACATACCAAAGCAAATCAGGCAATCCATTCATCTTATATTATTTCTGTCATTTTCAACTCATAAAATTTCTTTATCATAAACTCACTGTCATGCAAATATCATGTGAAAAATGTTAATCTATATCAGGGGCCTTGAGCACCAGCCTCAGTACCCACTCAGGGATCAGAATTGGGTATCTATGTCAGGTAAGGATCTGAGGGTAAAAAATTAACTCAAATATATTATGTCTGCATAATCTTAATTTTCTTTTATGTGTGGGGAAAAGTGGACTGAAGGTGGGCATGGAGGAGAGGAAAAATAAGGGGAAGACTAATGAGAAGAAGTAGAAGGAGAAGAGGAGGAGAAGGAGAAGAAGAGTAAAGACTAATCTCCACAAGGTTTCTAGTTTTTTACAGACATAGTCTGAAAATTCCATAGGTAAGGACACTGATAATATGCATATCAAAATTACAAAAAGGGCAGGTAGAACCTGACAAAGCAGTACTCCAGAACAGGTGGCCTGACCCAGGAAAGAGCCAGTATTCAAGGGGAAATGCCTGACACTCCAAACCTTTAGATAAAGTTACTAAACATTCCTGAATCCTAGATTCACCCATTCTCCTCCTCTAATCTCTTTGGTGATAACCAGTTTTGTGGACTTCCAGATTTGTTTGTTAGCAAATGTGCAACATTCCTGCTCAGTGCCTGTCTTCTACAGAAATTGCTATGTGGTCTGTTAGCAGGTAATTTTGTGAGACAGACTCTATGTAAATTTAACTGTTAGAACAAAGAGTGAATGCCCTTACTTGGTCCAAGACCTCTGTTGAGGTGTTCTGGGAATGATTCTCATTTCGAAGTTAAGAATCATGGCTTTACATGTTTTTTTACAGATATGACAGTGATGTTTTCAAAACACAAGTGTTCCCACAGTTCTGCAAAATCGGTTGTTCCATGTGGATGTATACATATACATTTCCCGTGGGTTTGTCTATTGGTCTGTCAGGTATGCATTCACTGTATGGTCTTGTGGGCTCTAACAAATTTAAAACATTTACTGAAATTTTATAGACTTCTCTTAGCCTGGAATTACTAGATAACCAATTAAGAGGACATGCAAATGATGATCAACCACCAAAAACTCACATATCATAAACCCATGATAAAATTCATACACAGTAAAAAAGCTATGTGTTGATTTAGAAAGTGAAAGAATCTAATACATTTAATTATTAATATTTTATCTTTCTCACTTCTCTTGTCATAATATCACATTCAAGATAATAAGCCTTTATGTTCAGACCTGGTTAAACTGTCATTTTATCATAGCATGGTCCTAGACAAATGCCCACCTGGTCCCCATTATCTCCTTCATCTTTAAAATTCACTCCTCTGTAAGCCCTGTATTATACCTGTTTTCCAATAGTATTTGGTTGACTAACAGATTAAATAAAGTTTATTAACTGCTTAATCATCTGTTCATAAAATGGATTAGTCAGAATGCTAAATTCAGTGGACACAAATAGGTTTATGCAATTGTTTCCATTTATTTGTAGATATACTAAAGACATGATAATAGGAGTCAAACCTCTTTAATGTAGCATTAGAAACAGACTTACAGTTTACCATTGCTGATGCAGAACTGTATCACTATATTATTTAGATTAGTGCTGACACTATTATTAATCTTTGGTACTCTACATATCCAATAACCATCACACACATTTCCAATGACAGCATCAATATAATCCACAATAAATTTAAATTGTCTGGCATAGAAAAAATAAAATAAAATTTAGGGAAGGAATGGGACTTGAACTTTTTCCAAATAGATCATATGCATTTATGAATACTAAATAAAATACCTTTTTGGAAATTAAAATGAAATTTAAATTGTTGCAGCGGCCAAGGAATACTGAGCTAATGCCAATCAATAAAGTGAGAGTTTCTCAATTATACTTTCTCTTTCACTTTCTCCTTTAATGGCCAATTCTGTCCCAAATATTCATTCCCTAGCCAAAATGATCAGACTCAAGTACCATAGTTAGATGTATTTAACATCAAATGGGGAGTAGAAGTATAATATTTGGACTGAGAAGTTATAAATCTGATTTTGTTCACATCCTTCTGTATATATTTTAGTAAATATCTTCAGTTTACAATACTTGGTTGGTTCACTTCAAATGGGAATCACAATAAAATATTTAAAAATGGCAGCTGAAAGTGTAGGTTGTTGGTATAGTGCCTGCTTTCCATGCATGTAAATGTAACATGAGGGCCTGCTTGTCGGGGTTTCAGTCCTGCCCAGTTCCCGCAGCTGGTAAGCCCCCAAAGAAATTACACAGAGGTCTACATAAGTTATAAACTGTTTGGCCCATTAGCTCAGGATTCTTATGAGCTTTTAACTTATATTAACCCATTATTTTTATCTATGTTAGTCACATGGCTTGGTACCTTTTTCAGTGGGGCATGTCAGAACCTGCTTCTTCAGTGGTCTGGGCAGGACTGCAGGGAGAACTTCCTTCTTCCCAG
Organism: Arvicola amphibius; assembly: GCF_903992535.2. Lineage (NCBI taxonomy): Eukaryota > Metazoa > Chordata > Mammalia > Rodentia > Cricetidae > Arvicola > Arvicola amphibius. Next base: position 74,832,334 of record NC_052051.1, read on the forward strand.
AGCACTCCTATTCTTCTTGCCCCTCCTCTACTTCCTGTCTGGTTGTCCCGCCTATACATCCTGACTAGCTATAGGCCAATCAACATTTATTTAAAACATAATTGACAGAATATTGAATTGTCCTACACCATGTGACCATTATATTGATCCTCAATATCTTATAAGTAACTGTGGTGAAACACATGTCTGTAATTTCAGCAGTTAAATAGTAAAGGCAAAAGGATTACATGGCCAAGTAGATCTCTGGGTATATGGGATTCATATAACACTTTGAGTCTCATGCGCTCTTGTCTTACAAAAATGAACAGAAAAGAGATTAAAGAAGCTGTAATACTAGTAGAGAATATACAAATGAAAAACTTGAACACAGTCATACAGAAATAATATTTTATATATTTCCCCAAGTACAAAAAATCAAAAAATAGACAAATCAGATTAAAGTGAATTAAGACATCTGCATAACAAAGGAAACCAACAGTAGAGTAGAAAGTTCATAAATAGTAGAATATATTACAGATTATTGATTTAACATGATATACTTCAGGTTCAAAATTCTAACTATCATCTTCTTACTGTCAATATCTGTATTTGTGAGAATAATATAGTTCATGATAGAAAAATGTTGACAGAGGATTTTTCCTGCCTGGTACCATAGTCATTCAGTCCCAAACAAATACACAGAGGCCTATATTAATTATAAACTGGTTGACCTATTAGCTCAGGCTTCTTATTAACTAACTTTTACATCTTAAATTGATCCATAATTCTTGTCTGTGTTAGCCATGTGCCTTGGTACCTTTTATCAGTGAAGCATTCTCATCTTGCTTCCGTTGTGTCTGGGTTATGACTACAGGTTGAGATTTTTCTCTTCTCATAATTCTCATATTCTGGTCATCACAACTGTACTTTCTACCTCGCTACTGGCAAATCAGTGTTGTTTTATTAAACCAATACAAGTGACAAATCTTTTTTTTTTTTTGTTTTTCGAGACAGGGTTTCCTGTAGTTTCTAGAGCCTGTCCTGGAACTAGCTCTTGTAGAGACCAGGCTGGCCTCGAACTCAGAGATCCGCCTGCCTCTGCCTCCCAAGTGCTGGGATTAAAGGTGTGCACCACCACCGCCCGGCAAGTGACAAATCTTTACAAGTTACAAGACCATTGTCCCACAATACTTCCCCCTTTTTTTTCCTTTCAAAACAAGAACTCTAAATCTAATCTCTTTTGTATATCTTTTTTCCAAACTATTATTCATTATGATTTGGAACCAACACTCTAAACACAGTCAAACATCCATAATCCATTGTTTGAATGTATTGTTAGCTACCTCTTATATCTTAAATTAACCCATTTCTATTATTTTATGTTTTACCACAAGACTCTTGGTTTACTGGTAACGTTCCCAGGTATCTGTCTGATTTGGTGGCTTCATGGCTCTCTCCTCCTCAATCTGCTTGGAATTCACACCTTACCCTACTCTGTTCTGCAATAGGCCCAATGCAGCTTTATTCATTAACCAATGGTATTCACATCATACAGAGGGATTTCCCACATCAGAATAATATTTATAAAATTTTTCTGAACAGAAGTTTATACCTTGTAAAGTCATATGTTTCCCATGACTATTTAGCTGTGTCTTTAAGTCTAAACTGTCTCAAATGCTGCTAGTTACTGCAACAGTGAGATAGACAGAAAGAGCTCAAGGAGACCTTTCCTTTCTATTAGGAATACTGACATTTCAGTTATGAAAGTCCGAGGGAAGGGGCACTCCTATTCCCAGATGAGCAGAATATGGACCTTATTGGAGAAAATGGAACTATTATACTTCCCCATTAAATACCTAGAGTAAACATAGTTAATGATAAATTATCAGGTCAAGAATATTGACTATTCATTGTGGTTTCTGTCATGACTTGTTGTATTATCTTAAAAGTAAAAAAGCTCACATTTCATTTGCTCACTCCAGTAGCTGCTAATTCATCCCAATGTTGTTAGCAGCAGTGAGTTGAATTTTTTAAAATTCTTCTTTTTTGTGAAAAAAATGTATCCATACTTGCAAAACTGTACTAGGATAGCCACTATAAGAAACATAACCATTTATGGACAATTCTAAAACTGAACTGAAAAGAGGGATTGGCTCACTAAAGAAAAGAAATTGCTTGGCTGCAGATCTTAGCATCTGCTTCATCAGTTACTGTATGAAGTGTCTGTGATGACAGCTGGGGTGGTCACCAATATGATATGAGGAAAGCCAGTTCATGTACCTCCTCCACCATTAATAGGAGTCTTAGCTGAGGTAATCTTGTGGATTCCTGGGAATTTCTCTAGCACCATTTTTCTCTCTAACCCCATAATGTTTTCCTCTATCAAGATATCTATGGCATTGCTTTCCTACTCTCTTCTTCCCCCAACTGGACCATCGCAGTTCCTAATGTTTTATCTCTCTTCACCTCCCCTTTACCGCCTCCACACTCTCAGTTTACCCAGGACGTTTATCTATTTTCTTTCACAGGGTGATTTTCTCTTAGGGTCTCCCTTGTTACTTAGTTTCTCTGGAGATGTGAATTTTATTCTGGTTATCCTTTGCTTTACATCTAGTATCCTGGTAGTGGGATCAGGATCTATCCCTGATACACAAGCTGTCCTTTTGGAGCTCATTCCATTTGATAGGATACCTTGCTTAGCCTTGATGCAGGAGGGAAGGGGTCCTGCCTCAAGTGAATGTGTTAGGCTTTGTTGATTCCCCATGGGACACCTTATTCTTCTGAAGAGTGGCCAGGGTTAGGTTGCGAGAAGGTAGATGTTGAGGGAGGGGGAGGGACGGGGACCCTTGGTTGGAATCAAAATGAATAAATAATTAAAAAATAGATTGCATCCACTTAGGATGTCAAAACATTTATTATTCTCAAAGGATGTGGTTTTTTTTATTAAAAATGTATAGAAACAGATACCTTGTGTTTGCAGTTATATCTACTCAATAGCCATCAATGGTTCAAAATGTAGTCCTGTGTGAACACACAGAAACATAAAAGGAGAATAAAGTTCAGCTGCTTTGCAAAACTGTGAAGATCCAGGGAGAATACAGGAGCAAGGCAAACATTTCCTGATGGAGGAGGTCCTGAATGAGTCCTCAGTATCTGCTAGAAAAACTCTCCATTGACCCCTAATCCACTCATCTTTGGCAGAGTCAAGTGTGACTTTAAAAACTTGGGATGCACTCAGTCCAGATCAAGGCATTTGTGCCATTTGAGGCTCCCTCCACTTGAAATCTCCGCAAAGTTACTTATAAGCTTTCAATAATATTTCTTAGTTGTTCTCCCTAGAGACAAATTTTTACTTTTTTTTCTTTCACGTTTACAATGTTGTTTATTTTTCTGCCAAACTCCTTTCATATCTAACTCAAGCTGTGGTTATTTGTGGCCATTTCTCTTGAGGAAACTTCAGCTGAGAGCACAGGGGCATGTCTCTTTTGTCTACGATATTGCACCCATTGGCTAGTACATCATGTGCTCAAAATGTCCGTCAAGGGTGCAGCTGCCTGCTTGTACAACGCCTTCTGTACAAGTAAAATACTAGTTCACTGCTACGGCATCACAAATACAAGTTATATTTTATTTAGGTCTAGGATCATAAGTACACACAGGTGATGGGAACATAGCAAAGAGTTTTATTGACAGAAATTTACCTTGAGCACCACACACTGTCTTTTCATAAATAAATTCTAAGTACAGAAAGAGATGCTTCTTCAGAAGTGTTAGCCTTTCCCAGTGAAGTGGACCCCATGGAGTTATAAAGCATAGTTAGGACGTGAAGGCAGAGAAATCTCTGAAGTAGTTTATTTTTCCCATGAAATACAGTGCTTAAATGTATTTCTCAATCTTTAACTGAACGTTCAGTTACAGAGTTTCTACAGAGACAAAAAAAGTCTGATGCTTTAGTTATTAATTTTGTTTGCTTTCAAAATCTCTACCTATCACCTGCATAAAAAGGCACTTAATTGTAAGAGTCATCTTCCTATTAAAAATAATATTAGGCATCCTGGTCTAAAGAGCTAGTTTCAAGACAGTACTACACACAGAAGTCTTATCTAAAAATTCAAAATAATAGGAAAATTAATTAATAAATAATAAAGGAGAGGTAGCCGGGCGGTGGTGGCGCACGCCTTTAATCCCAGCACTCGGGAGGCAGAGGCAGGCGGATCTCTGTGAGTTCGAGGCCAGCCTGGTCTACAAGAGCTAGGTCCAGGACAGGCAAAAAAAAAAAAAAAAAAAAAAAAAAAAAAAAAAAAAAAAAAAAAAAAAAAGCTGCAGAGAAACCCTGTCTCGAAAAACCAAAAAAATAAAAAAAAAAAAAATAAAGAAGAGGTAATATAGTCATTGCCGCCAAATCCATCACCATCCTTAAAAATTATGTTAGGTTGACATTTATATTTATTAGGTTTTATAGTTCAGACAAAAGCAAATGTCACAATTATAATACTATATGATTATCCATTTTTTAATCAAATAATATATGCAGATAATGAGAAATGCAATTACCTTATAGGAAAAAATTGATGAGAAAGAAATGAAATATCAAATCACACTTTTCTATTATTTCTACTTGAACAATGTTTCTAACTCTAATTAGTTGTAGGATGCTTCATTCAAAGACATCTTGATGAATGCAAGTTTAATTCAAGATGATTACAATTTTAAATGTAAAATTGCACTGATTTTTCCATTTTCTTTTTAGATTTTTGTCATGCACCATTACAAATTTTCTTTTATTGTGTGTGAAATTTTGAGTTACATACTAATCTTTAAATTCTCTCTATTTGTTTCATCTACTGTTTTGTAAAGATACACACTTATGATTGTCTGCTCCCTGATAAATAAGCAATAATGTTGAGTGTAGTTGTTTTTTTTTTGTCATAGAAGGCCAGATATTTTTCAAGGAATAAGGTGTCTGGTGAAAATAATAACACTAGCTTGAAGCTCAGAGTGGTAAGTAAGTGAATCCCAGAATGTTCTGAAATTATCACTATATTATTAAGTCCTCTTAAATAAGCACGAGCCAATGAACCCAAAATAATAACAAAAGTAAAACCCAGAATTCATTTACTCAATGTTTGGCTAGTTAATAAACCTTTCAACTAATGGCCATATTGTCCAGCATCATACTTGTTCAGATTGTAATAAATACATCGTCAGAAGGAAAGTGGAAAGTGGTGGTGCTATTATCAAATTTCAGGTCTGTATCACACATTGCTAGTTACTTTAACATTGTCCCCTCAGTCTTAGAAATTGTTGGAAAGTAAAATAAAAGCAATATTTTTCAAAAGGAGATATAATAGATACTATCTTAGGGTTCTCTAGAGAAAAAGGTGGTAACTGATAGAAGATGATAGATGATAGATAGATAGATAGATAGATGATAGATAGATAGATAGATAGATGATAGATAGACAGACAGACAGATTGATGATATAGAGACAACTAGATGATTTTAGGTATTTATTAAGTTGGCTTGCATGATGGTCAGAGCAGTCCAACAGTGGCTGTCTCACACCATGGTGTGTGGGTTTCAGGATGAATAGTCTGTTGTCTGTAAGTGTGTAAGCTTCAAAGACCCACTCTACTATTGTAGCACTGGGATATTCCTGAACTACTGATGGCCTCAATCCATGTTGGAAACCCAAAACTTTAATTCTAATATTAGTTAAGAAATATTTAGTAGAAGCAACCAGATAGAGTAACTTCCCATCAAGAATAAGTCAAGTTTTTCTGCTTTCAGATCCTTTATCTGAGCTGCCATCCAAGGTTCTACTCACATTTAGTGTGATTTTCCTCAAATCAAGTAATCTAATCAATGACAACTCTCAGAGGATAACCCAGGGAATTGCCTTCTAGTTTATACCAGATCCAGTCAAGCTGATAACTGAGGGCTTTCACAGACATCAAAGTCCTTAGCTAAGAATGAATCATTCAGCTACAAACTGGCAGAGCTAACAACCAAATTCTAACATTTCTGCTACCTTTCTCTGTCAATATCACAAAAGATTTTGAAATATATATTCAATTAAACCTATCCAAATCAAGTATTGTAATAGTGTCACATGATATAAGTATTATAGGATGATATTATATATTGCATATCTTATTTAGGAAGTATTCTAATCTTTAAACTCACTGTACGGTGATTTCCTTAAACTAAAAGGACATTGCACGAAATTATATTATCAAATTCAGTATATTTAAATCTCTTAACCGAAATGACTATTTTTTTTATTAAAGATTTCCATCTCCTCCCCCTTCCCTCCCCTCCTTTCCACCCATACCCCCACCACTCCACCCCTCTCCAAGACAAAGAGCCATCAGGGTTCCCTTTACTATGTTAAGTCCAAAGTCCTCCCAGCTCCCCCTAAGTCCAGGAAGGTGAGCAACCATACTGACAAGGCTCACAGTGAGACTGTCCATGCTGTAGAGGTCATGTTCATTGCCGTTGTCCTTGGTTTCTCAGTCTTCCTCCGCTGTCAGCCACATTCAGAGAGTCCGGTTTGGTCCCCTGTTCCATCAGTCCCATTCCAACTGGACTTGGTGGTCTCCTGTTAGATCTGTCCCACCTTCTCAATGGGTAAACGCACTCCTCACGGTCCTGACTTTCTTGCTCATAATCTCCCTCCTTTTGCTCCTCATCGGGACCTTGGGATCTCAGTCCGGTGCTCCTATGTGGGGCTATGTCATTTTCTCCATCCAATGCCAGGTGAAGGTTCTATGGTGATATGCAAGATATTCATGAGTATGGCAATAGGATATGGACATTTCTGGCACCCTCTCCTCAGCTGCCCAAGGACCTAGCTGGGGGCGTCTTCCTAGACACCTGGGAACCCCTCTAGAGTCAAGTCTCTGCCAACCCTAGAATGGCTCCCTTAATTAAGATATATAATTCCTTGTTCCCATATCCACTTTTCCTATATCCCAACCATTCTATTCCCCCAAGCTCTTCCCATCCTCCACTTCACACTTTTCTCTTCCCATTCCCCCCTCCCCCCATCCCACCCCACCCTCATGTTCCCATTTTTTGTCCGGCAATCTTGTCTACTTCCAGTATCCAGGAGGATAACTATATGTTTTTCTTTGGATTCACCTTCTTATATAGCTTCTCTAGGATTTTTTACGAATTATAGGCTCGATGTCCTTTATTTATGGCTAGAAACCAATTATGAGTGAGTAAATCCCATGATCATCTTTTTGGGCCTGGGTTACCTCACTCAGGATGGTGTTTTCTATTTGCATCCATTTGCATGCAAAATTCAAGATGTCAGTGTTTTTTACCGCTGAGTAGTACTCTAATATGTATATATTCCACACTTTCTCCATCCATTCTTCCACTGAAGGGCATCTAGGTTGTTTCTAGGTTCTGGCTATTACAAACAATGGGACCTCCTGAAGCTGAGCAGCTTCTGTAAAGCAAAGGACACTGTCACTAAGACAAAAAGGCAGCCTACTGACTGGGAAAAGATCTTCACCAACCCCGCAACAGACAAAGGTCTGATCTCCAAAATATATAAGGAATTCAAGAGACTAGACTTTAAAATGCTAATGAACCCAATTAAAAAATGGGGCACTGAACTGAACAGAGAACTCTCAACAGACGAAGTTCGAATGGCCAAAAGACACTTAAGGTCATGCTCAACCTCCTTAGCAATCAGGGAAATGCAAATCAAAACAACGTTGAGATACCATCTTACACCTGTCAGAATGGCTAAAATCAAAAACACCAATGATAGCCTTTGCTGGAGAGGATGTGGAGTAAGGGGTACACTCATCCATTGCTGGTGGGAATGCAAACTTGTGCAACCGCTTTGGAAAGCAGTGTGGAGGTTTCTCAGGAAATTTGGGATCAACCTACCCCAGGACCCAGCAATCCCACTCTTGGGAATTTACCCAAGAGATGCCCAATCATATTACAAAAGCATTTGTTCAACTATGTTTATAGCAGCATTATTTGTAATAGCCAGAACCTGGAAACAACCTAAGTGACTATTTTTTTAATAGTCAGTAAGGTCCATTACTTTTTTTTCTTTTTCTTTTCTTTTTCTTTTTTTTTTTTTGGTGTGGGGGAGGGTGAGAAAAGGTTTCTCTGTGTAACAGCCCTGACTATCCTGGTGCTTACTTTGTAGACCAATCAGGCCTCACATGTGGTACTGCCTCCTGAGTGCTAGCATTAAAGGTGTGCAGAAAAACACATGTTCTGAGCGAATTCTGGTACACCAAGTAGTGGTAATATACACTTAGAGTTGATATAAATATATCAATTCACATACTGCATACCATATACTATTTATAAATGATGTGATGTTTTCATATTATTTATAAAGATTAATAGCATTCCTAAGTTGATTTTTCTCCACCAGGTTTCACATACTGCAGATAGAAATGTAAGAGAATTCTGCTCATGTTTCCTTCTCCCAAGGTTTAAATCAAGGTAGAGAAAATCTTTTTGCCTCAGATTATTCAAGGGAGAGCCATTTTGAAGTCACCTTTAGCTTAAATCTACCTTTTTTTCATTTTTTTTCATTAAAAATTTTCATCTCTTCTCCTCCTCCCACTTCCCTCCCCTCCCCTCCACCCATACCCTCACTCCCGCCCTCTCCAGGCCAAAGAGCCATCAGAGTTCCCTACACTATGTTAAGTCCAAGGTCCTCCCAACTCCCCCCAGGTCCAGGAAGGTGATCAACCAAGCTGACAAGGCTCACACAGAGCCCGTCCATGCTGTAGAATCAAAGCCCATTGCCATTGTCCTTGGCTTCTCAGTCAGCCTCCACCTTTAGCCACATTCAGAGAGTCCGGTTCGATCGCATGTTCCATCAGTCCCATTCCAACTGGTCTTGGTGGTCTCCCGTTAGTTTTATCCCACTGTCTCAGTAGGTGAACGCACCCCTCACGGTCTTGAATTTCTTGCTCATGTTCTTCCTCCTTCCGCTCCTCATCAGGACCTTGGGAGCTCAGTCCAGTGCTCCATAACAAGTTTTCTTTGTCTCTAAAAAGCTAGAGAAAGAATTTCATTGATTAGAATACTAAAATTCACTTCTCCGTGCCTGAAGTCTTCAGGGAATGACTTGATGTTTGGGTAAACCTGTGAGTCGGTCTTTGAGAAAACATTTATTTACCCCTCTCAATACCTCTAAGAGAAGCTAATATTTTAGCAAAATATGAGTGAGGGCTGATGTGTATCAATTCTATATAACAAATTTTTGTTAAAATATATTTCTGTCACATCATGTCACAGTTAAGAACACAGACATTTTACATGGTTATTGACCTGTGCAAAATAAGCAGTTAGTATTGACATTGCAGGATTCAACTCAGTCTGTTTTTTTGGTGATTATATTTGAACACAGTTTGAACTATTTGACTACACATGTGACGTAGGTCACAAAGACAGGCAATTTATTTTTTTAAGGACACCATATACAGTGGTTGACATTATTTTCCTTATCTCATCCACTTTCCAAATGTTTATAGCAAAAACCAATCAAGCCGATAAACTGAACTGAAAATAGGAAATAGTTCTGAATAATTTCCACTGAGGATGGACTGACAGAATATGGATCAACACATATTTAGTTTTTATATTTAGATGTGACTATCAGACATCTGTCTGTCCTTACATACCAGTGTATGTTTTAATTATTTCATAGAAAATCCCACATACATATTTTACTGGATAATGCCTAATTCTTTTCATGTATAACTGAAACAATATGCAATAAGAGAATCAAAGTTAAAAGGCAGATTCAGAGGTGATAGTAATTATACTTGTAAATTTAGTAAATCAAAATCTCCTTGTATTTTCATTTATTCAATTTTCAACAAATAGTTTCTGGGTACTTAATTGTGAGCCAAATGATTTCATAAGCCTCATAAGCATATTTATTAGACGTCCATCTCTCCTGGTACCTATCCTCCTGAAGACAGTTTTCAGGGAGCCCCTTCATTATTTGGGGGGCAGCCAAATCCATTATTTAAAACACTTTGCTTCTAGAATCTGGCATAAATCTACAGTTCCAGAAAGCTGGATTTCAAATCTGGGCTCAAATATTAATTAACTGTATGAACTTTGTTAATTCCTTTTATTTTACTTATATTTACTGTCCTTAATTACCACAACAAAATAAAATATCTGGTAGTATTGAAATAGTTGAACAAGTAACACATGTAATATATTCTGTAAAAAAATCTATTTCCACCTGTAATTAAATAATCACTTGGATTTTAGGTTAAAAAAAGCTGCAGAGAAACCCTGTCTCGAAAAACCACAAAAAAAAAAAAAAAAGAAAAAAAAAACAGCACAATAAAAAAGTAAAATCATTATTCTTAAAACTCCTTGGAATGTCAGTTTTAATGATTCATATTTTAACATTCCATTTCTCTCCTTTTCTTTACTCTGTGACTGTCTATTTATGTATAAAAATGTAACTCTCTCCCCATCACTCAAACATCTCAGAGGATATAAAAGGATCTGAAGTTTCAAAGAGGAAAAAAAAAGGAAGCATGAAAGCATGCCTTTCATCATACCAAGTGCGTTGTGTTTTCTCCTAAAACTAAAGTTACAGCTCACAATGGCCTGTCTTCTGCATTAGTACAAAGACTCATGACTTTGTAAGCATCTACTTGGTAACCTAGTAATAAATAGCAGGCTAGATAGTCTGATTTTAGTGCCAAATAAAATTGGTCAGTACAATACTGCTCCTTCAGAATACAGTGTGTAGCTATGTAAAATATCCTGAGTGGCCTTTCTCCAGGGATTCAGGGCTACTTGTTGAGGATATTTCATCTACATTATTCCTTCTTTCTCATTGTCAAAATTATCCTCTAAGTAGATATTCTAGTTAGAAAACCGAGGGGGGTGGGGTGGGGAGAGGGAGAATACAACATTCACGTTTGGCAGTAATTTCCATGAAATTTATGAGTGCCCAAATGTAAATAAGTTGTGAAATTTATTTGTATACTGTAGAGAAAAAAATTAGAGTCTGTTGGAGGTCATTATCTTTAAGAGTCCCCTTCAAGCTGTCAGATGTCAGAGACCAAGTTCATAAGTGCAAAGGAATTAGGCTACAATGATTTTCTCATATTCTCTCTCCCATGAGAATGTTATTTTTAAGAAATACAAAAATTAAAATTGAAATTTTGCTTTGGTACTAAGTGTAGTCTAGGTCCAATTGTGGGAGGTTTCAGAGACTTTCCCAAAGGTATCGAGAGTGCTGCCGGTTTAGAACTTCGTGCACAATGTTGTTCATCTGATGAGTATCACAACAGAAAGACTGTTCACAAATGATTTTCAGTCTAGCAAACGTTCCCTTGCTGTCTGTCAGTTGCATGAAGTTAGAGATGTGAGGTTAAAATGCAAAAGTCTGACTCCACGGACACACTAGTAAGAACTTGTCTGCTGATGTTCTCAGAGTCTAGAAAAATAAGTCAGCACAGCTTTAACAGCTGCCCTCAAGTAAATCTCTTATTCCTTGCTTACCACAGAGGAGTAATAAAACTGCCCTTTGCAGAATCCCAATCTCCAGAAGAAATCTCAGTTGCCCCAAATCAAAGGTGAAACATAGTCTGGACCCGATGGAATTTGAGAATATTTTCTTTCTCAAGTGAGAAAGACATTCACAAGAAGTCTGGGAATTAAAATTAAATTCCAAATTCAAATGTTTTGTTAATATGCATAGTTTCCAAAAATACGAATATGAGAAATTATGAATGACAATTTTTAACAGTTTGTTGTCACAAATGGAATGTTAGATGAAAAATTAACTATTTTTAATGTTTTATTTCATAAAATAGAATATATAGAATATGAAAACAGTCTATATGCTTTGAGATTTATTTTCTATATCTGTCATGTAAAAATATTTGCCTAGAACTCTTATTGCAGAAATTGTATTCTTGTTTTTATTGCAAGAGCCCAAGATAGAAAGTCCAAAAGCCTTGTTCATTGTCCTAGCAGATATAAGAGGAAGACTCAGGATTTGAGCATAATACCAAGTAGATGTGATCCAAGGTTTACTTATGCTTCTCAGCAACTAGTAAAGTAGCTGAGAGTTTATAACGTTGGTTCCTAAGCCTTTAGTTTTCTTTATATTGTATAAACAAGTCATTTACAATACAAGATAGTACAAAAGAGGAAAAGAGGCATTATGTAGAAGTGAATTTTATATATACAAGAAACATTGGGTAATAATGTGAACTAACTTATTGCAAGTTAACATGCTAGTTATGTTCTAGAACATCTAATGGAAAAAGAACAATAATATTAAAATAACTGAAAAGTACTTAAAATATTAACAGACACTATCTACACAAAATTATTCATTATTGATTGGATAAAAAAGCAAAAAAAGCATACACAGACACAACTATATACAGATACTTGTACAGCTATCATTTATTCATCAATTTGTCTGCCACATATTTATACTTTATATATTATCTTCTTCTATAGGTATATGTCCCTGGCATAATGTCAGAATACAGTCCAAAACTAGAGTCATGTGAGAATTTTGACTACTTCTGAAAAAACTCCAAGAAAATAATTGTGTGATTTTGATTTCTTCAAAACACAGAATTGTTTTGGAATGGGTTTTTGTGCTCTTCCTAGTTATCACAAATAGAAGTGAGTTTGCTTCAGCTGTTATTATTTTATGCCTCAATTAAAAAACAAGTTTTTACCATGTGTGATTTGCCCTTGTGACTAAACACCTTACTCATGTGATTCTTGTTAATTTTCCTCTAGAAGATAAATTGTCTGATGCTTTGAATAAGTTGGCTGTTGCATGAGGACTTTAGTCTGCCACATTTATTGGCTACATTCACTAGGTTCCACCAATTATAGAATAAGTAATGGGAAACATGTTTAAAATTGAGAATCATGGCTTGTTGCTGGTGTGTATTTGAAGCCATTTCATTAAACAGTATAGCTGTGGAGCAAATAAGTACAGATTATCTTTGATATTAAAGTTTATATATTATATAAATATATGGACATTTATATGTGTGTTATATTTTAGACTTATTTATGGACAAAAATATAATTGCATTAATTCTCATTATTGAGAATAGGCTAAAATAGAAATAGTCCAAATACATATGAACCTATGAATTGGTAAGAAACATATAGCTCATTAGTAAATGGACTTTTGTCACCAAAGTTATGAGATACTATTGCTTATTAAAACATGACCCTAACAGCATTATAAGTAAAAGAATTCAGAGAAATGTCCATATATTGAAGCATTTTATCTCTATGAAATGTCTTATTTAATAGGGACAGGTGGTTTCGAGGATCAGGTAGAGCTTCTATGTGACTAGTTAGTTTGCTAGGAGTTACTTCAGAGTGACAAAACTGACTCTTGCACAAAACTGAGGTATGTGAGATATGCTACTTTAAAATACTGAAATAATTATTCTCTGTGTGGTGCTATGGAGATTTTCATGACACAACACTCATGTGAATTTAAGAAGACAACTTAAATACGTTATATCCCTCCTTCCACCATGTGTGCCTGAGGACTGAAGACAGATTATCAGTTTTGGTGGACACAGGTTCTGGAACACATATTTGCAATTTATGCAAATTCAGAAGAATTATTTGAGGCATCATTGACATTTGCATGTGGTTCAGTCAGTGCACAAGAAGATTATTCACGGTGTTCATGTACTACCTTTTCTTTGGGGTTGAAGATACATTGCTAAATTTCTTCATTGCTGAATAGAATATTCCCAACTGAATTTATTTCTCACAATATCACAAAAATAGCAGCGCTCTTATTCACAAAGTATGTCTTCTAGGAACCCAGTTTTCCTGCAATAGTACTGGTGATTCATAAACAGTTTTAGCAAGAGTTGGTCACATCGTCATCCTTGAGGAAGCATCACCCTTCCTGCTTTCCATGAACTCAAGCTTCCAGCCGTTCCACAGGACATACTGCTTCATTCTTTATGTAATAGCCAAACCCCAGCAGGGAAATGTGAGGAATATTTTTTCTTTTCATGATGGATTAGTAATTGGAATCTTAAGCAAATGTTTGATTATAACAGCTTAAATGAGAGAATAAATCATTTTAATAAGATGATAATAAAAATAAAAATAAGATAATAAATTTAAGTGGTACATGTTCACTTACATTTTGTAGGAATAGCATGCACATCTCAAGAGATGGTTGACTCTCCAGGCCATTCCATTAAAACTGGAACATAGTTATGTACTGAAGATAAACTTGCCAGTGAAAGAGTTGAAGCCTATTATACTTTCTAGACAACTTCACATGTGAGTTTGGGGGCCACTGGAGAGTTTGAGGAGTCTTCAAGATAAGAAATTACTATTGTGATATCACAGGAGAAAGTCAGTTAAGGCAGGAGGTTTTGAGAAGTGTAGGTAAGAACAAAATTATAATATTCTTTTATATACTTGGATGCAAGGACAATAGAGCTTCAAATGTAAATATTTAAAAAAATTTAATATGTTTATCTTACACCTTTCAAGTTCCTTAGGGTTGATGAAGAATATTTAAATCACCAAAAATTACAAATATTTGAAGAAAATTAATACAACATCTGAATTCAGATTTTAATGCTTGTGATTTTATGGTACATCAAGATCCATCAGTTGTCTGGTGAACAGATACAATGAGATTTTTAGTATATAATGAAGAATTTTCCCTGCTGTGTTTTCATTTCAAGGAATTACCTAGTTAAAAATTTCACCTGTTAATGTACTATTCATTTTTGTAAAAATGGCTTTCACCTTTGGTAAAATAAGCTCATGCAGATTCACTTTGTATTTGACAATTTTTAGTGGGGATGTTGCCTGAAAATCCAAAATTTGTTCCTTAAATACTAGTCTATGTGCAAAGCTTTTCATCATTTGTGGGTATCTGTGGCAGATTCTGTATCATTTGACGGAGAAACTTCTTCAGGAGAAAGTTAAATTTTTTTTGTCCTTTAGTATCTTGACTTTTCCTTGAGTATTTTAATAACATATATTTACCTATCCTCAGACTGGATGACTGTTCCTTCCTTATATAATATAAAAATGCTCCTGATTTATATTTAAGAGAACTGAGATACAGTGCTGATTATTCTGTGGCTTTCATTGTCATTTATATTATGACCTTTATTTCTATTCTCTATATGGTTATGTAGTAATCAACCTAGGATTAAGTTGAAATCCATAGTTTGTCTTGTTTCTATGTCAACCACTCTGCTCAAATCCCCTGTTCCTTATAAATGTAGAAGAGAAACATAATAAACACATATTAATGAAAAGGAAACATATTTTACATTCCTCATCTTAGAACAGTTTTATAAACTCATTGAATCATAAAAGTATAAAGTAAATAATGTTTTAAAATATTCAGAAAGTAGTTTCTTCATGAGAATATTTTTGGTAAGTTAAAACATTTTTCTAAGGAGAGATTTTTGTTTTTTCACTTAGGCCTTGAAGCAAAATCACAGCTAAGGAGAAACAGAGGTCATAGAAACAAGAATAAAACTGAACTGTTGTTAATAAGGAAGGCCACAGATTGAGTGTGCTAAAATATACTTCAAAGTCTTAAAGATGAATAACAATGAAGAAGATGGAGTAGAAAATCAATAGTGAATTTTAGTCCTAAGTCTATGAATCTTCTCACCAATTTAGTGAACAATATTTATTTAATCCTAATGCATGATAGGCCCTGTGTTTGCAGTGGGGGAAAGCATATCACCATGAGTACTATAATCTAAAATACATATGACAAAATTAAAATAAATGAGTCAAATGAATTAAAAATTCAACTATGATTAGTAAGCTACTTACAGGGTTAACAACTTTGTGTGGGAGAAACTAAACTAGCTCCTATATTACTAGGGAATAGGCATAAAATGTCTGTAAAAGGATTACATAGGGGTTTAATTTGACTGATAAGAGCATGAATCTTAAATAAAAGGGTATGAAAGGTTAAATGTTAGCAGTGGGAAATACTATAATATGCCTTAAGCATGGAGGAATCTTTGGAAATGACACATGGAATCTGGGGACAGTATTCTTTATATTATATATGATACTTGGTTGTGCATGCATGAGGGTAATGAAAAACCAAGCTGGTATATGGCTACAATGAAGATGTTCTGTCACTATCCAAGGGGATTTAATATACTCTAAATATACTCCAAGTTATTTTCACTTATTAGTACCCACAGCCTGTGTGTCAACCCTTAATTCAGGAAGAACTTGTTTGGTGTAGGGTGTAGGAAGTTCTCTTGTCAATGTGTAGCTTTCATTGGTTAATAAAGAAGCTGCCTTGGCCTGTTGATAGGGCAGAACTTAGGTAGGTGGGGAAGATGGAACTGAATTCTGGGAGGAAGAAAGCAGAGTCAGAGAGGTGCCATGGAGCCACCAGATACAGATACTGGGAATTTCACCTGGTAAACCACTGCCACGTGGCCATATACAAACTAATAGAAATGGGTTAAATTAATATAAGAGTTAGCCAATAAGAAGATAGAGCTAATGGGCCACACAATGATTTAATTAATACAATTTCTGTGTGATTATTTCAGTTCTGGGTGGTCGGGACAAACAAGCAGCCCAGGGCCCTTCTACATTTGTTACTTGTATCTACTTCAAAGAATATAACAAAATTCTGGATGCCATTGTTCACCGTAAAGATGAATAACTAGATAGCTTCTAACAAGCATCCCATTTGATAGTTTTAGTTTTGTTTTTTAGAATTTATTTTTGTTTTTCCTTCCCCCCTTTTTATTGATTTTTATTGAGCTCTACATTTTTCTCTGCTCCCCTCTCTGTCTCTACCCTTACCCTCTTCAACCCTCCCGCAAGGTCCCCATGCTCCCAATTACTCAGGAGATTGTCTACTTTCTATTCCCATGTAGGTTTATTCCACATTCTGGCTATGACAAACAAAGCTGCTATGGACATAGTTGAGTACATGTCCTTGTGGCATGATTGAGCATCCTTTGGATAAATAACCCAAAAGTGGTATTACTGGGTCTTGAGGAAGGTTGTTCCTAATTTTTCTGAGATATCACCACACTGACATCCAAAGGGGCTGTACCAGCTTGCATTCCCTCCAGCAATACAGAAGTGTTCTCTTTACACCCCACAACCTCTTCAGCATAAGTTGGTTGATAGTTTTGTTTAATGGCAGCACAGCCATGTTTTGTTGGGCAAACACAGAGAGGATCTACCAGTCGCCTCCTCCCCCAGATCCACTGCCCTTGTTCCTTTCAGGAAGAGAGCATGCCTACCATGGATATCAAATGAGCATGGCAAAACAGGGACAATAAGACTAGATGCAAATCTTCAGTTCAGGACTGGGTGAAGCAATGCAATAGGGAGGAAAAGGGTGCCAAGAGCAGGCAAAGGAGTGAGGAACACCCCCACTGCCACCGTTAGGATTCCCAGCAAAATCACCAAGCTACAACCACATCATATATACAAAGGACTGATCTCAGACTCATGCAGGGCTCTGTGATTATAGCTTCAGTTTCGACTTCCCTGATTTGGGCTCTGGGATGAGTCTGCTCTGTGCTGGAGGCCCATTCATGAGATTCCACATTGTCCCTACATGCTATCCAATTCCAATTCCAGTCCACTGCTCTTCATCCCTCCATCCTCCTCCATCTACCTCCTCCCACCTGTTCCCTTTCCCACTATCCCCCACTCCTTCCCTCAAAATCTATTCTATTTCTACAGGAAGATTCGTGTGTCCCCCTTGTTTACTTTGGTAGATGTTTTCTGGGTCTGTATGATTATCTTTTACTTAACATCACTTAGAATGTGATTACTCACCACTGTTCAAGATGGGGTGACTAATTTGTGGAAAAGAATTGCGCATTGGATAAGGACAAGTCAATGTTATCAAGTAATTTCCTACAAGACTAAATCTTCTGTCTCAGAGAGCTCACACAAGGACTCAGTATGTTTCTAAAAGGGGTAAGGCATTTCATACTGCAGGGAAGCTCCTTAAACCCAAGCAAGTAAAGTAACAAGTCCAAAAGTTTCTGAATCTGACGCCACTGCTATTTCCAAAGCTCTGTCTGCAGTAAGAACTGCAGAAAACACAAGTAGAAATTAGATCAACTGAACTTAAGACATTCAGAATACTTCAGATGTCTGGAAGGGACATTCTCACGATAGAGGGAAATCTTAAGCTTTCATGAGATGTAACCTATGTTTATGGGCTTCTGGTGATGCAGCTGTTTTTGAGCCACTTCTATTCCTTGTAATTAATCCTTCACCACACTTCAGTAAGAAATCCCAAGAAAACTCACTAATTCACCAAGTTCAAATTTGATGGAATACTGCCTTTGGTGTGCTATGGTTTTCATAGATGAGCTGAATAAAAATGTGTTCACAAACACCCAGGAATAGTGTCACACAATGACAATTTCATGACATGGATGCAATTTTTGGATATACTCTGACAGAACTACATTAATGTAAGGTCCACACTGGTATCATTATATGTATGAAGCTGTGTTTCAGGAAACATGCAGTTTTGCTGGGATAATATGGCTAAAGCAAACTGAAGACAATGAGCTTTGTTTGGTTCATCTGTGGTGAATACTGATTTTTTCCCTGAAGTGGAGAGGATAACCAAAACCTGAAGACATAGGCAAACCATGAAATAAAAACACATTCAAATCTTTATAAGGTGGTCCAGCATAAGGCATGAATTTTTGACAATCATTATACCCCCTATTAAGAGTTAATGGATATTAATATCTGTCACAGATCTCAATGCTTCTCACAAATATGCTGTTGCTCAAAATTATTAATGCAGTTACAATTTTGGCAAAATGTTATCATTCCTACTAAAGCTTATTATATCATTATTATTTTTCAGCTAAGATTGAACAGAATTCACCTGTTTTGCTATTGGGATGATACAATGATATGTCATATCTCAGGATTGGTAAAAATACCTTAAGGCAGGAAATATCTTTCATCCACAAATCCCTGGTATTTACAACTATCAAAACATATCATTACAAGCAGAGGCAGGGCGATAGGAGGGGAATAACACATGCATTATTCAAGGCTTCTTTTTTCTTCTGCTTGCTTTCTCTCAGAACTGTCTTCTTAGAAGATGCCCAGAGGCTGCATTTAGATTAGTTTATTAACAAGGTCGTTAAATCCATGGTCTGCATTTAGTAGAGATGGTTGTTGATCAGCAATTTTAAAGAAGCATGTTTGACTACAGAATGATATGCTATCTGAAATAGTTGAAATACATTATAAATAACCTCAATCATGATTTGACACTGTAATAATTCAGTAAATAAAAAATGCATGTGTGATTAATTTTCTTTATACAATCCAAAACAAAAAAATCATAAATATCAAAAGTTATGTGTGTGTATTGGAAAAAAAAAAAACAGTTATTATAGGAATTAAAATGTTATTTTCTGTTTTCATTAAATATTAACAATAGAGTATAGACATTAATGCTGATCCCCAGTTTACTAGTAGGAAGTTGAGGTAACAGATTCTTCTTAAGTCAGTGGTTGTTACGAAAGTGGAGGTTTCTTTCCATTTAGTCAGCACCATTCCTAAATCTTGAAACTAGTAATTTCTGACAAGAAAAATTATACTATTTGTGAACTTCACTTTGGTTATTTGAAATTTATTATTAAGCTGATAGTAGTTTGGTGAAAATCATTAGACCTAAAAATATTTCAGAGAACATTTGCAGTCTAAATACTAGCAGTATAAATAACAGTTCCTAAATGTTTTATAATGAACAACAATCTCTATATTATATTTTTCCATTCCATAACATGAGCAGATATTCCACTAAACATGCTCCTTAAATATGTAGCAAGGCATTCATTTTACAGATCTGTTCTCATCATCAAATACATTAAATTTAAATTTCTGTTTTCCAAAAAAACTCTATAAGGTACCTAGAATCAAAGAAAAATTTCAGTTACAGTACTATTTGGTAGTTACTATTTTATGGTGCATATGGATTCTGGAACACTAAATTATGTGAAGTTAATAATACCATCAAAGTGGAGAATGCAAATTCCCCTCATAGTATTAGTAAAGAAATATCCTTACTTTTACTTTGCTCAACATTAATATAAGATTAAAAGTATTGTCTAATGCCATGACTACTCATTAAATTTGCATATTTGTAAAAATGTATTTATAATATTTTATAATATAATATTAATGTAGATATTTCTCTTAAATCTTTATAATACTTATATTTAGGATGTTTCTGTGAAATCATTTTCTTGATAGTTGATCTATTAAACTTTTATTGATAATCACACAGCTTTTATTCCTTAGGAAAATCATCTGCATATTATGCAGCATTTATAAACTTGAAAATGAAAAGAAAAGATGGTTAATTTCCCCAGGAACAAGGATAACTACATTGATGGAAGTGGATACTGTGCCTATATTAGTTGTTATTTTCAGGGTACTCTTACATATTGGTTTACTAAAAATCAATATATGATCAATTTCTCATCCAGATACCTGCAGAAACATTAATTCCAACAAATATTGTATATATTCCCCACTATGAAAATGAGGGAATATAATGGTTAAAATACCTGAAAGGCTAATTGCCTGGTCATTCATTATCCAGCCCTCTTTGACAGGTTTTGTGGTACAAGAACTCTGGAGGCTGGGTGGTGGTGGCACATGCCTTTAATCCTAGCACTCTGGAGTCAGAGGCAGGCAGATCTCTGAGTTCGAGGCCAGCCCGGTCTACAAGAGCTAGTTCCAGGACAGGCTCTAGAAACTATAGGGAAACCCTGTCTCGAAAAAACCAAAAAAAAAAAAAAAGAACTCTGGAGGCAAAGAGAGGTGACTCTCTGTGAGTATGATGTGAGCCTAGTGTACATTGACAGGTCTAGGCCCGCCATGGCTCCTCAAAGAGACTTCCTCTCAATACACAGACAGACAGACAGACAGATGATAGATAGATAGATAGATAGATAGATAGATAGATAGATAGATAGATGCATGACAGATAGATAATAGATAAATACAAAATCAATAAAAAGGAAGAAAAGAAAACCTGTGATACAATTTCCTTTATGATAAACAGTCACCAATATCAACACCTGCAAAACAACCAAGATAAAGAAGCCAAGAGGTACAGTGATTTAAAATTATGTTTAACGGTTTCTTTTTTAATTTAAAAAATTTTAATTTAACCTCTACACTATTACGACATGGACGGGCTCTGTGTAAGCCTTGTCAGTTTGGTTGCTCACCTTCCTGGACCTGGAGGGAGTTGGGAGGACCTTGGACTCAACATAGTGTAGAGAACCCTGATGGCTCTTTTGCCTGGAGAGGGAGGGAGTGGGGGTATGGGTGGAGGGGAGGGGAGGGAAGGGGGACGAGGAGGGGAGGAGATGGCAATTTTTAATAAAAAATAAATAAACTGGAAACAAAAAAATCTATTATAATACTGAAACAATTATAATTATCTTGTCTAGGAAGGATGTTGTTGAAAAGTTCTCTCACACATCTAATCCTTAGCCAGAAATATTTCTTGTTGTGCATTATCTATAGGCTTCACTCCCTGACCCATCTCAAGAATCTGCTTTAATCCATGCATATGTTGTGTGCCATTTAAATAATGGCAAATATATTGTGTGCTATTTAAATAATGACAAATATATCTATGGTTAAGGCATTTACTGCTTCTTTAAGATAAAAATATTCAAAATCTGTTCTATCTGTTGGAAACATATAGTTTATTAAGACATCTATAGTCAATATTTTGCATAACATACCTACTTTCGTCTAATTGTTACTCAGTACCTATTGGTCAGCCTTTCTTTTCCCAGGATTAAGCAAATACCATTGAACACTCAACTTTTATGAAATCAATTTTTCAAGATTCCATTTGCAAGTAAAAATCTTATTTTCAGAGACTGGCTACTTTCACTTAGTTTAATTATCTATAGTTATTTATTAGTGTTACAATGGCAGGGTTTCAATCCTTTTTGTGATTGTATGGTACCTTAATTTCTTTATACATTCAACTGATAGAATTTTATTTCCATAGTTCTTGAGTATTATGGATAGTGAATCAATAAACATGAGAGCACAAATAGTTTTCTCAGACTATTGATTTTATTCCTTTTTGCTATAAATACACAGTGATGGGATTGATCAAAAATAACATTCAGGACATTTTTAAACAATTTCATTTAAAAGCTCCAAAGAATTGACCTTGAAATCAAGATTTCATTACCAGTCTTTAGATTTTTCTGAGAGCTTGTTTTGTTTCAAGGGTTGAAGAGTAATTACCACATACATTTTAAACAATAAATTTTTCATTGAAAATTTTATTTTAAATTTTAATGTTAATGAATTTTTATAGGTACATGCTCAGCCATGTTCCCTGCAATTTTATTCTCAATAGCTAATAGGGGAAACAACCTAGAAGTCCTTCATCTAGTGAAAGGATAGTGGATAAATGGATAATGCAAATGTGGTACAGACACACAATGGACTCCCATTCAGCTGTAAAGAGAGAGGAAATAATGAAATTTGCAAGCAAATGACTAGAACTGGAAAATACGACACTGAATGATGTAACCCAGACCCAAAAGATAAATGCCATATGTTCCCTCTAATGTATCAATCCTGGTTCTGAATCTTTAGGTTTGTGACATAACCTGAAGTAATTTCAGATGCCAGGAAATTTTTAAAAACTATGGGATAAGAGAAGTTTTAGAGAAGGTCACAGTGGATACAGCTGCTATGAAGGGGAGAATCAGGGAGGAGTAAGAGAGGGTTGTTAAGATGAGCGAAAGAAAGCAGGGATAAATAATAGTGTTTTTGAAACAGCTAAATAATCTGGAAACACGCACAAACACATACTGTGGAGTTATGACAAATGGGGTGATAATTATTTCCCCCAAGAACCATAAACTATCTAACAAATTCCACCAGAGGCAGGCATAAGAATCATCTTTTCCAGTTGTTGGTTGATGGTGGGGATGGTGGAAGGGTCCAACAGACTCCAAAAACAATATAAACTCTTTCCAAAGACATTGCAAACTTTGGAGCTTATTGGAGGAATAGAGCTGGAACTGACTGGGAAAACTCCTCTACGATAACTAGCTTCCATAGTATTATGGGATGGTGATATGAAGGATACCAAGAATAAAGCTATCAATAGTCCTAACCAGCTGTAAAATCTATGAACCAGCCCAGTGAGATAATGCCTAAGGTTTAATACTGGCACTTGGGATAACAGTCAAATGCCTAGCTCGACTTTAGGACTGATGAGTCAGAGAATCTGGTGCTATAAATCTAACCAAATACCTGTGAACTGAGAAGTGTTCGACCCTAGAAGAGGATCTACTACTGTCATTTTCATAAACTGATATAATTTCTAATTGTACCCAGAGATATGTACAGCTTTCCCTGTTCATGAATGAGTGCAGTTTTTAGAAAAAATACTTAAATAAGTCATATTTTTATCATACACACTAATTTTAAACATGGATTTTCTCTTTTACTCCAGTTCAATCAGATGTCATGTGTGAAATTCAATATTTCAAAATTCCTACCTTTATTTTTCTGTAATGTATGTAAACCCTGATCCTCTTTTTTAAGAGCTAAATTAGGTAGAATTTGTTTCACCAGAAATAGTAACAGTGAAATTTTGCATTTGAGCTTTATCTTGGCTTTACTGACAATGTTACAAATAAATGAATATTGAGATTCTGTGCCTCATTTCTGTTAAGGTTTTAAAACTCTATTCAGGAGCACCGTGCGGGGGCTGGGATGAAAGATAAGCCAAAAGGTCTTAGCTTTAGTTTATCTCTCCTGACTTCCCTTTTCTGTGCCACATTTTTTTTTTTTTTTTTTTTTTTTTTGCAGTAAAAGCCAAATGACACTCACATACTTGGGGTATTTGAGAGCAGAGAGGCTGGCAACAATCTCAATCTCCTCAATATCTTGGAGAATATAACATGATTTTCATGTGTAGTGAAAGTGTCAAAGGTCATTCAATGCAATGGTGAGAGAATAGAGCAATCTATTTCCCAGTGCTAAGTATTTTATTGTAGAAATACTCTCCTGCAGAGGAGAGGCTACTTCATTTGTGAATTTACAAATAGGAATGGAGTGTCAACATTTCCCATCACCAGATTTTCCTCTTTGAAAGCCCATATTTGACACTAATTTCAGCCAGTAAGCTTTACAGGAGTGAGCCTTTGTAAATACATGTATGTGGAGATGTTATCACTTCCAAGCCACCTTTACAGCAACAACTGAGGTATTTTGAGCTCCCTATAGCTATGTAGTCTTGCCTCATTTTGTTATAAATTCACACTGAAGATACAATACTGATGATACAATCTTCCTAATTTCTCACCTTACAATTTGTGGCTTCACTTTTGAGTACCTATATGCATGAAAACATAAGGCATGACACTTTAAAAATGAGAAAAGGGTTTTCCAGTTAGGAATTTTGAATTTCATAATCATGCATCCCATTTATAGAAAAATCAGTTTGCTTTCCTGTCTAGACTTAAAAGCTGAAATTTATTTACACCACAAACACTGGGAATTTACAGCTAGGTAGTAGTGAATACTGCTCATCTAATCAAATAAATGTGTCGGTAATCTATGTATGCTATGGAAGCCCACTAAAGAAAAATAGTTAAGCTTTTTGAAATATATTAACATGCTTTCCTTTAATATCTTAGTAAAATAAATATGTCAATATGAGGTGGTTTGAATGAGGACTGTTCCCATTGATTAAAAATTTGCTCCCCCATAGATGGAAGTCTTTTGGAAGGATTAAGAGTTGAGTTGTGGCGTGGTGGAGGAAGTGTGTCAGGGGTGAGTTTTGAGGTTTCAAAAGCCAACATCATTCCCAATTATCTCCCTTGGCCTGATGGTGATGTCTCAAGATGTGATCTCTTAGCTCCTACTCTAGTACCATGCCTGCCTGAAGCCATCCTCTGTTTAGAATATTACTTTTACTGTGTAAAGTTGTGTTACATTTTTATGCTGCATTTATTTAATAATGCAAAGATGTGCTATTTTACCTGCTTATAGTACCTAACTGATGTGGGAGGTCCTTCTGTATATATATATTGCTTTTATTGGTTCATGAATAAAGCTGTTTTGGCCAGTGACTCAGTAAAGTAAAGCCAGGAGGGAAATCTGAGCAGGGATATATATAGAGAGTAGGTAGAATCAAAGAAATGCCATGTAGTTGCCAAAAGAGAGATGTTATGAATGTTGGAATAAATTCAGCATTAAACAAAACTCTTGCCATGGCTGTCAGAATTAGTTCACCAGCTTGTGATTCAGAGACGTTTTGAAAACATTTTTTCCATGAGTTGCACTTTTTTGCTGTTGCTATTAGATAGCTTCATTTCATAAATAATGTGCTAATACATTATTTAAACACACACTTAGCTCCTTTAATTTATCACACATTTTAAAAGCTAATTAATCTTTTTATAGTCATCATTACACATATGTTCTGCAAAACAAACACATGGAGAGAGTCAAAATATCTCAGTATTTGTTCAGTTTTGTTATAATTATCTTGAATTTTTTTCCCTTGTATAGTCCCCCTCTATTTTGTGAAAGTCTGCTGTTGTGCTTTAGAACTAACAGAATGTTTTAGGCATTCTTTCATTCATGAGCGTTAATTAAGTACCTGCTGCATACAACAGTCTTTCTCAATGGGGAAGACACAACCTTGAAGGAATTTCTTTATTCCACGGATTTCTCAGTCTAGCACTGAGTTTAGTAACTAGTGAAAGCAGACTTCTTTGCTACTCTGTCTTTTATTGTTAAGTGTGATGCCAGCTGAGTTTTAGGAAGAACTGGCTTTTGCAACCTTTTTAAAAACAGTTCATATAATCAAGTTTTTTTTTCTTTTGATTGTGTTAATATGGTGAAGGATCATTTATTTTTAGTATTTATGGAACAAATACCACTTGGTCATAGTGTATTGTAGTTGTTGCACATTTTAAAATTATATTTATGACTTTTGATCTTAATTGTTATAGTGTTATAATCAGAGATACCGAAGTGGAACCGTTCTAGAATATCTGTCTTTTCTTTGGCTAGGTGGACCTGAGAACACAAAGTAGAAATATTTTTCTTTGTTTCAATTTTCAGAGATTTTCTTCATTAGGTGTTGTTTTGCTTAAATAGTAGAATTACCAATAACACTGGAATGTAGGTTTTCTACATAAAAGGCATTTAATCTATCTAGATATATTTAGAAATGAATACTTATGTTATCTGTTTTACAATGAGCTCAGCAGTTTGTTTTACTATGAAATTTCTTCATTTAATCTCTTTGTTTTATCTATTAGGATCAAGTTATCATTAATAGTGTAGGGGATCAAATATAATATTTCCTCCATAGATTTGGGTGTTTGAGCATTTGTCTTCAGCTGATGACATAAGGAAGGTGTGGAATGTTTTGAGATAGACCCTAACTGGACAAAGTGGATGATTATGGGTGGGCCTTGATTTTTCTAGCCCAGTCTCACTTGTCTCTCTCTCTCTCTGCATCCTGAATATACATGTACTTTGATGAGCTGCCTCCACTTCCTGATGTTGTGTCTTTCCTACCATGATAGGCTTCATCCTTTTGAATAATAAGCCAAACTAAACTCTTCTTTTCTTAAATTTCTTTTGAAGAATTTCTTAATACTATCAAGAAAAAGAACTGATACAGACACTGTAGTCTTATCTTTTGCTATGTATCTGAGTGTTTAGTAATGTTAGCATCTTAATACTTCTCACTTGTACTTCTATTCAGATTAGCTAAGGATTGCTCATTTATTAACTTTGTTTAGAAAAATGTATTTCTTTCAATATTCTACTTTATTGATATCTACTGAGGGATCTACTATTTCCTTTTACTTTGGGGTTTTATTGGCTTTACCTTTTCCTAGTTTCATGAGTGAAACTGTGTTTAAATATTTATCACTTTATTTTTGTGGAAAGTGTTAAGTATTTTTCCTGGGCATACAAACCTCTCCACTGACACAATAGTCCCAATCAGACCAAATCAGACCAAATTAGAAGATGCTCAGGTTTAATGGATGGCAGCATACCCAGGTGGTCCCCCAGGAAAACATGAGAAAACATGAGAGGTGAATAGAGAGCCAAAAGACCATGAAAAACTGGGAGACCACTTGTTCATTCTCTGGACAACAGTTAAATAGCCTGTGGGGTGGTCTTGACCCTCTCTGGAGATGGATCACCTTTTGGCCTGCTTTCTTAGAGGTGGAGTCTGGACTGCAGTTAGTCCCAGAAGAGGAGGCTTGGAACTTTCCACCAAACATTACACACTCTGTATATAGGGATGCGAGGGCGCTGAGAAACATTTCAGACTTTTTATGGATAAGGATGTTAGGAGCTGAGGTGAGGCCTCTAACCAAATATTCCAGACTCTTTTTGGATAAAGGGGCACCAGCTCAAATCTGGTCATTTCCTGCAGGCATGGGGCAAATTGGGAGAGGAGAGAGCTGGGAGTTGGTACACTCATGCTCAGCAAGAGTTGTGGCTGGAATGTTATCTGGTTTATTGTCATCCTGGAGAACTCAGGCAGCTGTTTCTTGAAAGAGATGAGAAACCAGCTGGCTAGGATGAAAAATATATTGTTATATTGGCCCTAAGAATGGGGCTAGCTGCAGAGGGTCACTAACTGTGGGCTGAATCAAGCATGAGCCAAGTTAGCACAAAAAAGCAACAGTTAGAAAAAGGCACAGCTGCCACCAAAAGCATAAGAGCTACGCTAAAAGTGTGGCAGCTACGCCAAAAGCATGACAGAAAAAGGTACAAAATTCAAAATGGTGATGTTACGAAGCCCATGCAGAATACTCCCAGCCAAGATGGCACTGAATGGGAGCAAGGAGGGAGGAGATCTGACTTGTTTTCAAGAAGATGATTGGAGCTAGGGATGGGGTAAGATGACATAAAGTGCCTGATGCCTGCATGATGCCCATTAGGGGCTATAGGACCCTCATGCAGACATGACTGCTGATATGATTGGTTAATTTTCCTTTCACTTCTTGGATTCGTGGGCCCTTTATAAGTTGCATGTTGTAAGGAAATAAATGAGTTCTTGCTTGATTCAACTCCCCACTGCCACTGGTTGTCTCAGTGGGTGGAAGGTGGTGCACTTCCCCTCCTCAGCCACGGCAAGTCACGGGCAGCTGGTTCAGTTCTTCAGCAGAGTCTACAGAGTGACCCCACAACTAACTGCCAGAAAGAATGGGACAGAGAAGTGTCCTGGCTGCACAGGTGAGGCTCAGATGTATAAGTGAGACACAATTTTCCTTTCACACATGTTCCCATTCTAGCACAATAAATTGTTTCCCTTTATATTAAATATCACAGAAGCCACTGTTTTACACACACACACACACACACACACACATAGAAGGAGCTGCGGGCCGCTTCCTGCTGCCCAACTCTCAGCCACCGGCTAGTTTTACACCCAAAATAATTACACGGAAACTCTTTTCATTTAAACACTCCCTGGCCCATTAGTTCCAGCCTCTTAATAGCTAATTCTCACATCTTGCTTTAACCCATATCTAATAATCTGTGTAGCATCATGAAGTGGTGGCTTACCAGGAAAGATCTTAACCTGCGTCCATCTCAGAGAGGAGAGGCATGGCGTCTACCTCACTGCCTTCTTCCTCCCAGCATTCTGATTGGTCTTCCCTGCCTACCTATGTTCTGACCTATCAAGCGAAGCAGTTTTTTTTATTAATTAACCAATGAAAGCAAAACATAGAAAAAATACCTACCTACATCACACACACACACACACACACACACACACACACACAAAACACTAATCTCCTTTGGGTTTTCAGGGAAATCTTGGCCTTCTCTTAATACCCCTAGAATATTAATCAAGAAAGGCATTCTGCAACAGAAATTTCCTCGTATAGACTTCTGGGCAGTTTAGCAATAGCTGACTAGACTACTTACACTATTAACACATAAAGCAGGGAAGATTCACATGTTTTGGTGAACCTGAAAATGTTGTGACCAGACCAAAAAAAAACTGTGTCTTATTATAGAAACATTGTTTAATTTATTTCTATTTCATGTGTATGTATGTTTTATCTGCCTGTATATAAGCATATCATGTACATGAAAGTGCCCACAGAGACAAGAGGTAAGCTGAATTTATAGTTGATTTGCTCTTCCATATGCCAGTAAGAAACAAACCTGGGACCTCTGCAAGACATGGAGGTCCTTTTAACTAATGATCCATCTTTCCTGTCCCAATATATAACAATCCATCTTTCCTGTCCCAATATATAACAGGAAGTTAATCATTGCTATAACTTAGATACAATATCTTTATTATTACATCAATAAGTTGTTGTATATCTAGTTAATGGAATATTATTTGGTGCTAAGAGGAAACAAAACATTAAGTCATGAAATAACATGTAGGAATCTCATTACTAAGTTAAATAAGAATTTTAAGAGTATGATTACTATGATTACAACTATGCAACAGTCTCACAAAGCAAAATTATGTGAGGAGTAAAAGTATACCAAAGGTTGGCAGAGGAGAGCAGGGATGGAGTCATGAGTAGATATTTGTTCCATTGAGTATTCTTGGGGTCCAAAAACCTTTCTGAATGGTACTTCAAAGACGAATACATCAGATATATAGGACTCAGATACATAGAAAGCCCCATGTCAAGAGTGAAGTTGACTGTGAATTCTGTCATCTTCTTATAAAGGTTGATAAAGAGGAAAGTATGAAGCCAGGTCTTTGAACTCTTGCTATTTGAGAAGAATTTAAAAATCTCAAACATTCCTTCGAGACCCCCTGTCTCATTAACTTCAGTATGGATTTTGTCAGCATGAAAACTGCATGATAAGGCATTAAAATTAATTTCCTGCAAGCTTAGATGAAATTAGATTCCACTGGGCTGGGTAGTGAAGTATTTTTTGTGGAACCTAAGGGACCATTAGAGGAGTTACATTGAATTTTAAGTGGACGTAACAGAAATATAACGTAAAGTGTTTTTACCATGAAATACTCTGTGTGTGCCCCTTCAGTTACAAATGCTAGTTTATATTGGTCATTCTACAGAGTAAGAGTTATTGTTAGGTCTTTGAATTCCACCCAAAATCAGGTTTCCTCTATGTGCTACCCTTTAATTCTTTCCTCTTGATTTTCATCCTGATAATAGGCCTAAAAGGTTAATAATATTTTTCTTCCATGTCCTGTATGTATGTGTATTGTATGTGTGTGTATATGTGAGTATGCATGTATGTGTGTGTGCTTTATACTGAGGTTGAGAATGACTGCCTTCATTTTTCCATGGTATTCATTACAACAATGTCTCTCAAGCAAACCACGAGTTTGCTAGAACATGTTACATGTGTTCTAGGGATTGTAACATCGATCTCACTTTAATAGGAAATACTTTAGCCACCGAGATATCACCCAGGCCACAAATATTTAATCTTGGGTGAAACTATCAAAATTTTGCTGACTCACAATTATTGTTTTGATAAAAATAATTATTTTAGTGAGTTTATTAGGTTATCACTATAAAATGTAACATTACCATTAAAATGCAATACCATAAATTTGGTAGGAATAACAGAAACTAGAAAGTTCAAAAATTAAGCTATTTTCAAGTACACAATGCACTTCAAGTATCTATAATTTTATTTTGAATATAATTTGTTAATTGTAAATTTTTAAATGGTTACATCTGACTTGTTATAAGATTCCTGATATATAATTGCAAAAGGCATGAGATCCTTGTGCTCACAGATAAGCAATAGGAAAACCAAGAATGTTAAACACTCAAGGTTGTCTCTTTGAATGAAGAAGTATGTACACAGTTTTCAGCCTAGAAGGCTGGAAATGGATGTGGCTGATAGCTGGGTGATCTCTGTGTTATCTGTATGACCAAGGGTTTCTCCTATACTTTAGAAAACAGGACTGGAGGTGGTTACTATTTTAAGTTACCTCTGCACTATATGTATGACAACAACAAAGAAAATACCAGATTCTCCTATAGGTCCTTAAGGTAACACATGTAGTCCATCTATGGAACTCAATTTTATGGAAGAGGTGCCATGTACTTTGAAAACATTTCAGTGTAATTATACCTTAAGTTTTATTGCACATGTGATTATTTTCCACCAGGAACTTCTAGTCAAATTTTACTGCACTTAAATATGCCTAAAGTAAATAGCTCATTGTCAAATTCTAGAGGTTTAATGCAACATCAGTCATGTTGTTCCAGACTTTCTTCTTTCATCACAAGGATTGGCACTGTGCTGGTTGTGGTGTTTTCAGATACCTCCACAATTAACACTGGTCATTCAGGGACTGGCATGGTAGCTGCATTCACTCAAGCATAGAAAGAAGTCACTTTATTATACATCACAGATACTCAACTTTTGTATGTTCCAGATCAGTTGGGTCCTCAGTTGAAGAGATTCAAGTAGCAGAGAAACTGGTCTGTAGGACAAACACACATGCACACACGCATGCACACAAGCACACACACACACATAGTCACTTGCCTGTTTGCATGGTGATCTTGACTCAGCAGGGTCTCACAAGGTATCTTAATGCCCTCCTCTATCAGGACAACCTAAAGAAATGCAATTTTGTGTATTCTTCTCAGAAGATCACTTCCTGTTCTAACCTTGGAAGACCAAGTTTATCACTTTTCTGTCTTTCTTTCTTAAAACATACCTGCCTACACCCATTATAGAAAGATCTTGTGTCTTCTTTACTACCAATTACCTTTATTATTTGACAAACTCATACATGCTGCAACAAATTTAAATTGCTGTTACTTTCTTACCAAGTTTTTTATAAAGTAAAATAATAATACATGTTGAGAGAAGATATTTAAAGATAGAATGCAAAAATTTAAAGCACAAGCTTTCAAAAAGTCTCAATTCTCAATTCTCTAGAAATAACTACTATTGTTTCATTATATAGAGTTACAGTTTTACCCCTATATAATTTTATTGCACATTTACAAAATAGCCAATAATGTTGGGTTCTTAGACTTTCTTTCTTGGCAGAAGAAATTACTGAAGAACTTGAATTCATGTCTTAAAATCACAACATTGTGCATATAATTTTGTATTTTGCTCTCTCCCATAACATTATATTATAAACATAAAATGTCTTTCTGTAAACATCATTTAAATACCTATTCAGCATGAACCAAGTCTACTTGCCAAGTTCTTCACCATGGATACAAATATCAAGTTATATTGCTTGGATGATTCAGGCAGGAAAAAGTTAGCATCTGTTTATACAAGAGATATCTTCATAATAAGGAATCATGAGAGAATAAAATGACTTCATGGACATTTACCTAGGTAAAATTATTCTGAAGCAGCATCTGCACACACAAATGGTCTTTTGCATTCCCTTGAAAATTACAGGGCATATTTATCTCATAAATGAATCGTAGAGATGTTCTGGGTGTATTTTAGCAAGTGCAATATAATATCTCAGAACCTACTAAACTGCAAAATTTCTGCTGCATCAGCCAATCTATGTTTATATCTACAACTTTGTCCAAAGCCAATAAAGCAGAAAAGCTTATTCATCTCACTAAGGGATTGTAAGCTCTATTTATTTAAAGTAGAATTTGGAAATTGGATTTTTCCATTTTGATATTACTAGTGTATCACTTTCATTTGGTGGCATCAAATGTTAAGTGTCAATAAAACTGCCTTATAGAAGAAAAATATGATGTTTACTCAGTGTCGATTTCTAGATGAAAGAGGATCCTGGGAAAAGAATTAGTTGCACAGATTTTGAGAACGTTTTTAAAGTTCTGGCAGTATATCTAGATTCCAGTTATTTAAAAATAGTCTATTTAAGAATGTTAACTAAGATAATGTAACATATCAGTTAAAAGCTCTCTGAATTATGTGCAATAATTGGTGAACTATGATGAAGCTGGAAACAAAACACTGGTGATTAAATTGGATATACACTAGATGGTTCTAACTCTACATCCATCACACTTGTGTAAACTGATTTGAGAATGCTGTTACTGCTATGGGTGTTTGTAGTGGGGGGAGCTGCGGGCCGGCTTCTCGCCGCCCAGCTCCTGGCCACCCAGCTAGCTTTACCCAAAATAATTACACGGAAACTGTATTCTTTTAAACACTGCCTCGCCCTTAGTTTCAGCCTCTTCCTCACATCTTGACTAAAGCATATCTAATAATCTGTGTAGCACCACAAAGTGGTGCCTTACCAGGTAGATTCTAGCGTGCGTCCATCTTGGGCTGGAGCTTCATCGCATCTGGCTTCTCTCTGAGGAGAGGCACAGCGGTCTGCCTAACTTAAGAGAGGCATGGCATCTTACTGATCCTTCTACCTCACTTCCTCTTCCTGTTCTGTCTACTTCCACCCACCTAAGGGGCGGGTCTATCAATGGGCCAGGCAGTTTCTTTATTAGCCAATGAAATCAACTCAACAGAAGACTCTCCCACATCATTTCCCCTTTTTCTGTTTAAAAACAATAAAAGAAAGGCTTTAACTTTAACATAGTAAAATTACATATAACAAAATAGTTATCAAGTAAGAATTAGTTACAATACTTATATCCATTTATCTTTATCATAACAAAGGAAAACTTTAACTATCTATCCATTCTTCAACTCCATCAAAGACTCCAGAAGGATATAATATTACCTAAGTAAATAAGAAGTAAGCAACTTACAAAACTCTAGAAATGACAGAGACATCTCGCTGCCTGGACAGTCACCCAAAGTTCCTCTGTACCGTTGGGGCATTCATCTTCGGCTTTCAGGCCCATAGTTTCCAGCAGACATTTCCATAAAGCAAGAAATTTCAAAGACAGTTCAGTCACTTTCTGCTGTGTCCTGCAGAATGTCTTGCAGACTCTTTTATGAATCAGGAATCCCGAAAGATCATCTCACTTTTAGGCAAGTTCAGCAGTCCTCTCTCTGAGGGTTCTCTATGTCCAGTTTATGCAATAGTCCAGGCAAGAGCAGTTTCTTGCCCAAATGGCTATCAAACTCAATAAGGATCCTCTTCGATGCCCATCATCTTCTTGAAGTAGACTGGTGCTGCCAGGAGCAGACATGTCTCATTGTCATGAACAGTCCTAAATTATTAAAACATCTAAAATGCGATATTCTGTAGTCTTTGAAAGATATGAAGAATGCCTATGTAACTTAAAATATCTCTATATAGCTAGAAAATCTAACTAACATAACTACAGGTTTTAATATTATTGATAACTACCCATTAACAATCTATATACATTACATTTTTAAATGAACTACACAATCACAATACATTAATCAGTATCAGAAATACACATACATATAACAAAATTTACCTTAAATTTAAATCACTAAAGCAAAATCCATATCAATGCAAATTATTCATCTCCATATCATATCCCCTTTTAAATGTAAAAAAAAAACATTTTATAAACAATATTTGGGAACATGGGCGCAGTTATTTCTCTCCAAACTGCTTCCTGCTGAATGGGGGCGCTGTTAATCAGATCTTCATGGTGTAACGTGTGCCAGGTTCATCTCAGTCATCAGTTGGGTGAAGTAATTTTCTGAAGGTGTTCACTGCAACCTTTCAGGAGGGCGTGGTCTATCATACCATATTGGGATAGATGCAATCCATAGGGTCTTATTTTCTGTAAAAACAAAAGAAGAATCTCTTTTCCAAAGTATTATATCCTTAGATCCAAATTCTGAAGTCAAGGTATTTTCAAAATACCTATGTTGTATTAGTTCAGCAGCATTTACAAACAAATATCTTTTAGCAGCTGTTGCTTCTTCCTCAGCATTCAAACAATTCAAAGAGAGCATAATAGCATACAGTATCAAGATTCTCTGTGTATTTTCCATCTTATACGACTTTATTTAAACCTCTATTTCTTTTATTTTTACTTTTATTTTTTGAGACAGGTTCTCTGTATATCTTTGTCCTGGAATAACTCTTGGACCAGGCTGTCCTGAACTCACAGAGATCCACTGTCTCTGCTTCCCAAGTGCTGGGATTAAAGGTGTGTGCTACAACACCTTGAACTCACAGAGATCTGTCCGTCTCTGCCTCCCACGCATTGGGATTGAAGGTGTGTCCTGCCACACCTTGAAGGTCACAGAGGTCAATCTACCTTTGCCTCTCAAGTGGTTGGGATTAAAGGTGTATACACCACAACAAACTACTTCCTTTTTTCTTTCTTTCTTATCTCTTTTTTTTAACTGTAAGAACTTTAACTTTAGCCTGCATGTATTTTTAACTCACTGCAAACCATTTAGAGGTTTTCTTGTCTTTGAATCTCTCTTTACTGTATATCTCTTCTTTTTCTGACCACACGAGTCTTTAATTTACCAAGCAATATAGGTAGGATTAATGCCGTGGCTTTGACCAGCTAGATCCAGCCCATTCTTAGCTTTCCAGCCTCACGGCAGAGGTACCGGTTGTAGCCATGTTTATCACCATAACTCTGTGGCGGTTCAAGGTCCCTGCCAGCAAGCAAGCTGCAACAGTGTTAAACAACACTCAAAAGCTCCATAGTCCAGGACCACCTGCTTGAAAGAGAGTTTGCCCTGGCCGGCCGCCCAGAAAGCCAGCATATTAAAAACAGCACAACTTTTTCCTGCTACAGCTGAAAACTGAAAAGCTTTTCATCAACACCGTTTAAGTGTTTCGTGGCAGGACCTCTTAAAAGGGCTGCAGGATTTGCAGCTAAAGCTGAGTCAGGGAAGCCTCTCTTAGATGAGAAGCGCTTGCTCTAGCAAGCAAAGCCAAACCTGAGAAATTGCTGCTACTGAGAAAACATGCTTTACTCTATTCTTTCCCAAGCTTTCTCAAGCTTTCTCAAGCTTTCTATGGATCCAGTCATCCACGTGGGCGCCATTCTGTAGTGATTGGAGCTGCGGGCTGCGTTCCTGCCGCCCAGCTCCTGGCCTCCCGGCTAGCTTATGCCCCAAAATAACAACACACAAATTGTATTCTTTTAAACACTGCCTGGCCCATTATTTCCAGCCTCTTACTCACATCTTGACTAAAGCATATCGAATAATCTGTGTAGCACCACAAAGTGGTGCCTTACCAGGTAGATTCTAGCGTACGTCCATCTTGGGCTGGAGCTTCATCGCATCTGGCTTCTCTCTGAGGAGAGGCACAGCGGTCTGCCTAACTTAAGAGAGGCATGGCATCTTACTGATCCTTCTACCTCACTTCCTCTTCCTGTTCTGTCTACTCCACCCACCTAAGGGGCGGTCTATCAAATGGGCCAGGCAGTTTCTTTATTAGCCAATGAAATCAACTCAAACAGAAGACTCTCCCACATCAGGTGTTCTCTTAGTTAGAGTTACTATTGCCATAATGAACACTGTGATCAAAAGCAAGTTGGGAAGGAAAGGGTTTATTTGGCTTACAGTTTCAGATCATAGTCCATTGCCAAAGGAAGTCAAGACAGGAACAAAAACATGACATAGCAGGAGCCTGGAGACAGGAGCTGTTGCAGAGGCCCTTAGGAGTGCTGATTATTAGCTTGTTCCCTATATTTTACTCAGACTGAGATTTTATAGACCCCAGGACCTCCGGCCCTGAGATTGTGCCTCCCACAGTGGGCTGGGCCCTATCCCATCAAACAGTATTAAAAGACTAACCTACAGGTTTGATTGCAGCCTGATCTTATGGAGGCATTTTCTTAATTAAAGTTCCCTCCTCTCAAATGACTTCAACTTTTGTCAAATTAGCCTAAAACTATCCATCACAGGCATATAATTCATCTAATTTTTCTTACGTAGTTATTCTTCTGGTTACACTGTTTTTTCTTTTACACTATCTTTGAAAATTATATTTTATCTATTTTTTGAGAATTTCATATGTTCATATACCCTACTGTAGCTCCTCACTCATCTCCCACATCAAAACTTTGTATCTTCTCTCTGTCTTTATTTTTTTTACTACCCACTGAGTCAAATTTGTGTTGTCCATGTATGCATGGATGGATATTGGTTCAACCAAAAGTGACCACATCCATAGAAAAACCAACCTTTCTCTTCCTAGCATCCATTTGTCAATAATTCTCTGATAGAGATGGAAACTTGTGATGCATCCTAGATAGTTTAGTTGCTTGCTTTGGGACAGTTCTTGTCCTGCAGCCATAGCTGCTGGGGGTTCTTGAGTGCAATGGTTCTGCCATGTCCAGACGACACTGTTGCTCCAGTCCTCCACAATCATGGCTTTCTTCCTCCTCTTGTGAATGTGATATACACATCCCTCCTTTCATTTATGACTCAGCACTTCACCTACAGCTGTTCTGTGACTGCTTTGTCCAATTTCCTAAATATATAGAATGTCAAAGTGCATTATAAATTTACATTTCTATACCCATAAATTAGTGTAGTTTTCAATCATCTTTGGACAAGTGATGGCAGCACAGTGGATTATGGTTAAATCAGAAATGTAAAATCCTTTTGTATCCATTTTTCATTTTCACTTTATATCTGCTATCATTATCATCTGTAGAATTTTGGAAATGTGTATAAGTACTTATATGTTTTCAATGCTGAAATTGTTCTTTTGTAAAGCCCTATTGTGCAAATCAGCATAGAAAATAGTGAATTCATCTTAAAAATGTCTTGTTCATAACTAATCACTTTACACTAAGGCCCAATAGCTTATACTCCAATATACATTTGAATGAATCAATATCTACATTTATCTTGGGTTTCAGAATAAGATTTTGACTGTAGTAAAGGCTTATGCTGGACTAGCACTGGGGTGGCAGTAAATTCTTTCTAATGTTCATGACCTCAGTAGTCACAGGCAGCTGGTTAGGTTTGATTTCCTTCCTTAGACAACTGTTGGTTACTACCAGCATGTGAGTACCATTTTTTGCACTTTTATAAATATATTGCCATGATGGTCGTTTTTATGATTCATATGTTTTGTAGTTAGGTAAGACTATTTAATTATTTCCCTCTCTTAGTAAAGAAAACCCAGTGCTAAATCAATAGCACCAATAGTATTGTGGTTTGGTGTTACTAGATGTCTTGCATAATACCATGGAAGCTAAGCATACTGCAAGGAGGAGGCTTTTGGATCAGGTCCAACTCAAATCAGCTCAATGATGTATTTTAAGTATATCTTACCAATATGTGATGGCTCTCATTCCCTGAAAGAAAACCCAGTGCTAAATCAATAGGCACCAATAGTATTGTGGTTTGGTGTTACTAGATGTCTTGAATGGGGACGCTTCCCATGCCTTGTAAGATTTGGCTTGTTTCTGGTTTTGTGGGGAGCATTCACTTTTGCTTTTAAAAATTTTTAGTTTTATTATTTCTTTTATTTTTTGAAATTACAATGCAATTACTTTTCTTCTTGTCCTTTGTTCTATCAAAACCCTTCTAAATACTGATCCTTGCTCTCTTTCAATTCAAAACCATCTCATTTTTTATTAATTGTTCCTATTATACACATCAACGTATATATAGGTATATGTATATGCAGAAAGACTTAAATGAGTTGTGTATGATTTAAGTAAATAAAAAATATGTGATTCCTTGAGGCTTTTCGAAACTTTGTGTAATTTTCTACCTTTTTAAAAGTCACTCTTTACAGCAAATGGAGCCCATCAAGAATACCACAACTGAGTAGGCAGTAGTGGCACACACCTTTAATCCCAGCACTTTCAAGGCACAGATAGGCAGATCTCTGTGAGTTCAAGGCCAGCCTGGTCTAAAGAGCAATTTACAGGACAGCTAGGTCTAGGACTGTTTCATAGAGAAACCCTCTCTTGAAAAAAAAACAAAAGAAAGAAAGAAAAAAGAAAGGAAGAAAGAAAGAAAGAAAGAAAGAAAGAAAGAAAGAGAAAGAAAAATAAAACTGCAATTGAACACAACGCAGACAAGGGGGCCATATGGACTTTTGATAGTCTTGTATTAAGTACCTTTTAAAGATCTGATTCTATTAAATCTCTGCAGCAGCTTCTGTGCCTAACTCATCATAGATCTTACATTGACATAAGTTTGTACAGATAATGCTTAGTACCTCCTTTAACTTACAACATTACAATACCTGAATCAGCCTTCAGCTGAATAGGATGGGACAAGCTCATCTAAATTAAGGCAGTTTTCTAATTACTGGCATTGGTCAGAGTGAGGAAAGTCAGATGATGAGTGTGAGTTACATCTTGTAGTGTTAAATCAATTTTAAATGATAGATTGGGACTATGAAAATAGCATAGGTTACTGCTGTGGGAGCTCTTTCAGTTCCTTCAGCCAACAAGCCTTAAG
This sequence comes from Arvicola amphibius, assembly GCF_903992535.2. Classification (NCBI taxonomy): domain Eukaryota; kingdom Metazoa; phylum Chordata; class Mammalia; order Rodentia; family Cricetidae; genus Arvicola; species Arvicola amphibius. Next base: position 74,871,680 of record NC_052051.1, read on the forward strand.
AAAACCAGCCCACTTGGGCAAGGTCTCTTATACTGTAAATGCAGCTGTAAAGTGTAGACTCACTCTCTTGCTTCTAACTGCTAGACTCTGTTCCTTTTCCCTGTTTGTGAAGAGGTCTGTGATCTCTGAGTCTCCCCTAAATAAATAACCCCTTATTATACATAATTCTGAATTAATGTGGGATTATTCTATATCTTCTGCCATCATCTATCTGGTGCCTGAAAGTGTGTGTGGGGGGACCAGTCAACACTTTTTGGGAACGGTCTGCCAGCCGCATGGCACATTGGGTGCTGACTGTCCTGCCTGCGGCTTTAGCTGGTCCTCAGACACAGCAAGCTGCTGCTCAATGCTCCCTGGCTTGCTTCTCTGTGTTCATGCCAGTCAACACCACTGCTGCCTGCTATCCGGTGGTCCACACAGTCAGCAACTCACACTGACAGAAAACTTTGGGTTTTCTCTTTATCCTGGGCTGCAACACTTGAAATTATTTGATCGCCTTAATGACTGCTCTTAATTTGTTAAACAAAACATATTTTTCAGTTCCTAAGTAAAGAATATATGTTGTTCACTGCTGCTAGCATCCCTTTGCCACATGTCTGCAACTGTGACACCCGTTGGCTGATAACAATTATTACACCGACTCTAATTCATTGTAATTGCCTTATGACAGGTAAGATCTGAAAAACTATAAAAAATTACTGATAACATCAAGGGGTTAAATAATTATTTTGCTTATGCTATGGAAGATATTCGGCAAGGCTACAGTTTTCCTTCTACATCCCTTTATTTAGTTCTAGAAATTAGCTTTGTTTTCAATATTATCTCATTAAAAATGGTTCAATACTACAAAGAGATAGCATCGATTAAACAAAATTATCTGAAAGAATTTGTGCTGTTGAATGTAACTTTCAGAAGCTGTTGAAAAATTATGATATGTCTAAGAGTTTGACATTATCTTTATTGGACAAGTTCCATACCATGGAATCCTCAGTGAGGACATTAGAACAGAACACTACACAGGAGATTCAGACTTTAAAAAAGGCAGTAGTATAAAGAATTGAAAATATTGAGGAATTTATTAAAATTGATGAGCAGGGACAGAAGGTATAAGGACAGAATTTAGCCTCATCAATACATGTCGTACCCCAGAATAACTTACACAGAGTTTTAACTGCATATATGGTAATTTCCTTGGAAAGACCATATGGCACAAAGTATGCTAAGGTAGTTAAAGAATATGCATGGGAAACAATATGTATGAACAATCTGAAACATATAAAATGAATAATAGTAAATGCACTCCTCACGGTCCTGAATTCCTTGCTCATGATCTCCCTCCTTTTGCTCCTCATCGGGACCTTGGGAGCTCAGTCCGGTGCTCCTATGTGGGGCTCTGTCATTTTCTCCATCCAATGCCAGGTGAAAGTTCTATGGTGATATGCAAGATAGTCATGAGTATGGCAATAGGATCTGGACATTTCTGGCACCCTCTCCTCAGCTGCCCAAGGACCTAGCTGGGGGCGTCTTCCTGGACACCTGGGAACCCCTCTAGAGTCAAGTCTCTGCCAACCCTAGAAGGGCTCCCTTAAGTAAGATATATAATTCCTTGTTCCCATATCCACCCTTCCTATATCCCAACCATCCTATTCCCCAGAACCATGAGGGATGCGTTCACCCACTGAGACGGCAGGACAGAACTAATGGGAGACCACCAAGTCCACTTGGAATGGGTCTGATGGAACATGTGACCAAATCAGACTCTCTGAAAGTGGCTGATGGTGGAGGCTGACCGAGAAGCCAAGGACAATGGCGATGGGCTTGGTCTCTACGACATGGACAGGCTCTGTGTGAGCCTTGTCAGTTTGGTTGCTCACCTTCCTGGACCTGGAGGGAGTTGGGAGGACCTTGGACTCAACATAGTGTAGAGAACCCTGATGACTCTTTGGCCTGGAGAGGGAGGGAGTGGGGGTATGGGTGGAGGGGAGGGGAGGGAAGTGGGAGGAGGAGGGGAGGAGATGGCAATTTTTAATAAAAAATAAATAAAGTGGAAACAAAAAAATGAATAATAGTATCTTTTTATATGGTTTATTTTTTTTATATTTAAAAATTTCCAACTCCTCCCATTCTCCTCCCCCTTCCCTCCCCTCCACCCATACCCCCCCTCCCTCCCTCTCCAGGCCAAAGAGCCATCGGGGTTCCCTACTCTATGTTAAGACCAAGGTCCTCCCAACTCCCCCCAGGTCCAGGAAGGTGATCAACCAAGCTGAGAAGGCTCCCACAGAGCTGGTCCATGCAGAAGAATCAAAGCCCAGCACCTTTGTCCTTGGCTTCTCAGTCAGCCTCCACCGTCCGGTTTGGTCTCATGTTCCATCAGTCCCATTCCAACTGGAGTTGGTGATCTCCCATTAGTTCTGTCCCACCGTCTCCATGAACGCACCCCTCACGGTCCTGACTTTCTTTCTCATGTTCTCTCTCCTTCTGCTCCTCATCAGGACCTTAGGAGCTCAGTCCAGTGCTCCAATGTGGGGCTCAGTCATTTTATTCATCTATCACCAGGTGGAGGTTCTATGGTGATATGCAAGAAATTCATCAGTATGGCTATAGGAACTGGCCTTTTCAGGCTCCCTCTCCTCAGCTGCCCTAGGAACTAGCTGGGGACATCTCCCTGGAAACCCGGGAACCCCTCTAGAGTCAAGTCTCTTGACAACCCTCAGATGGCTCCCTAAATTAAGATATATGCTTCCCTGTTCCCATATCCACCCTTCCTGTATCCCAAGCATCCCATTCCTCTGAGCTCCCCCCATTCTCCCCTTCACTCTTTTCTCTCCCCTTCATCCCTTGGCCCTGTCTCGCCCCACCCTCAAGTTCCCAATTTTTGCCCGGTGATCATGTCTACTTCCAATATCCAGGAGGATTACTATATGTTTTTCTTTGGGTTTACCTTCTTATTATGTTCTCAAGGATCCTGAATTATAGGCTTGATGTCCTTTAATCATGGCTAGAAACTGATTATGAGTGAGTACATCCCATGTTCATCTTTTTGAGTCTGGGTTACCTCACTCAGAATAGTGTTTTCTATTTCCATCCATTTGCATGCAAAATTCAAGATGTCATTGTTTTTTACCACTGAGTAGTATTCTAACATGTATATATTCCAAAGTTTCTTCATCCATTCTTCCACTGAAGGGCATTTAGGTTGTTTCCAGGAACTCCTACAGCATATAAACGCCTTCAGTAACGTGGCAGGATTCAAGATCAACTCCAAAAAATCAGTCGCCCTCCTATATACAAAGGATAAGGAAGCAGAGAGGGAAATCAGAGAAGTATCACCTTTCACAATAGCCACAAATAGCATAAGATATCTGGGAGTAACTCTAACCAAGGAAGTGAAGGATTTATTTGACAAGAACTTTAAGTCTTTGAAGAAAGAAATTGAAGAGGATACCAGAAAATGGAAGGATCTCCCTTGCTCATGGATTGGGAGGATCAAAATAGTAAAAATGGCAATTCTACCAAAAGCAATCTATAGATTCAATGCAATCCCCATCAAGGTCCCATCAAAATTCTTCACATATATTTAGAGGACAATAATCAACTTTATATGGAAAAACAAGAAACCCAGGATAGCCAAAACAATCTTATACAATAAAGGTACTTCTGGAGGCATTACCATCCCTGACTTCAAACTCTATTACAGAGTTACAGTATGGAAAACAGCTTGGTATTGGCATAAAAATAGAGAAGTCGACCAATGGAATCATATAGAAGACCCGGATCTTAACCCACAAACCTATGAACACCTGATTTTTGATAAAGGAGCCAAAAGTACACAATGGAAGAAAGAGGGCATCTTCAACAAATGGTGCTGGCATAACTGGATGTCAACCTGTAGAAGAATGAAAGTAGATCCATATCTATCACTATGCACAAAACTCAAGTCCAAATGGATTAAAGACCTCAATATTAATCTGAACACACTGAGCTTGATAGAGGAGAAAGTGGGAAGTACTCTACAACAAATGGGCACAGGAGACCGTTTCCTACGTATAACCCTAGCTGCACAGACATTAAGGGCAACATTGAGAAAATGGGACCTCCTGAAGCTGAGCAGCTTCTGTAAAGCAAAGGACACTGTCACTAAGACACAAAGGCAGCCTACTGACTGGGAAAAGATCTTCACCAACCCTGCAACTGACAAAGGTCTGATCTCTAAAATATATAAGGAACTCAAGAGACTAGACTTTAAAATGCTAATTAACCCAATTAAAAAATGGGGCGCTGAACTGAACAGAGAATTCTCAACAGACGAAGTTCAAATGGCCAAAAGACACTTAAGGTCATGCTCAACCTCCTTAGCGATCAGGGAAATGCAAATCAAAACAACTTTGAGATACCATCTTACACCTGTCAGATTGGCTAAAATCCAAAACACCAATGATAACCTTTGCTGGAGAGGTTGTGGGGTAAGGGGTACACTCATCCATTGCTGGTGGGAGTGCACACTTATACAACCACTTTGGAAAGCATTGTGGAGGTTTCTCAGGAAATTTGGGATCAACCTACCACAGGACCCAGCAATTCCACTCTTGGGAATCTACCCAAGAGATGCCCAATCATACTACAAAAGCATTTGCTCAACTATGTTTATAGCAGCATTATTTGTAATAGCCAGATCCTGGAAACAACCTAGATGCCCTTCAGTGGAAGAATAATAGCATCTTATGGGATACACTGTCCATTTCCTTGGGAAATGGTGAAAACATGGGCTTCAAGCACACATTTGGCTTCAGTTAATCTCAGTGGTCCTAGAAAATTGACCTCAGATTCTTTGCAAGTGTTACTGGAGATCAGAGGTAATAATTTGAGAGCAACCGGGAAAAGCAAATGGATTTGGGACTTCCCAAGATCAAATTCTTGTTGAAGGTCATTACTCTCATCCTCAGGAACAGGCTAGCTGTGACAAAAGCACCTTGTTCCTATGTAACACAGCAGTGTTAAATGTTTGGGACAGGATTGAGGAACCAGAAAAAAGAATAGACTCGTATATTAGGGTTGAATAGGGCCAAAAAGAACTCTTTACTGACTTCTTACAAAGATTAACTAAAGTTGTACAATTAAGACTGACAGACCCTGAAGCTAGATGTTTATTAATTGAATCCTTGGCTTTTGAAAACACCAAAGTAGAGTGTAGGAAGATCCTTGGGCCTTTAAAGGTTAAATCAGAACTCTTAGATGAATTGATCTTACATACAATGAATATTGAAACATTTGACTATAGTACTCAAGGTTGGGTAGAAGAAGTGATTTTCATGGTATGAGGAGACACCAAAATGCCAAATGTTTCAATTGTGTAAGAATAGGGCTGCTAAGAAGGGACTGTAGACAAGGAATTCCTAGGAATAATGTCTCCTCTAGGAATGTCAAGAATAGGATGACTCAGCCTTCTGGTATATGTAGGAGGTGTGGCAAAGGCCGACATTGGACTAATGGATGTAGGTCAAAAGAGACAGACAAGGCAACCCAATATCACTAGGAAACTCCTTGTGGGGGTCTCTCACAGGCCCCAATATCAAACAAGGTCCAGTCATTCCCAGTCACTGTGGAGAACATGTCTCACCAGAAAAATTAAACAATCCAGTGCGTACTGTTCTGGATAATGGATAGCCATGGAGAATGAATAAAAAAACTCCAGTAGGAAATAGAAAACACATATATTGGCTGATTTCTATAAGTCATCAAGGACCAATGCTAAGAATGTGTACAAATGACATTGTAACTGAAGAATTATTAGACACAGGTGTGGATGTGAGTATCATTATTCCAGAATCTTGACATCCAGACTGGCCTCTTCAGGAGGCAGATATTCAATTCCTAGGAACTGGAACCATATCTCAAGTGAAATAAAGCAGAAAATGGGTTGAATGCATAGGGACAAAAGGACATCAAGGAAGGTTCAGGTCATATGTAGTTAATATTGCAGGGAATTTATGTGACCATGACCTTTTGTAGTAATGGAATCAACTTGAAAATAAAACACATCACTTCAATTTATTTTTGATTTGTTTATTTTATTTTATGTTTATGGATGTTTTGCTTGATACACAGACACTCCCAATCACACACACACACACACACACACACATACACACACAAAAGCACACACTCACATGCATGCACTGTGTGTTTGCCCAGTGCCTGTGGAAGTCAGAAGTCCTCAGATTCCATATAACTCTAGTTATAGATGATTGTGAACCACCACATGATTTCTAAAAACTGAACCTGAAACTTAGTTGATTTTGGGGAATCTTAAAAATGAAATATTTACATTTCACTCTGTACTATTGGTGTAGGAGGTCATTCTGTATTTGTGTTGCTTTCATTTGTTATTAAGGAAATTGTCTTGGCCTAGTTGATAGGGTAGAACTCAGGTAGGTGGGGAAGACAGAACAGAATTTGGGGAGGAAGAAAGCAAAGACAGGCAGATGCCTTGGTTCTCCTGCCTGAGATGGACACTGATTAGACTCATTCTGGTAAGTCAAGTGGTGATACATATTAATGGAGATGGGTTAAACTAATATCTGAGAGTTAGCCAATAACAGGCTAGAGATAATGGGCCAGGCAGTCTTTAAATGAATACAGTTTCTGTGTGATTATTTCAGGGGTTAAGCTAGCCAGGCGGCAGGACGTGCTCCTCCCACATCATACCATGGCTATGAGTCTCTGATCACCTATGGTAGAATCTTATGATTAAAAGGGATGTGTTTAGGGTCTGGAAAGAAGAACCAGCAGTTAAAAGCACCTTTTTTTCCCATCAGATGACCCAGATTGAGTCATATCAGGAATTCAAGGCAGTAACTTAGAGGTAGAAACTGATATAGGAGCCATAGAGGAGTGCCACTATCTGACTTGCTCTCCATGAGTTGCTCAGCTTGCCCAGAAATGAATGCCTAGTAAGAGACTGGGTCCTTCCACATTAATAACTAATGAACATATATTATGGACATACCTATAGGCAAATCTTATGGAGGTATTTTATTAGGTTCAAGTCCCTTTAGCCATATGACTACTTGGGTCAAATTTGCATAAAATTGCCAAGAAAGTCTTCAATGAGTAGATATGTTTTGTTCCTGGGGAACATTATTCTATTATCTCAGTGCAGAACACCACATTTCACTTTAGTGATACTGATCTCTTCAATGATTTATCTGTACTCATTTTTTAATGCCTTTAAACTTGTGCATATTGTTTTAATTACCAAACTTCACATAGTAATACCTTTCTGTTCTCTGTCCTTGTCAAACTGGGAACAGTGAGCAGCAATTATGATACTATACAAGTGCTGTGCAATCTTGAAACTCCCCTGGCAAACAAACATACAAATAAAATAATGTTGCTCTTTTAGTTTTGAATTCAGTCTCACTCAATGTCAGAATGCATGGAATGCAGTCTGATTCTTTTCCAGAATATATCATGAAAGTCCTGTAGCACAAGTCTCATTAGAATGTTATCATTTAAAACTCTCCACTGTCAATATTTCTATTGACATTTTGCTTCCCACTGGAATGGCCTATTTATCTCTGCTTATAGCATTGGTAAGCTTATCTTGCCTGTAAGGCTCTCTTCTATTTTTTTCTCATTTTTTTTATTAAAAATTTCCATCTCCTTCCCTCCTCCTCCCCTTTCCCTCCCCTCTATTCCACACATACCCCCACTCCGCCCCTCTCCAAGCCAAAGAGCCATCAGGGTTCCCTTCACTATGTTAAGTCCAAGGTCCTCCCAGCTCCCCGTAAGTCCAGGAAGGTGAGCAACCAAACTGACAAGGCTCACAGTGAGCCCGTCCATGCTGTGTAGAGTTCATGCTCATTGCCATTGTCTCTTCTATTTTTATTAACCAGTTCTTTAGGTTTAAAATGTACCTAGTCAAGCTTATAATAGCAATAACCCTACTTTCAGCACCAGTTTTCTATATAATTGTCTTTATTTGCTGTGTTAAAATACCTGATAGAATCAACTTAAGGTAAGGAGGATTTGTTTTGGCTCATGGTTTGAGGTGATCAAGTTCATCACTTTTGGGAAAGCCATGGCAGCAGAACAGTTCTCTCAGCTATAGCAGGAATGTTAGGTGGCTAGTTTTATGTCATACAGTCAGGAAGAAGAGAAGATGATGTTGTTACTCATCTCCTGTTCACATATTTTGTAGTGTGGAGCAGCAGGCTGTGTTCCTGCCGCCCAGCTCCTGGCCACCTGGCTAGCGTATGCCCCAAAATAACAACACACAAATTGTATTCATTTAAACACTGCCTGGAGCTAGGCAGTGGTGGAGCATGCCTTTAATCCCAGCACTCAGGAGGCAGAGGAAGGCGGATCTCTGTGAGTTCGAGGCCAACCTGGTCTACAAGAGCTAGTTCCGGGACAGTCTCCAAAAGCTACAGAAGAAATCCTGTCTCGAAAAACCAAAATAAATAAATAAATAAATAAATAAATAAATAAATAAATAAATAAAATAAACACTCCCTGGCCCATTAGTTTCAGCCTTTCACTCACATCTTGACTAGCCTATATCTAATAATCTGTGTAACACCACGAGTGGTGTCTTACCGGGAAGGATTCAGCATGTCTGACCTCGTGGCTTGCTTCATGGCTACTGCTTGAGGCATCTGACTAACTTCCCTCTTTCCCAGCATTCTGTTCTGTCTACTCCACCCACCTAAGGGCTGGCCTATCAAATGAGCCAGGCAGTTTCTTCATTAACCAATGAAATCAAGTCAAACAGAAGACCCTCCCACATCAATATTTATTCTGAATAAAGCCTAATCTTGGTTCATAGCCACCCACTCTCAGTGTGATCTTCTTCTCCTTAGAAAAACAATTCTTGAAATACTCTCCTGTGTTTCCCAAGTGATTCTAAACTCAATTACCATTGAAAATTAGCCACTACAAATGGTTAACAGCAAATTGAGTTTCCTTTAATTACTAGTATTTGAGTGTCTGTTGTGCACCTACTGATTCTGAAGAATAGAATGCATCTGAGCTCCTGAAGTTTGATACCCTAAGAGGGAACAGAATATAGGCAGAGAAACACGGGTACCCTTTATACTACCAGGACATGTTTCAAAGCTCTGAACACATTGCTAAGTAGTAGCTTTACCTTGCTTAAGTGAACAAGGACATTTTGTGAAATTTTCTGTAACTTTCAAATAGTTGAGTAAAATTTGAAGTGGGTTGTTTTTTGGATTTTAATGTAAAAGACACTAAGAGACAGGAAATAATATCAAATTGAATTTCTTCAGGAAAGTGCTACTAATGCTTTTCAAAATATCTTTCAATTTTCTCATGTATTTTGTATTAAATATATCTACAAAATATATTTCTGCAAAATAAGTTAAAAAATTCTTCATATCAGCTCAATATTTTGAGACTTTTAATTATTTTCTATTGTACTTATAATTTCTGGTTGGCTTTTAAATTTTGTTAGATGACTTTTCTCAGAATGGCCAGATATTTTTGAGATGTGGACTCAGTTTTGTTATTTATAAATACTTTAAAAATAAAAACATAAGTAGGACAGGTAGATCTTCTATATCATCCTTATTTATTTCCAGTTGTTTCTTTTTCCCTCTCTCTCTTTTTCCACCTTTTCTTTCTTCCTTCCTCCTTCCCTCCCTCACTTCCCCCTCTCTTTCTCTCTCTTACTCTTTTACTTTCATCACTTCCTTTCTTTCTTCCTCACTTTATTTGAACCTTTGAAATCCAGTTACTGCTGGCCCTGTGCACATGGATGTAGGAACCTGCAGTGGTAACAATCCTAAGGGAACGTTACCCTCTCTCCCCAAACAATCATGAATTGAAAGATAGTTACAAAGCTGTAAATAGGGTCTCAGGTACCCCTATCCTGTTAAAAATTGTTAAAAATTTTCATGTGTCATGTGTTGGTAATCACAACACTGAAATCAGTTTTGTAACAGCCATGTCCTTTCTACAGGTCAGTATTTCATAGAATTCTTCTGCTTTCTCTCACTATTTTCTTTCAGTCTTCTTTTCCTCAGAGCTTCATGAACTTTGAGGGAAAGGTTTGTCATAGATTTCCCTTCTCGGGCCAAGCAGTCAAAGTAATTTCTTAGCACTTTGAACATACTGCATGTATGCATTAAAATACTATTGAAATGAAAAGTTTGACTGGGCAAGGTTTGGAACACATGAATTTGTGAATTCAACTGTAAATTAGGAGGCTCTTTGATAATCTGACCATTTAGCAAAATGGTCATTATTTCTCCCCTAATACTTCCCTACCCATTGCTTTTGACCATGGCACAGTACAGGGCATGGATATCCTACTATGCAATCAAGAGAGCAGTTCTACACTTCCTTCTCTTCTTCCCACATTTGAGTTGTCCACCACCACCACCAACAACAACTTTTTCTCCTCCTCCTCCAGCTCTTCTTCCTCCTCCTCCTCCTCCTCCTCCTCCTCCTGCTCCTTCTTTCCTCCTCCTCCTCTTCCTCCTCCTCCTCTTCCTCCTCCTCCTCCTCCTCCTCCTCCTCCTCCTCCTCCTCCTCCTCCTCCTCCTCCTCCTCCTCCAGCTCTTCCTCATCCTTCCCATCCTCTTTCTCTTCCTCTCTTCCCCTTCTACACCATTTTCTTGTCCTTCCTTCTTCTTGTTCTTCCTCTTCTTTCCTCATATTAAGACCAGTTTGTTTAGTCTAATTAGCCATTAGAATTAGGTCTGCCTGGTATAGTGGAATTCCAACCAGAGGTCACAACATAGAAAGTTGAATTTTCGAGAAAGTTTCAATACCAATAGCTTATCAGCCATTAATAAGGTTTTGTGCCTGTCTTCTCTATGCTTTATTTTGTCTGAATTAACTCTGAGTTTCCACAGGTTAGCTTCATGCTGTCACAAGCACTGTTAGTTTATGTGCAACTAATATTGTATCAGGAACATATCATTTCCTTGAAGCTATCGACTACCACTAGGTCTTACAGTGCTTCTGTTTTATTTTTCTTGAAGATCCCGGGGCTTTGAGGGAGGACTATATTGCCATTTAGGCATAAGCACTGCCTAGTTACTTTTATTTCTTTTTTTGTAAGTACTATACATTTAAAAATTGTTTTTTGAGATTATAACATAATTATATTAGTTACTCTTTCTATTCCTTCTCTTCAAACCATATTTTCATTAATTATTGTTACATACATATATTCACAAATATAGTGTTACCAGTCTCTATAATATTACTTGCTATGTTTTCAAAGCTGATCAATCCATTATTGATGACTCAGATTACTTTGGCTATACAGGGTGTTTTGTGGTTCTATATGAATTTTAGAATTCTTTCTATTTCTGTGAAGAATGAATAGGGATTTTGATTTAGATTATATAGAATCTGAAAATAATTTTTGTAAAATATTCATTTCTCATTATTAATTATACCATGACCAGGGTATGTCTTTCTATTTTCTAGTGCCTTTGTTTATTTTTTCTTTAGAGTTTTTAAGTTTTCATTTTCAATGAGAATAACTTAGCCAGTTAGATATATTCTAAGATATTTTTCCGTTAAGGCTATTGTTAGTGTCCATGACCTCTTTTTTTTTCTTTGTTCATTATTGGTGTATAGATATGCTGTTGACTTGTGCAAGTTGATTCCATGTCCTGCTGAATTTGTTTATCATTTCTTGAAAGTTTTCAATAAAATTATGGAATCTCTAATGTACGGTATCATATCATCTACAAATAGTGATAGTTTGGCTACTTCTTTCCCTACTTATATCTCTTTAATTTCCTTCACTCATCTTGTTGCCTGACTATTATTTAGAGCACAATATTGAAAAGGGTGGGAATGGTGGACACCTTTGTTACTTTCGTGGCATTAATTGATAACCTACTTTTCTTTAAAGGATGGTGTTGGCTGTGAGTTCTAATATATAGCTTTTGTTATTTTTAGGTATACCTCCTTTCTGAAAATTTTATCAGGAAGGCATGTTGGATTTTGTCAAAGGCATTTTTATATCTATAGCAGTGATAATGTGATAATTCATTTCTAGACTTGGGACGGGAAGAAATAAACTATGAACTCGCCTGTTAGATACCATTATGGTGAGTGAATACAGGGTGAGGAAATGGGTAGGTAAGAGAGGCAAAATGATTCATGTGCTAGGGAGAGATGAAGATATAAAGAGGCAGTAGCAGTGAGGAATGGGTTGACACAGATTGCCACCCAAGGTCATGGTAATAACCTAGCCTGAGCTGATGCCAAGGGCCATGACCTAGTCTGTGGCATTGATGATGCTTTGGGGGTCTGTGTTAATGTCTGTGGTTCCTGTGGCCACCAAGGACCCTGTGGAAACCTAACCTGTGACCATGTCAAGGTCTGAAGAATGTGCTCACACAGGGGCCATGCCAATACAGCTGTCCTGTGCTGCCACCCAGAACCATTTTGTTACCTGCTTTTCATTGGTTTCTGCACAGTTTTCTATTATTTCTTGTTGTCAATTTTGTTTGGATTTGCTTTGTTCTTAATTTTTGAAAATTTTGAGTTCCATCATTAAATAATTAGTGATTTTCCTGAAATTTTACTGTAGTTCCTAAGAAATACAAATTTCCTTTATAGGAATCTTTTCAATGTATCTCAAAGCTTTTGTTTCTCTCTCTCTCTCTCTCTCTCTCTCTCTCTCTCTCTCTCTCTCTCGTGTGTTTCTGTGTGTTATGTTTTCATTTTACTTTCATTCTATATGTTTTAAGTATTATGCATTTTGGGAATTTTCTTTTCTGGTCTTGTCTATGTTGTGTTCTGTGGGGTTCTTATATCTGAATGGTCTTTTCCTTACTTTGAGGGAGGTTCTTTCTACAATCTTGTTTATTTCCCATGGAACTGACTTGGCATTCTCATTCATCTATGCCTAGAATTAGAAAGTTTATTTTTTCATGGTGTCCCAGATTTCATAATATATTTCTTTCCAGGACCTTTCAAATTTTAATAGCCCTTACTTATTTTGACTATATCCACTATTTTCAGGATCTGAAAATATTTCTTCTACTTTATTTATTTTACTGGTAAGGCTTTCCATTGAGTTTTCAAACTGAGTTACTGGGATTTTCAATTCTGTCTTTATTCAGATTGATCACTCTTCTATTATTCTTACTCCATATTGAATTCTGTTCCCAAGTGCTTAATTATCTTAATTTCCATCAGCCTTATGCTGGTATTTTTTTCGGGCTCCATTCAGGTGTTTATTCTAAACCAGTGGTTCTCAACCCATGGATCATGACCCATTTGGGGGTCCCATATCATAAATCCTGCATAGCAGATATTTGCGTCATGATTTATAACAGTAGCAAAATTATAGTAATGAAGAAACAAAAAAATTATGGTTAGGGGTTACAACATGATGAACTATATTAAAATATGACAACATTATGAATGTTGAGAACAACTGTCTTAAATTCTTCTTTCTCCTTGATTTCATAAAGCTCTTTTTTATGCCTTCTTTAAATTCCCTGAATTTTTGATGAAGTTTATGATTATTTCTTTAAGTTCTGTGTCCTGTTGTCCTTTTAGGTATGAGACTTTGACAACAATTTCTAATAGTAAATTTTAGAGAAAAGTTGCTGGACTGACCTAGCATACTGTTTGTGTTTTTGTGATGAGATCTGGTGATGTTGACTCTTCTGTCAGTTCTAATTCTGATGTGTCAGATCAGAATGGGGCAGAAGAGAGTCTGCATGGGCAGGTTGGTCCTAGAGGTTGGAAATGGCAGAATAAAGTCAAATAAATAGAGGAGACTGGGCAGATGAACAGAATGTGCCTCCTAGTGCAAACCTAAATTGTAGGGTAGATCTGAGTGGAGTGGGTGAAAGGTAGTATATGCTAAAGGAGGTCCCTCTGGCTTTTGTTGTAGGCAATAGGTGTCCTGGTGGAAGCCTAGATATTGGTTACATATCAGGCAAGGCTAAAACAGGTTGGGGCAATGAATGTGGGTCCCAGACTGCGTCTGGAGGTTTGGGAATTGTGATTGGATATGAAGACTCAGGGGGATTCACTGAACTAGGCACTGATTAAGGATGTGAAACATTTTGCTCACTTGGATATGGCAGGGCAGGGACCTGCAGGTGTTGCCACATTATAGTTTCTTATTTTCCTTGCATTGACCAGCTAAGGATATTTGTGTTAATTGCCATCAACTTTAAAGAAAAGCACCTCTGATGACCACTGAGATATACTCTCGTCTATGGGTATTTCAATAAGTCATTACTGTCACTTTAACCGAATAATATTACTGATTGCTTCTTTTAGGATCTATGATGATTTTGCTCTTTTATAAAACACAGTATTTATCTGAGACTTTTACATAATCAGAAAGAGAAATTAGTGAGGATTTGTATGTATTGTACAAGGCATGAAATTACCTTATATACAAACAAATCAAAATATAATTTAAAAACATACAAATGAAACCATAGAAAACTTAAGTTTCCTTTTTATAAGTAAGAAAATTTAAAACCACAGAGATAAAATACAGACTTTTTTAGAAACAAGGGTTGTGCATTTGTAGTCAACTTTTAGAGAAATCCTGAAGATATGGCCCTTTGTTACATGTGTAAATATGTGCTCAAATGACACTTGTTGAATTTTTTAAAGACATGATTTTTAAGAAAAGGTCATTTTGAAAAGAAAAATGGCTCTAACGTAAGTCATTAATGACACTCTTTGATCCAAAGAAAGATCCTGAAATTACCTATGAGGAAAATATCTTAAAGTCCATGCAAACGGCAAATCAAGCAATCTACAAACAGGGTCTGTTCCAGAGACTCCATACTTGAACTTCACAGTTCTGCTTTTTTTCAAAGAAGCCTTAAGTGGGTTCTGCATGAAGTTCTTCAGTTAATTTATGCATGTATATCTTACTATTGAACTTCTACACTTAGTAATTTAAAAAAACTATGAAACCTTGTAGTTCTTTCTGTGCATCTACAAAACTCTTAGGCTGTTTTTACTATGTCAGGTACTGCTGTAAAGAGCTTTCAAACAGTGGAGCTTCTGGTATTTTGCCGACCACTTATGGTAAATTGTATTGGTTCCTCAGTGGCAATGAAATCTAGAGATGAAAGCAATTGACTTATAATAGGTCTCAGAACTTGTAGGACACAAATCAGAGTTTTAACAGAGTATCTAGCTTCCTAATAAATGGCACTGGCCACTGAGTCACTCTACTTTTAAAGAACCACACCAGATACATAATGGTAGAAATTTCTTTCTCTATTATGAATACATTATATGTCTGGCAAAGACCTACAGATCAGTGGTCAGCCTTAGATAGCAAACGTCAATTCAAGAGTTCAGATGCATAATCAATATGATAATTAGTGCCACAGTTATTTGACTCATTCTTTTTTATATATTCTTTCATATATTCTTTTCCACAAATTTATGATATTAATGTGATTATAACTTCGAATCTGTAAATATAATAAATTGATCCTTTGATATGCTAGCTAATCCAGAGTCTTTTACTCCAGGGCTTGCTGGCAAACAAATCCCATTTTGTGAACCATCATTCACAAAGTAGTTGATTATCCAAATCATGCTGTCATTTCTTAGAAGTTTAAATTGAAATACTCTCCTTTAAAGGCCTATACAAATGTTGAGATACCATCTTACACCTGTCAGATTCGCTAAAATCAAAAACACCAATGATAGCCTTTGCTGGAGAGGTTGTGGGGTAAGGGGTATACTCATCCATTGCTGGTGGGTATGCAAACTTGTGCAACCGCTTTCGAAAGCAGTGTGGTGGTTTCTCAGGAAATTCTGGATCAACCTACCCCAGGACCAAGCAATCCCACTCTTGGGAATTTACCCAAGAGATGCCCAATCATATTACAAAAGCATTTGTTCAACTATGTTTATAGCAGCATTATTAGTAATAGCCAGAACCTGGAAACAACCTAGATGCCCTTCAGTGGAAGAATGGATGAAGAAAGTGTGGAATATATACATATTAGAGTACTACTCGGCGGTAAAAAACAATGACATCTTGAATTTTGCATGCAAATGGATGGAAATAGAAAACACTATCCTGAGTGAGGTAACCCAGGCCCAAAAAGATGAACATGGGATGTACTCAATCATAATTGGTTTCTAGCCATAAATAAAGGATATCGAGCCTATAATTCGTGATCCTAGAAAAGCTTAATAAGAAGGTGAATCCAAAGAAAAACATAGTTATCCTCCTGGATATTGGAAGTAGACAAGATTGCAGGACAAAAAATGGGAACTTGGGGGTGGGGTGTGATGGGGGGATAGGGTGAGGGGAGAGAAAAGTGTGAAGTGGAGGAGGGGGAGAGCTTGGGAGAATAGAATGGTTGAGATATATATAGGAAGGGTGGATATGGGAACAAGGAATTATATATCTTAATTAAGGGAGACATTCTAGGGTTGGCAGAGACTTGACCCTAGAGGGGTTCCCAGGTCTCCAGGAAGATGCCTCCAACTAGTTCCTTGGGCAGCTGAGGAAAGGGAGCCAGAAATGTCCAGATCCTTTTGCCATACTCATGAATATTTTGCATATCACCATAGAACCTTCACCTGGCCTTGGATGGAGAGAATGACAGAGGTCCACGTTGGAGCACCGGACTGAGCTCCCAAGGTCCTGATGAGGAGCAAGGGGAGGGAGATCATGAGCAAGGAAGTCAGGACCGTGAGGGGTGTGTTCACCCATTGAGATGGTGGGACAGAACTAACGGGAGACCACCAAGTCCAGTTGGAATGGGACTGATGGAACAGGCGACCAGACTGGACTCTCTGAATGTGGCTGGCGGTGGAGGAGGACTGAGAAACCAAGGACAACGCTGATGGGCTTGGACTCTACAGCATGGACGGGCTCACTGTGAGCCTTGTCAGTTTGGTTGCTCACCTTCCTGGACTTAGGGGGAGTTGGAAGGACCTTGTACTTAACATAGTGAAGGGAAACCTGATGGCTCTTTGGCCTGGAGAGGGAGGGAGTGGGGGTATGGGTGTAAGGGAGGTGAGGGAAGAGGGAGGAAGAGGCGAGGAGATGGGAATTTTTAATAAAAAAATGAGGAAAAAATATTTTACAAAAAAATAAATAAAACAATATTTTACTTGAAAAAAAAAAAACCAAATGTCCATGAAATATACTGGTTAAATATTTCTATAAGCAAACATTTTCCCCAGTCACCTGAAGATACAATTTCATTATCATGCTGTCCTAGCTAAAAACTAGGCACTGCAATTTCTCCATCTTCTGCTCCCACTAGAATTAATGTATAGACACTAAAGGGAAATCTAATTATAATTAACCCATGTGGTAGAAACATTTGTTTAACCTCACGATTTGATTACTCTTAGTAATATATACAGCAGATAGCTAAATTTATTTTAATTGACTATTATTCTTTATTTTCTATAATAAATTGTTTTTAAAACCATAAAATTTAAGTTGAGTCAATCCCAAGTCCTAAGAATATTGAGCCCATTTGTAGATTTTGTCTAGCTCCTTTGCAGCAGCTCATAATTTCAGAATTCTAATGTGGTTACCTTTGGAGAAACATTTCTTAAAAACTATCAAGGAATGTAACTACAAGAGAGAGTGTGAGAAAGAAAGAGAGAGAGAGAGACAGAGACAGAGACAGAGACAGAGAATACAATATTGACTAACTCTTAATCTTTTCTTTATACAAATTGATTTTATAAAAGTGGTGTAGAAATTCCAAGTTTTTTTTCTTTAATTAATGGCACTTTACAGATAGTCTTGGGATTTTGTAGGTGATAACAATATTTATTTGCTGCATTTTGAATACATACAATAGAATGAAAGACTTCTTATAAGGTGTGTGTGTGTGTGTGTTGGTGGAAACACAGACTGTATTGCTGTATTGTGTGCATGTGTGTTATGTGAGCACTAAACTTTTGCCTGCAGATGCCAGTGCCACAAACAGACTCTCTAACGTAGTTGAAAACAGTTCATGTGAGTCATCTCGAAACTGTCATTCACAAAAATCTTATTGAAAGAGGGCCACCTGTCTGTCACCTCTTTGTTTTCTATGTAATTGAGTTGACTGAAATATACATGTTAATACCATTGATAGTCATCATTTATTGTGAATGTGTCATTTTCTTACTAAAATCAATTATTTCCTTCAAATTTAAAGATAATTTGATACAAATTTTAATTAAAATTGCATGATTATTTCACTTTTATATTTATAACTTTTATGAAAACTATTTGAAGGCATGAGCTTGAATGATAGGCTTTACTATTTGATTACACAAATGAATGATTACACAAATGCATCATTGGTCTATCCTGGTACATATATAAAACTATTTGTTAAAAGCCGGGCGGTGGTGGCGCACGCCTTTAATCCCAGCACTCGGGAGGCAGAGGCAGGCAGATCTCTGTGAGTTCGAGACCAGCCTGGTCTACAAGAGCTAGTTCCAGGACAGGCTCCAAAGCTACAGAGAAACCCTGTCTCGAAAAACAACAACAACAAAAAAAAAATACAAAAAAAAAAAAACCTATTTGTTAAAGAACAAACAGATCAGGGCATTCAGTTAGCAACCTACTTCTGTAACACTGATAAACAAATGTTCACAATCTACCTTTAATGATAAAAAAATCTGAATTATATAAATAAATAATAAGCAATTTTGGCAGAGGGAAGCAGAGGCAACAGCACAAGGTGCTGTGGTGACTTTACATGTAGCCTTTACCGAAACTATCCCCACCTCTCCGATACCAATTGGTGTTCTATATAATCAAAGCCTGGCAGTGTCTTCTTATGGACCATGTTAAACCCCACCGGTTGAATCTTAGCCCCATGAGATTTCTCCTGCTCAGAAAATAAGGGCAAGTAGATTCTTAGCTATATTTTTGGCTATTGCCATACAAACCAAGGTGTGTAATTCATTTCCTAGAGTTTTGTTGTATGATATATTGCTAACATAAGTCAGAGAAACTCTTACATTTACTAGTGCATTATAAAGGCTATTACAGAGAACAACCAAAGGGAGAACTCTAGCTTTGAGGGAATTGTGTGTGTGTGTGTGTGTAAATGTGTAAATGTATGTAATGTGCATATGTGTCTTTTTGTGTAAGGGTCTATGAAAATATGAAAGTGTATACCGAAGGATCCCTAAAAGCGTGGTCAAACACTTTGGAGGTAGAGTTAAGGGAAGGTGTGGGATGCCCAGAGTAGGTGCTCAAGAACAAACAGGTTCTCCAGAAAAGAAGTATGAATTCTTAACAATGGAGCTATTTTTTTCCAGCCCTGCTGTGTAGCATTTACTAAAAATGTTACCATCCAGATACCTCCATATGTTTGATCTTGTCTTTGAAGAATTTTGTGGGTGTGCTTTTATATAGACTTTACTGATTAAATCTTTGATTGTTGGTCATGAACTCAACCTCTCATATCTTCAGTGATTGTGTCTAATTGTGGTTCAGTCTTTGTGTAGACCAGTCCCATCCTGAAAGAAACTAGTTGTACTCATTTACCAATTATATTATTAGAAAACATCACTGGAGATCCCAAGGGATTTTGTTATGTGTAATAGTGAACACTTAATAACTGACTAGCAGCAAATACAAAATATGTAGTTTTGTTATATCAGAAATATGTTATATATTTATGAAAATATTTATGAAAAGATATATTTATGAAAAGATATATGAAAATATCCTTAAAAATTGTATAACTCAAAGATATATATTTTAATAGATAGAATATCATTACGAGAGAATAAGCTATGTGCATGTTACAAGTGAATCTTCTATTTCAAGAAAATAGTCTCAAAATCCTTAATTCTTCATTAATTCTTTTAACATAAAATATCTCATTTTAGGAAACAACCATCTTCCATTGGATAAATAAACTTTTTGCAAACCATGACAATCACTTACCTATATTTTTTTTCCTAGCAGAAACTTGTTTGCCTTCATAAAATGTCCAGGGTGATATACTTTGCAGAAACGATGTGAGAAGCCTTGAACATTTTACAGATAGAATGCACCAGGCTGCATTTCTGCAGTGCTGGTGATTGTGAGACCCTTTGGAATTTGAAGAGCCCTACTGTTGTTAAAATGAAATATAGATCTGCATGAGAAGTCAGAAGGCTCCGAGGAGAGTAATATTCAGGATAACTCCAGGAGTTATCCAGTAACCTCCCAAAATAAACCCAGCTGGGAACAGTGAGCCTTGCCAGATTTTCAAAAATCATACAAAATAAGTTGCTTCTCTCAACTATTCTATAAGAGAAAAAATGTCACTTATAAAAACAGGAGTAGTTTCCCCAAACAAGTATATATTTTTTTCCTCATTTTTTTATTAAAGATTTCCATCTCCTTCCCTTCCCTCCCCTCCCTTCCACCCATACCCCACTCCACCCCTCTCCAAGACAAAGAGCCATCAGGGTTCCCTTCACTATGTTAAGTCCAAGGTCCTCCCAGCTCCCCCTAAGTCCAGGAAGGTGAGCAACCAAACTGACAAGGCTCACAGTGAGCCCGTCCATGCTGTAGAGTTCATGTTCATTGCCGTTGTCCTTGGTTTCTCAGTCCTCCTCCACCGTCAGCCACATTCAGAGAGTCCGGTTTGGTCCCCTGTTCCATCAGTCCCATTCCAACTGGACTTGGTGGTCTCCTGTTAGATCTGTCCCACCTTCTCAGTGGGTAAATGCACTCCTCACGGTCCTTACTTCCTTGCTCATGATCTCCCTCCTTTTGCTCCTCAACGGGACCTTGGTAGCTCAGTCCGGTGCTCCTATGTGGGGCTCTGTCATTTTCTCCATCCAATGCCAGGTGAAGGTTCTATGGTGATATGCAAGATATTCATGAGTAGCCGGGCTGTGGTGGCACACGCCTTTAATCCCAGCACTCGGGAGGCAGAGGCAGGCGGATCTCTGTGAGTTCGAGACCAGCCTGGTCTACAAGAGCTAGGTCCAGGACAGGCTCTAGAAACTACAGGGAAACCCTGTCTCAAAAAATCAAAAAAAAAAAAAAAAGATAGTCATGAGTATGGCAATAGGATCTGGACATTTCTGGCACCCTCTCCTCAGCTGCCCAAGGACCTAGCTGGGGGCGTCTTCCTGGACACCTGGGAACCCCTCTAGAGTCAAGTCTCTGCCAACCCTAGAATGGCTCCCTTAAGTAAGATATATAATTCCTTGTTCCCATATCCACCCTTCCTATATCCCAACCATCCTATTCCCCCAAGCTCTTCCCATCCTCCACTTCACACTTTTCTCGCCCCATCCTCCCTCCCTCCCATCACACCCCACCCCTATGTTCCCATTTTTTGTCCGGCAATCTTGTCTACTTCCAGTATCCAGGAGGATAACTATATGTTTTTCTTTGGGTTCACCTTCTTATATAGCTTCTCTAGGATTTTTTATGAATTATAGGCTCAATGTCCTTTATTTATGGCTATATTTTTACATTACAAACTTTGAGAATTTTGTGCATGTTTATGATGTATTTGAACATATCCATCCTTCTTTCCACTCTAAATCCTATCACATCCAAAAACACCCCTTCCCAATTTCATGTTGTCTTTTGATTTTTTAAAATTCACTGAATCTTAATTAGTACTGCCAGTACAAAACCTGAAGAAGAACAAGTCAATCAAAATTCTAGCATGGATAAAGGGAAGGGCTCATGAAGCTAACAAGACATTGTCAGTTCACGGCTACTGGGGGAGAGTACGTTAGTTTTCTTTTGAGGTATGATTTCTGTATGTTATCCATGCCCCAGCAGAAAGATACACATTTATGCATATTTGGACAACACTAATCAAGATCATTGAACTACAATTATGAAAAATTGAGTTATCTATATTTATGAAAACTTAAATCCTAAACAAAATGACTATTTAGGCTTATTGTGTGAAAAATGAAAACTCAAAGAAATTTGAACATGGATTCATTAGCTCTCCCCTTCTACCCTAAGGGGGACCCAGAGATTAAACTCATGACATCAGGCTTAACTAAAAATGCCTTTGCTTTTTCTTTTCAGCCCACACTGGGACTTTAGATAGTATGGACCAATGGGACTTAATTAAGATGGTATTCTTCACTAAGGTGGTTTTAACCCAGAGTATAAAAGCTTCAGCAGGCTCACAAATACCTTATTATTTTCTGTGTTTGTTTGTTTTATTTTCTTATATTGGAAGACAACTGGAATTTGGAGGTCATTCGGTGGTCAATGTGGGAACCTTAGTGCATTAGAAACTCCATGGAATCTTTCTGACCCTTGTGAAGACTCCCAGAAATGGGGAATAAAGAACCATTTCATCTTCTATAAAAAAGCAAATCTTCCAGAATTGGGACTGGGACACCAACCCAGGCAAAGAACCTCATTTTTTTTTCTGTCTCCAAGATGTGCTAGGGTCATGGTGACAAAGGAATTGTAGGAATGTCCACATAATTCCTTGTCAACCTGAGGTCCATAGACCAAGAGGGAGCCCATAGCTAACACTGCTTAGATGGAAAGGAACCAGAGCTAGAACAGTCACAAACCAGGAATAGAACCAAAAACCACTGAAAAAAAAGTTCAATGAAAAAATTCCTAATGATAGTCTGCTATACTCCTAAGTAAGTGCCTAGTCTAATTGTCATCAGAGAAGAGTCTTCCAGCAACGGATGGGAGCAGATGCAGAGACCCACAGCCAAACACTAGGTTGAGTTGGGGGAAGAATTGCAGGAACCAGAAGGATCAAGGACACCATAGAACATAGCCCACAGAATCAACTAAGCAGGGATCATAGGGGATCACAGAGAATGAAGTGACAAACACAGATCTTGCAATTGTCTGAGCTAGGTCCTCTACATAGACCTTATAGTTGTGTAGTTTAATGTTCTTGTGGGACTCCAAAAGTGGGAATCGGTGATGTCTTTGACTCTTTTGACTGCACTTGGGACCTTTTTTCTCCTACTGGGTTGCCTTATCCAGAATTGATATGAAGGGTTGTACCTAGTCTATTGTAACTTATGCCATATTGTTTTATATCCCTGGGAGGCCTTCTCTTTCCCTCTCTCTGTCTCTGTCTCTCTGTCTCTCTGTCTCTCTGTCTCTGTCTCTCTCTCTCTGTCTCTCTCTCTCTCTCTCTCTCTCTCTCTCTCTCTCTCTCTCTCTCTCTCTCTCTCTCTCTCTCTCTCTCTCCTTCAAAAGAGAAGTAGATCTAGGAGCGAGAGGAGGTGAGGGAGAAGACCACAAAGGGTGGGTAAGATTGCGGGAAAACTGCCTTTGGGTTGTAATGTATGAGGGAATAAAAGAAAACAGATTTTTGCTCAGATAATACATCCTATTTACAGTTTTTACTTCATCTTTTCCTCTTAGATCCTCCTCTCTCATCAGGAAGTAACCCCTTTCTGTCTTCCATTAAAAAAGAAACAGACTTTAATGATATAAAATAAAATTAAAACAGATAAAACAAAACCAGAAACTAACACATAAAAGTACTAAATGGAATGTGATAATATATTTAAAGGCAATATCAATGAAATCACCAAGTAATGGGGAGACAGAGTCCTAATTGAACATCTCTAATCACCAAATGAAGGGTTCAGTACATCTGATTGTTTAATTGAGTTGTTGACCAAAGGTGTCCCATGGAAACATCCAACAACCCAGGATGTTGTCAAGATTGTAAATTGCTCTCCATAAACTGATGGCAAATCCCCATTGCTAAAGACAACAACTACAGAACTTCTTGAACATGGACAACTAGAGCTGCTGCTTTCGTGGAGTCTTCAGACCTGCATTCTAGTATGTTGGGGACAGGGAGGCAGTCTGCATACTACAAAAAGAAACAGAAATACTAAAGCAGCCATAAACACTTTGATTTACAATGATATCTTGCTGGCAAATAAGCTAAAGCAATAGTGGTCAAAAGCTTGTGGAAATGACCAACCAATATTTGATTTGATTAAATGCCCATTCCATGAAATGGAATTTTTATTTCGCATAGCTTGAGTGATCAAGGACCTGAGACTAGACAGCTAAGGACCTAAGGTTAAGCCAAATACTAGTGTTCTGAAAAAAAAAAGTGAAATGACTACTAATGATATTCTGCTATAATCAAAGATCAGTGCCTTGCTTAGCCATCATCAGAGAAACTTCTTCCCGCAGCAGATGGGAATAAATACACAGACCCACACCCAGATATTATTCAGAGACTGAGAAACTTTGAAACACTCAGACCTAAATGAGATGTATTCATCAAGATCCTCACCTCAGAGTCCAGGGAACCCTGCAGAAGAGAAGGCAGAAAGTATATAAGAGCCAGGGGCGATGGAGAACACCATGAAACCAAGTCCTGATGAATAAACATGAGCTAACAGAGACTTAGGAAGCATGCTCAGGACCTGCAAGGGTTTGTGTCAGCTTCTTTGTGTTAACTTTCATTCCTGATTCAAAGGAGCCCCCTCCCAAACATTCCAGACTCTTTGGGTATATCAATGCCAAGGGATGGAGTGACGCTTCCACCCGAACATTCTGAATACATCCTAAGACTTTCATTTAATTTTTTTGGGTGGGGGTGGGATTTCTGAGTAGGCAAAATAGTCGGTATCTGATTTTTGTGTCGTCTCTTGGGTTCTTTTCCTTTTGTTTATTTTGTCCTGTTATAATACGTTAGTTCTAATTTTATTTTATTATATTTCATAATAATAAAAATAGAAGTTGAGTCAGACCATTTAACTTAAAAATAATATTAAAAATGTTTGAGGAGACTGTTCAGAGGCAGAATGCTTACTTGCTTAAGTGATGCATGAAATCATTCTCTAGAGTGGCTAAAATTTTTTAAAATAAATAAAATGTGGATTACAATGGAAATAATTTAGGAATAAAATAAAGAATTATTTTAATCAAGTGACTAAACATTTCTGAAATGTTTAGCTCATATAGGAATATTATTAAGCTGTCAATAAGGCATATTTGCAACTACCCTGACAAATTCCACGCACCAAATTTGGTTCAAATGTTGATAATAATGATGCCACTCAGACACAAAGGTGTCATGGAAATATCTAGAGCTCTCATGCTTTTTGGTAAAAATATAACAGATTGCCATACACACAAGTATACACCATACACACACACACAGAGAGAGAGAGAGAGAGAGAGAGAGACAGAGAGAGAGAGAGAGAGAGAGAGAGAGAGAGAGAGAGAGAGAGAGAGAGAGAGAGAGAGAGAGAGAGAGAATTTACTAAGGTTTTTGCATTGGTTTAGTGTATGTCTTTTTCCTGTGAATGAGATTTCTGGTGAGATACTTGAAAAATTGCCAGTAGACAACTAGGAAGAGAGCAAAGGTTTGAGTAGTTGTTAACTGTATCTCCCCAACTGAATTCCATGGATAAGGGCTTCTATACCATCATGACCCCAAGATGTTTCCCTCTTTCTAATCTTCCACACAATCAATATCTATATGAAAGCTTTAGGAACATATAAAGGGCATGATAAATATAACTAACAATGACAACTCATTACTCACTAATGTTCTAGGTTTGCTTCTAAGTATTTTACCTTAACAGTTGCACCCTGCTACTCAACCTGCCAACTGTCGCAAGAATCCAACTGCACATTTTCTATTTTTACTCTCATGAAACAAATGGAGAAACTCAGTCAATAAAAAATAATCTATCCGTTATTAAATAGCTTATAGTGACAAAACCAATTTCTATCAGATTAAGTCCCATGAGGAGCAGATTCCACAGTTACCCTTGATGGTTTCCCCATGTTATTTCTTGTGTACATCAAAGGAAAAAAAAAAGAGCCTCGGTGACCTGTGAAGATACCCCAGCTAACAGAGTGATCAGCCAACACATGCAAAGCTTTGCTTTGGATCCACAGCACCAACTAAACTTGGAGTGGTGGCAGAAACACTTGGGTAATAGAGCATTGTTAGCAGAAATTCAGAGCTGTCCCCAGCTACAGATGAAGAGCTGAAGATGGCCTGGGTATTAACACCAGAATCCTGAGAAGCAGGGTATGAGTAGGCACAGTTCTTATGCAAAGTACTTGGAGAATATTCTGCTTTTTCTGTTTTGTTGTAGGAGAAAGTAAATGACAGTCTAAAACAGTCTTTGACATCATGAAATACTTTGGGAGTAAAAAGAACTTAGTTATGTGCATGTACAGCCTGTATTCAGCTATGTGGTCCCTAGAGTGATACACTCCATCTCATGTCCAGGTAGACAAGTACCATAGATTACAACTAAAGAGAAGCAATCACTGGTTGTTTAGCAGAGTTAGAAGTAATACACGACTTTGACCAAGGGAGGTAGGCTAATTATTTTTGTTTTCTTGTTCATTTATTTACTAGTTTATTTATTTGGTTTTGAGACAAGATCTCACTGTGAAATTCTTGCTGGCCTGTAACTGGCTCTGGAGAGCAGGCTTGCCTCAAGCTCACAATGTTTTATCTTCCTCGGTCTCTGCAGTGTTGGGATTCAAGGGAATGTGAGAAGCTACAGCCCTAAAATGACACCAACATGACTGCCTAAACATGAGCTAAACAAGGACAACAACAGACATGCCAACCTGAATGAGGTATATACACAAGACCTCACAGCCTACATAAAGAACTACAGGCAACCAAGGAATGCTAAGTATGAGTGAAGTAGTCTTCTCCAAAGAAAAGCACACCTATGGGTTATTCCATACCAAATAGTTATATAAATGAAAATGACATTATACAGACTAAGCAGGCTTTACTTGTAGTTAAGAACATATATGTACATATACACATATATGTATACATGCCTGCATATATATGTATATGTACATATATGTGTGTATATATATATGCATATATATCAACAATTAATGAAAAAGAGGCCTTGATTTGAAAAAGTAAGAAAAGATATGTGAGATGGCTTAGACATAGAAAGGGGGCAAGGGAAGTAGTGTAATGTAGTCTCAAAATAAAATAATATTTTCAAAAATATTTTATATTTATTCATTTTGATTTATTATTCTCTCATACAATATAGCCTAATTGCAGCTTTCCCCTCTTCCACTCCTCCCAGTCACTCCCAGCTTCCCTCTCCCTAGATCCTTTTCTCCTTCCTTTCCCCTCAGAAAAGAGCAGGACTCCCGGGGATAGAAACCTAACATGGCCTAACAAGATGCAATAACACCAGACACAAACCTTCATACCAACACTGCAAGAAGCAAGCCAGTAGGAGAGGGGGTCCCAAGAACAGGCAAAAAGAGTCAGAGACACCCACTCTCCCATTATCAGGAACCCCACAAAACCACCAAACCAATAACCAGAACACACTCAGAGGACCTAGTACAGACCCATGTACGCTCTGCAATTGCTGCTTCAGTCTCTGTGAGCCTCCATGAGTCCTTCTTGGTTGCTTCTGTGGGAGCTGTACTCCAGGTACCTTGGACCCCTCTGGCTTCCACAATTCTTCCTATGTCCAGAGAAATTGGTCCTGAATTTAGTGCTTATGCTAGTTCATTAAGCATAGTTACTTTTCATAAAATGAAAATGAAATACTTAGCATGTCCCTAAGAAATAGAAAATAATATTCTGGATGATACATCAGACAAATTTATGCTGAAATTATTCATTTGGCCTGCAGGTGTTGAAGCATAAATTGTGTGTATATGTGTATTTTGTTCAACAACTATTATACACTATAAAATATGAACTATGTAACTCTCTGATTTATATATATAAGCATAAAGATAAAAATGTATACATTAAATATTGTTTAAATCTGTCCATGATATTTTTTTGTCTTTTTGAAACAGGGTTTCTATGTGTAGCTTTGGAGCCTGTCCTGGACATCACTCTGTAAGAGAGGCTTTCCTCAAACTCAGAGATATGCCAGCCTTTGTCTCCTGGATGCTAGGATTAAAGGCATGCACCACAACTACCCCACATGTCCATGATCAATAATTAAGACATTGATTAAAATTTGCCCATGAAAGAACAATCTAGAGAGTCATAACATTGAAATGACTACTCAGAAAGAAAATAATGAGACTATAGACCAAATACTCGGATTTGCAATTATTTTCTTATGGCCATCACCTTATTGATAGCAAATATGTTATGCCATTGTGAGTGTGCCTTGTGCTCCCTTGTGGCAAGGGATTCTGACCCAGAAATGTGAAATTCCAGTGTAATATTTTCTCAACAGTCATGGATGGAGTTTTTGTCTATTTAGACGGCTGCTCAAATAAGCAATTATAGGCAAGTACAATGCATGTGGAAGTCAGTGTTTACCTTGTAGGAGCCTGTTCTTCTCTTCTATCAAGAAAGCATACTAGTTACTATGTACTTTTACTTACTGAGCCATCTTGATTACTCCTCTAACTCGGTTTTTATGTACTTCCTTTTTCCCCGTAGTAATTTTCGTTATTATAATCTAGCACTATTTATCTCCCCGCTGGAGTTAAAAGTCTGTGTGGGCAAGATTGCTGTCTGCCTTACCAGTTTCTGCTTGCACACGGGACATGAGCAAAACTATACACGATACTCGATACTGGCTGACTAGATCTGTAACTCTTCAAATGATAGCATTCTTATAAAAACTTCAAGCTAATTCATTTAGTCTCCCAACTATAAGCCAAAGCCTCAAAGGGAAAATTCCAAATTAATTGAACTGAGTTTGCTTTCACTTTATTAAATATCATTGAATTAGCAGGAGATATGCAGTCAGAATCCACATGCTGTTCAGTTTTTGTAATTTTTATATGATCTAGAAGATTTGGCTTTTCAGTAATAATCCTAATTTAACCATCTATAGAAGCCACTGGCCACCTGACCACTCTTTCTGTGTTTTTTGATCTTTCATCATCCCTGAAAACAAGCTCACTTTCTCTTCTTCATGCATGTCCAATTACTGTATTTACAAAGCAGGTCCATATTCTTCATGCCATGACATTTCATTCCTATTAATAAGTTGTTCTGATACCACTTTCCTGAATCAGTAAAGGTGACTTCATTGTTGGCTTTTGGTCTCCAGATAACTTTCCTGTGAGGAAATTGCTGGAAGAAATGAAGAGCTAAAGATTTAAAAAAATTGGACTATTAAATTTGACTAATTTAAGTTTCACTCTATAATAACCTGCCTTATACCCAAATTTTTTTTAGAATTTAGACTTTATATTGGCTCTCAAAGTGTATGCCCTCTCCCATCAAGACAGAAAATCTCTG
The DNA here is from genome assembly GCF_903992535.2 of Arvicola amphibius. Lineage (NCBI taxonomy): Eukaryota > Metazoa > Chordata > Mammalia > Rodentia > Cricetidae > Arvicola > Arvicola amphibius. The sequence continues at coordinate 74,900,866 of NC_052051.1, forward strand.
AATTGATTGATCATATAGTTTACTCTGCTACTAAGCAGAGACACTTAGTATTTTGGTACTTATTTGGTAAGAACTCTTAGAACACAATAGGCTGCAATAGAGTTTGATATCAAGTACTTCCAAACAATAATGGGTAAAACTTTGCTTGTATGCGTGTGTGTGCATATGCATGCAGGAGTATGTGGATAAACTTGTATAAACATAGAGGCCAGAGATCAGTCTCAGGTGCTGTTCCTCAGGAGACACACTTTTCAATTTTCTTGAGAGGAAGGGACTGAGAAATCTCACTAATCTGGAACTCAACAACTCTGTTAGACTGGTTGCCAAGCAAGTTCCAGAGTTGTTTGACTGTTTCTTCTTCTTCTTCTTCTTCTTCTTCTTCTTCTTCTTCTTCTTCTTCTTCTTCTTCTTCTTCTTCTTCTTCTTCTTCTTCTTCTTCTTCTTTTTCTTCTTCTTCTTTTCATAGTTTTCTGGAGATCGAAAAGACATAGTGACTCTCAACTTTTAACTCTATTTCTTGAAAATTCAACTCTAACATCTGGCCTCCTTAGCACATGACCACATGTGTCATGCATTAAATATACATACATACATACATACATACACATATACATAAGTACAAATTAAAATTTTTATATAAAAAGAAGGTTCAAACCCCACACAGAGTGTTCTTAGTCTAGCACATATCCATTGGCATTCTACCCCTGACTGTGGTGGAAGATCAAATCTTGATTTGATCTCTTTTTATTTTCTCAGTGGTGAAAAAGTATTTTCCACAAGCAAACCTGGAGAATCTTTGGAATATCTAGATGAAATTTGGATAATAACATAATTCTATCTTGTCATAACTCTTTAGATTTCTAAATTGTTACTCATAAAAATAAAGTCATAACAAAAACAGGAAAATGTAATTCTGCTATAACTTTTTAAATGGGCTTTCAAATATTAATGATGATGATTATTATATCATTATTAATGATTTTTTTGCTTTATGATTTATAGTTTGTTATATGTTCTGATGAATTATACAAAATAGGTCATTCTTAAGTTAAAGAATTGTGTGCTAGAAGATTTTTAAAATTCTCTTCATGAAAAAAAAAAAAAAAACACCAGGCGGTGGTGGCACACGCCTTTAATCCCATCACTCAGGAGGCAGAGGCAGGCGGATCTCTGTGAGTTCGAGGCCAGCCTGGTCTACAAGAGCTAGTTCCAGGACAGGCTCTAAAGCTGCAGAGAAACCCTGTCTCGAAAAACCAAAAAAAAATTTTCATTTTTTTTGACTCACATATCATAAGAAATCATTAAATATAAGAGTAACTGCCAATATAAATTTTAATGTGAATCCAGATATTCCAGAAATCCCAGAAATCAAATGGCTAAATCATGAAGACTGTGTCTTCAAGGTCAAGCCAAGATACAAAGAAAATTTGAAGGCCGACTGTGCTATTTAATAGGTATATATCTCAAAACAATTATTTTCTTCATTTATATATAAGAAACAAAGAATTAAAATGTTTTCTTAAACCCACATATCTGATATGAAATAAAGATGCTTCTGTGAGGAACATTGATTCCTACAACAATATATATATATATGCATATATATATGTATATGTGTATATATATATGTGAAATTAATCATATGAGCACCATTGTGCATGACCTGTATAAACTATATTTGAGACTATTTTCTACCAATTATAGAGAGTCAAATAGTCCTAGAATATTGAAGGATTGAATCAAGGTTACATGACTCTCAGAAATATAGTGGACATGATCATCTGTTATTGCTGTGAGATAGTCAAGCAGAATGTAATCACATCTGTTAATAGTATCTATTAATATTAACATGAATAAAAATGATTCAAGAAATGGCAAATATACACATATTTCCTTTTACATAATATAGTTGAAGGTGACCCAATAGTTATGTGTGCAGTTAATGTTTTTAAAAAGTAACAGAGGCACTTTTATCAACTATTAAAAGTTAAATGCTAAAATCCAAGTTTTCATCCTTCTTATTTGTTTAAGAATGCAGCTATGAGTTCATATCTGTAGCTTAATATAATGGTAAGCTTAAATATCTTTTTTTTTCTTTTTAATTTTAAAAAATACACTTTTCTCTCCCTATCCCCCCCCCTACCCCCATCCCACCCCACCCCCATGTTCCCATTTTTTGTCCGGCAATCTTGTCTACTTCCAGTATCCAGGAGGATAACTATATGTTTTTCTTTGGGTTCACCTTCTTATATAGCTTCTCTAGGATTTTTTATGAATTATAGGCTCGATGTCCTTTATTTATGGCTAGAACCCAATTATGGCTTAAATATCTTAAAGAATTAAAATATGCCAATATCTTCTGTGGTATCATTTTCTTTTAAAGTGAACAATCAATAAGAATTTTCCTAAATTTCTTTATAATCTTCATAATTATTACTCAATAAGTTTATATTTTTCTCCAGTACATTTCTGAGAATTTAATTCCAAAATAACTTGTTAGTTGAATTGGTAAGTGATGCATGCATAGAGTTTTTGATGGTTCAATTATTGGGATCACTTTTGAAATTCATTAACATGTTATTAATTACTAAGACTTATAAATGTCAAGTGGAAATTTCTAGTTTTTTTAACACACTTCATTTAACATATATAAATTAATATTAGGTACATACTGGGAACTTTTTAAAAACGTGCTGATATTGTGGATAACCTTGCCTTGGAAAGATGAAAAGTTTTCTAAAGGCAAGGAAACAAGTCTATAAATGTATTCTGAGTATGAAGATTAGCTCAAGAAACTTGGAAAACACATAGTGATATTTACACTTGTAAAGCTTCATGCAGTATGTTAGCCATAAAAATGAATTTTAATGATGCTTAATCATCAGAGAATCAAGGACATTCAGAAGGAATGAACATCACAATTTGGAGATCAGGTTTTAGTTTTCTTATATTTGAGTCAAAGTGTCCGTACTAAGTACACAATTTTAGAGCTGACATTGTGCTCCTCAATTTAAAAGAAAAATAAAGGACTACCTATCAGGGTAGCAATAAAGTTGTTTCTATTTATATTGGTATATATATTGTAATAATTTGAAAATGTTGATCACAAACATTACTCTAACAACAGAAAACAAAATACGTATTAGCATGACTTCCATGAGGGGATAATCTAACTAATTACATCTAGTTTTATGATATTGGCTACCCATACATAAAATCCCGCTTAGTATACTAGTATTGACCATTCCACAAAAGGCTTTATGTGAATCCTAAGTATCCTACTTCATTCAAGCTGTAGAGGAAGCCAATATAAGAAATTGACATGGTTCAGTGTTTTATAGAAAAATTCCCTTGTTGTACCGTAATCAAGGAAAGTAATAAAAAAAAAAAAACTTGCTATAAAGTTACAGGTGAGAAATGATAATGATTGAGATTTTACTATAACCACTGAGTACTTCAGAATTAGTAAAAATGAAGAAGACAAAGCTGCTTTGGTTATTGATCATATAGGAGGGATGAAGGATCAATATGAAGTGTCATTTGAATATACCAATGAGTAGGGATGCTATTCTAGTCACATGAAAGAAACAAGTTGTTAAAGAAGGAGTTAATGATCATCAAGTAAGGAACACTGACCGTTGATACTTTGTTGTTCAGAGCTGGGGTGGAACTACTTTATGAGAATCTGCAAATAATAATTAGGATTTTGTGCACTAGCTGTTAAACATTGACCACAGAGGGAGTATTTGAGTCACAGAAAGCAATAGGTATTGCAAATTACTTTCTCATCTGTAGTGACAAGTTGACTGTACAGCCTTCATATGCCGATGTCAGTTAAGTGTCCATCAAGAGATATGATCACATGAGTAGACATGATAATTATAAATGCATGAGCCACATAATAAGAAAAGGCAGTGAAGGATAGTGCCGAGGAGACCATCCCAAAAGAAAGGCAATTTTAAAAAGTACCAGAGCAAACAGAAAATGCATAAGAGACTATTAGGAACTTTGGGGGCTTAGGAAACAAAGGAAAAAAGATTTAAGTTACAAAACTAGAACTGAAAGGCATGTCTGCTTCTTTGGGAATAAAAATTTTCCAGAGAATAAGCAACATAATAATACTAAAAACAGAACACACACACACACACACACACACACACACACACACACACACACACACACACACACACACACACACACACACACACACACCACAAACCAGAAATTGCTGTTTTGTGTCAAAGGATATAAGCACAAACCTTTTCATCCTAACAGAACATGCAGAAATTGCTGTGTTAGCTAGATACATAAGAGTGTTCATATTTTACCATGTCAGAATTGCTCCATTATTGCTGGACTGATGGGTGTGAGTGGGGAAAGTAAAGAACAAGAAGTTGGCTGCTTTTGTAGGCAGCACCCAGAAAAGATGAACATGTTCACACTGGCTCAGAGGTTTGTTAGGTAAACATAGCTTCTTCAACTTTATTAGCTATAAACCATTCTTTCTCCTACATAGGCTACATAAAAAGACTGAAAGCACAGCTCTTGATTTGTTTTTTTTTTAACCTTATTATTTTTGTCTCTCTCTGCTTCTTTTTTTCCTTTATTTATTTATTTTTATTATTAAAAATTTCTACCTCCTCCCCACCTCCAATATCCCTTCCTCTCCCTTATTCCCCTCCCCCTCCCTTGCCAGTCCAAGGAGCAGTCAGGTTTCCCTGCCCAGTGGGAAGTCCAAGGTCCAACACACTCCATCTGGGTCCAGGAAGGTGCGCATCTAAACAGACTAGGCTCCCCCAAAGCCAGTACATGCGGTAGGATCAAAACCCAGTGCCATTGTTCTTGGCTTCTCAGTCGGCCTTCATTGTCCAACACGTTCAGAGAATCCGGTTTGATCCCATGTTTTTTCAGTCCAGATCGCGCTGGCCTTGGTGAGCTCCCATTAGACCATCCCCGCAGTCTCAGGGGGTGGGCGCACTCCTTGCGGTCCTGACTTCCTTGCTCATGTTCTCCCTCCTTCAGCTCCTCATTTGGGCCTTGGGAGCTCAGTCCAGTGCTCCAGTGTGGGTCTCTGTCTCTATCTCCATCCATTGCCAGGTGAAGGTTCTATGGTGATATGCAAGATATTCATCGGTATGGCTATAGGAAAGGGCCATTTCAGGCTCCCTCTCCTCAGCTGCCCAAGGAACTAGCTGGGAGCATCTCCATGGACTACTGACTGGGAGAAGATCTTCACCAACCCCGCAACAGACAAACGTCTGATCTCCAAAATATATAAAGAACACAAGAAATTAGACTTTAAAATGCTAATTAACCCAATTAAAAAATGGGGCACTGAACTGAACAGAGAATTCTCAACAGAAGAAGTTCAAATGGCCAAAAGACAGTTAAGGTCATGTTCAACCTCCTTGGCGATCAGGGAAATGCAAATCAAAACAATGTTGAGATACCATCTTACACCTGTCAGAATGGCTAAAATCAAAAACACCAATGATAGCCTTTACTGGAGAGGATGTGGAGTAAGGGGTACACTCATCCACTGCTGGTGGGAATGCAAACTTGTGCAACCACTTTGGAAATCAGTGTGGCGGTTTCTCGGTAGATTCGGAATCAACCTACCCCAGGATCCAGCAATACCACTCCGGGGAGTATATCCAAGAGATGCCCTAGCATACTACAAAAGCATTTGTTCAACTATGTTCATAGCAGCATTATTTGTAATAGCCAGAACCTGGAAACAATCTAAATGTCCTTCAATGGAAGAATGGATACAGAAAGTGTGGAATATATACACATTAGGGTACTACTCAGCGGTAAAAAACAATAACATCTTGAACTTTGCATGCAAGTGGATGGAAATAGAAAACGCTATTCTGAGTGAGGTAACACAGACCCAAATGGATGAATTTGGTATGTACTCACTCATCAGTGGATTCTAGACATAAATAAAGGTTAGTGAGCCTATAATTCCAGATCCTAGAGAAGCTAAATAAGAAGGTGAACCCAAAGGAGAGCATATAGTTATCCTCCTGGATATTTGAAGTAGACTAGATTGCCAGGCAAAAATTGGGATCTTGGGGGTGGGGGTGGGGTGGCGGTAAGGGGTGATGGGGAGATGAAGATAGAAAAGTGAGGAGGGGAGGATGGGGAGACCCTGGGGGAATGGGATGTTTGGGATGGAGGAAGGGTGGATAGGGGTGCAGGGAAGAAGATATCTTAATTAAGGAAGCCATTTTAGGGTTAACAAGATTCTTGATTTGTTTTTAACTTCAGAGAGATTACCACTAAATTCAAGATTTTATAGTTCAGTCAAAAATTACATATTATTTTTAAGGACACCTTGATTGACAATGACAGATAAATGTGCATTTATATGCAAATGAAGTTTTTCTTCTACAAAGGTGAAACCGATGTTGGCTGATATTTGTTCTATGATTCTGTGCTTCTCTTTTCCTTTTCCTCAGTATTACAAAAGGCTGCTACTGGGTGGCTATAGCTGAGATTCCTGGCAAGAAAACAGTGAGAAACAGGGCAACTACATTAATTTTCTATGCTGACAGGGTATAACTGCATCATTTGGAGACTCACATCTACAAGAGAATTTACTAATTCTGAAATAGCTTAGACCAAATGATCAAGTCTTGTACATTATATGAGTCAACCTGTATTATCTGTCTCAACATTACTTATTCAGAAGCAAAGGTGATACATGGTGGAGATCAAAGTTTTGAAGAGTGATGAATATGAAAACTGCAATTGACTTGTAAAAACAGTATTACTGGAAACTTTCAGAGAAGTTAGATTTCAAGTCTCTGCTGATAACTGTTAGTCAGAAGAGTATGCTGTATATTTGTGAGGGTGTAAGGATATAAGAATTTGTGAGGGTATAAGTGGGATGTCCTGATGGTCATTTTGAGGTAAACCTATTGCAAACTGCAGTGCTATGCATGTCTGATTAATTTTAGTGTTTCTAAACACTACTTCAAAAGCAAATGCAGTAGGAATTTTCACAGGAAATCTGGGAGAGATATAATGAAAACCACAAGGGATTTTGAAAAAAATGCTGATTCTTGTGTAGCATAAATCCCTTGTCTCCTTTCACTTAGTCACTCCCTCTCAGTGGCAACCACAAAAGAAGATTCTTAGAAAGGTTTTGTATCCTGTAACTGAAAACATCTGCTACCTACCAGAAGCACAGCCATTTGTTTGCCTAAATAAATGTGTGACCACAGGGAAATCACTCTGGCAAATTTACTGACATTACCATGGTGTTTCAGTAATAAACTTGGGAATCAACTTATGATACAGATGGCTACAGCAGGATTATGCCACAGTGGGCTCATGGAAATGAATTATCCAACCAACAAGTTTAGATTCTAAAGTGATTCTGACTTGCCCGTGATAATTGACTATAACTTAATGAGAGCATTATGCAGTTGCATTTAAGGACCCCTAAATATTCCCCAAGGAGTTTAAATGTCAGACTTAATTGCAGTACTTGCTTTTTGACTGAGGAATATTGCAAGGCAACAGCTTCACTCTTAAATGGTATTCAAACATGGTCAAACCAGTCCCCTTGAACTTGTTTATAATACCAGTGCTTATATTTTCTGCTTATTCCTTTATTAAAAAGAAAGGATTTGCCCTTCCCATAGTTTCTTCTACTTATATTAACTCCCTTGATCCTTGTGATAATGCTATTTAAAATCAGTATGCTCAAGTGAAATACTTGATAAATAAAATAGTCTTTTATTTGATTTGTACTAATAGAGACAATCCAAAACATGCCTCACCCTTCGATTTAGAAAGGTGCTCAAATTATTTATATATGCTTTCTATGTCTGTGTTACTAAGTGTATGAATATACAATATACTCTTCGTATATTGCTTCCTGGCATATCACACTGGAAAGAGATATTCTTTTGTTTTGTTTATTTTGTTTTGTTTTTCTGGAAAGCCTCTGTGCCTTCTATAAGCAATCACTCTCACTCAATAGTTGGAAAAATAATTGGAAATGTGGGTAGATACAGAGATATGAAGAAATCTTGCATATTGTTATATTATGAAAATGAACAGAAAATGCTTTGAATTATGAAAACACTTGTTTGGCGACAATTTACAATCCTAAGAGTTCAGTGATTACAATTACTTACAGTGGCCCATAGCATATGTTCATATATATCACCATGTGAATATCATGTTTGACAATGGAGAAGAATACTCTGCATATGTTCATATATATCACCATATGAACTTCATTTCTGTCTATAGAACAATTAAGAGTTGATGAATTAAAATGGGATTTCAAAACATCAGGACAAACAATATTACATTATAGCATAAACCTTCTCCTTCCACAAAGCAACATTCTCAGTTTATATAGCTTGGTGTTCTTGCAAATCAAAGCCTTGAAAATACCTTCTAAGACAGAAAGGGTCTCGGATACTTCTGATTAGAGGGTTTAACAGGATGCAAACACTGTAGTCACACAGCAGAAGTTACAAGGTATCATATAATTTGAAATCTACTAACTTTAGGTCAATACTCACTGAATTTTTTCTATTTTATTATCTATTTATTTGTGTGTGTGTGTGCGTATGTATGGGTATATGTGTCACAGGGTGTGTGTGTATAGAGGATAGCATGTGTTAAGCATCTCTTTCCCTCCACCTTGTAGCTTCTAGACATTGATCTCAGGTCTTCAGGACTGGTGGCAAGTGCTGTTAACCACTGGGTAAACTTGTGGACACTAGCTAAGTAAATATTTTTAAACACATTGGCTAGTTGGTACTCAACGGTGATTTTTGTAAAGGTAAGACTAAGTACATGTAGTCAAACAATGATTTTCTAATATATTCATCAGCTATTATTATTTTAAAATAAAAAAAAATAGATGTAGATTTCTGAACTAGCAAAAAGGATCAGATTATCAACAAAGAATTACACAAATCAGGAACTCTACCAATTGCTAACCCTTACTAATTTTCTCAAGGACAAAATAGTCCAGAGGCCAAGACACAACAGGTAGACATCTCAGAAGCTGAGGTAGACCCAGTCTACAAAATCTTTAATAGCATCATTCATATGCATCATACAGTGACAATGTTAAAATTATTAGTATAAGCCAGGTGGTGGTGATACACACCTTATACATCTTTAATCCCAGAACTCTGGAGGCAGAGGCAGGCAGATCTTTGTGAATTTGAGGCCAGCCTGGTCTACAAGAGCTAGTTCTAGGACAGGCAAGGCTGTTACACAGAGAAACTCTGTCTAGAAAAACAAAACAAAACAAAACAAAACAAACAAACAAAAAAATCCCTCAACTGTTGCTATAAGCTACAGTTACAGAACTTTTCAGGCTATTATAAATGACTGAATCATATAGCTTCTAAGACTGCTAAATATAAGTAGATCTCTAATCAGTGATACCTGCTCTTTCACAGACAATCATATTCCTATGGGTGGAAGGGAGGGGAGGGAAGGGGGAGGAGGAGGGGAGAAGATGGAATTTTTTAATAAAAAAAATGAGAAAAAAATGTCATTAATTTTGTAAGATATTGGCTGTATAGTGCTCAGAAGGATATTAAACAAGACTTATGTATGTCTTTGTTCTCTTTCTAGAAAAGTGATTCTCAACCCTCCTAATGCTGTTACCCTTATTTAATATAGTTCTTCATGGTGTTGTGCCCCTACCATTAAATTATTTTCGTTGTTAGCTTTCAGCTATGATTGGGATACTGTTTAGAATCATAATATAAATATATTAAATGCACAATATCTGATATTGGATTCCTGTGAAAGTGTTATTTGACATCAACAGTGGTCGTGAGTCGCAGGTTGAGAACCACTGTAATATACTCCTTGGTAATTGTTATGAAAATTTTAAAATCCTACTTTAACTTCTTTTCCAACACAACGCCATCCCCCAAATTGACTTTGAGTCTTTTTTGGCATATAAACAATGCATATTTGATTGGTCTCATGTATTTTTATCAAAAAGATATAGGCAAACTTAATGTTTATTTGTGATTGGTATGTTACTTAAATAGTGCTATCTGTAGGTATTGATAATTCTAAAACTGATGTGAGTACCATAAAGAGAATAGTGTTATAAACAAAATGTCAGTTAGTTATATAAAATAAAGGTGTTTTGAATGGGCAATGGGTTAAGAGTATATTGTTTTCTGTCCTTATTCAATAATCAAATACAAAGTCATACTTTACACAGCTTAAATGTAGTTAGATATACTTTACTGAATAAGTTTCAAGATGCAGTTGTGAATTAAACTGATTTCCCCATGCAGGCTGTACATACAGTGAAGAAATTTCAACATTTTAGAGTTTTGTTATTGATTCTGGTTATAGGTCAGTACTCACTTATTTGATTCAGTTTAGTGAAAGAAAGTGCTTCACAAATGAATATCAGCAGTCAGTGACACATCATTAAACGCTAACTATGGAAACCAGAAGAGCTGTGAAATTGGATTGATTTGGGTACCAATTCCAAGTCTGCTAATTATTAACTTGAGGCTCTAGGAAAGGTGCTTTTGTTTTCTTTTTGAGCAACAAACAACCCACCATTTGAAAAAAAACTTAAAAACTCATATTTATTCACCTCTGTTCATGTAACAAATAATTATTAAACTTATACTTAAGTTCAGACACTTTACCAGCCACCATAGAAAACTTGGGGAAGGAGATTGCAGAAACCTGCTCCTGTTATTAGTGCTTTTTGATCAGTCATATGACAGTAAACAACATAAGAGATATGACCTCAGTAGAAATCAGTTTACATGTCTGCATTATTTTTAAAGCAGTACTTATGTCATTGTCATATCAGAGAGTCTGATGTGCGGTCTCAATTTACCTATTACTTTTAAAGTCAAAGGTTCACAATTCCTGGAAGAAATTCCCTAATCCACTGGGTCACAGACAAAAGACGTGCTGTTATTCAGAGCATCAGCATTAATCAGGGATCATCCACATTTGTTCTTCCAGCTCTGGATTTCTTAAGGGAAACTTGCTAAAAAACATTAAGATATTTTGCTGTACATGTGTCATGAGGCTTATTGGAGTGGCCCTAATGTTATAGATCTCTAATCTTACCTGGGCTTTGATACCTAAACTGCATAGACATACAGAACATGTGTTAGTGCCTGTGTGTACATGCATGTCTGTGTATGTGTGTGTGTGTGTGTGTGTGTGTGTGTGTGTGTGTGTGTGTGCATTTGTGGACACATGTGCACCACAAGGTTTATATATAAATCAGAGAATATCTCAACAAAGTCAGTTCTTCTTTTCCACCATGTAAGTCCTGAGAATTGTACTTGGATCAAGCTTGTATTTTGTCAACACCTTTGCCAGCTAAGTCATTTCTTCTGCCCTGGAAGGAGATATTTCTTTCTATACCATCTTGACATTATCCTTCTCTAATCATTTACTTAAATCACCATTTCTTTAAAAGATGGTCTGTAATTTCAGAAGCTACAGTTACAAGGTCTCAGCAGGATGACTTGTCCAAATGTGAGCTGAATGAGAATGTCACCAATGGACATGTCAAAGAAAAGTGGAAAAGTTCACAAAACCTCAGTCTTTAAGCAACTGATGAAAGCTGGGAGCAGAAGTAGTCTTCCCCAGGAAAATACACACCAATTGATTGTCCACTGTCAAACAGTTATACGGACTTAGCAGGTTTTATATATAGTAATACACATGTGTATGTTTTAAGCATACATGTATATAAAAATTATATATTCATCCAATAAAATTTGATGAATAAAAGAGGCCATAAATTTGAAGGAGAGTGATAAGTGGTATATGGGAATGTTTAGAGGGCTGAATGAAAAGAGAAAAATATAATTATATCCTTGTCACATACAAAAAATTGTAGGTAGTCTAGAGATTAATTATCCATAATTCTATATGTTGAAAGATGAAAAATTGTGAAGACTAACACTAAAACTTCATTAGTTAAAATTAATTTATAATTCCAGATTTTTATTTTTGGGGTTTATTTGTAACCTTCTCTTTGGCTAATACAAAGTCTAGTACGAAGATTAAAGTACCACTATCTGAATTGTTGGCCAATAAATTCCAAACATTATAGAGTATTTCCACTGTTCTTGATTATCTTTCAAGCTTGCTAGTAAGACCATACTACTAATCTCCTGATTGACTGTGTTGGATGAATGTGTAAGGAAGGCACATCCTTTATCCTTAGAAAAGAGTACCCGTGACAATAGATGCTGTCCTTCATGTCACATCCATGATGAAGTAACTGGCATCATTGTGCATGATTGCATATAGGTTCTTAAATTATGGCAGCATAGATTTGTGATTTTGACGGACAAAAATAATGTGTTGTCGGTTTATTTCTACAAAAGAATTGCAACTTAAGTTGTGTTCAACTCTTTTTCTGTATATACATCTTCACTCTAAATGTTTTATAATTGTCATTGTTGTGTTCATTGTGGGGAGGGTAGGAAACAGAGCTTGAAATTATGAATAAATCAGAATAACTAACACTCTAATAATCCAATGCCTGTTATTTCCAATAAATCAGCAGTAAGATAATGCTGAGTTAGATCAAAGATGAGCACAACTCACTCAGAAACACTCAGTGATTGAAACTACACTAATTAGAGTTTAAAAAGAAAATAAAAATACTCATCTCTTAATGTCACTGAGAAATATTCTGTTTTCTTTTTCTGTTTCTTTGGTAGCAGGTGATGGTTTCATAAACTCATATATGGCTTAAAAATAAATATTTTGCTTCTACTCCAAGGCAAGACCATTTATCAACTCCAAGGACACTGTCAAAAAGAAAGTAAGGAATGTCAACTGCAGTGAAGCTGTTGCTATCCTAGACAGCGACCCAAAAGGTAGAACATGGGGTAGAAAAACAAAATGAACATTACCAGAAAGACTCATTCAATTTCTGAACTTTTAAAGAGTCTGTGAGAAATGACAGTTGTCTTGAAAAATTATCAGGCAACAGAAAAAGTAGAGAGAAAAAGAAATACTCAGAAGGATGTCCTAAGGAAAACAGATTTTAGAAAGTACCCAGAACACTTACACAGCAGGGAAATTTTTTATTTATGCAGTGCACCTTAAAACTTGTGATTTGCATATCATTTTTGTCTGGCTTATTAATCTTAATGAGTGCTTATTAAGCACTTAACGATGAAAAGCACTATTTGTAATAATAGGGTGCAGTATGCTATTATGCAAATGTGTTTGACAAGATGTCCATCTGAAAATGTTCCTTCTCGCTAATTTTACATCTATAATATACTTTAATCCTTGTCCCTCACTGCTCCATTCTTAATGCTGAAAACCATTATTCTTTTGACCTACCTAATCAACTTGACTTCTAAATATCCCCCCCAAATTTTCACATGTATTATAGAATTCAAGGACATTTATATATTAATCTGGATATATTGTTTTTGTCTTATTCTACAGTTGATGTCCTGTTTATCATAACTCAGCCAGTACGTTCTTTTTCCTTTTCTCATTGTCTGTAGAAATCTCATTTTTAGCTGCTCAAAACAACTATCACCTTTCTTGTAATCGTTGTCTAGGTATCTTTTCAATATTGTTTACTTTCTTTGAGCCCTTCAAAATGATATTTTTCCTCTTCTGTAGATGTAATATCTGTGTGCATTTTTCCACTATACAACTGGTCCTTCTTTTAAGTTCCCATTAGAAATTCCTAGGAATTTATGAATAGGTTCAGGGAAAACACTGAGACCAATATTTTGCATTAAAATGTTTAGCTAAATATGCAGTGTAATTATCTAAATCATGTTTATTACACAAAGCAAATGAAATAATTCAATTTACCAAGAGAATTTCTAGTTACTAGAAAATGGTTTGTTATCAACTAGACATTTAAGAAGAAAATATGGTGATTTCACTGTGATTTTTTTCAATTTCTCTGTGTATGTTTGTGTGTGTGTGTGTGCGTGTGTGTGTGTGTGTGTGTGCATGCACACACGCTCATGAATATCCATGACAATTCCAAAAGAATTCATGCTCTTTTGTATCCACTTTGGTTTTTGAGAAATGTTCTCTTGTCAAGCCTAAAGCTTACCATTTCAGTTTATATACATGGTTTGCAAGCTCCCACGATCTGCATGTCTCCACTAGCCAATACAGGTTCATTGGTATGTGTGTCCATACCCAGTTTTATTTGGGTGCTGGGGATTTGTTCTCAAGTTCTCCTGATTTTTCAGAAACCGATTTTTACCTAGGGTGCTACCTACCCAGTCCTTCTTTAACTTTGACATATTTTCAGTTTTGTGTTTTAAATTTTAGTGTCTTCTAGTTAGTTGATCTTGAATTACTTATTAGAAAGAAATATTATAAGAAAATCTTTAAAAGAGATTTTTGGGTTATACAAAGTGTAAATGGAAATTATAGCTTATTTTAAGAAAAAACAAAAATATAATCTATTTAAATTGCAATTCAATTAAATGAGGATTATCTGCACAAAATAAGAAAATTATCCAGAGTATCATATTGTGTTTTACTGGCATCTGTTGTTCATACTGCATAACAAATACAGAGCTATCTATATCAAATTTTTCATGTTTCCTTGTATTTTACAGTATTCACTTCAGGATATCCAGCATTTATTCTTTGATAACAAAAGAACTAAATACATTATCTCTAAGAATATGTTTGTAAAAGAATAATTTTGATCCAAGTACTTTAAATATCAATCTATGTACTGTGTTTAGAAAAATCAAGACCAAGAAAATATTGACACCCAGTGAGTCATACAGTGAATTATATATATACACACATTCATATATATATAATATATGTGCATATATATTATTATTAAGTAGTCTGAGATTATCTAACCACAAAATATCAAAAAGTAAACACGCAGTGCAAAAGGACTGGTAAACCATTCGCATAAGGTCACAATGATAGTTAATATTTTAGTTCTCTTGACACGGAGAAATACAGCTGTAGTAGTAGGCCATTTGTTTGTTTTCATGATGCCCAGTCATCTGAAATAACCATAGAGAAACTGTATTAATTAAATCACTGCTTAGCCCATAAGCTCTAGCTTCTTATTGGCTATCTCTTACCTCTTAATTTAACCAGTCTCATTAATCTGTATATTGCCATGTGTCTGTGGCTTACCAGCAAGGTTCTATTCAGCTTATGTCTCCAGTGGGGCTACATGGCTCTTCTCCTTGACTCCACCTTCCTTTCACCAGCATTCAGTTTAGTATTCCTTGCCTAGCTCTGTTCTGTCCTGCTGTAGGCTCAAAGAAGTTCCTTTACTTTTTAACCAATAAAAGCAACACATATACAGAAGAATCTCCTACACAATTTCCCCTTTTCTGTTTAAATAAAAAGGGAGATTTTAAACTTTTACATAGTAAAATTGCATATAACAAAACAGTTAACAAGAAAAAATTATAGTTACAATATTGATATCTACTTCATCTTTTATCATAACTAAGGAAAACTATAACTATAACTATCTATTCTTCAACTCTATTAAAGAACCCAGAAGGATATACTATTAACTAAGTAAAGAGGAAGTGCATTATAAGCAAATTCCAAAACTCTTGAATTAACAGAGACATCTTGCTGGACAGTCACCCAAACTTCTTCTGTATCGTTGGAGCATCCATTTTCAGACTACAGGCCCATAGTATCTGGCAGACTTTTCTCTATAGCAGAAAATATCAAAGACAGTTCTGACTATATTGGCAGTTTGTCAATCACTTTCTTCTGTGTCTAGTAGAATGTCTGGAAGTCTCTTTTATGAATCAGAAACCTTGAAGGACCATATCACCTTAGGAAAGTTTAGCAGTCATCTCTCTGTGGGTCCTGAATGTCCAGTTTGCATAGCAAAACATCAAGCAGTCCAGGCAAGAAAAGTTTAGTGCCCAAATGATTAGCGAACTCCAGAAGGAGCCTCTTTGATGCCCATCTTCCTCCTGAAGTATTTGGTGCTGCCAGGAGCAAATGTGTCTCATGTCATGAAAAGTCCTAACTTCTAAAACATTTTAAATGACATATTATGAAGGTCTCTGAAAGATTTGAAGAATATCTATCTAATTGAAATATATCTCTATACATCGAGAAAACCTAATTAACATTCTATTAACCTATATTTCTTAATTATGCATTACATTTAAATGAGCTATACAAACACGATACCTTAATAAAGAGCAGAAATATACATATAACAAAATTGACCTTAAGTTTGTATCAATAATCTAAGATACATATCAATGCTAAGTATTCATATCTATAGCTTATCTCTCTTTAAATGTAAACAAACATTTATAAACAATCATTTAGGAAATTTGGGAGTAGTTCTCTCCAAACTGTTTCCTGCTTTTGGTTGGGTGAAGTATTTTGGGCAACCTTTATGTTCATGGCAACCTTTCAGGGGGATCTTGGTCCATCAAACCACATTAGTCTGGAAGGATTCTACAGGTTCTCTCCTTTGTGGAAACAGAAGAAACTCTATTCTAAAGCAACAAATCCCTAGTCCCAAATTTTAAAGTCAAGATACTTTTATATTGGTTTATCTTAGCAGCCCCAGAATCAAATATCTCTCTGGAGTCAAGAAATTCACAGAAAACACAATAATATACATAATCCAGATTCTCTGTGTATATTCCATCTTTATGTGGCTTGTTTTTCTTTATTCCCTTTAATCTTTACCTGTCTGTACTCTGTCTCTTTAAGGACTTTGTTTCATTCTTTTTAAAATGATTTACTTACTTTTATAAAACTCTATTCTTTTATCCAACAGTGTGACTCATTTAGAGGTCATTTCCGTTTCTCTTTATCGCATATCTGTAATAATTTTCTGACAAGAACCACTCTTTAAAAATGTTTATTGGGCATGGATAGGGCCAACAGGGCCCTGTCTTCTTGCTCCACCCAATCTAGCATGGTGGCGGGTTCAATGCCTCTGCAATCCTTGAATACCACCCCAATTCCAAGTATGCAGTGGGTCTATGTCAAGCCATTAGGCTGCTCACATACCATATTTAAATTCTTTGTAGCTATACATCCTGAAGGAGTCAGAGTGGTTTGTGCTGGTGAACAAGGAAACTGCTGTTTTGAGTAGCACTTTTTTTTCTACTGCTGAAGAAGGAAGACCTCTCTTAAAGGATCTGTGGCATGCTGCCAGCAAGCAGAGCCCACCTGAAAGAAAAAAATGTGGCTAAACTTTATTTTTTAGTGTCTAGAATACCTTTCCAAAACTTCTCAGGTTTTATGTGGATTTAGCAGCCACAAGTTGACGCACCAATTTTTAGTAGGCCACTTGTTCATTTTCTAGCATACAGCTTGATTGGTTTTAAACAGAGAGTATATTTTTCTTGAATTTTACCCCAACTGTTCCATAATACTAAGTACACTATAAGTTTTTTAAATTAAATTAAATTTTATTTATTTATTTATTTATTTATTTATTTATTTATTTATTTATTTATTTGAGACAGGGTTTCTCTGTAGCTTTGGAGCCTGTCCTGGAAATAAACTCTTATAGACCAGGCTAGCCTTGAACTCAAAGACATCTGCCTGCCTCTGCCTCCTGAGTGCTGGGATTAAAGGTGTGTGCCACTACTGCCCAGCTGCAAAATTAAATTTTTTGTTATCTATTAACATTCTGTATTATTCAACTATTCATTTTAAGTATTATCTCAACTCTCATGGCCATCATTCCCTTGCTGTGAATGAATTATATACATATATAAGTGTGTATGTACTTAGGAGAAATGATACGCATATATGTAATATATATGACCAAGAGAAGAAAAAAGGAGATCCTCACAAAACAACACAGGAAATGGGAAAATGCTATGACTACCCACTGATAAGCTTATATGGAGATACAGATCAGAGAATTGCAGCTGTCACTAAGAGCTAAAGGGAAACTGAATTGTGCTGCAATGTAAATAGATGGCTATTGAATCTGGAAGATTGATACCCTAATCACAAAAGAAAGGAAAACATGTAATAATGGACCACCTTACAACTCATAACCGACACACATAGCGTTGTTCTAAGACAGTGTGTCAATTCAACATCACTCAAGTTTCAAAGTGAAATTTAGGAAGTTCTGAAACTTTCCCCATAGGAAAAGCCACCTGTCTGAGTTCATCATCATTTTCCATATGTAAGGGTACAAATTATTTTATGAGACACCAGCAGATGTTCATGTACCAAGGCAAAAATTTGTTCCACTAGAATTCACAGAAAATTGTCACCTGGCATGATCAAACCAAGTTATTATTAAACAGCCTTAAATCATTATAGCAGTAATGATCACAAAGAAGCTACAGTATACAATAAAAATAATCAAATATATGAGGTTGGACACTATTCCTAACAAACACTGTATTATTCATTCAAGTTCTTATGATAGATATCTATGAATGTAAATTTATTTGTGAATTGGGACTATGCAGATGAATTGAATTAATGATCTTAAGCGTAGATCATCCTGGATTTAGGCCAGAATAGAATTATTGATGCCTTTCTAGAAATAAAAAGGAGTGATATATCTGGGATTGAGGCATGGATACGGGGAAATTACAAAGTCAGAGACAGGAATTATTGCATTATAAAATACACAGTTCCAAGGGTTGTTGCCACTCATAGGAAGCTAGGATAAAGGCAAGGAATGGAAGCATACTTAGAATATTTAGAGGATTTAAAAATAGTAATGCCTTCATTTTAGACTTCAGGCCTTCATGTTTATGTCAGGAAATATTTTGTTGTTTTTGGCACAGTTTGTGATAGCATGGTTTATCAGTTTTAAAAATATAAGGCTTCATTTTATCTTCTACTTTAGAGCTTTGAAGTAACACAAATGAAAAAAGAGACCATTCAGGATAAGCAGGTACTAAGCACAAACTGTTGAGTTAAGACTGGAGGTAATAGACTAAGAATCACTGATAAATACGTCTTTGTTCATGAGTGTGATCTGATTGAACTTTTTAAAATTATGATAAAAAAGACTGAAGCTTGAAATATTCTGACCAACTGTGTATACATAAAAAATTTGTGGTAGGCAGTTTGAAGAACAATACAACAAAAAATGACATAATCACATAATGGTGTCTCATTTAAGCATTGTCTATATTTTCTAAAGTATTTCATGAATGAATTCTTACAAAGGTTTATTCTTTGTCCATAACCTATCAAGAAACTAAAATGATGAAGACATTAAAAAAAAGAGGTATGATTAGGATTAAACAAAGTAGTAAAAGATGATGTGGTTTCTGTATCACAGCTCTAGCAATTCACCAAGGAAACATCACCAAGATACAAGACTGGGGGGAACACCTCATTGCTTGTTCAGTGCCAAATAGTCTTAAAAATATACATATCATTAACACACACATATACACACATATAACATATATAACATATATAACATAACAGGACTCACCAGGTTATATTTAGGAATATGTATATACATACATATATGTATGGGTATGCAATAATACTTGGTAAAACATAGATCATGAATTTGAAGGACAGTGGGGATGTTCTATGGCAGTTTGAAGGGAGTAAGGGGAAAGGATAATGCTCTAATTAAAACAAAATCTCATAAATAAATAAAAATGGAGGGACCAAGGTAGAACAGATGCAAGAAGTTGGTGAGAAATAGAACCAAGGGTGATGAGACCCAGTAGATGAAAAGCAAGACGAGATAGAGTAGGGTGAAAATAGACCAGAGTTCTCTGTTTACTTTTCATCCTAATCTGATCTGACCTTCTTTTAAAAATAACCGGTGTCTGTGATCTTAAGTGACAGCAATACGGGAGCATACTTAGGTTCCTCGGATAAAAGTTCCAGAATACGAAATAATGCAGAGAAGGCCATAAAATGGGCTTGAGGTCTAGTAAAGAATTCTGATTACATTTTTTCTTTGCTCCATAATTAATACACAACCCTTAAGCCTAAGACTCAGGATCATTAAAGAAAGGAGGCAGGAAGATTTTAAGAGCCTAAGAAACAGGAAGGTTTCTATGAGATTGTGTTTTCTAGACATGTCAGCACCTCTACACATAAAGTATCATCAACATGGCTGGCTATATATGACCAGTACAAGGGTGACAACAACCGACACCCTAAACTGGAAGGGAGAAAGCTTACAAGGTCTCAACACTAGACAAAGAAATACAGGGACCTAAGAATACCGACACCAAAAAAAGGTTTCCATGATTCTTTTAGGCTCCAGTAAAGCAATCTAATTTCTGACACATAGAAGATTATGAACTCATGAGAAGGGATACTGCACATATATGATGACAGATATTGATTAACTCTAACTATGATAATTGCTATGAAGATGTGATATGGTTACAAAATGCCTATGAGAGACTTAATTACACTTAATTAAGACTTAATTAATAGTACCAAAGCATTTGCTAGTGTGACATTAACATAAAACCTGGAATATAGTATAGAGAAGGGGTGAAGAGTGCCAAGGTTGTGGGGCTGATGAAATGTCGCTCTACGTACCATTTTGGAATTTGTCTTAGCTGGAGAAAAGTTGAGTGTGCAATGATCAGAACTGTAATAGTGTGAAGAATGTTATTTTGCAGTAAAGTCTGGGGGAAGGTTGTATTGGATTCCAATAGTGGGTACTTGCTAAAATTCAAATTGCTGAGACCCTTTCATAATTTCTTGATTGAGAACATCTGTAGGTGGCGTCTGAAAACCTTCTTCCAGGAAAAGCACCTGGAAGAGAACTGTGGTAAAGAAAGTAGATGTCCACCAAATGAGACTATTTTAGTTTGCAAACTTTGGCCACAACAGATTGAAAAAAAGACCTCAGCATATAAGACTTAAAACTCAGATTTTGTTCTAGGTACGATCTTCCCATTTTCCTTTTTATTGTTTTTAAACCATTAAGCAATGATGTTTCACTTTTAAATACCATCTTAGCTTCTCCCTCTAAACCATCAAAAGACCATCTGGGTGTGTCATACGCTTTTATGGTACACATGGTACATGATGACTCAGAGAAGTTAATTGTCTTTCTATACTTCACAGCTTTCCAGAAGTAGTACAAAGGTTTCATGACTCCTATGTCCATATTCCTCCCCTGTGTGCCCTGAATCTCTTTATCCAAACTGGGGGTCATTAGTATTTGTTCTTTTCCTAAAATGGCACTTTTCACATGAACCAGCGCTCTACTCAAGGAAAAAAGGAAACAATAGGAAATGCTAAATGCTGAACTTTTCACAGGTGATATTTTCAGAAATTGATGTCAAGAATAAAATAGCTGTTGGCAGTTACAACTGTTTGGATGTCATTTTACAAAACAATTCCCTATGAAGTCTTGGTGGATTCAAAGTTTCACATAAATTGGGAAAAACTGACTGCCTGCTCTCTCTTCTAACCTCTGCTCACTGGGAGTTTTTACATAGCTGCGTAGTACAGCTGGCCCCAGATCTGCCTGGCTCCCACATGCCTAAATAAGTTATTATTCTGCATAAGAAAAGTATCAAGTGGAATCATTATGAAAGTCATGATGGGGGATTTTCTCATTTATTAACAGATACTGAGGTTACAGGATGCCTTGAACATAGGTCAATTTACTCACTTGTGAAGTGGGGCTAAGCTTATCCTTACACATTAATCAGATACTATTAGGATTGTTGTATGGCAGATAGGGCTCTGGGAAGTCTTGTTGCCTGGAGAGGCACTACATACTCTCTGAAGCAGCATCCCGGTAGTGTGGTATAGTTATCCACCTGCTTAGTTGCTGACGAATAGTTCATAAGTCATTGCTAAGGTTGACAGGGAATCCTACTGGGGAAGAGTTTAATTTTACTTGCTCCCAGAATTTTGCTTGTCCATCTCCTGGTGTTCATGCCTTTGTGAACCTCATGCTATTGATTATGTTTTGAAGAAGAAGGCAACAAAGATGGGATAGATATAATTACACATATAAAGCTGTTACATAGAGATGTTACAGTTGTCTTTCAAGGTGGTTTCCTTTCTTTTTCTATTCACAAGGAAGAAAGCATTCATGCTGCTAGATATGTTAGGGAGAGTGCCACAAAGCATGGGCTTGATGACTGTATCCTATTCAACAATATGTAATAAGATGACCTCTGTCAATGACCACATGAATTATGAGGTACAAAGTCTCAGTTGAGGTCACAGTTATAGCTGATAGTTTGACATTAATCTAAAGAGACTCTCAGTTAAAAAATCACTTGGCAGAAGTGAACTCTCCCTGGATTTCTATCCATTGTGCTATGCATAGATAAATATAGGCTTTTTAAGCCCTTACAGTTAATTTCCCATGCAGAAATATATAAATAATTCATCCCAACAAATTACTAATATACAGCATACAGTATAATGACATATATGTTAGATATTATATATGATATATCAAATTAATAAGATGTGTATCATAATATATCATAATATAACATTATATATTGTATATATCTAAATTTATGTACAAAGTAGATTCATTGACAGAGATAATTCCCAAGAGCCCATTCTCTAAAATTAATGAGCTATGAAGGTATACAGTGTATTATAGGAGAACATAACTAAATATTATAGGTAGGTAATGTTCTTTTCCCAAATCCTTGAGCTTGGGTAGTCAGTGAATCAAGGAAGTTACCATCCAATTAAGAAAGATCTTACCCTTTGTCTTCCTATTAGATTACCTCCTAGTAAGAATGTGTATTATGTGGTCTCTGTTTATCTCACAATGAGAATACTAAATGTCTTTCTTTTCTCCCAATCTAACCCAAGTCCTTTAGCTTCACTAAATTATTTTTCCTCTAATGATATTCAACTTGTATATGAAGTAGGTATATTTTCTTGCTATTCAATTATACTCTTACTACTATGCTATTTTTTTCTGAATTAATTCTCTTTACTTTCTCTAACTCTTTCTCAGGTCTCAGTACAAGTGCCATCCTCATTTGGGAGTCTTCCATAATGTCCTGAATCTAGCTGAAGAGTTCACTTTTTACTTCAAAAAGAGTGTAACATTATCATAGTATGCCTACTGGTAGAATTGTCAAGCAAATACATATTTTGTCTCATCTGAGGGTGTTTTCAGATAGGTTTAACAAAAGAGCTAAGGCCCATCTTGAGTTTAAGTGGCACCATCTCATGGACTGTGGCCCCAGACTAAGTGAAAAAGAGAATGAATACTCAGAACCAACATTTCCTACTTGCTCCTAAATTATAAATGCAATGTTAATGTAAATGCAGCCATTTTCTCCTTGGGAAAATAATTCTTTTCTGATAAAATGAGTTACACTTTAAACTGTGAGCTGAAATAAGCTTTTCGTCCCCTAAGTTACTTTGTAAAATACTTGATTATGATAATGAAAAAGTAATTTATATAGCATAGTTGGCTTTTTACTGCAATGACCAGATACCCCATCTTAATACAGATATATTTACTCATCCATGGTCATAGTTGCTCTCCATATTTTCTTGACTACTTCACATTAATGACTTAAAGAGAAAAATCACAGTCTCAGGAACCTACCTCTTTTCCTCATAGGACCTGGATTGGTGTAGAAATAAGTTCTCAACTGGTTAGACTTTTAAAAATTGAAAGAATGTCACCATAGAAGGAGTAAAAGCTGTAAAAAAGTGAAATCTAGAGACATTTGTTTCCATATTTTAGCTCACTGTGTCACCATGGATAAATTACTGCATCTGTATTAACCTTGACTTTCACAACCTGCAAAATAAAGATTAATAACTCCCATTCTTTCCTGTGAATCATTCAAATATTAATTTAATTTTCAACAAGTGAACTGCTGCCTTTACAGAGTATCAGATATGGCTCTAGGATTTGAGACATAGAAATGTGCAAAAGTGTAGAAGGGCTTGCCCTTAGAAACATAAAACGTTTAGTAAACGAATGAAAAAATACAGGAAACCATGTAGTGATAAGTTCTAAGAAGAAAAATTAATGCAGGATAGACTTCTCTATAAATCTTCTTAGACAGGGCAGCTCCAAAGCCATGGAGAAACCTTGCTTTGAAAAATCAAAAAAAAATTAATCTTAGTTTCTAATATCCCATTTGCTACTTTCACACTGTATCTTCCTGATTTTCAGAATTTATGATTTGTCCTTGAAAGACTCTTAATCCCTCTTGCCTAATTTTAGACAGGAACACGACTAGAGATGGCCCTATTGTCAGGTAGCAGGTGAGCCATCTCTGAAGGCATGAGAGCAAGATAGCTGACCTCACTCCCTTCTTGTATGTCCCACAGTAATAAGGTAAGAGGGCCCTGCTCCTTGCCTGAACAAAAGAGTAGAGCTGGCCCTGGCGATTTAAGTGAGGAGGAGCCACTGTGAGAGTCAGAACGCAGGAGCACTAACCCCACTCCTTGCTCTAAGCTGCCTTGGGTGAGCTAGCCACGGCAGTGCTGGTGAGCTTGTTCAGGGAGTTACAATGAGGGAAAGCTAGGGAGTTAACCAACCCAGCTACCACCCAAGCCCAGAACCAGGGCTATGAGTTGGCCCATGTCAACCTGCACAGATTCTATGAACTGTTATGTGAGTGCATGTGAAGGGGACAAAACTACAAATCCAAAACAACAGAATCTCCATGACACAGGACAACAAGAGGGCCTCCATGACACAGGACAACAACAGGGTCTCCATGACAGAGAACAAAAACTGGATCTCCATGACAGAGAACAGCAACAGGGTCTCCATGACAGAGAACAAAAACAGGATCTCCATGACACAAGACATACAACAACAAGATCTCCATGACACATGACTAAAACAGGATCTCCATGACACATGACAACAACAGGGCCTCCATGACACAGAACAAAAACAGGATCTCCATGACACAGGGCAACAACAGGATCTCCATGAGGAGTCGCAGTGAGAGCTCATTATAGGTGGTGTAGTAGAAACTGGAAGCTGCAAGACTCTTAGCAATGAACACTTGCAAGTAAGCATGGATAGACTAAAGGGTAAATTGTGTTTCTCAATGGGCCACACTACAGCTTCCACAACAAGATTCTTTTTCTTTTTGTTTTGTTTATTTTGTTTGGTATTTGCTTTTTTCTTTTAATTTTAACTTGATTTTGGGGGGTATTGTAAAGGCAATAGGTAGATGAAAGGAGCTGGAGGGAGATAAGTGGGACCTGAATTCATGATATGAAATTCACAAAGAATCAGTAAAAGTAAAGAGACAGAGAGAGATAGATAGAGAGAGAGAGAGAGAGAGAGAGAGAGAGAGAGAGAGAGAGAGAGAGAGAGAGAGAGAGAGAGAAGTGTATGTCTGCATGCCCAGAGAAGGCATAAATTCCCATTATGGATGGTCATGAACCACCTTGTGGCGTCTTGAAATTGAACTCAGGATTTCTGGAAGAATGGACAGGACAGATGCTCTTAACCACTGAACCATCTCTCCTGTCCCCCCTTTCTATGAACTATTATAGCAATATATTGTATATCATAAAATATGTAAAATTAAGCCCTATGTTTTTTTAGAGTTGAGTTTTAATATTCCAGCTAGATTCTAAATTTCATGAGAAAACTAATATATGTAAATTTAAAGGAAATATTCTTTTTATTTTAAAACTTTTATTCATTTTACATGCCAATCATAGTTCCTCCCTCCTCTCCTTCTGCTCCCCCAGCTCTCCCCAGCCACTTCCCCGTCCAATCCTCAGAAATGGTAGGCCTCCTATGGAAAGTCAACAAAGCTTGGCACATTAAGTTAAAACAGGATCAACCCCCCCCCCCCCCCCCCCCCCGCCTTCCTGCATCATGGCTGAACAAGGCATCCCACCTTAGGGAATGGGATCCAGAAAGTCAGCTCATGCCTTGGGATAGATACTGGTCCCACTGCCAGGGGCCCTCAAACAACAGATTTCTCCCTAACCCCATAATAGCTTCCTCTATCAAAATATCTCTTATTGCTCTCCCACTCTGTCCTCCAAGTTGATCTTCCCATCCCCATTCCTTCATGCTCTCAACCCCCACCCCTCCCCTGTAATGCCCCTGCCATCTCCAGTTTACCTAGGAGATCTCATGTATATATCTTGTGATGAGTACCAGATTGGTAGCACATATATTTTCTTTTTCATTTTTTAATTCGTTTTTCATACCAACCACAGTTCCCCCTTTCTCTGTTCCTACATCCCCTCCAACCACCTCTACCTCATTCACTCCACCAAGAAGGTAAGGCCTCCCATGGGGAGTGAAACCAAGTTAATCTGGAATATTGAGTTGAGGCAGGACCAGATTTTTCCCCACTGCAAGGCTGAGCAAGGTATCCCACCATATGGAATGGGCTAATATTTGGGTATTTATTTACCAAATGTGGCTGCTCTATTGTTATCTCTCCTACATATTTCATTTAATGCTCACACTTAATAAAGTCAAAGAACTAATTCAAATATATGGCATCAAGTTAATAAAACCAAAATATTTTTTTAAGTTTTTTGAGACAGGGTTTTTCTGTAGCTTTGGAGCCTGTCCTGGAACTAGCTCTTGTAGACCAGGCTGGCCTTGAACTCACAAAGATCCACCTGCCTCTGCCTCCTGATGCTGGGATTAAAGGCATGCACCACCACTGCCTGGCCAACCAAAATATTTTGAAAGTATACTTATAATACAGAGACATTGCTCAAAGTCAGACAACAGAGATTTCAACAACACATCTTCTTCTGACCTAAAACCAGCATTTTAAACTAATGCATTATAATAATGCTTAGCAAGCTGAGTGCTCCATGAAAGGTTGGGGAAAGATTTTGAAAAAAACCCATGGGTAGCAGAGGTTGAACTTATTTGATAAAAAGGACACATTATTTAATCGTATTGTTTAGTCTAGGAAGAATGCATATTCTTTTACGGAGTTCCCATGATATCCTTACTTTTAAACTGTTTTTGTAACTAAGGGATTTTACAAACAATACATGTTAGTGGATGCATTAGTTATAAAGACAGAATTTATGCAAGTCAAGAATGGCAGCATCTCAAAAGTTCTATAAATGGTTTGACTTAGTAAGCATCAATCAATACTAAATCCGCAGCATTAGAGAAAGTATTGTGAATGGCATTCAGTTTAGTCTCTATAAGCCCGCCATCTAGAGAAAAACAATGGAGACACTAAAAACTCAAATACCCCAGACACAAAACAGACTCTCAGTAAATTATATGTATCAGAATTAAATACTTAATATAGTCACAGGAGGACACATAGATGCATGACAAATTCGCTGTAGGAGGATGTGACAAGAAATAGAAATTGCCCTAGAAATAATGGAAAAACCACACTCAGCACTTGAAAGACAAGAGAACGTTATGGAGAGATTCACTGATGAGGGAGATTTATTAGAAAGGAGGGATTGATTTCTAACATACATGACACTCACTCAGAGACTTCTTATTATGCTTATATAAGAGTGACACAATAAGGGCCAACAAGACGACTGGAAGATGACTATTGCCACCAAGCCTCATGGTCTGAGCTTGATCCCTGGAATCCACACTGTGGAAAAAGAGAATTAACTCTATCAGCCATCTTCCCTTACCTCCACATCCAGAAACACACAAATGTGCAAGCATACACACAGAGAGATAAATAAATAATATGAATAAAAGGTCAAAAAATGAAAAATAGCAATAGAAAAATATAGAGGAGCAGATATTGAGGCACTATTTCTCAACATTCTTTAGTCTTGAGCTTTTCTTTGTTGTCCCAATCTAGTAATTTCTTAGACTCTTACTTAGAGCACATACAATAATTTGATTAAACTCTTTTATTCTAGAAACTCATATTATTTTTAAAAATAAGGATATTAGACATTTTTTTTCATCTGTTTCAATGTCAAATACAGTTTCCCACACTGTAAATACCAAGTATTTACTCCATTTATAAGATCCTTAATAAAAATGTTTTCTCTTGATTTAGTAGCCCCCCCCACCACCGCAGATGACAGCACTTGTCATATAAAGTTCACTAGCAGGCTGGTTTTAAATGAAGAATGAAATTGAGATATAGAGATTAAGAAGTAGATTAATAATGATTAGTGGTATGTTCCTTTGTAAGTAAACTGTTAGTAGAAGACCCATTTAAGTGAACTAATTTCCTGATAGCCGTATAAGGTTTGCAGTAGAAGTGAACTTTCTGGGGGAACAATGCTGGTCCCACAATTATTTTTCAGTGTTACGTTTTTTTCTGTCTAACTTGTTCTGAATAAATCAAATGTATTTTTTCTCTCCTCTTACAGATCTGTTAATAGCGTACAACATGTGTGCAATGATAGATTAATTTTTTGGAACAGATAAATTTGTAATATACTTTGAGAGGAAAATCTATAAATAGACATTCAATAAATTATAGCAAGCCATCTATGAAGTTTGATGTCCTGGTTCTGAGGGCCTACCATCTTCCCCTCCTTCTTTCACAATGCTTCACAATCCTGTATTTTAATCTTGTAATATATTTTTATAATTTTTAAATTTTCTTCAGCCAACTGTGTGCTTGAAGAGGAATTTCAAAAAAGGCAGAACCCTTGCTTGCAGTTTAAAGAATATGCAATCATATCTTCTGGTTTCACTATTGTGCTTGTACTCTAGCTTCTATCTGATGTAAGTTTCTCAAAAGTAAAGGTACATTCTCCCTTTTCTCACACTGCATTCAAAGTTGGGATGCATAGAGAGATGAGATGAACACTTATTCTCAGCTCACTTTTACTCCCCCCCCCCCTTCACTTTTATACAGTCCAGGATACCAGGCAGGGATGGTGCTACTCACTCACATTCAGAGTGTGTCTTCCTTCCTCAATTGAGCATTTCAGGAAATACTCTTACAGGCATGCAGAAATGTGCTTGCTAGAAGATTATTCTAAATTAGTCTGAGTTGACAGTGAAGCACTGTAAATTATGACCATTTGAAATAGGTCAGGAACATTAAGTTCCATATGTTCTGTCATCATGACAACTCCATACACTTCCAGTATATGCTTTATTTTTCTCATCAAGTGAGCAGTTGTTCTATATATTGGCTACATACAGATCACACAGATAATCCTTTCCAATTCATTTCTAAACTCTTATGTGGTTTACTCATAACCAGAAATGCAAGATCACCTGATCATTGTTTTTAATTTCTTGAACAGTTTTCAACCAATATTCTTAATGGAATTCTCAGTTTTCCACATATAATATCCAAAATTTTTTTCTTTGTGTTTTGTTTAGACACTTCAATGACTGTGATGTGGCACTTCATTTTACAAGTTACAATTCCATACTGATGAGAGATATTGATATTTCCCATTCATTTATTATACATTGTATATATATTTTGGAAAACGTCTATCAAGTCTTTAATCCATTTTTGCATTGGTTGTTAACAATTAACAAATTAACTTTTAAATTTTACTGTTTCTGTGTGTGTTATGGAGTGTAAACTCTTTCTTAAGTGCAAAAATTTTTAATATTATTTTCATGCTTTCCTGATTTTTGGTAGGGTTTTTTTTCCAGAACAGTCTAGATATTTAAGAAGTAAACTGCCCATATTTTCCATACATGTTCTCTTTTTGAATGATGTATTTATTGATCAAAAATTCCGTATTGTCATTTTTTTCTATTACATAGTCTAGCACAGTGGATGTTCGTTTTATTTTGTTTCATTTGTTTGTTTTATTGATTTTTATTGAGCTCTACATTTTTCTCTGCTCCCCTACATGCCTCTCCCCTCCCCTTCAACCCTCTCCCAATGTCCCCATGCTCCCAATTTACTCAGGAGATCTTGTCTTTTTATTTTTGTTTGTTTGTTTGTTTGTTATTTTTAAAAAATCATTTATTTATTTATTTATTTATTTATTTATTTATTTATTTATTATGTATGCAATATTCTGTCTGTGTATGTGCCTGCAGGCCAGAAGAGGGCACCAGACCCCATTACAGATGGTTGTGAGCCACCATGTGGTTGCTGGGAATTGAACTCAGGACCTTTGGAAGAGCAGGCAATGCTCTTAACCTCTGAGTCATCTCTCCAGCCCACCTGTCTTTTTATTTTGTATACCAGGAGTGAGAAAGCTCATGGCAGCCTTATATTTATTTCTTTCCATATGGAATATTAAATGATATTTTGACTTTTTAAACTTTTTTCTTTGATACTTACATTTCATCTTTTTATTTTCATTTCTGCGACTATGTTAAGTATTTAATATTGTTACATAAAATGTCCATATTTCACACTTATTGTGTTTGAAGATAGATTACTTTGGACAATTTTATGTCAAATATATATTATATCTCTAGTCCAATATGGAAAATTACAATGTATCATGTAGTAACTGCATGATTTTTTTCCTGATATTTTCACTGTTATTTTTTTTTAATTTTTAAGAATCTCTTACTGAATGGTGCTTTATTTTTGGGTTGTTCCAGCAATTACATTTTTCAGTTCATAAAATTTTTCTTTAAAAATATGCTATTTGCCTTACACAAAACAATAATTTTATTTGATAAAAATGGCTGTTTTTTATTTATTGTTATATACATATATACACACAAAAACATATTAGAAAAACTTAACTTCTTTTACCATTTTATGCCTTGAAATTCTCCATGAGTTTCTCTACTGCAAAGCCATTCATAGTTCAGGGCTTTTCACATTATTTTTTCCCTAATTTTAATGTTCTGAAATTTAAGAGCACCTTAAAATTCATTTCAAATGAAAGTATCATTACTTTGGAAATTATTTAATTGATTTCTATCTTAGTCACTGTTCTCTTGTTATGGAGAGACACTATGACCACGGTAACTCCTTTAAAAGAAATCTCTTAACAATATTAGAGGCTTAATCTATTACCAATATGGTGGGGACCATGGAGGCATCCATAAAACTCTGGACCAGTAGCTGAGAGTTACATCTTGATCTTCAGGCTGAAAAAGAGACTAGACCTGGCATAGGTTTTTGAAGCCTTAAAGCTCACAACTGTTGACACACTTCTTTCAACAAGGCTATACCTGCTAATTCTAATCATTTCAAATAATGAATCATTTCAAATACTCCTTGGTGAGTACGCATTCAGGCACATGAGCCTATAAGGACAATTCTTTTTCAAAACAGTACAATTTCCCAATGCAATTATTCTTTTAAAGATTTTCTTCAATGTTGACTTTATTTGACTTGTACTGTTATTTATTTGTTTGCTCCATCTGTTGAATTACTAGCACCCTGATACTAAGGATTTTATTTTCTCTATATTCACATGTTATTCCTTGCTTCAAATGAGTCAGTTATTGAACATCTTTTCCACAATATTACTTCTTATTCAATTTGCAAATGTTTGAAACAGAATTTTACAGTCATCACTGGAAGATATAAATAACTAAAATGTTTTACAAATTGATTAATCTAAATGGTTTATTCTACTTGTTGACTTTTCATCATAGTAATTATAATTTCCTATGAGTCCATACCTACTTATATAAGATAAAGTCAGTATGATAGCTAATGG
Organism: Arvicola amphibius; assembly: GCF_903992535.2. Taxonomy (NCBI): domain Eukaryota; kingdom Metazoa; phylum Chordata; class Mammalia; order Rodentia; family Cricetidae; genus Arvicola; species Arvicola amphibius. Next base: position 74,932,372 of record NC_052051.1, read on the forward strand.
TTTGAAAAGCAACTAGAACTCTATCTTAAAGGAGTATGTGAGATAATATGCCCACAAAACATTTCTTTATGACACTCCCACCCACAAAGTATAGAAGAGGTGAGATTTGTTGCGTGTAGATATCCAGAGTCACATAGTCTTCACTGTAAGTAAAATGTCATTAAACAAAGCCATTTTATCACTTCTATATTTGTGAATAAAAATCTGGTCATTGAAAATTTCAAAGTTAAATTCTTTTGTAAACACAAAAGTTACATGAGTTTTGTTCAAAATTGTGCTTTCTTATATGCAAGAAAATTACAGATAAAAAGCTACATTATTGTATAAAAACTAGCCATCATGAAGAAATTGAAATAATGAAAAATGCTTTTTTTAAATGTTTAGACATTCACTTCATGGATTCTGGCACAGTGTCAGTATTATTGGAACACAAGGTACTTGATTCAAAATATTCTGCACTTTTAAAATATATAAAGCATTATGCTTAATATTTGACATCTGTAATCATAATAAATTGTTAATAAGAGTTGTCATTATGCATTTTTTATAAATTTTATTCTTTGGCCCCATCAAATTGTCAGATACCTGGTTGAAAAGCAAAACAGTCAGAATAATGAAGACAGTTGGTATGTCTCTGAATCAGGCTTTTCCAAAGTTTTATGTGTAAATATAGTTCATTCTGTCAGAGATGCAACCTGAGGTTCTGAATTTCTAAAAAGCTCCCAAGATAACTCACAGGCAAGACCATCAACAAAGATTTTCACTTTTTGAGAGCTTGATTAGAAGGGTGTTTCTGCTTTATATCTTAATTTTATCTTGGTGTTTCTGCTTTATATCTTAATTTTATCTTGTTGGGAACCAAAAATTGAATTTTGATATTAATACAAAATCCAAATGACATAATATCATAATCCGATTTTTTGTATCCCAAATTGACCAATGTGAGTTTCTTCCAGGCCTCATGTTTACTCATTTCTATGCTTCTGTCTTTCACGTTTCTTCATATAATTGCCTACCTCTGCCTACCAAAAGATCACTCAAGGTATTCATTTATCACTCAGATGAAATCTTCAGGGATTCATATTATGATGTATATTCCATCAGCACTCCTGGAGCATAATATCTCTAGGAAATTCTCTGAGATCTGAGCTTTGAAATTACTAAATCACACTAAATCTGAGAAACACTTATTTAATACATCCTTGCCAGTTTCAACTCAAGTGTATTTTATTGCTCTTTTACTAAATTTCATTTGATGTCTTAGTTTTATCTATGAAGAACCCACCCAAAGATATTTACCCAGCCCTGAGTACCAGATTATGTTTGAATTCTGGTTCATGATCATTTAGTCTTTCCTACAGGCGAATCCTGTGTGTTTCACTTTCTACTTGGGGCTGCTAGTCTCTATTTTTAGCGTTTATTTTCTACATTCCTCTCATGCTTACCGTAATGTTGAAAATAAACCATAAATAATTTTGTCAGTTTCATTGAATGTAATTACCTGACACCCAAAATGCTCAATTCAATATGCATTTAATAAGCATTTGTGTATGCACTATCATGGCTCAAGTTGCTTTATAGGGTGAAAAAGCAGGACATAACATTAACTCTTAAAGGCTTTATAATGTATTATATTCTAAAAGCAGAATGTAGTTAGAAACATTTTATCAAACAGTCAAAATACAGGTGATTCTGTTTAAATTCAGTAGATATTTATTTTGAGCATTATTTATTGAGAAATATCATCTATTAATTTCTTAGTGCCACTTTGATTAATTACAGAACATTTTATTGCTTAACACTTTAGGATTCTGAAAGACAAAAGTTCCTAGAGAAGTTTCAGTGTTCTAAAAATTGAGTTGTTTGTTGGACTGAGTTGATTCTGTAGGCGTAAAGAATGAATCTGCTGTTTGCCTCTCCAGACTCTAGAGGCAATATCCATTGCTTAGCAAACATACATTCAGCTATGGCATCATTTTGACAAGTGAGTGTTTGTGAGAATACCATTTCCTCCCTGAACATGACCTACATGCTTCCTTTTAAGTAAGTTCTTTCGTTATACTCCAAGCTCACTAACAGATCTGAAAAATACATTTTCTCATGTAAGGCATTGTACTGAAAGGCTCTCTGGGGTTTTGTCAAGGACATTTTAAAAGAGGTAGGTGCCTAATATACAGACCACTGCACCATACTTCCCTAGTTTGATTAGCAGTGCAGCATGAGAGATTATAGGACTTTTCTATGATGACTCCTAAAATAACTTCTGAACTGGGTTTGTGACCAAAGCAAAACCAATGTGGTCATGCCTTGTTATTTCTGTCAGAGTGATTTATGAAAGATATTCTCCTTCTGTGTCTATGATAGTCATCTCTCTTTTACTAGGACAAAAAAACTAGTATTTTTTTTAAAGCTAAACAGCTTTAAAAGAGGGAAGCTGTTGGCTTGTAACATTAGTGGTTTCACTTCATGTTCTCTGGACTCCATTGCTTTGGACGTGAGACATCTTAGAGTACTGTGTTAGGAAAACATGGGAAAGAAGGTTTGTTGATGTAATGGAAACTGAGAATCAAAATGAGAAAGATTAGTTCCAGGTCATAAAAACTGAGAAGCAAAAAGAGAAAGAAGGGGCCTAAGATTCAAATTTTTCTTCCAACTGAATATTCTTTTTTTTCTCATTTTTTTTATTAAAGATTTCCATCTCCTCCCCTCCTCCTCCCCCTTCCCTCCCCTCCCTTCCACCCATACCCCCACTCCACCCCTCTCCAAAGACAAAGAGCCATCAGGGTTCCCTTTACTATGTTAAGTCCAAGGTCCTCCCAGCTCCCCATAAGTCCTGGAAGGTGAACAACCAAACTGACAAGGCTCACAGTGAGCCCGTCCATGCTGTAGAGTTCATGTTCATTGCCATTGTCCTTGGTTTCTCAGTCCTCCTCCACCGTCAGCCACATTCAGAGAGTCCGGTTTGGTCCCCTGTTCCATCAGTCCCATTCCTACTGGACTTGGTGGTCTCCCGTTAGATCTGTCCCACCGTCTCAATGGGTAAAAGCACTCCTCACGGTCCTGGCTTCCTTGCTCATGATCTCCCTCCTTTTGCTCCTCATTACTACCTAACTTCCTACTTAAGGTTGTGCCTCCAAAATTTGCCATGAGCTTTAAATAGTAAGACTAGTTTATGAGGAATAACTCCAAACTCTGTAGTTTGTAATTTGCGCTATCATAACCTTACTTATCTGAGAGGTATCTGTTGTGCATTAAATATAAAATTCCACAACTGTTTGTGTGCTGAATGCTTGGTTTTACGCAGTAGTTCTATTTGGTATTTTTGATGGAACCTTAAAACAAAGAAGTAGGTGTTAGAGTGTTGTGCAGTAAGTTTCCTTCTTCCTTCTCTTCTTTCTTTCAGGAGTTAAAGGGCTTCCTTCTCCATATGATCTGCTGTTAAGCTGTTATGACTCACTAGAATCAATGGAGCAAGTAATCATGGACAAATTGTTTGAAACTATGAGTAAAATAAATCCCCCTTCTTTAAAAAGCCCATGTTAGACATTTTGTCAAAATGATGCATGTATGAACAAAATCTCTTTTCTTAACCTAGATATATCTAGCTAGAGAGTGAAGTAAGTAAAGAACAAGTACTAGTAAAATATGGAGACAAAATATACAAAATTCTAATAACACTTTTGAAACTGAATATGAAACCCAGTAATGCTATAGCTCAATGACTTCATTTTTTCATATCTAGTTTGAATTATTTCAATTATTTAAAAATTAAACATGGACTGTGAATGCAATTGTGTTTATATGAACAATAAATAGAAGGTAAAACAAATTCAGCTGAGAAGACAGAGTTGGCATAAAAGGATAAATACCAATCAATATTATTATTAATTTCCCTCAGGTCTCATGATTCAGAATTTGGAATATCAAGTCATAACCATGAATGCAGTCTTCATGGCATCATTCTTTTGCATTTACATATGTTTACATATAACTAAGTATGCTACCTCAGTTTTGAGGAAAATAATTAAATAGATGATGTTAGGTATGAACAAGATGCATGAGTCAACACCATGAATTTAGTAAGTTAGATGGAGTTTTAGGTTCCTTGTAGAAATCCCAAGACATTATTCTTGTTTATTCTTGTTTCTATATAAGACTATTGAAGGTGAAATATTTTAATTTAATTATTTCTCTTCTTCATTCTTATTTTATGGTAGTAAGTCTAACAAGCAGTTGGTCAGTGTTGGATGTGCTTTCACCATTCTATGTGCCCTCTACATGCTGATTGCCCTGGTTTAAGAGAAGATTTCTAGATATGAGGGAGAGATGACAACAATGCAGATCTGAGCTGAAAGCAGCAGGTTTTAAGACACAGCAGGGGAGTCATTCGTACATTCACAAGATTAGAAAACTTCAGAAAGTCTTGAAAAGGAAGCCCTCTAAGCAGACCTTTAATTAAGCAACAAGAAAACAGTTTTTCTCAAGCCCATATAAATGGATGACAATTGCAAGATGGTTGCATCAATAATTAATTAGAAACATGTACTTTGCTAGGTATGCTATATGGAAGAAAAGTACATCATTATGCGCTATATTGTAAATTGAGACTGCTTTTTCATTTTTGAGGCTGCCCAAATCTGAATAATCACACAGAAACTACATTAATTACAACACTGTTAGGATAATGGCTCAGGTATATTTCTAGTTAGCTTTTACATTTTAAATTAACCCATTTCTATTAATCTGTGTATTGCTGTAGCTTACTGGTAAGTTTCTGGCATCTTTTTCCTTTAGCAGCTACATGGAGTCTCCCTGACTATGTCTTTTTTTCCAGGCATTTATTTTAGTTTTTCTACCTAGCTTTATTTTGTCCTGCCATAGGCTAAAACAGCTTTTTCTTATTAATCAATGGTAATGAAACATATTCATAACATATAGAAGGGAATCTCACATTATTTCCCCTTTCTGTCTAAATAACAAGGAAGGATTTGAATTTAACATAGCAAAATTACATAAAACAAAACAGGTATCAAGCAAGAATTCCAATTTTATAACTAATTTATTTTTTATAATAAATAAGAAAAACTATAACTATAACTATAAACTGTCTGTAATCTATCAAATCTACAAAAGAATATAATATTACCTAAGTAATTAGAAGTGAATTATAAGCACTCTAGAATTGACAGAGATATCTTGCTGCCAGGACAGTCACCCAAAGTTTTATTTTTTTCATTTTTAAACAGTGTTGGAACATCCATCATTAACCTACAGGCCCATAGTTTCTGGTAGTCTTTTTAGTGAAACAAGAAATTTGAAAGACTCTTTTACCTATGTTTGTCAGTCACTTCCTTCGGTGTCCTGCAGAATTTCTGATAGGCTCTTTTATGGAGCAGGAACCCTGAAAGACTGTCTCACTTTCTTGAGGCAAGTTTAACAGTCATTTTTTTTTGAGACCCGCATGTCCAGCTTTTACAGCATACTATCAAGCAGTAGACAAGAGCAGCTTCTAACTCAAATGGCTAGCCATGTCACATCAAAAGCAAATTTCATGAGTTTCTTTAGTGCCCATCAACCTCTCTGAAGTAATCAGTGTTGCCAGAAGCAGACATGTCTCACTGTTGAGAAAAGTCTAAGTTTTTCAGACCTTTTAAATTCTATATTCCATATGACTTTGAAGTATTGAAAATTATCTAACTGAAATATAGTTCTGTATATCTAGAAACCCAACTAACATAGTTAAAAGTTTGATTATTGTAGATGACTACCTATTAACATGCCTTTCTTAATTATATATTACATTTTTTTTTGATGGTAAAAACTTTTATTTTTTTTTTATTTTTTTTTCTCATGGTTTATTTTTTTTTATATTTAAAAATTTCCATCTCCTTCCCTCCTCCTCCCCCCTCCCTCCCCTCCTCCTCCCCCTTCCCTCCCCTCCTTCTCCCCCTTCCCTCCCCTCCCCTCCACCCATACCTCCCCTCCCTCCCTCTCAAGGCCAAGGAGCCATCAGGGTTCCCCACTCTATGCTAAGACCAAGGTTCTCCCAACTCCCCCCAGGTCCAGGAAGGTGATCGACCAAGCTGAGAAGGCTCCCACAGAGCCCGTCCATGCAGAAGAATCAGAGCGCAGTGCCATTGTCCTTTGCTTCTCAGTCAGCCCCCGCTGTTGGCCACATTCAGAGAGACAGGTTTGGTCGCATGATCCATCAGTCCCATTCCAACTGGAGTTGGTGATCTCCCATTAGTTCTGTCCCACCGTCTCCATGAGTGAACGCACCCCTCTCGTTCCTGACTTTCTCCCTCATGTTCTCTCTCCTTCTGCTCCTCATCAGGACCTTGGGAGCTCAGTCCAGTGCTCCAATGTGGGGCTCAGTCACCTTCCCCATCTGTGGCCAGCTGGAGGTTCCCTCACGGTCCTGACTTTCTTTCTCATGTTCTCTCTCCTTCTGCTCCTCATCAGGACCTTAAATGAGGTGCACAAACACAGTACCTTAAACAAGAGCAGAAATGAATATACACAGTGTAACAAAATTGTTTTTAAGTATCAATTGGCCAAGATCCATACCAGTGCAAGGTATTCATCTCTTTATCATATCCCCTTTTTTGTTCTTTGTTTTTCTGCTTTCTTTTTTAAAGAAATTGATTGTGACCATTAATAATTAATCCTTTAAAAATGAAAATAAACATTTATAAGCAATAATTTTGGGGATTTGGGGATTGTTTTTTCCAGACTGCTTTCTGCTGTTTGTTAAGCGAGACATTTTTAGGTTTCATGTAAACCTTTCAGTGGGGGGCAGTCCTGCTCCATCAGACAACCTTAGCCTGGAAGGAATCCATAGATTCTCATCTTTTGTGGAAAAAAAACCAGAACCTCTTTTTCAAAGTAACATATTTTTAGACTCAAATTTTGAAGTCAAGATACATTTAAAATATGTATGTTGGTTTAGCTTAGTAGCCCCCAGAATCAAATATCACTCTGTATTTAAAAAATTTAAAGAAAACACACTGATATCCATAACCCAGACTCTTTGTGTATATTCCATCTTTATATGGACTATTTTTAAAAAATATTTTTAATATTTAGTTTATTATCTTTACTCCTTTAATTTATGACTGTCTGTACTCTTTTATGTTATTTTACTGTTCCTTAAAAGATTTTGTCTTATTTTTTTAAAGGTATTTTTCCTATTATTGCCTATACCCATTTTATTTTTTTATAAGCCTATGTACATTTTTAAACACATTGTTACCCATTCAGAAGTTTACTTTTGTCTGAATCTGTCTTTACTGTGTTTTATAATTTTTTGATTACTCTTTTATATTGTTTAGCAGGCATGGCTAGAAACACAGTAGTCACTTTGTCTGTTGGTTTTACCCTGCTTTGCTTTTTAATCATGGCAGAGGTCTGTCTACTGCCAGCTCTGGGAGCCATGTTTGCTACCCCAACTCTCAAAAGCAGTCAGATCACACCACCACCAAATACTTGAAGCATGCTGTCTACAAACCCCATTTAAGTGTTTTGTAGAGGACCTCCTGAAAGATCCAGAGCCGTTTTTGTCACCAGCATAACCCAGGAAGCTATTTCTTAAGGAACAGTGCAGTTTTTGCTGCTAATGTTCTCAGGAAGTGTTTTCTTAAAGGAGTTGTGCCTCTGCTGGCCACTAGCAAACAGAGCCTATGTGAAAAAAAGTATGACGATCAAGAAGCTCAAATTGACTGCTGATTTTGTGGGTCTAGAAGTCCCTTTGTAATGCTTTTTTATGCTTTATGTGAATGTCCTTTGATCCATGTTGGGCATCATTTTGTAAATGAAGACAGCTTTTATGTTTTTCGTGTTGCACAGACCCTTATAATCATAAAAAACTATATTAATTACAACAGTGTTAGGCTAATGGCTTAGGCATATTTCTACTTAGCTGTTACATGCTAAATTAACCCATTTCTCTTTATCAGGGTATCATTACAAGGCTGTGGTTTACTCGTAAGTTTCTGGTATCTTTCTCTTTAGCAGCTACATGGAGTCTCCTAGTCTCCATCTTTTTTCTTCCTGCATTTAATTTAGTTTTCTTGCCCAGCTTTATCTTGCCCTGCCATAGGCCAAAACAGCTTTTGTCTTAACCAATAATAATAAAACATATTCATAACATACAGAGGAAAATCCCACATTATTGTAACTTATTTACTTGATTGTTTCCTACTTTAACCAGGTATATAAATGATGGCATCAATTAGAATGTATATTCTCTATATTATATAATTAATATAATATTCTAATAATATTATTCTAATATAAAATCCTACTAGGATCTATCATCTATCTATGTGGCAAGGAGGAGGGCCCTGTTGTTCGTCCCGGCTGCCCATCTAGCTTAGCCCTGAAATAACCACACAGAAACTGTATTAATTAAATCACTACTTTGCCCATTAGCTCTAGCTTATTATTGGCTAAGTCTTACATCTTAATTTAACCCATTTCTATTAATCTGTGTATCACCATGTGGCAGTGGATTACTGGGTAAAATTCCCAGTGTCTGTCTCTGGCGAAACCATGGTGTCTCTCTGACCCTTTCCTTCTCCCAGCATTCAGTTCTATCTTCCCTGCCTAACTAAGTTCTGACCTATCAACAGGTCAAGGCAGTTTCTTTATTCATTAACCAAGAAAAGCAGCACACAGAGGGGACTCCCACATCATATCTACCTAGCTATCTATACATATATGTCTCATAATATTCTGTGTCTAGAATGTATATGTTTTCCTATCTTTTTTTTAAACAAGGGCCTAGCAAAGTACCAGAGCAATGTAAATTGTTCAGGTAATGCTTATCTGCTTGTCTTCATGCACTTTGCAAAACATTTTAAAATATAAAATATCCTCAAATTAAGAAAATTAACTAAACAAGTAAAACTTCATGAAATTCTTTTAACAAAAGAGAACATAAAAATATTTCTAGTTATTTATTTTTCCCAAATGAATAAGCACAATATATTTTCAGGTAATATAAATTAGACTTTACATAACAGATGATACCAGTGTCATTTGAATTTAATATCCTATACTGCTTTCAATACATAAGGTTGATTGTGTATTTAATAAGACTTTAAGAGATGCTGCCAACCACTTTATAGCATTTCTGCTCAACTCTTTTAGAAAGCCTGTGTTCTAATGAAAAAATAAAAGAGCCAGTATTTCAAAAGGCAATTTCATTTTCAAATGCCATGTAGAAATAGGACAAGGGAGAGAAAGTACAGGAAAAGGCAATTATAATAGTAAAGTGTGACCCAAAGCAGAGTATAGGAAGATGCACCCTTAGGACTGATTTATGTCAGTGTGGCCCCCATTCATGACCCTGAAATCAGTTCACAAGATTATTAACAGGTTGTTCAGTAACAAAAGAATGAGTTATTCAGACCTTCAGATTCAACTATTTCCATCTGATCATTGTCAAAGGATAAAATTCACACCTTGACCTCATCTGTTCTTATTACAATCTTTGTCCCTGGAATGTGGCACCTGAATGTTAATAACCATTGCAGTCAGGAAAAACTTGTAGTCTCCAGCACTGCGGTAACCTTTTCAATATTCTATATTTGATTGGCTTCCCAATCCACCCTGATTTCTCACATAAAGTAGAGGTTGTAAAAGGTGATAACAGAGCCAGCCATCCAATCAAACTGCAGCACCTTGAAAAGGTCAAGTACATATATAGTTGCCTCTCTGAGAACACATCAGAAAGATGAAATAAAGGCCTGTTCCTTATCTGAGATTTCATAATATCAGCCTTGGACTAGAACAATCCAAGTAAAAGGAGTTAAAGAAAACAACTTGTCCATTTCCATGAGATAGTTACTAGGAACGGTTTTCTTAATTCTCTACTTTTCTACATAACTTAAAAGATGCAAATGTCACTGTTCATAGTATATGATGCAAAATATGTTGGGCAGCCTTAATAAGAACTCAATTTTAGACATTTGACCAGAGTTTTAGTCTTTATTAATCAAGTAAGTTTGATCAATGAATTCAGGATTTCTTAGCCTCAATATTACAGTTATGAAATCACAATGCATTAGTTATATTTTTCAGTGCTGTTTCTAAGTTCCTGACAGAGGAACCTGAATGTAGGAATTACTCAACTTGCTTATAGATTGACAGTGCCATCTATCATGCCGGGGAAGCCATTGAAGCAGAGGCATGAAATACATGAATGTCTCTATAGTCGTGAGTAAAGAAACATGAAAGCTGCTACCACTTAATTCTTTCCTTCTAGTAAATGCAGTCCAAGTCCCAAACCCATGGAATGGTGCCATTTAACATAAGATGAGATAATTCCACATCTATTTGATGTTCTTTTTTTTTTTTTTTTTTTTTTTTTTGGTTTTTCGAGACAGGGTTTCTCTGTGGCTTTGGAGCCTGTCCTGGAACTAGCTCTTGTAGACCAGGCTGGTCTCGAACTCACAGAGATCCGCCTGCCTCTGCCTCCCGAGTGCTGGGATTAAAGGCATGCGCCACCACCGCCCGGCTCACATCTATTTGAAAACTCTTTTACAGATATACTGATGGGTTTACTACCTAGGCAATATTATATCCTGTTCAGTTCATTATCATTATTAATAATTACTCAAAAATAGTATTTTCCAATTCTCTGTTTTGAAGACAAATAAAGAACAACATATAATTTAGTTTAAAAAAGAATAGATTGTGAGAAAGTAATAGCATCATTTTATTGGATGACTATAAAGCACCTCACATATGCTTATGTATTCAGCATTGTGTCTTTAGTTGGTAATGCTATTCTCTAAAGGATTTGGGAACTTTATGGGGTGGGTCTCCATTGAGAGAAGTAAACAATAATATTCCTGTGTCCTAGCATATTCTCGCTTTCTATGCAATATATACTATGAAGTAAATAGACCCACCTAAACATTCTCTTTCCATATTATTTGGCCTGCATGTATGAGGTGAAACTAGTATAGACTGAGCCATCTGAGACCGTGAACAAAAATAAATCCTTCTTTCCTGAAGTTGTTCTCTCAGGTATTGATTTATAACCTTGGAAAATTAATTAGTACATAGCAATGATGACAGCAGTAATTATCAGTAAGAATGGGCCAGTGTGATCGCTCAGCATTTATGGCATGTGTTCCTTGATGGCCTGAGTCCCATGGCCAGGTTTCACATAATAGATGAGAGAACTGACTCCTGAAAGCTGACTTATAACTTCTGTAAGCATTATAGGAAAAGTAACAGAATTAATACTAAAGAGAAAGATTGTGGTGGCTACAGTAGTAGAAACATTTATGCTCATTGTGCATAGAATAATAAGAGGAATATTAAGATATTAATTTGATGTTTAAGAAATATATCTCACATGTTTAGCTATGAACTTGCTCTGTAGACTAGGCAACAGTCAAATGCCAAGATCCACCTGCCTTTCCCTCCTGAGTGCTGAGATTAAGGATGTGAACCACCATACCCAGCTACAAATTTTATTTATACTATATTTACATTATTATTATTATTATTATTAAATTTCTTTGATATATGTTCTCTCTGCATAGCAATAATTGTCCTGAACCTGACTTTGTAGACCAGACTGGCCTCAAATTTACATATATCTATCTTCCTCTTCTTTACATGCTGAGTTAAAGGCATATTCTACCACACCCAGTGAAAAGTCCTACACAATAAAAAGCAAAATAAAGATGGCAAAAATAGTTTTTTAATACCTTAAAACATATAAGATAGAAAAGTAAATAACTATGTTGCAAACAGTTAAGTGTTGTGGTTTTCATATGAATGTTTTGAGTGGAATAATGGATAAGACATCATTTATGTCCTGTCTAAGATTGACTGTAGGCAAAATACCTTACCTGTCTTTGATTACTAGCTTCTTTTATAAATGGCTGAAGAAGAGTGAGTAGTTAACCACCATGAACCTCTGAGACAACTTTTAAATGAGAGTTCATAAGTAACTTAATAATGCCAAGTAATACATATGCTACTATGGCTAAAATCTTTACTAATAAATGGAGTAAAAGATGACCAAGATGGAACGGCCTTTTAAAATTGGTTCAGCATATCCCTAGCAGTTTTAGTTGCATCAAAATCCAACTTTATTTTTCTAATTAAAGTATATCTAAAGACACATTAGCATCATGTCAAATTCATCTCAAAATGAACTCTGACTTCTTTCCATCCATTAACGCACAGTATAGAAAATGTTGCAAACATTAGTAGGTCAATACTACAACTCCAGTATGGTTATACACAATTGGCTAGATTAAAATTTTTCTAATTTTGATTCAACCAAAGTATAATGAGATGTTTTTGTGGTAGATGAGGTATGAGGCTTTTTTCTCTAATAAAGTCCAATGCATTGCCACTTCTAACTTTCAAAGATAAGCTTGAGCTGTTACAGTACCAGAAACAAAACTCTTTTCTTATCTCTCTTCATTCCTGAATTCTGTACAAATTAAAATCCCATTTTCTACAAAAAATGTCTTGTAAAATTTAACAGAAGAGCTTTACAGATAAATGATTTCTGTGTCATTACATCCTACTCAACATTCCCAAAATGTGAATTCGTTCAGCAATAATCCAACCTATTATTTTTTTAGCCTCCCCAAAGCCCTTTCCATTTCTTTTACATTTTTTTCCTATAATTTAACTTTTTACAGTCTCTTACCAAGTATTCAACAAAAGCTAAATAATACAAAAATTAACTAACATACTCAGTATCACAAACAGAGAATATAAATGAAAAGAGTCATAACACTTAACAGCTAACTCAATTATTTATACACATTTCATGATCTCAAGCCTGACAATCACAGCATCAGTCTTGAACATGATGCAGCCTCTGAAGTGCTCCATGGAGTCCACATATCTCACCAGTATCTCAAAATCTTCATAGGAAACCCAGCTGGAGATGCTGCCCTTCTTTTGGAAGCTATGCCCATTGTCATCAGCATTCTGCTTCTCATAGTAATCCAGGCTTCTTAAGTAACTTCTGCTGCTCATGAGACATTGTAAAGAGCTATATGCCAAGTTTAGATCCTCCATCTCTTCTTCATAGGATTATGGTAGGGAGCTCCAGTTGCAATTTGTCTGGTCTACCAGGGAATACTTAATACTGTTATATTTGCTTCCTTTCATCTTGCTCTTCTGTTCCTCCTTAAGCCTTCTCTACAGCATCTCCATGTAATGATGGACAGTCATGTAGATGAACTGGCACTGTGGTTTTGTCTGGACCATCCAAGGCCTCTAGAACCACACTATATTCATGGTTTTAAGCTTTGGGACAAATAGTCTTAGAACTTTTAAGTTTGTAGGCCTCACTAAACCAAGTTATGCAAAGCTTTTGTGATGTGGGAGTGTTTTCTATCTATCTGTTGCTTTCATTGGTTAATTAATAAAGAAAACTGCTTGGCCTGATAGGTCAGAATATAGGTAGGTGGAATAGAATGAACAGAATTTTTGGGAGAAAGAAAGCAGAGTCAGGCAGATGCATCAGGCAATACCATGCCTCTCCTCTCCAAGAAAGATGCAGGTTAAGATCTCTCCTGGTAAGCCACCCCTCATGGTGCTACACACATTAATACATATGGAGAAGCAAGATATAAGAATTAGCCAATAATAGGCTGAAACTAATGGGCCAGGCAGTGGTTAAATGAATACAGTACCCTGTAATTATTTCAGGTAAAGCTAGCAGGGTGGCGGGAAGTGGCCCGCCACTCCTCGCTACCACTTTTGATCTTGAGAACTTATTGCCCATACAATAATTAGATAGATGTTATAAATAATATGAGAATATCAAAAATACTTAAACTGTAGCCAACAAACAAGTCAATGAGTTGAAAGATTATTTATAAACACATATATATTTACAATGACATCCCTGGTTATAGGTATAAAACAAACATAAAACCCACGCATAAAGACTCAACATGAATACAAAACCCTCTGCTTTATATTTACAGTTTTACTCCTGAGTCACTCACGACATCTTCACTTTACTGTTCACTTGCAGTTCCCCTCACTTTATCCCCTGTTCTCAAGCCCCAACAGCTGGTGCCATTTGTCTCTGTCCAGCTGACTTGTCCATACATTCTTCAGAGGAGGGAATGGAGATTAAGAAAAAGTACAGACAAAAGACTGAAGATAGAGTTGGGAGGGCATTTTAGTGAATATTGAATCCATCTCAAGTTTATTTTTCACAGTCCTTTTCTTCCCAAAGCCAAAGGGGAAGCCAATAAGACTTTTAAAATCATGATACAAGAAGCAAACAAGAATGATTACTGACTTACTATTCAAAACATCTGAAACGTTGTTAGACAACTGGTTGGTTATGTAAGGACTATAGCCCTTGTAGATACATAGGTATCAAGGATTCTAAAGGTATGTTAGGAAAAAACTTTAATCAGTGCCAACCCTTAGCTTTGTTAGGTAACAACCTAGTGTGGCTGTCAATGGGCCAGTCACAAGATGACCACCTTTAATAGAGTTTCTCCTAATGGTTCATATGTTGCAAGTAATAAAATATTTAATAGACACAGAATCTAGGTTTCAGAGGGAATAAATGACCTCTCCAAATATGTCTAAGAAGTAAAATATTGAACATGTTTGCTTCATTTTGTTTGATTTGTGTCAAGATCTTGCAGTGGGTAGCCCCGTTGATTTCAAGGTCATTAAAGTGTTCACCTTATTACCAGGTCAACAGTTTTCAGCACAGTTGGTCAGCTTTACCTTCTGTGCACACTACTTCTCAAACAGAAGAGAGCATTGTAAGCACATGATCAATATTTAGTAAGTCTACAAGGGTTTGAGATACAGTAAATATCATACAAAGGGATTCCACTTTTCTGTATATAATTTAAAGATGAAAGAAATAAAACCAAGTGTTCTGGAAGGAGCAAAGCAGAGAACAGGAGTCTGGAATTGTTACAGTAGTGTAAATATCGAACTTAAATATTTTTCTCTTATATGCAATGAATATACCTAACTACTACCATTAATCAGTATAAAATAACCTTTACAAAACCTGATAAAAATTCTCACCCACATTAAAAACACTCTGTTCTCAGTGAACTGATACTCCCATTATTTCAAAATTCTGAAAAAAATCAAGGATATGTGAATAAATAAGTAAAGTCTTCCACTGATAACAGTGATTTTACTGTTTGCTAGTTTGTCCATTCACAGTTATATGACACATATATACCTATATGTATGGATAGAGACATATATATATATATATATATATATATATATATATAAACTGTGAAGATACATATATATGTGTGTGAAAAGTACATGCAATTATATAATCTATGTATTCAGTTAGTATATGTTTTTTCGCAGTATTAAATAACAACAATATATCTTAATGCATTTAATGCATTTATTAGAAATATCACTGCAAAGTCAATGAAACAATCTCACCTAATGGGATCTGTGAGGAAACTTATGTGTAAAAAGTGGAAACTGAGGATATCTTGTCTATTTCCCCTTCCCAAGAGGATCCATGTATGTCTCTTTCAGGGTCCTCCTTGTGTCCTGGCTACTATGGGGTTGTGGAAACTGACTAACTTGAAACTGACAGCTGGGGAATCTGCATATGGTTGAACTACATCCTCTGAATATGAATGACAGTTGTGTGGCTTGGGCAGTCTGTGGGTCCACCAACAGTGGGACAGGTATTTATCCCTAGTGCATGAACTGAATGGAGATCATTCCCTATGGAGAGATACCTTATTCAGCCTAGAAACACTGGGGTAGGGCCTTGGTCCTTATTCAAGATATATGAAACTCCCCATGGGAGGCTTCACCCTCTCTGAGGAGTGGATGGGGGTCGGGGGGAGAATAAGTTGGGAGGAGCAGGAGGAGGGGAAGATTGTTTTAAAAATAAAAAATAGAAAACAAAAAAATAAAATAGTGGAAACTGAATTATTCTGAAATTCACTAGTTTAATCATTTCTTTTGTAGCTTTTAGAGTTTCAATAATACTTTTTCTCAAGTAGAAAATATTATCAATTTACAAGAATTTCCCTTTAGGTAACATTTACCTTTCTAAAACATAAGAAAGAGTCAATGACAAAATGATATAAATACAGTCTGAAAAAATATAACCTGCCATCAAAGCCACTCACAAAACCATCCCTTAAAAGTGAGAGTCATGCAGAGATGTACATGATCAAAAAGCAAGTCTTGTATCTCATATAGTCTTTGTCCTTTGGTTTTCTCCTGCTTGTTCCCTACTCACTGGCTTACTCAGAGGGTATATTATGTCTATGTGTTCAGGACAGTTGGAGAAGCTGACCTGTGAATCTCCATCCTTTTGGCAGTGTCAAATATCAAGGCTTTTGGGCCCAAAGCACAGAAATACCTGTTATTAAAATCAAGCCAGTTAAGCACGTCCACCTAAGTGTGAGGCTCCAGTTGTTAGGGTTGAGATGCTTATTTAGAAACTTTAAGTGACCAAAGCTCTGAATTATAGAGGAAAGAGAATAAAACTATGAGAAATGTAGGAATTAGAAACACTGTCTTAAGAATGACAGTATGTTCTTGATGAAGTTATGTACATAGTCAGATCCTTTTCATTCTAATAATTTATTTTATAGGTAACTTATTTTATAGTCCTTTTTGTAAGCTAAATAATGTTTATAAATTATTATCATTACCAAGGAAACTAATAAACATGATTTTCAGCATATTTGAGTTTCATTATATTAGTGTTAATTATTTCTTTCTAAAATATTTGCTAGCAACTTACAGCTTGTGAAGTCATTTTGTGTGTGCATGTGTGTCTGTGTAAACATTCCTGTTAGTATGGGTGTTCATGTATGTGTGTAGTGACGGTGATATGTGTGTGCGGGTGGGTGTATGTGTGCACATGTGTGTAGAGGCCAGAGGTTAGCTATGGATCTCATTTTTTATGATCTGTCTACCTTCGTTTTGAAATAATGTCCCTTACTGGGACATGGAGTTCTCTGGAGTTCTCTGGAAGCGTGCTGGCTATTGAGCTTTGGTGACCTGTCTATCTCTGTTTGCCAGCACTGGGATTATAAATGCATAATATCACATCCAATTTTGTACTTAGATGAACTTAGGTCATCATGTTTTCAGTGCAATCTACTAAACAAGCTATCTCTCCAGCCCCATGCTTTAACTTCGCAAATTATTTATGTTTTTCATCAGCAAAAGCCCTCTGTTGGATCAAGGCCACTTTTTTTGACATTTTACATCTTTGTAAATTTGTTATTCATGTCAAAACTACATGTATTCTTATTTATACTTGGTAAAAGTTAGGGATATTCCGAATATGATGAATAGAGATGTAGTTAAACATTAATTTCAGTTCGCAGAAATGAAATTTTACAGTATCAAGTACTGTCTTGGCTACAGGTTAATGAGGCAATTTAATGAACAGTAATAGACATTCAAGTTTATACAAGTGCTTTGGAAATTACTATGATTCTTATACACATTTTTGTTTTGTTTTTGTCTTTAGAGACATGCATTTTTTTTGTGTGTAGCTTGGTGCTTGTCTTGAAACTCTTCCAGTAGACCATGCTGGCCTTGTACTCACAGAGATCCACTATGCCTCTGTCACCCAAGTGCTGAGATTAAAGGCATGTGCCACCACTGCCCAGCTCTCATACACTTTCATATATCACAAATGCAAAATCAAATGAAGATAAACACTAAATATGTGATACAATGCCATTATGAAAAGTATTGGTAAGATATATAGTACAATTTTTTTTTACAAATGGGGCATATCAAGTATGAATAAGTCACTTTGAGAACCAAAGAAAATTAGTATTCTAAACTTTCAAAAAGTGTGCAAAACAATGTGTGAAAGACTGTTTTAACACCTTTCCCTACTTTCTAGAGCTACTGATCACAGTTAGCCCTTCCTCTAGGAATCTTCAGTGGAAATGAGAGCACAATCATCATTCATGGGTGCTATATTGTAACATGACATGCAATGCTTCAATGCTTTCTTCAATATAAGAAAGAAAGGAGAATAAAGAGGAGGGTGAGCTTTGAGGATGGGTCAGCCTACTGGGAAACCTTAAAACCAACACCATCAGCATACTCTGTTCTATAAGAAATCAGGTACATTGCAAAGCATTAATATTTCTCAAAAAAGTCCCAAACAGCTACCATTTCATGAAATATTTGGAAACAAAGTTGGTAGATACTAATTGTTAAGTAAATGTTTATTTTTACTTTTCATAACTTAGTTATGTGTTTAATTATATAGCTATTACAGATAGAAATATAAACATGTAGGTAGATGTAGATACATTCTTAAATGCTGAAGAGGTAGATGGAATGAAACACTCTTTCCTAGTTTGCTGTTCTGTTTCTATGATGAACACCTTAAATATAATCCCACTGGAGAAGAAGTACCTATTTACTATTACAAGGTACAATTCATTGTTGAGGGAAGACAAGGCAGGTACTTAAGAAGAAACTATAAAGGATTGGATTTTAGCTAGTTTGCTCCCTCTGGTTTACTCAATCATTTTCTTATGTAGCTCAAGGCCACCTGCATACAAACAATGACACATTTATTAATACTAATAATAGTGACCTATAAACAATGAGATTATAGAAGATGTATTTATCATTTTTAAGATGGCCTGGATATAGAAACTTTTTCCTCAGCATATAGAAGTATAAAATGAACTATAAATATTAAGAAAATTTTAATGCTTAAAAATGCATAAATTAGGAAGACAGTTGTTCATCTGTTAAATTAGCAAAGATTGATATCCAAGGCTATATTGCTAATGGTTGTATCAATTGGCTTAATTTAAAGATAAATCATTTGGCAACATAGTAGGGAATCCATCAAAACTTCATATTCTTTATCCTTAAATAATAATGTTTGGCACTCTGTCCTCCATATCTCAAAATAAAAAAGGTATAAAAATCAACAGAATATAAAAATAACATGAATTCATGAACTCTTTACATTCAGTGATGAGTTGGAAAATATTCCTTGTTCTTATAATAAAAGAAGTACTGCTGTAGAAATCTGCATAATAGATTATAAAATCATTAAAATTATAACAAAGCCATTAATAGCTATGAAAAGTTATGATATATTAAGAACAAAAACTAGAGTAGAGTTTCAAAGTTACATGATTAGTTCCTGTGTTTTGGACACAGAGGCATGAATATACCTGTAAATTCAGACCACACTGGTTTGCTTCACAAGAACCACACCACCAAGATAGACAAAATACCTCATAAAATAAATTGTTAAACCAGGGATTCATGTACAGCTTTAGAGGGTTAATTCATGCTCATCATCACAGGGCACAGATAGGTGTAGTTTTTGAGTTGTAGCTGAGAACTTTGCATCCATTCAGATCCACAGGTATCACAGAAAGAGACTGAGACTGAAACATTCACAGACCATTGAAGACTCAAAACTCACTCCCAGTAACGTACCTACTCTAACAAGGCCATACCAACTCCACAAAGGCCACTCCTCTTTTTCTTTTTCAAACAGTGACACAAACTGCAGACCAACACATTCAAATATATAAGACATTCTTATTCAAACCAGCACAGTAATGTAGTATCAACATTGTTTCCTATGTGTATTTTTCTAGGATCTTGTTTTTGCCTGCCCTTAGCTCTCCAATACTTTGTGATCTCTCAAATAAATTCAAATGAGAACTGAACTTAGTGTAGAGGATAACAAGAGTTTACTAAAATTATGAGAGACACTAATAAGGGTGTCATCTGGATAGACCACTGTACTGTTGTTATATGTGGATTGATTGTTTTACTCTGTTTTCTGGAGGTTCTACAACAGACAGCCTTCCTAAGAGGAGCTTTTGTGTTCAGGTGACTGATATCATTTGAAATAATCTCTCTCTCTCTCTCTCTCTCTCTCTCTCTCTCTCTCTCTCTCTTTCTCTCTGTCTCTCTTTCTTTCTCTCTCTCCTCTGTGTGTGTCTCTGTCTCTCTCTGTCTCTCCCTGTCTCTCTCTGTCTCCGTCTCTCTGTTTCTGTCTCTCTCTCTCTCTCTCTCTCTCTCTCTCTCTCTCTCGTGTGGGTATGTGTATATGTGTGTGCGTGCCTACAGATGCCAGTACATTTACAAGTGCTCATCTAGGTATGTGTGCATGCTTGTAATGACCTAAGAAAAATTTAGTTGCTTTTGCTCACATTGAATTTTGACCTAGCATCTCTCACTGGCTTAGAGTTATCTGAGCAGGCTAGACTGATTGATAGTAAGCTCCAGATACCCACTTGTTTTTATCTTTCCAGCATTGGGATTCCATACTTGCAAAACTATACTTCGTTTGGGTGTATTCTGTTGTTTGAATAAACTCTGTTTCGGTGACTGAATTATCCTGACAGCCCCTATTTGAATTAACTGTTAAGAGAGGGCATGATGATGTGGGTTTTTTTATCTTTACCAGAAATTATCTTTCTAAATATCAATCTCATGCTATTCCATGAATTTTAGGATGCTGTGTCTCCCCCTGGGTGTAAACAGATACTGTATGTTAATTTCCTGACTGCCCAGACACAAATAATCACACAGCAACTGTATAAATTACAGCCCTGTTTGGCTAATAGCGTAGACATATTCCTAACTAGCTCTTATATCTTTTTTTATTTATTATGTATATAGTGTTCTGGGCACCAGATCTCATTATAGATGGATGTGAGCCATCATGTGCTTGCTGGGAATTGAACTCAGTACCTCCAGAACAGCAGTCAGTTTTCTTAACCTCTGAGCCATCTCTCCATCCCTAGCTCTTATATCTTAAATTAACAGGTTTATATTAATTTATATCACCAAGATGCTCTGGCCTACAGTAAATTTCCAGCATCTATCTCCTTCGGCAGCTATTTGGCATTTCCCTAATTCTGTATACTCTTTTTATATATCTTTGTTCTGATTTTCCATCTGACTTTACTCTGCTAAGCCATTGACCAAAACAGTTTTATTCATAAATCAATAAAAGCAACACATATACAGAAGAGAAGATCTAGTTTTGGTCTCATTCTTTGGAGCACAGAGGAAAATCCTGCAATTTCATATTATGGGTTTATTAGTAGCCTATAAAGAAGTATTATTTATTTCAATGATCTTAGTCCACAAATATATCACTAACTATAACCAATGTCTTATTATAAAAAAATATAGATACATTTGTAATATAGATTAAGTACAAGGATTGCAAAGGCTTCTCAATGGTTAATAGCATTTGCTGCTCTGTCAGAAGATCTGAGTTTAGTCTTAAGACTTTATTTGATATATCACAACCTCTTGAAACCCTAGCTCAAGTTATCCCACACAATCTTTTTTCCTTTCTATGTATACACATACATATGGCTGTATATAGAAGTTTCTGTCTTGCCTTATCCCCCACAGCTATTCAGTCAAATAGAAACACACAGAGGTTTATATCAATTATAAACTGTTTGGCCTATTAGCTCAGGCTTATTACTAACTAGCTCTTACAACTTAAATTAATCCATAATTCTTATCTACATTTATCCACATATCTTGGTACCTTTTTTTCAGTAAGGCATTATAATCTTACTTCCTCTGCATCTGATTAGTGACTGACTTTCCTCTTCCAAGAATTCTATTAGTTTGGTTGCCCTGCTTACACTTGCTGTCTGGCTACTGGCCAGTCAGAGTTTTATTAAATTAATATGAGTGACAAATCTTTACAGTGTACAGGAGCATTATCTCAAAGTACATGGTAGACACAGAAACATACATACAGAAAAGAAAGTAAAATGAATAGATTTTAACTAATAAAATTAGGAGTGAGTGAATTTCTTATCTTCTGATAGTATAATATATTTACAACCATTGATTTGATTCTCACATCCATATAAGCATTGCTAAAGGTATTTCTGGGGTTAGTTTTTAACTCAGCATCAATATAAAATAATGTGAATATTAAAATAAAAATTTTGCTGTATGATTTAAAATAATTCATGATGGACTCAATTTCTTGGAAAACTAATTAGGCAAGTCAAGAAATAAATTAATTAATCTAAGGAGTACATTTTTACTGTGGAATTTTTATATGCCAAACACATAATTCAAAATTGCTGTGTGTTAAATTGCTTTAACAATTTTATTAGATTTTTATTAATTGAATCCTTGTTGGCTCTGTCCTCTAAGTCAAGATCGTTCTTTAACTCATCACCCTTTTTAATTCATTAAGCAACTTTTAGAAGGGAACTAATTTGATTGTAATCATCTCTAACACTATTAAACCTGCCTCCTCTACTTTCCTGTTGACCAAAGGAAACTAGGATATGCTTTTTCATAGTTTAGCCATACTTGAGGTATCTAATCCCTATCTGTCTTCCAATAATATATTTACATTGTTACCCAACTTATAATTATTTAAAAAAATGAGAAAAAGACTAGAGCATATACAATCTTAGCTGTGATCCAAATTAATGTCCTCTGGTTACTGGAGCTTTGAGATCAAAGCCTGATCAATAGCAGCCTTAATGAGCTAAACTCAACCACACCCTCCCTCCCAGTTTGCCAATTAGAGTGACAAATAATAGTGATCAGTAGGAAAAAGCAGAATCCTTTAATTTGAACACACTTCGATGAGAAACAAATAAAGAACCTCAGTGACCCCCCCCAATCTATCTTTATTGAAATGGCATGAGGCTTAGTTTTAGAAGGCAGGGGGTGTGCATAATTAAGCATCTGTATGTTCTATGTACTAAGAAAGTAAAGCACACTTTTCTCATTTAACTATGATGGCAATTTTTAAGAGACCGGTATAGTTATTAGCCTTAAATATAAGAAAACACATACACCAGTTCAAACAACCATAACTTGAAATCTTTACTGAATAATTAGCTTCCCTATCTCTTCTCAATAATCAGTTTTCTTATCAATATTTCCCAAACAATACAACTATTTATATATCATTTACATTGCAATATATAAATAACATAGGTGTAACATAAATATTAGAGAGTATGTGTAGGCTAGGTGTAAAGACAATAGTACGCTGGTATATCTGTATAAATATCACACACCACACACTCATAATTTTAATTTGGCTTAGAAAATAATATTATGACAAAATGATGTTGGAAAGAAAAAGAACGGTGAAATTTCCAACAATTTTAGTCTCAGAAATACATTCCAGAAACAACATTCCAGGAAGAATTAGAGATTAACATTCCAAATGGATGGTAGCAATTATAATGATATAATATATAAGATAAAGTTAAATGTTTCTCTTATAACATATGTTATGAGAGTAAAACCCTGAATTTTGAGGATTTTAAAAAGTTTAGGTATTTGCTTTTTGTATTTTCTGCATGATACTAGGTTTCACAACTCAGTATCTTGATTATTTGCGGTTTCCTTTAATGGTATCAATCTATTGCAAGGAAGAATTTCCTTGATAAAGGGAGAGCTACACTTACCTTTGGTTTTAAGGAGAATATTTATAATATAGATAGGTTTATTAAAGTCGTGGTTGTATGTTCTCCTCCAAGATCTATGACTTAACTAGCACTGAGTAGTTCATTAGGTTTCTATTACTAGGCATGGTTTCCTTCTTGGTGAGCAGAAATCAAGTTCCATTAGAGAGTCGTTGGACACTGCAAATGTGACTAGAACACTTTAAATAATATTGTGTCATGCTGGTTGCTGTTATGGTCCATTGGCATCACAGTTTGATAAGAATGATTACTTAACTCCTTTAGAAGCTTGCATGGTATCTTCTAAAGTGATAAAGTATAGTTCTCAGGGAGGTGGATTTTAGATCAGTTCCAACTCAGGGTCTTCTAGATCTTACATCTGAAGAGCATTGTGGTTTCAATAGAAGATACTTGCCTTTACCTCTTGGGAACAACCTAGGGAAATATAGAAAGCCTGAACTCTGATGGGAGTCTTCTGCATAACAACTTGTGAGAACTTCTTATTTATGCCATTGAGGGATTTTTAGATGGTATTGCCTCAGGGAACCCCTGCAGAAGAGGGGACAGAAAGACAGTAAGTGCTGGAGAATCAGGGTATTTACTGTGAAATAATATCTCCAAGTAACCTCAGAATCTACATTCATAGAGTTTCACCAACATAAATGCTTAAGCATGAACTGAGCAATGGCAACAATAATAGACAATGCTAATTTGGATCAGGGAAATACCACAAGGCTTAGTTCTATACAGAACTTCAGGAAATTAAGGAATGCTGAGAGTAGTAGAAGTAATTGACCAGGAAAGAGCACACCATTTAAGTATCCAATACCAAAAGGTCAGCTGTGAAAAATGATAAATACAATAATATGTACACTAAGTATGCTATATTTAAGAATATATATGTGCATACATAAACTTGCACATAACATTGAGACTACTAGAAAGGGAAATGGGAAGGTATGGAGATAAAAAGGAGAGTAACTGATCTAATAATTATATTCTAGAAAACTAAATAGAACAACTTTAAAAAGGTAGAGATTAGAGGTCCTGAAAGGAGAAGTAAGCATTTAGAATTGAATTCTGGATACTGGAGAATTGCAGACTCAGTAGTGGATGGTCTTGGGATTTTTTCTCCTTATAATCAGGCAAACTGGAATGAAAAAAAAAGCTGTGCTATGACACACAATATAGTCAGTAGTTAAGAACTCTGACATCAAAGATCTGTAAAAGACATCAAGAATGTGAAAAAAGAAATTATACACCCAATATATAGGCACAATTATTTACTTAAGAGGGCTATTCTTGATTTTTCTATACTAAGATTATACAAAACATTACATGTACAAAAATTAAAAGTTGGATTAGTAATTATATGGCCTTAAATATTAAAATACATATCCTTCATTGTAACCCTAATAAAATGAAAGTCTGTTTGCTGTATTTACTTTTCAAACAGTTAAAATTACATTGCCATTGAAATTTGGCTATGTGGATTAATATAGCTATAGAGACAAACTACTTAGAATAATATTTACTATATAGTGGTTATTCAATAAGAACTAGTCTTATTATTGTTGCTATTATTGCCTATTTAAAACTTTCAAGAAGAAATGAAAATTTTAAATAGAGTATAAAACATGGACACCCACATTTTACTATGTGTTGTATTATACAGATCCTATTATGAATAATGCACAACCTATCTGAAGATTTCACTGAATATCTTAATTTGAAAGCTTCTGGCCTTTGCAGAACATCTTCTTTGTCAATTTACTATAAAGAAGTGTTCATCCTAAAATTTATGTTGAGCAATTGTCCAGGAGGAACATTCGAGCTTTGCAGGCCATCTTCTTTTCACAGGACAGGGAGTGGGATCAATAATGGCTGCTATTACTTAAAGCAAATGGACTAGAAGAAACAGAAGAGATATCGACAGAAATGAAACAAAATTATCATTATTTACCAAAGGGGTATTCAAATGTTTGTTATTAAAACTGACTAAGAAAGAAAACAACAAGACTTATGAAGGCTGATGGTAAAATAAAATACAATGTGAACCTCAGAACTTCTGATCTATAAGAGAACAATGATTTACAGGGGAAATATCCATCAAGAAATCCAGTGGGGGGAAAAAAGAACTTAAAATCACCAGGAATACTCAATAAATCCACAATATCTACATGAGAAAAAATATTAAAATGCTGTTAAAAATGCAGGAGGATGCCAAACAAATGTATAAATATGCTTGTTCTTGAAACATTCAATACTCTTAGGACAACAATATTCCCTAAACTGCTATTTAACTGTATTGAGAACATAGTTGAATACCTAATGGAGAGCTTAAGCATTTCAAATATGGTTAAAAATTGCTTCCATTGAATTTGTATGCATAAGCATAAAATGACAAGAACTTTCATACAAAGAAAAGTAAGCTATTATTCCCTCAACTGGAATTAAAATGTCCAAAGAAGTTGTAGCACCTTAGACAATGCTATATAAAGAATGAACAATCTAGTAAGGCACAATATGTACTTCAGAAGTGTAACATGTAATGTAATGTTATATTTAAATATAAAATTCTTGGTCAATAAAAGTATACCTCTGTTCCCTTCCATACTGCGATTTGCTTGTGTTTCTCCCCATACACACACCAGTTTGCAAAATGCAGTCTCTCTGACACAGTAGTACTGTTATTACAAATGAGTTTGCTCAAACAAACACAGGGCTTCATCTATAACAGTGAATCAAAAACTTTGGTACAGGGGTCATACTCTGTGTGCTCTAACAAGCTCTCCAGGTAATTTTGATACAGGCTGAATACTGTCATCTACTAGCTGCAAAGTGGTTATCAGCTTCCTGCATCCCTACAAGGAAAATTTAATTCATAAGAGACACAGCTACTGTAGTGCACTGAACAAAAACTTTCAAATTTTCCATCTGGTACAGCATCAGAATGTGGCACAATCCAGGATACTTTTTTTCCAAGAGACTTTTAAGATGATGTTGTTCCAGAGATCGGGCATATTTTTCACAACTATATTCTCAGCACTTGGGAATGTGAGTTAAGGAACTGAGAGTTCAAAATTATCCCAGAACATAGTGACACACTGTGTCAGTAGTGGTAAAAATATAAGTTGTCAGGCAATGTTGATGCCCCCTTTAATTTCAGTACTCAGGGGGCAAAGCCAAGAGAAAATCTGTGAATATGAAGCTAGCATGGTTTAGAGAGAGAGAGAGAATTCCAGAACAACTAGAGCTACACATGGAAGCCCTGTCTCAAAAAATCCAAAATACATTATATATCCATAAATCACCCTATACTTAGTTTGATATCCTGATCTTGCAGATGGTTTCTTTTAAAACTTGGATAGAACAAAAAAGACACATAAAAATTAAGAAAACCATGTAAGTATCATGGCAGAGATTGGAGTGAAACATCTAAGAACAAAAAAATATCATCATGAATTTGCTAGGAATCTAGCCTCAATGACTGTGAGAAAGCACACATTTCTATAACTAAGCATCAAATTCAGGTTAACTGGCTATATTTAGTCTAGCTTATGTTTATATTGGTTTATAATTATGGTCAAAAATGGCATAAATGGACATAGTGAATGCCATCGATTAGAACCAAGTACCCTGATTTCACTTAACTGCAAGGAAGGCTGGGAACTTTTTATACCAAAGTTGAAGAAATTAGCTAGATGTTGGGGGATAGTAACAGCTACAAGATTTCCAATTATTAGGTACAAATAATTAACTTTGTAATAAATAATGCTGAACAACTACTCAGCTAAATAATGTAATCACCAGAGGATTTATAAATTAGTAAGGGCTTTGAGCCGGGAGGTGGTGGCGCACGCCTTTAATCCCAGCACTCGGGAGGCAGAGGCAGGCGGATCTCTGTGAGTTCGAGGCCAACCTGGTCTACAAGAGCTAGTTCCAGGACAGGCTCTAAAAAAAAAAAAAAAAAAAAAAAAAATTAGTAAGGGCTTTGGATTAACATAAATTATGATTTTAAAAGACTACACAGAAAATCCTCATGGTTTGGAAAGTCCTTCTGTATATGTGTTGCTTTTATTGGTTAATAAAGAAGCTACTTTCAGCCAATGGCTTAACAGAATATAACTAGGCTGGAAGATATAACAGAATATATAAAAATATATTCATAAAAATATATTCAAATTATATATATATATATATATATATATAGAGAGAGAGAGAGAGAGAGAATAGGCAGAGTCAATGAGAAGCCTTGTAGCCACCTGTAGGAGACAGATGCCTCCTCCATAGTCCCCAGGAAACTTGCTGGTAAGCTACAGCCACATGATCAGGCACTAATTAATAGAAATGAGTTAATTTAACATATGAGCTAGCCAGTCATATGATTAAGCTATTGGTTAAACAGTATTGCAAATAATGTAGTTTCCATGTATTTATTTTAAATAAAGGCAGTCAAGAAATGAACTAGCGGTCTCTGCCAATAATTTGTGAGATATAAGTAAAGTCAAATTTTTCAGTATCTTGGTAGAATAATACTAACCTTTCCTTAGTTAGCCTGGTGAAATATATTAAATGGAACAAAATATGTCAATTTTCTGAATAATGTCAGATATTTTTTACAATCAAGAAATACAATACAAAGTATTCTTTGAGAACAAATTAATTGAATTAAGATTAATGTAAAAATTCAACTATAAAAGTTATCAATGCAATGTTAAGAACCCAATTTTTAGATTTGCAGTACCAAGAGAAGTTTCTCAGTGGCAAACAGTATGTATGCTCTCAATAAGAGCCTAGTTTTGATGGGGCACTGATACTGGATGCCTGTCTGTATTCTGTGAATATATTTTATTACCATTGGTTAATAAAGAAACTGATTTGACCAATAGCCAGGCAAAAGAGAGCCAGGAAGAAAATCTAAGCAAAGATAAAGACAAGGAAGACAAGATGTGAAATAACAAACCATGAGCCTCATGGTAAAATATAGAATATAAATTGGTTAATTTAAGTTGTAAGAGCTGGTTGTCAATAAGCCTGAGCTAATAGGCCAAAAAGACTATAATTAATGTAAAACCTTAGAGTTCCACTGGGACCTGCCAGGTAAGACAGAAACCTCGAGTTACAATGGCATACCAATAAGAGGCTCTACAATTTCCATAGGGCCTGAGAAAGTTTTTTTTTTTTTTTGTGCTTCAACATTTTTTTTATTATTCTTTTTTTTTTTTTTACATTTTTTTTCTCCCCTTCTCCTCACGCTTTCCTCCCCTCCCTTCCACCCATACCCCCACTCCGCCCCTCTCCAAGCCAAAGAGCCATCAGGGTTCCCTTCACTATGTTAAGTCCAAGGTCCTCCCAGCTCCCCCTAAGTCCAGGAAGGTGAGCAACCAAACTGACAAGGCTCAACAGTTCTAAGAACACTGGTCTTCCTATTCTCACAGTCTCATTCCAGTAGCAGCACAGAGATGCATCTTGTAACAGTTGCCTCCAAGATGGAGCCAGCCACCAGCCAGTATGATATAAGCAGCATCGGAGGTTTTTACAGTCTCATATAGGCCTTGATACAGAGAGGTTAATTAGCTCATCAGGTGTGCTGGATTTAGTTTGATCTCATACAGACAAAGAAGTTGGTGGACAGGCTACCCACTACCTGATGGCAGCATTGGGGAGTGCAGCAGGGGTGTGGGGTAAGTGCGATGTTTGTTGACACTCTGCCATGTTGAAAAGCCAAATAGTGCAGAACCAACAGCCAAAGTGGCTGCTTTGATCGTAGCCCTGTTCACTTACCAGTTTAAAACAGCAATGAAAAACTGAAAACAGATTCAATATACAAAAGCAATGCAAAACCTCTAAACAGATTACAGTGTGTTTAAAAAAATGCACATAAGCTTGGTAGAGAGAGGGAAAAGACAGTTACAAAAATAATTAGTTTTAAAAAATAAAGTTTTTAAAGAGAATAAAATATTTAAAAAGTCACATAAAAATGAAAGACACACAGAGTATGGATTGTGTATACTATTGTGTTTTCTTTTAATTGTTTTGACTGTTAATGAGCTAACTGCAGAGAGACATTTGATTGTGGGAGCTACTAAGTTAAACCAACATAAAGGTATCTTGACATTAAAATTTGGGTCTCAGTATACGTTGCCTTGGGTTATGCTTTTGTTTCCACAGAAGATGAAAAGCTATGATTCCTTCTAGGCTAATATGATTTGATCAAGGAAGACCCCGTGAGATGTCTCCATTGGAGCTATAACCCAGGTGATCCAAAATGCAGCACAGCTTCAAAGCAACTGACTGAGACGATAGAGCCTCACTGATGATAACAGCCAAGATTTAACCATAATTTTCTCAGGGTTCCTCTAAGATCACCAGTGTGCAGCAATCAGCAGGAAGTAGTATAGAAAACTGCACCCAAATTCCCAAAATATTGTTTATGAATGCTTGTTTTCATTTTAAAAGGATTAGTTATAAATGGTGAATTGTTGTGTGATTTATTTTTACTCTGCTGGCTTTTGAGGGGCCCACCATACAGCTCCCAAATAAATCACACACACCAAGGCTTAATCTTAGTTGTGAATGCACAGCCTTAGCTTGCCTTGTTTCTTACCAGCTTATTTTTAAAATTTAAATTAACCCAAATACATTTTTTCTTTGGAAATTTATCTTTCTTTATTTATATATACTTTTCTTTGCTTCTTTATCTGTGGCTTGCTGGGCAGCTGAGTGGCTGGCCCCTGATGTCCTCTTCTCCTTGTTGTCTCCTTTGTTCCTTCCTCTTTTCCTCCATTTCTTCTTCTTTTAAACTCTGCCTGCCAGCCCCTCCTGTCCTTGCTTTTGCTTCACTATTGGTCATTCATCTCTTCATTAGGACCATCAGGTTTTTAGACAAGCACAGCAACAACTTCACAGCTAATCAAATTCAGCATAAACAAAAGTAACACACCTTAAAATAACATTCCCCAACAGTTAATTGTAGAAGGAAGCGGCGGGGCTGCGTCCAGCCACCCGGCTGCCGGCTAGCTTTACACCCAAAATAATTACACGGAAACCGTATTCTTTTAAACACTGGCTGGCCCATTATCCGTAGCCTCTTATTGGTTAATTCTCACATCTTCCTTTAACTCATATTTAGTAATCCGTGTAGCACCACGAGGTGTGGCTTACCAGGAGAGATCTTAACCTGTGTCCATCTCAGAGAGGAGAATCATGGCGACTGCATATGGCGACTGCCTGAAGCGTCTCCCGACTCCTGCTACCCAGCATTCTGTTCTGTCTACTCCGCCTACCTAATTTTCTGTTCTCTTAAAGGGCCAAGGCAGTTTTCTTTATTAATTAACCAATGAAAGTAACATAAACAGATAACTCTCCTCCATCAGTTAATGGTCATATTCAATCTCTTTCTAATGAAGAAAGTTAGATATGATATAGAAATGAGAAAAAGGTAGATTATTGAAATCTTTAATCCAAAAAAGGCTAATCTCTAATTTTTATATTGGTATGTATTTTGGTTTATTGATACAAATTTTAGGTTTATTTTATTATAGCATACATATATTTCTACTCTTGTTTTAAGCATTAGTTTATATAGCTCATTTAAAAATGCAATATATAGTTGAACAAATGCTTTTGTAATATGATTGGGCATCTCTTGGGTAAATTCCCAACAGTGGGATTGCTGGGTCCTGGGGTAGATCGAGCCTATAATTAGTAAAAAAATCCTAGAGAAGATATATAAGAAGGTGAATTCAAAGAAAAACGTATAGTTATCCTCCTGGATATTTGGAAGTAGACAAGATTGCGGACAAAAAATGGGAACTTGGGGGTGGGGGTGGGATGGGGGATGAGGGATTAGGAGTAGAACAGTGTGAAAAACAAAGAAATAAAAATTTTAAAAAATGCCATTTATAGTAAAAAAGTACAAATTAATAGTCACTCATATCTATCAAACTAATATGATGTGGGATTAGTCATGTCATGGTATGCTATGAATGCCATTGGTTAATAAAGAAGCTACTTTGGGCCAATTGCAGCACAGAATAGGGCAAGGTGGGAATTTCAAGCAGATAGAGAAGGATAAAGGAGGCAAAGGCACAGAGAAGCCATGTAGCTGCTGCAGGAGACTGACTCCAGAAGCCAGATAAAGACTTACCTGTAGGCCACAATAACATGGCAATACACAGATTAATAAAAATGGGTTAATTTAAGATGAAAGCTAACCAACAAGAAGTGTGAACTAATAGACCAAGCATTGATTTAAATTATACAGTTTCTGTGTAATTATTTCTGGTCTGGGTGGCTGGGAAATGAATGAGCAGCCTCTATTTACACTAATAGTCATATTAAGATTTTTAGGTATATAAAGAAATATTTCAATTATACAGGTAATTTTCCAGCACTTTAAAGACTTATAGAACATAATATTTACAATGTTTTAAGAACTTAGGGTTTTCCTGACAGTGAGACACATCTGTTCCTAGCAGCACCAATAACATCAAGAGAATGATGGGCATTGAAAAAACTCCTTACGTTGTTTGTTTTCAGTGTGGCAAGGAAAGTCATTTGGCCAAGAAAATGCTTTTGCCTGGACTTCTTGACAATATTCTGTATAAACTGGACATGCAAGACCCACAAGAAAATAACTGTTGAACTTGCCAAAATAAGGTAGAAGAGTCCTTCAGGGTTCTTGCTTCATGAAAGAGTCTGCCAGACATTCTGCAGGACAAAGAAGAAAGTGACTGATGATTTCTGCCAATATAGATTAGACAGTCTTTCCATTTTCCTGATTCATTAAAAAAATCTGCTGAATCTATGGGACTGCAGGATGAAGATGGGTGCCCTGTTGTTACAAGACTATCCAGGCAGCCAGATATCTCTATCATTTTAAGAGTTTTAGAAGTTGCTTATAATGCACTTCCTTGTTATTTAGGTAATATTTTATCATTCTGAGGTCTTTGATAGAGTTGAAGACTATATATTTATTATTATTATATTACTTGTAAAAGATTAGATATGAAACTCACAAAGGTAAAACAGATGATAGAATATTTCTTTAATTTTGTCAAATACAAATAGACTAAGTATTGTAACTGTAATCCTTCCTTAATAACCATATTAATATATGTTATTTTACAATATCAAAAATAAACCTTCCCATTTTATTTTTGAAACAATCTTATTTTACATAACAATCCCAGTTCCTTCTCCTTCATGTCCTCATGTTCTCTTCACCTTCTCCCCATCTACTCCTCAGAGAGGGTGAGGCCACTCGTGCGGATTCAACAAAGTCTGTCACATAACTTGAGGCAGGACAAGTTCTGAGAGACTCTAGCAGCTACCGAGGAAACAAGATGTTGCAAATAACAATCCATGAGCCTCATAGTAAAATATAGAATGATAGAAATGGGTGTAATTTAAGTTTGTAAAAGCAGTTAATAATAAGCCTAAGCTAATAGGCCAAAGAGCTAGTTATAATATTGAGCTTCAGAGTAGTTATTTGGGAAATGGCAGGTGAAAAAGATACATTCAGTTATAGAGTCTTCTTGTTCTAAAGATTCTGATGTCCTTTTCTTACTTTTTTGGATACCTATCTTCACATGCACATGCCCTATGCCAAACACACACACATACACGCACACGCACATGTACACGCACACGCACATGCACACGCACATGCACATACATACACACACACACACACACACACACACACACACACACACACCAAAGAAAGAGAATTAAAAATACAATCTATGTAAACCTAAACATTTACAAAAATGATAAAACAAACTACAACTGAATAATAGGGAAGTATAAATATCATAGCCATAGTTCTGCCTACATGTATATACCCCATCTCCTTTTCTATTTTCTTAAGTATTTATCTGTTTATATTTACTAAAATAAAATAAGTACAAATATATTCATAAAATATTTAAATGATTTTTAAGATTCTGTGCTTTATGTCAGTTGGTGATAAATTTCTTTTTCTACTCTTTATAGTACAAAGCTGCTCCCATGAATGCATTGCTTTTCTTAAACTATCAATCCTGAGTATTATCATTCTTCATTTGAATGATATCTGCACTATTCTAGTATCTAGCTGATGACTGACAGATTGCAAATTCAAACTATACTCAAAGGCACAGTTTCCCTTTGTGTCTTGAACTTGGGTCTCTGGGGACAATTGTGGTTTTGTAGGGACTGCCAACAGAAAATAACCTGGTAAAATTAATCTGACTTCATTCTTTTAAAATCTCATAATCCAGCATAAATCATGTAGTGTCTAAACCCTTACCTGGGGAATTCACTCATAAGTGGAAAGGCCAGTATATTCTTCTTAAACTTCACAGTGTGTAGACAGAGTGAATCAGTTTATTTCTCAAAGAATTGTATTCAATAGTGAAACTCTCTTTGGTAGGAAAAGGGATCACAATATTGGAGCAACCTTGTTCCAAAAACTCAAAGAATTCATGCATTCAGCTCTAAGCCATGATTATCAGGCTCTGGTGGACAAAGTTTACAGTTTGACATCGGAAAGAACTTTACTTTCTGTGTATTTTATGTCATCATAGTGGCAAGTCAGACAACTTCAGGTTGGCTTTCTAGAAACACATACATGTTCTACAAATGGTAACTACATTAATTTGTTTGATATATTTGACATTAAAGAGCCTGTAAAATTTGAAATCAATTTGCATTATCGCAAGAACATTCTATATTTTATGTCAAGAAAGAAAACCCAGAGCTGTTAGATTCTTTAAAAATACCTCCTAATGATACAAAGTTTCAGTAGTTATAGAAAAGGTGTTAAATATTTTATCACCTTTCTGTTTGAGCCAAGTTTTTCTTCAGTGAAAACTTTCAAGATCTGGAAGCAATAATCATTAAAATTCCTGATTATGAAGGTGGTGAGAATATTTGAATAGTAAAAATATGAAATAACATATGTGCTCAGAAATACACTCCTATTTTTAATTAGCATATGCTTTGTAATTTTAATTAAATATATTTATTTTTTCTAATATATTACAATTTTTATCTAATAGCTACTGAGATAACTCTTACAAAACTCACATGACAACTCACATTGTGTATGATGTTTAGACAATTATCTGTTTCCATAAGTGTTATTTTGGTGGATGTACAGAAAGACACTGAATAGGGGGTCCAATTATCCTCTCTCTCAGGTACTATTTTTGATAATTCTGTTAGTCATCTTTTTTTTGTCGTATGACAAATACTCAACAGATCTACTTTATAGCAAACTGATTACTTTAACTTAAATGTTCTTTTTTCCCTCATCCTTTGGAATTCTTCTTAATCCAACAATAAGAAAGAATATCATAATAGAATTTGTGGCATTAAAAGCTACTCATCTCCCAAGGTCCAGAAGGCACAATGTCAGAAGAGTGCTGACTCCCAGTATCCTGAGGAGCACATGCCCTAGTAAACTTTGTCCACATTCAACAAGGTCTCTAGGGCCTTCTAAACATTTTACTCTATAGTGTTTTGGCTAAATGTTTAGAATATGCGTATTGGAAGATAAATTTAAGATCCAATTCATAATACCCGCCCTTCCAATATGAGTATTGCTGGTGAAGCTGTGCTAAACACTATATAATAGTACAGTAAGGTAGCACATAGTGGCCATACAATACTGCACAGCAAAAGTCATTGGTGATCTTCCCAAAATCTATAAGACTTGTATAGTGTGTCTCTTTTGTGTTCCTATGAAATAAGTACACAATGGAAGGCTGGAGCTGAAGAATGTATCTGTAATCTTCACTTCTATAGAAATAAGATTAGCTCTCCTACTAATACAACCTCACATTCTCATTCTTCCTCAGATGAGAATGCAATGTTTCAGAAATCTGAGCTGAGAATTACGCAAAGTTATCTGCAAGATAATAGATCTGTGATTTTAGGTGTTTATGGTAATGAGTTACATGGCAATAAAAAATTAGTATTATATAGTTGTGACTATACTTAGAAACAATTGCACTAGATAAATCTTAATTGCCTATAGGCAGAACATGTTCACAAACACAAATAAATATTCTATTGAGCATAATTAATTTCACCAGTGTTCAGTCCTCATTTGCTAATTACATACAACTTAGGCAATATTCACAGCCATGTGCACCTACTTATTTATTGTAACGATTAAGACTGAATTTCAACAGCTTGTGTATCAGTCTTACTTTGTTGTGTTTGTTTTGTAATTCCAATAGGCAATAGTTCTATTACTTCTTTTCTGGTAAAGCATACTTCAATCTAAGTAGTTTTTTTTGAAACAGATAAGCTGAGTTTCAATAAGTGTCAGAATGCCAACCCTACAACATTTTCTAACAAGATTATTATATAATGCTATAGCACATTATATAATACTATCTTTAACCTGAAGTATAAGAAATACGTTATATGATTTTTTAAGCCATAGAAAGGATTAGTCTGTGGTGTTATATTCAGATAAAGAGATATTTAAGCCTATCAATTTATGCTACTGTGTTGTTTAAAAACAATGCTATTATTATTTCAGGTTATGTATCAGTACATTTTTTTTTCCTTTTTTCAAAGTCTCCAAGAAGAATATTTGGGATATAAGCAGAGATATCAAAATACTGAACAGTAGTTTCAAATATTTGGAATATATTTAGTTTTTTACTTATTTGTTTTATAAGTTTATTAGCCACTTTTGCTTTTAAAAGTTTTGGATTGATAGGTTGATAGACTGTTCCTTTTTTAAAGTCTTCATGCAAATCATGTGCAGTTCTACTCTCATTGTGTAATTATTCCCATCTAATAAATTTTATTATATATAATTTAATACATACATATATATATATATATATATATTCAAAGGCATTATCAGCAGCAACAAAAGTGGAACAAGAGGTGAAGCAGAAGGCTAACTGATCAGAAGACAGAAGAAAAATCTAAAACACTATTTTTATATGTACTCCTGCTAGAAGATGCTAGCCTGGGACTTCTGCCATTAATCGAGCCATTACTTCTGGCGAGGTTGCCTACTCAAGCAATTCTATATTGTGGCATGTTGTCACTAAAACCAACTATAATAGCTATTTCTCATGATCACAGAATTCAGATTGAGAAGATAGTCATATATTTACTCTTTTTCACCAGTAGTATCTAGTTTCATAATTGTTACAAAAACCATTGAAAGCCGGGCAGTGGTGGCGCACGCCTTTAATCCCAGCACTCGGGAGGCAGAGGCAGGAGGATCTCTGAGTTCGAGGCCAGCCTGGTCTACAAGAGCTAGTTCCAGGACAGGCTCTAGAAACTACAGGGAAACCCTGTCTCGAAAACAAAAACAAAACAAACAAACAAACAAAAAAAAAAAAAACATTGAAAGCTTTTAGAGCTTCAAAAATTTTATGAGTCTCCAGGAGTCCCTAAGTCCAAAGGTTTGGAAACCATTGCAATAGATGCTTTGTGGAGTCAACATGTCCAATCCCAACACCTCAAGGCTTCCTGAAGACAGCCTATTTGCATAATCCTCTCCACAGCCTTCCAAATGTATGGGTATCTCCTCACTTTCCAATACTGGTTTAAAATCTTCTTTTCCTAAGCAGTGGAAGTGGGAAATATAAAAGAAATTGTCACTAAATCTTCTTTTAAAATATATTCAGATCTTATCTTCAGGAAAGGATGGCCCTGTGACATTTTTTTCAAGATAAAATCTCAGTTATCTTCTTAAATGCTTTAGGAGTTTACCCTATTTTCATCTTACTCATGCATATTTCAATTTCTCTAGGCATTGTTTGCTGCCAGGAAGTGATTGTGCTGACAAGTCAAATAACTGACACAGTGGCATTGGGTATTCTACAAATACTGAGATTTTGATACACAGGTTTCTTACATTCTCTAGTGAGCACATTTCAGTTGGTATCTGGAAATTCCTTTGAGGGTATGGAAGAGTACTCTGTGTAAAGTACAGTCAGTTTCTGTTCTTCATAGCTGGTACAAAATATAAATAATTATTCACACAGGTTGCCCCAATAATTTCAGGAAACATCTTTGTCTTTTGTTTCAAAGAAATAAAGTAAAAGAAAATACAAGTTTTTCTCAGAAAGTTATTTGTTTATTCTTAGCAAATAGACCCTTTAGCTTAAGACACACTTTGGAATTTTGAAAAAGTACTAATTTGGAAAGACAGATGAAAACACATTCATGTAGTGATGAGGCAAGCAGGCCAGCTTTTCATCCCGCCCAGCTCCCACATAGCTAGCTTAGCCCGGGAAATAACAACACACAAACTGTATCCATTTAGACACTGCCTGGCCCATTAGTTTCAGCCTCTTATTAGCTAATTCTCACATATCTTGATTTAACCCATATCTAATAATCTATGTAGCACCACAAGGTGGTGGCTTACCAGGAAGATTCTAGCATAGGCCCATCTTGGGCCAGAGCTTCATTGCTTCTGACCCAGAGAGAAGAGGCATGGCGATTGACTAACTTCCTTCCCTTCTTCCCAGAATTCTGTTCTGTCTACTCCATCTATCTAAATCTTGCCCTATCAAAAAGCCAAGGCAGTTTCTTTATTAACCAATGAGTGTCCTCGATCACATTTACTAGATATTTTTTATCATTTTTTAAGTGTTGAAAATACTTAGAATATTGCTAGGAAGCAAACAAAGTCATGTTTCCTGCATACCAGACAAGTAGTATCCCCACTAGCTATTGTCTCAAGCAAGATTAATAAACCCTTAGTAACAACAGTAGCCTGTCTTTGCCTTTCATTCCCATCTAACATCATTACAACTGTGTTTTGCTTAGTGTGGTTTATGAGCTAGTATGCAAGCCTGTGTTTTCTGTAATCAGCTCCTTTGACATAACTCTTCAGCACTGCTATCTTCCCTCCTGACATCATCTTATTCACCTTAAGTCACTGTCCTCCATGGACCAATTCAGTTTGCCCCAACCACTTCTAAATTAGCTCATTCAGGAAAATACATGGTTGAGGTTTTTAGCTGCAGAAATATCTCACATTTTAGTGATATGCCATTTTAATTGACACCTAATATTTTTCTTCCTTTCTGACTGAGTAGATTGTGATTGATTTAAAGAACAGCCTGTCGAATTTCCAGAATCACTCCTGGCATGTTTCCCTGGGTCTCTTGTTGAACGAACAATATGTATGATTTATTTCATGACAGTAAATTTCTCAGGAACTTCAATGTAAGACCATGAATTTTTCATTCTTTTATGGCAAATAAGCAATTGCTGTGGGCCAAACATAGAAACTTTAGTGCCAAAATATGGCTGGAAGTTTTTCATTTGAATCTAACATGCCAATGGATGAACATATATTATGGTTCTGCCAGATGAGTGTCATTATAGAGTTTTAAAGTCAAAAGTTATTTGTCACTCAAAATCCTTATATTTCTGGATAAAGTACCCAATTTTGGATTTGTAATTTTATTATTTTTGAACCTAGTTTAGAAATAGAAACTTTATTAAAATGCATGGTCTTTGGAGACTCCTTCCCTAAGTTTTTTTTTTCTCATTTGTTTTTGTGATGGTCAGTTTTAATTATCAATTTGTCACAAACTTCAATCAACAAGAAAGTTTGAATGAAGATTTGTCTAGATCAAGCTGAGCTGTGGCTATGCTTTTGGGAGATATTTTAAATTTATTAATTTATTTTTTATTGTTTTTATTGAGTTTTACATTTTTTTCTGCTCCCCTTTTTTCCTCTCCCTTCCCTTCTACCCTCTTCCATGGTCCACATGCTCCCAATTTACTCAAGAGATCTTGTCTTTTTCTACTTCCCATGTAGATTAGATCCATTTATGTCTCTCTTAGGGTCCTCATTATTGTCTAGATTCTCTGTGATTGTGAATTGTAGGCTGGTTTTCTTTGCTTTATGTCTAATAGCCACTTATGAGTGAGTACATATGATATTTGTCTTTCTGGGTCTGAGTTGCCTCATTTTTTAAACCGATGAGTCAAGTCTTAATTGATTGCGACAAGTTGATAATTGATCTGCCATTATGAGTGGTAGTATTCTCTACACAGCAACTCTTAGATTGCAGAAGACTATGGAAAGCTAGCTGAGCACTAATTGTGCATTTGTGTGTGTGTTCATGTCTATGAATGCCATTACTTCTTCAAGCTCTTGGCATTTCTGAAAAAAAAAAACAAAGATTTTGTCTGTATCATTCTTTGATTTTATAGGGAAAAATAAATTACAAACAGAGTTGAATATAAGGTCTGACACTGTCTTGTGTGTTTCATAAATTGGGCTTTGGTATCATATATACTTACAAAGATTTACTTTAGTCTTTTTTTGTTGCCCTCACTTAGCATGAATATTAATTAAACTACTCAAGCATAAAAAATAGTTATCATATATTGTAATTTTGTGCTTTTAGTGAAAGGAAATTCAATGTTAATATGAAAAAAATTACAGATTCCTCATGAAAAAATATGTTCACATATGTTTTAATCAAAAACTTTACAGATATTTATTTATAATTTTTTGATCATGGGAAATTTTAAGACTTTATTCAGCTTCCTCAGTTTTCTTCAATTAACTCTCATTTCAGCTTCTCTAAGGATCTCCTTTACTCTTTAAATTCACAAAGCTTTATCATCCTAGACTCATAGCAGTATGTATTCATAACTCTAAAATATCAAGTGGATAAATTTACACACTATAAAACATTTTTACCAAGCTTCTCCTTTCATTGATATTTTCTATGACACTCAAATATACAGTTCATCTACAAAACAGGAAACGTCTTAATTATAATAGTTGTGTTTGTTTTGACCAACTTTCAGTTATATTTTATTTTGATATTATTTATAATTCTATATCAACTTGAGGAGGCATTAATTATCTGTTTTCATTATATGTGTATACC
This sequence comes from Arvicola amphibius, assembly GCF_903992535.2. NCBI lineage: Eukaryota > Metazoa > Chordata > Mammalia > Rodentia > Cricetidae > Arvicola > Arvicola amphibius. The sequence continues at coordinate 74,972,720 of NC_052051.1, forward strand.
TCACAGCTAGTGCTGTCACAGTGTGGTCATGCTGAATAATTTTGCAACCAGAGTGCATATTTTCCTAATGGATCATCTCTATCATTACTGTTTGGCACCATCCACTGGAGTCGGTTGAAGTAACCAAAGAGTAGTACACAGGTGAAGGAATTGATGAAATTTATCCTATTGGGTAAATTAGAAAAAAAATGTAGAAAATATTATATCAATGAGGTTAAGGTCACCAGAGTTGACCCACTTTCAAATTTTCATATCATTAATAGTCTGATATTATTCATCTCCCTCAGTGGCCACCACTATTTTTCTGCATCATTTTGCTAGTTCCCTTCTTTCCATAAATAGCATCCATGCTTTTATGTCACATGTATTTAAAACATTTTTAATGTATAGATCCTATAGATTCAGGAATTAATGATTTAATACAGAAAATTTCTGATTTCAAGTCCTGATAATTTAAAAATAAGAAGAAAGAAAAATTGAAAGATAGGAATCTTTGTCATAAAATATTGACATGAAACTAATACTCAATTGTATTCTACTCTTATTAGAGAACATATAATTATACTATAATTATATAACTAGCCAGGGTATAGTCCTTTCTAAGCATACAACTTTCCTTACTATGATATTCCATTGTTTTGCAATTCATCATATATTTGACAAAAAATATAAAAGTGATAGTTTATATTGACTATACTTTTTAAAAGTTAATTAATCACAGAATCTGCCAAATATAGTCATAAAATTAAAATATAAAGTCCCCATCATCTAGAATTGCTTTTCTTACAAAAATATTTTAACAGTTGCATTATAATTTTCTACACTTTGAACGAATATTAATTCATCTAACTATTGAAGCAAATTGAACAGTAGAAAAAACAGGCATATGTTATGATATGGCCCTGGAACTTTGTATCAATGTGATTCTTCCAGCAGTCCTTGGGGAAACATATTATTAGTAATCCCATTCAACAGATGAAGATAAAGGTTTGGGGAAAATAACTCATTTGTCCAAGTTCATATAAATCTGAGAGGCAGGGACAGACTTTTAACCTCATTAAGCGTGATTCTATAAACTGTTCTGTGTGATTTCTGTTAAGTGAGAGGGAAGAGTGATAATTTGCCAGAAACAGACTAGGTGCTTTCCTGAATGATTGGCCTTGCTTGTAGACTACTGTATGTGTTTATATATTCTGTTGGAACTACAATAGCATACTATCTATCTCTTAGGTATTAGGACTGTCTGTGTTCATATGTTCAGTCAGAACTACAATAACATACTGTCTATCTCTTAGGTATTATGAATTTTTGTGTTCATATATTCATTCAGAACTACAATAGCGGCATATAATTTTTACTCAAACCAATTTGTTTGACAATTGTTCTAGGGTGAAAATGTCAAAAACTGCCAGCAACTTTAGGTTAAAGGATAATTACAGTGAGAGATTAATTTAGTCACATCAGAGGAAATTCACTTCAGAGATTAGTCTGGTGTCAGCGACAATGTTTTCCACTCACTAATGGGAATTTAGGTCTTGCTAAGAAATAAAGAATTGGAACAGGACTATACCATTGGAAATAATGGTGTTTTCTGTAGTTGGAGTTAATTTATAATTTAAAAGTCAAATTTAAAATATGTTTTCTTTTCTTTCTTTTGAACTACAGGATTTTCTTAGTTTATCCTACTTTCCCATTGGAGGGTCAATCTGTAGGCACACTACACTGACTACATATGCTGTCCAGATTGAACAAATGCAGATGCAGACAAATGTCTCTCTGCTTGTCATTAGGGTACTTGCTCAGAGGTATTTCCAAGGTAATAATTATGAAGAAACAACATAAAAATCATAATTTTTTGAATTCTCTAAATTTTATTTTGTATCAAGTTTATCCTGAATAAAACCAATCTGAGTAGTGTGTTGACATTTATATATTAAAAACGAAGGTGCACACAAATGAAGTGTTTATCAGGAGAAATTTTTTCTCAGACTTCACATTATAAAATTTTTCTCACTATCTGTATCCTCCTATTGACAGAAACTCAAGGGGGAAAATCTCCATTTCCATTCAGTAAGGCAGCATTTTTCCTTTCTGTATTACGCATTCTATGAAATGCTTTTTAATCTTTTCCAAGTTACTGACAAAGTCTTTTACCTCACCTGAACTTCTCATGTTTTACATTGACACCAAGCTCAAGAACCACATTGTGAGAAAGGTCCTTCATGATCATTTGTAAAAAAGCACTACAACCATCTTCTTGGGCCTATAATCTCTTACCCTTTTATCCTCTTGCATTCCTTTTAGCAGTATTCCAACGCACCATTCTTTAACTCTATAAGTATTTTATTATCTTTCTTCTACCTTTTTTTGTTTGTTTGTTTGTTGATGGGAGATACAATATCCATATAATCAAGACTTTTTCAAACTGCTCCTTTTTATTTAATTATAATTAGATCTCTTTGGATGTCATAAAAATTTATTGGGTATATGAATGTGGAAACTGGTACTGTAACTATTTATGCCCTGATAAAATCCTTTTTTCAGCTGGGACTCCTCTTGCTGATGTACCACTGCCTTTTATCTCAGAAGCTTTTATCTTCCTCTTCTGATGCTCAAAAGAAGAGACTATCCATGAATATATTGGAATTGTATAAAATTTTATAGTCAGATCTGACCCTGTGCTTTGTAGTTTTGCATACAAGTTTATTAAGGAATTTGCATTAAAGATAAAAATATTCTCAACCAAGGTCCCATTGAGGAGCAAAAGGAGGGAGATCATGAGCAAGGAAGTCAGGACCGTGAGGAGTGCGTTTACCCATTGAGACGGTGGGACAGATCTAACGGGAGACCACCAAGTCCAGTTGGAATGGGACTGATGGAACAGGGGACCAAACTGGACTCTCTGAATGTGGCTGACGGTGGAGGAGGACTGAGAAACCAAGGACAACGGCAATGAACGTGAACTCTACAGCATGGACGGGCTCACTGTGAGCCTTGTGAGTTTGGTTGCTCACCTTCCTGGACTTAGGGGGAGCTGGGAGGACCTTGGACTTAACATAGTGAAGGGAACCCTGATGGCTCTTTGTCTTGGAGAGGGGTGGAGTGGGGGTATGGGTGGAAGGGAGGGGAGGGAATGGGGAGGAGGAGGGAAGGAGATGGAAATCTTTAATAAAAAAATGAGGAAAAATAAATAAATAAATTAAAAAAATATTCTCAACCAGAAAGAGCTGAAAATCATTCATTTTTTTCATTTCAGTCATCATCACTCAGAGTTGGTATTTTTTTTTCCTGCCTATTTCCAATCTTTTTTGCCCCATCACCCATGAATATATGATTTGAAACTTTTTACAGTGCCTCTGGATCAGTCATATGGGCTTTAGCTAGAATTTGTCTCATCAACACATTTATATTCTAAATTTAACCAGAAATCGAGACATAATTATGAGATTGTTTGTCCACATGGATGAACCCAATGAAACCATGTTTATGTCAACTCAATTCCTGTCTAATTACACCTATACACATCTTTTGTATTTTGCTTTTCTTTGAGTTTTTCAAGACAGGTTTTCTCTGTATGCCCCTGACTGTCCAACAACTTGCTCTGTAGACCAGGCTGGCCTTTGTGCCGGCTGCCAGCGGTCGGAGGGGTTAGGAAATAACCACGATAGTCCTTTTATAATTAATCAGTTTTAATGCAAGGGGAGATAAGGGAACTTACAGAACCAAGGGTCCAGCGGGGCAGAAGGTATGCGGGGGAGAGCAAAGAACGGGGCTCCTTCCGGCGCCCCGATCCTATTTAAGGGGAATGCTACCCCGCTGGAGCAGCCACGCCCCTGAACGCAGGGATTGGGCCAGCTTCCCCAACATCTCCCCCTTTTGTCTAAATAAGACAGATTCAGAAACCAAATACAACTATATACAATGGGAACAGATCATATAAAATTACAAAAAGTAAACAATATCAGGCGAGAAGTATATAACGAAAAATTTTTCTAATCACTCTACTTTGGGAAGTCTAAATAATCTAGAAGGTAGCTACCATTATCTAATCTTCAACCCCATCAAAGATCTGAGAAGGAGAGTAAAATTACCAAAGCAACCAGGAAGCACAAACGAGAAACTTCCAGAATGTGTAACACAAGACAGAGACAATTGACTACCTGGGCAACCACACAAAGTCTTGATAGCAATGTTGAGGCAACCAACTTTGGCTGAGGCCTGAAAAAAAACCTGACATACCATTATACAACGGCAAGGAACCTTTAGTAGAACAATCCTATCCTGTCTTGGCAAGATAAGACAACTCTGTTTTATCCACTTATGGATATTTCGTAGTTTAGTCAGTAATGGAGGTATGGGCTTTTCTTTGCCCCAAGACCAGTTCTGCCAAGTAGAAGACAAACTCCCAGTGGAGTGTCTTTGGTGCTCAACGTTCTCTCGGGAGTAGAGCATTGTTGCCAGGAGTGATTGTGTCTCATAAATACAAACCTCTAGGTTAGATTAAAGGCCATGTTCTACAGCTCTTCAAAGAGGTTGAAGATTATGCTATCTATACTAAATACAACCTCTATGTGTCTAAAAAACCTGATTGTCCTAAATATAAATATGACCAACATATAATTCTCAACACTTACGTAACTGTATAACGAATAGAATAGACAACTGTGCAATAAATGAAGACAATGATTTCCAAATGTAAACAGGGTCCTTACATAAATAATATCTGAGGTAGAAATGTACAGTGCAATATGGTAAACAATGTCATTACATAAATAATATCAGAGGTAGAGATGTACATTGCAATATAGTAAACAATGTCATTACATAAATAGTATCAGAGGTAGAGATGTACATTGCAATATAGTAAGCAATGTCAATATAACAATTGTTTCAAACAGAGGTAGTATCATACTCTCATACAATGTTCAATATATCAATATACAAGAATCAACACTCATAGTTTTTTTTTAAAAAAACAATAACTCACAAAAATCAATTATTCCTTCAGATCACCAGTTAATCCCTCCCTCCCCCCTTTTATATATATATATATATATATATATATATATATATATATATATATATGTACATATAGATATACACATAATTTATACCCCTGAGTCCATATAAAGCCTTCCACAACCCGACCACCCTATACCAGCCACCAATTAGTGTCCCTAAATCTGAGGGTAAACTTTGTTGGGAGGGGGGGGTGTCGTCATCCAAGATTGCTTCCAGCTGACATAGGGGCGACTTTTCTTCCCAGGGGTTCCTGTGAAAGCAAATGATGGTAGAATACCCAGGGTAACATTTCATCTAGGAAAAATGTGTCCAGCCTCTGAATTTTTTTAGAAAATGAGGCCAGAATGTTGTCAAAAATGTGCACCATTCAAAAGTGTTCCGTGCAATTGGTACCAAAAAACAGGCCAAATATTAGTGCTACTAAAACATGACGTCATAATAACCAGTTGGAGTTGATGTTGGGGGCCCCGTCTTCATCCTGGAAACTGCAAAGATTACTGAAGAAAAAAATTTTGTCATTTGTTGCGAGAGAGATAAGCATTATCTACAAGGACACATACAGACGTATACGTGCATATCTTCAATGAAAGGTGCATTAAAAACAACCATAGATATGAATGAAGGCAAAGAAGGCAAATATATTGGTACCATTATCAACATTATTGTTATTAATATTCTGTCTCATAATTTGACTCCTAACCTGAGACAGAAACTCTGAAAAATCTCTTATAAACAAACTTGGAATTGGAGAGGGACTGGGCCAGAGTCCAACTCCAAGAAACCAGCTCTAAATATCTATGAAGAAATGCATATTGACACACATACAAAAATTGTTTTTTATACTCACAGAGCTTACCCAATGTTAATGCTGATCCTTGTTGGGTTGCAATTGGTTCCAATTCATCAATATTCAAGGTATCCAGGGTCCCTCAGGTCCTTTGAAGGTGAGCGTATTCCTGTGGGGATAAGAAAAGAACCCTGCCCCCGAACTATAGGTCTCTTACCATCAGTATGTTCACCATCCTTGTGCATGAATTGTTATTTTTCTTTTCCAAGGGGCTTCTCCTCTTCAAACCGAACCTTTATTAACTTTGATGGTATCCACGATTTTTCTTCTCCTGTGGAGACAAGAGCAAAACCCCTTCCCCAATGCAGCACATCCCCTGGCTTCCATTGTGAGGTTAGCACATCCTTGAAATAAAACTCAGAGATTGTCCTGCCTCTGCCTCCCATGTGCCACCACCAGCTGGCTACTTATTTTTTTAAGACTATAGCTATAGAAACCATTATATCATGTCATCATTGTTTATGAGAGCCTTTCAGCTGGGATCATGTTCTCCACTCTTGCTGGACAGAACAGTATTTTTTTTTAAAATTTTTTGCTTGCTCCCTATGATTTTAGAATGTTCTTGTTGTCCTTTTTGTATTAGAAACTTTCAGGAATCAGAAACATCAATCACAAATCTTTACTCAGTGCTTCCAATGTTCTGTATGAAGAAGCTGTAATATTACAACAGACTAAAGATAAAGGACAAACTACCTACACTTAGAAATGAATTCCTATATTGCTTCAGTATTATAAAGGCTCTTCCTTGGAAGACTAAATTTTCTTCTTGAATATTGTTTGAACCTACGATTATCATCTAGCTTCATATTTAAGTAGTGACATATATGGAACTTTGATGTGGGAGTCCCCTCTGTGTGGTGTGATTACCATTAATGAATAAAGAAGCTGCCTTGGCTTGTTGATAGGGCAGAACTTAGGTAGGCGGGGAGGACTGGACTGAATGCTGTGAGAGTCTGAGAGAAGCCATGGAGCCACCAGAGTCAGACATGCTGAATCTTTGCTGGTAAGCCACTGCCCCATGGCAATATACAGACTAATATTAATGGGTTAAATTAACATAAGAGTTAGCCAATAAGAAGCTAGAGCTAATGGGCCAGGCCATGTTTTAATAAATATAGTTTCTGTGTGGTTATTTTGGTTCTGGATGGCTGGAATGAACAAGAAGTCTTCCTCCTACAGCTTCAGTATTATAAACTCCTCCTCAAAACATTAAGTTACCTTTTTGACTACTGTTTGATCCCATATTTATCATCTAGCTTTGTGTTGAAGTAGTGACATATATGGAATTTTGCTGGGGTCTAGGATGATGAACTGAGGCTTTCTGAGGCCTCCCTGAGACCCAAATGTATGGAGAATGAACAAAGTTCATTCTCAAAACTAGAAACATTCTTGACAGAGCCCGTAATAGCCTGGGACTATAGCCTTGAGAGATCTGTGGCTTCAGATCTTGTACACCCAACTTTTCCCTTTGTAAGCAGCTGTGGTTTTCAGTCTCAAGATTGTGTAATGTTCTTTAGCTACCCTGTGTTTTCCTTTGCAATATGGTTTGATTAGTTTCATGTAGTAAGAAAGGTCTCTTGTTGGTTTCTGGCTTGCTTAGATCTGAAATATTTACACATAAACTATATTATTTAAAACATTGCTTGGCCCATTAGCTCTAGCTTTTCATTGCCTAACCCTTACATCTTTTTTTCTGTATGTACATCTTTCTTTTTTTGAGCTCATTTTCTTTTTTTAAATCTATTTTTTATTAAAAATTTCTGCCTCCTCCCCGCCTCCCATTTACCTCCCCCTCCCCACTCCACTCCCCCTCCCTCTCCTGTCCGAAGAGCAGTAAGGGTTTCCTGCCCTGTGGAAAGTCCAAAGTCCTCCCCCTTCCATCTAGGTCTAGGAAGGTGAGCATCCAAACAGGCTCAGCCCCCCCAAAGCCAGTATATGTAGTAAGATCAAAATCCAGTGCCATTGTCCTTGACTTCTCAGCAGCCCTCATTGTCCGCCATGTTCAGGGAGTCCGGTTCTATCTCGTGCTTTTTCAGTTCCAGTCCAGCTAGCCTAGGTGAGCTCCGATTAGATCAGCCCCACCATCTCGGTGGGTGGGTGCACCCCTCGTGGTCCTGACTTCCTTGCTCATGTTCTCCCTCTTTCTGCTCCTCATTTGGGCCTTGGGAGCTCAGTCCAGTGCTCCAATGTGGGGCTCTGTCTCTATCTCCATCCATCGCCAGATGAAGGTTCTATGGTGATATGCAAGATATTCATCAGTATGGCTATAGGATCTGATTTCCGTCTCTCTCTCCTTAGCTGCCCAAGGAACTAGTTGGGGGCATCTCCCTGGACACCTAATTTAATCCATCTCTGTTAATCTGTGCATCACCATGAGTTCGTGGCCTACCTGCAAAGTTTCAGATTGTCTATATCTGGTTGCACCATTGCTTCTCCCTTTCTCTGCCTTCTTTCTCCCAGCATTTAGTCTAGTTTTCTCTGCCTACCTAAGTTCTACCCTATAAACAGGCCAAGACAGTTTCTTTATTCATTAACCAATAAAAGAAACGCATAGACAGAAGGACCTCCCATACCATTTCCCCTTTTCTATTTAAATAAAAAAGGAAGGTTTTAACTTTAACATAGTAAATTTACATATAACAAAACAGATATCAAGCAAGAATTACAGTTATAATATTTCTATTTAATTTATCTTTTATCATAACTAAGAAAAGCTATAACTGTAACTATGTATCTTTTCTTCAACTCCATTAAATACTCCAGAAAGATATAATAATACCTAACAAAACAGGAAGTACATTGTAAGCAACTTTCAAAACTCTAGAATTGACAGAGACATCTTGCTGCCCTGACAGTCACCAATAGTTCTTCTGTACCATTGGGTTATTCATCTTCAGTCTACAGGCTCATAGTATCCAGCAGACTTTTCCACAAAGCAGGAGTTTTTAAAGATAGTTCCACTTACACTGTCAGTTTGTCCGTCACATTTTTTCTGTGTCTAGCAGAGTGTCTAGCAGACTCTTTCATGAAGCAGAAACCCTGAAGGACCACCTCCCCTTTGGCAAGTTCAGCAATCATTTCTCTGTTGGTCCTGCATGCCCAGTTCAGCAGTCCAGGCAGGAGCAGTTTCTTGCCCAAATGGCTAACCAACTCTATAAGGAGCCTCTTTGATGCCCATCTTCCTCTTGAAGTAACTTGTGCTTCCAGGAGCAGATGATTCTCATTGTCATGGAAAGTCTTAAGTTTTTAAACATTTTAAATGTTATATTCTGAAAGTCTCTGAAAGATTTGAAGAATACCTACCTAACTGAAATATATCTCTATACATCTAGAAAATCTAACATGACTACAAGCTTGACTGTTATAGATGATTATCTATTAACTTATATTTCTTTTTTTAACTTATATTTCTTAATTATTACATTTTTAAATGAACTGGACAAACACATACCTTAATCAAGATCAGAAATACATATATACTGTATAACAAAATTGAGCTTAAATTTGTATCAATAAACCAAGATTCACACTAGTGCAAATCTCAATAGCATATTTTCCTTTAAATGTAAACAAACATTTATAAACAATATTTGCAAATTAGGCCATAGTTTCTTCAAAATTCTTCCTGCTTTTTGGGGGCACTGTTAATCAGGTCTTTCATTTTCTGGGGATATTCATGGTGACCTTTAATGGGGACTTTTTTTTTAACCAAACTACACCAGTCTGGAGTAACCCACAGGTTCTCATCCTCTGTGGTAACAAGAGAAGTACCTCTTTTCCAAAGCAATAACCCTTAGACCCAAATTTGGAAGTCATGATACCTTTATAATATACACAGTGGTTTAGCTTAGCAGTACATAGAATGAAAAGTCTCTCTATACTTAGCTCCTTCACAGTCAAAAATTCAAAAAAAAAACCACAATAATATATACAATCCAGTCTCTCTGTGTATAGTCCATCTTTACATGGCTTATTTTCCTTTATTCCTTTTAATCTATGATTGTCTGTACTCTTCTTCTTTAAAGACTTTTCTTTTTAAAAGATTTACTTTTTTCCCACTTTCTATACTCTTTTTCTTCTCTCTCCCAAGCCTATGTACATTTGTCCAACACTATGACTCATCTGGATTTGTCTTTATTACATATTGTAATTCTTTACTGTCAAGTAGCACTTTTTAAAATGCTAAGCACTTCTTAAAATTTAAGCTGTGCCATTGCTAGGGGAAATGCAGCAGTGCCTGCTTACCTTGCCCAGTCCAGCATGGCGGAGATGCTCATGCCTCTGAGCTGTGTGCCTAGCCCCATTCTCATGCACACAGCCAGTCCATGTCACCATTAAGCAAGCTGTAGCTTAATGCTTACAAAACCCAGTCAAATGTTCTGTAGCTGGTCATCTTGCCTAAAAGAGTGAGAGTTTGAGCTGACAGGATGGCCCAGAAAGCCAGCATTTCAAAATGGCACAGCTTTTTTCCTGCTACAGCTGAATCAGGGAAAACCTTTCTTAAAGGATCTGTGACAAGCTGCCAGCTAAAAATAAATGTGGCTAAACTATGTTGTTTTTTTGTGTCTAGCGTTCCTTTACAGCTCTCTGAGGTATTACATGGATTTAGTCCATAACATTGGTGCTCCAAATATACTAAGTAGGTTGCTTCTTTGGTTCCTAGACACCTGGCTAGCTTAGACCCAAAATAATCACAAAAAACTATATTATTTGTAACAGTGCTTGGCCCATTAGCTCTAGCTTCTTTTTGGCTAATTCTTACATATTAATTTAACACATCACCATTGATCTGTGAATCACCACAGAGGTGACAAAACCTAAAGTAGTGGTATCTTTATAGCCTGTAGAATGTAGGAAATTTATAGGGACTTGCAACTATAGTCCTAATTTGGTGTCTATAATCAAAATACTTCTAAGAAGAACATTTAGTGGAGTAATTACTATTTTTATACCAAATTGACAAAATATTTGATAAATTTAAGGCATAGTTTTGATACTTATTTGGTAGATGATCATACTAAAAGAGACAGACCAGGGGCAGTAGGCAGTATTGGTACAAGCCTGTACTCCAGAACTTGGGAGGTAGATGTAGGAGAATCTCTGTGAGTTAAGGCCAGCTTGGTCTACAGAGCAAGTTCTAGGACAGCCAGGTATGTTACACACGAGAAAAAAACAATCTTGGAAAATTAAAGATAAGAAAAGAGACTAAAGAAAAAATGATATTTAGATAGTTTAAGGAGACAATCTTTTATTGAGCTTAACTAGTGACTATGATAAATAAGAGCTGTAAGGTAAATGAAAAATGACAAGAAAAGCAAAGAGAAAAATAGAAAACAGTGGACACTTAGTGTGTGTCTATAAACACAACATAGAAATTGAAATGATAAAAATTCACTCTTTACATATTTTTGCTTGGTTGTGGTCCCAAAGATCTTCCATTCATATATTTTGTAAGGATACTTTCCTTCATTTTGGGTACTATAATTTTGTCTCCACCAACAACATGCATTTATGGACTTGTATCTATTTTCTCTATGTTAAACATCGCATGGCTTGGATAAGAAGAAGTTGTATTTGTTGTAGAATTAACACTATCTACACTAGAGAACTGAGGTTAAGACGTGTTCTCTTGATTACACAGGGGTAAATGTGGAGACTCTACAGGAAAAAGACAAACTGGATATTGATTCAAGCATATTAGAAATTGGGTTACAAAAAGTATTTTTATAAAACTTATATAAGGCAAAAATGTTTACTTTGTTTAAATGCTGACTCATTTATAATTTGCACTTTTATCATTTTAAATATGTGCATGTGATTGATTTAGTGGTTTCAGTTTTGGGGTGAGCTAAGAATCCTTGAACTAGGTAGGAATTCAAGCTCCAGGAAAGACAAGCTTAATATTCACTCTCCATCCATATTCTGCATTTTTTGCTTTTTTTGAATTGTCATCATCAGCATTATCATAATCACTATGAATTTCCCTTAGTCCAATTATTGCTGACTAAGTCTAAATGGATGCGGGCTATCTTTGGACCTTGACCATCCTACAAGTAGCTATATTCCTAAATAAAACCTTTTTTTCCTCTAGCATCCATTAGGTGTTAATGGTTTCTAGGCAAAGAATGGTGATTGGGAGCCCTCCCCATGAATACTGGAATGTGTTCAACGCTTAGTATCAATTTTGCATTAATTTCACAGTTTCTGGTAGATGACTTTTGGATCAGCATGAAACATGGCAATTCACAGCTCTCCTCCCTTCTCCTCTGGTCCAACTGGCTCTCACAATCTTTTAGTCCTCTTTTTCACAATGTTTCCTGAGTCTTGGATGGGAGATAAAGATAACTTTGTTTTTTTCCCCCTTTTTATAAAGTCCTTTGTCATGTAAACCCCAAAAAGTGTCTTTTTCATAAGCCAACTTTCAACTGTTTATGTATCATAACAAATAGCATTAAAGTCCAAAATTGTATATTATTTAATTTTTTCACAATATTTTTCACCAAGAAGGTCTTATTTGATCTATAATGGATTCCCTGTTGTAAAAAAAAAAAATCATGGTAGTCTTCCTAATTGTTTTACATATTATGAGGGCAAGCAAATACATAATTCTTTTGGAATCATAAAGTAAATCATTTGAAAGAAGTAGGTTGGGAGAAGTGTAGTCAATTATCTATCTACAACTTTATTAAGCTACAGCATAAACACACAGAAACACTTCATAAACAATGTATAATGTATATTTTAATATAAATAATTATAATTTAAATATCATGTGACATACAAAATCACCCCATTTTATAGATTATTAGTGATGAGTGACTATATAGTAATATAATTTAAAGAAAAATCTATTCTTATTTGCAGTTGAACTCTGTCTTCATTATTATCTGGTTTTTCAATCTCTATAAAAGCTTTAGCTCAATTGTGAATCACTTGTAGAAGTCTCGAAATGTTTCATTCTTATAAAAAGTCTTCTGTTGGGGCATTTAGAAAAGTAGCTCTAAGACTTGAAATTTGAAGAAGTTTTCTTGTTTTATGAGTCTCTTTGGTATTGCTCCATTCACACATGGTCATTTAACATGAATATAAGTACTTGAGACTAATTTAACTTTAAGACCATAGTTTTGTTCTCCTGAAGGGATTATGATCTTGAAGTTCTCAACTGTCTGCTAAGAGATGTTTAAGAAACAAGAATATACAAAAGCATCGACTAAATAGGGATGTCAAGGATGTAAACTGTGTATTCGTGCCTCCTAACTGCAGTTTTCCTTCCATGAATTCCTACCACAAGCAAAGTGTAAAACTGCTTATTTATGTTGGAAACTGGTTGCCTTTTGTACAGGAAGCAGATGGCATTTTCTTGGCACGCAAAGAGTAAATTTGCAGAATTAGAAAGGGGAAAGGCAATGGAGAATGTAGACAAAACTGCCTTTTCATGACACTTCTCTTAGCAACAACTGCCACAAACTGCAGTTGCCTTGGCTTGGCAGAACTATTTCCAGGTAAAAGAAGTAAGGTTCTGAAGAGACTCCATGAAGGACTGCAAACAGAGGCACCTGTTTCTGACACATTGGTAAAACAGTGACATTCAGAAGAAAGTCTCCCTGAGCTGACAGAGGGCATATGCTGCTGCCCTGCAGTGGAAGTAGGAATTTATCAGGGCAAACTATAGCAGGCATGATATGAAATTCACCTATTTTTTTACTTTATTCTCACTGCTTAAAATGCTCTTACCATGCATTTGTCACGATAGGCAACCCAAAATATAGGTAACTATGCGGTGTGTGCTGCAAGTATCCTGTTTTCTCTAAATAGAGTTTGCATGATAACTATGTTATAAATGTTGAAAAGTAAGGAAGTTTTCATAGAAACATGTCCTGAAACTGAGTTTTCATTGCAACCCACACCAAAGTAGTGGAACTGAGGAGATGGAATTCACACACTCAGAAGTTCCACAATTGTTTTTTTCCATTATTGTGTTCAAAGTACTTTTCTACCTTAAATCAAAATATATGTGATCAAACAATAATCATTTACTTGATGAGGCAAAACAACAAAACAAGCAAACTTGTGAGAGGAGAGTGAAGTCAGCTACGTTTTGGAGTGTACTTAGGTTTCCCAGACATCAGTAGGCGATTGTGGAATGGTTGGTGTATTTCCTAGATTCAAATGTGACACTAAGCATACAGTGACTTATAAATTTGTCGCACAGTATCTAGGGTACTGACTGAAAAGACCTAAATGTGGCCTTCAGTGCCTAAGTTCACAGGAGTTATTATATGGTAATATTACCAACCACCAAAGAATTAGATTCAGGTACTATTTTGAGGGTTTAACTGTCAAAAGAAAATAAAGTTAAAAAAAAAAGAGAAGGCAGAGAAAAATTGATTAAATAGGAAGGAGAAAGAGCTAAGAGAAAGTACAACCAAAAGACTTTTTATTCGGGTGTGAAATAATTAAATATTTGAATTTAAAGTATTAAAAATCTTTTTTTGAAATTGGAACCTTGCAAATCTTTAGCTTCAGATATTAATAATTATCCAATATTTAGTACCTCTACTCTCTCATAAAAATAATTAGCCTTTTTTTCTGTGTCTATGACAGTATGTGAGGCATATTCAAATCTGATTCCAAGTTATCATAGAATTTTTTCATTTTCCTCCCACCCAGCTACTTTTAAAAAACAGGCGAGCCTGCTCAGTAAAGCAATTGATATTTGGAAACAGTGTTTTTGTCTTTCTCTCTCTCTCTTTTTTTTCAATTCATTCCAACTCCAAGGGGAAACTGAAAGCTCTTTAGAGAGTCACCGGGTCTTCTTTCTACAGGGCTGTTGTGGAGGAATCCTGTATGGGGCTGCTAAAAAGACAAGTCCTGGAGAGTAAGTGGAAACTAAATGAAAACACAGCAGCAGGGCGTCAGGCTTCATTTGTGCTCCTTTGAAACATAAAAGTGACACCCAGAGTAGTTCTGAATCCCTGAATGCTGATCACAATGCAGAAAATGAAAGCAGCATCCTCATTCCCCAGGACCTCATTCTCACAGCTCTGCAATCTGAACAGTCACTGAAGGCAGAAGGCCTCCCGCATCCTTTCTCCTCTGTCCTCCAGGTTAGTAAAGTTCTCTAAAGTCAACCTTAATTGGTCTGTTTTGGCTTAGTGGGGCCATCTGCTGTGACTGCTCAGACTGTCTCATGGGTCTCCATTTTTTTCTCAGCATATCTGGTATTCTTCATTTCACATTTTGTTGCATTATTTGCCTCCTAAATTCCTATATTCATGTACTCATTTCATTTTATAGATACATCTTCACTAATAGAATGGCTTTTCTAAAATCGAAGCATGTATTCTTAAGTTTTCTATCAGTGAAGAACAAAATGACTTTTAAAAAGAGAACCACCACCATTAGGAAAAGGCCAAACCCCAGCAAACAACAAATAACAGAAACAGTGTCTAAACAAAAGATATGGATGTTGGTCATTCAGTACTAAAAACTTAGCTCAGAATGTAATTTTTTTCTTATTTATTGACTTTACTGAGCTATCCATTTTTCTCTGCTTCCCTCCCTTCCTCTACTCCTCATTCCTTTTCCCATGGTCTCCATGCTCTCAATTTACTCAAAAAATCTTGTCTTTTTCTATATTTCTTATAGATCAGATCCATGTAACTCTCTCTTAGGGTACTCATTGTTGTCTAGGTTCTCTGGGATTGTGAATTGTAGGCTGGTTTTCTTTGCTTTATGTCTAAAATCCATTTATGAGTGAGTACATACAATATTTATCTTTCTGTTACCTCACTCAATATGATGTTTTCTAGATCCATCCACTTGCGTATGAATTTCAAGATGCCAGTATTTGTTTCTGCTGTGTAGTACTCCATGTGTAAATGGACCACATTTTTCTTATTCATTCTTTGGTCTAGGGACATTTAGGTTGTTTCAGGTTCTGGCTATAACAAACAATGCTGCTAAGAACATAGTTAACCATATGTCCTTGTGGTACGATTGAGCATCCTTTGGGTATATACCCAAAAGTGATATTGCTGGGTTTTGCAGACAGAGGGCTGATCTCAAAAATATAAAGGACTCAAAAAATTGGTCATCAAAAAATAACCCAATAAAAAAGGGAGTACAGACCGAGATAGAGAACTCTCAACAGAGGAATTTAAGTGACTGAAAGACACTTAAGGAAAAGCTCAACATCTTTAGCCATCAGAGAAATGCAAATCAAAACAACTCTGGGATTCCATCTTACACCTGTAAAACTGGCTAAGATCAAAAACTCTGATAACAACTTATGTTGCAGGATGTGGGGTAAAAGGAACACTCCTTCATTGCTGATGGGAGTGCAAATTGGTGCAGCCCCTTTGGATATCAGTATGGTGATTTCTCAGAAAATTGGGAAACAACCTTCCTCAAGAATATAATTTGTACATCAGGAAACAAGTTTTAGGATGGGTTCCAACCCCCAGCAAACAACAACCTGTAGGTGGCATTCTCCACAACCAAAGCTCCCTTTTTCCAACCTGTAAGAAGTTCAAGCAGTCATGCTACATGCTGACAGTCAGCCCTTCCATTTAGAGAATACAGCTCTCCAGTTGTTCTGATGATCAAAGAACATCTCTGTTCTGGAGACAACAGTCTACATTCTTTCATTCCCAGCTCTCTTCCCCCAATCCCAACCATCGGGCTCCCACGATATGCAAAGATATTTTGGAATACTTGATTTCATGGTATTTTATTTTGACCAAATTACAGTTTCTAATTCTAGCCATACTCATTGATCGTTATTGTAGAGTGGACATGCAAATATTTTCAGGGCCCAAGAGTTACTGTACATAAGGTCTCAGAGGACTGTATGGTATTGTCCCTCCTAAGAAGATGGAGGAACAATTAATTACTGAGGAAATTAACTCTATGTGGTCTTTAAATAACTTGTTAGATGCCTTTTAAATTTGCAGTGCTAATAATAATAAATATATGATATTCATGATTTTATAAATAGATAATCACAAAATATTTAAAAGCTACTATAATCCCTTTAGATAACTGACCAATGTGATACCCTCTCATTGATATATATTCAGCTTTTGATTATATAATTGCAACATTATCATTACAAGAAATGTATAATTAGGTTATTTTTCTACGTCTACTTCCTAAAACACTTTGAAGTTTCCTAAATATAGGTATTCTTGAATATCTAATAGTTAATCTTTGACCCAATTTTTTATTCCTTTGTAAGCTCCGAGTCATGAATCCTTTATTTCTGCAAGGTCACTTTTTGGTCTACTATATTGGGTACTGGTTGAAGCAAAGTTTAGCTACGATTAGAAGTTTAAGATTGTGCTACATCTAGTATCCTCTAGAAGAAGCAGGCATGCTGAAGGAGTCAATAATTCACTATTCATATGCAGTGAGGTTTGGGTTTAGGGTTTCCAGTTTGTTGAACATGTGTTGTTCCAGGAGAAAGATCTGCACTATCTCCACAGCAACTGTGGTTCTACTGCACAAAACCTTACAGACCTTGCATTCCTTGTCTCTCAGGACTTCTCATTTTATGCTTTGAAATTCCCCCATACCATAGAATAGAAAAAGTAACGATTTTTGTTGAATCTTTAAGTTGTTTTAGGAAATAATCCTCCAAAGTAGTTCATGGGAACATTTGATTTACAGTTTTAGCAGAAAGAAGTTATGGGCAATATGGGGGACATGCCACTTGTGACTGACATCTGAAGTGGTAGAAGCTTTGGTGAGCTTGAGCCCAAGGCAAGCACAGATGTAAGTCAGTGACAGGGCTGAATTAAATTGTAGGATGCCCTGCTTCCGATGGAAGTTTGATTACTGAGATGAAACCATGTACACATATTTTTATGGGTAGAGGTGCTGGATGAGACTAATATAAAAAGAAAGCATTTTTTCCCTCTTTTATACTGCCAATTGGTAACAAGGACTCAGATTGTACCTTCAATGTTTGAAAGATGTAATAGAATAGTCTGGTTGTTTCATTTCATGAATCTAGAGTAGTATACTGAGAACAAGTTTTGTTTCTATGGGAAGATATAAAATGCAGAAATCAAGATGTGGAATGTAGCATTAAGAAGACAGTTTGAAGCTGAGTGAATTGAGGCTTTCTTCATTACTTTTATTTTTCTGAGGGAAAGTTGGTAAGCAATGCTTGTGTTTGATGCTAAACAATATCTACAGGGGTTTTCCCTGTAGCTTTGAAATTTATACTCTTCCAAAAGGAGAAAATAGCTCATTATATTCCACCTGTTTGGCCATATGTTAATATAATGTGTGAAAAATGTTTGTGTTGATTTGATACTCTTCTAAAGAAATGATCATTTAGAGTTAGATGAATTGTTTGTGCTGCACATGGATAGAATCAGAAACCTAGATTCAAAAGTAATGGTTCTTCTTGAACAAGGACAGCTTCTAAGAAAGAGAAGAAACAATAATTGTCTCATTCACCTAAGCAGAGAATGTTAGAGAAGGGGATAAAGTTCAAGACTCTATTTTACCATGAGTTCCATCAAACAGGGCACAGAGTCATTCTCACAAACCCCAAAACAAATGAAGTGAAAATTATTAGTCTAATGTGGGACTGGGGATTTTTCATTGTTATTATTTTAATAGGTTTGACAAAATTCTCACTCTTAGCAGTTATTTTAGAAGTTACCACATTTCAGGTGTCCAGATGGATGGTAAAGAGCAATGGGTACTCTTTACTTTGTCTGTTGGAGATAGACATATGGAAATAATAGTACAAAAGTAATTTGGAGAAATCCACCCCAGTGAAATTTAAAAATGGAAATTAAATGTTTTTCCGTTAAAAATTTACCACTGAATCTTCCATTTTCTTTTTTTATGAGATTAATTTAAAACACAGCGAAGTTTCTTTCTTTATAAGACCACTGCTATTGTTATTTATCATTTTTTATCTGTGTAAATATATTTAAGGAACTATTTCAAAACTGAGGGTTTTTACAATAATAAATTTGCTTCTGTACTAGATTGTGACATTCTATTTGTCAACAACAAAATATTTTAAAGCTTATCTTAGAAGTACTTACTTAATTGGATAATTATTTTAAATCATTAATCAAATGCTATCTCATTCTTTAGTAGTTTATTAAATGTTTGCTTATAA